>NC_133449.1:275624518-276266184 GCF_048565385.1 Saimiri boliviensis | reverse complement strand
AATACAAACTATACAATCTTAAGCGTAGAGAGAAAAATTCTAAAAAATAGACCAGTGCCTCATGAATAAAGGGAACAAATGGCAAAATGTTCAGCTTTGAGTAAGTGGTTTTCCAGGTAGAGAAGAAGAAAAAATACTTGAAAATTGTTGGTTGGCATGAAACATTTTTAAATGGAATGGAAAGTTCAAGAAAATTACAATAGAAGGATTAGGTAGGTTACAGACATATTACATTGTGAGGGACTGAGGGGGTGATAAGAATGACTGTCAACTTCTTATCAGAAACAGTGTGAGCCAGAAATTGGAACAAAATTTAAAATGCTGAGGGAAAAGAAGGAGTTATCTAGTGATCACAAGAGAAAAGAGCCTAAGTGTGGTGCCTCCTCCCTGTAATCCCAGCAATTTGTAAGGCCGAGGCAGCAGGAGGCTTAAGCCCAAGGGTATAAGACTGTCCTGGCAACATCGTAAGACTCTGTCTCTGCAAAAAATTAAACAAAAATTGGCCAGGTATGGTGGCTCACTACTATATCCCCTGCCACTTGGGCGGCAGAGATGGAAGGATTGCTTGATCCTGGGAGGTTGCAGCTCCAGTGAGCTGGGATTACACCATTACACTCCAGCCTGGGTGACAGACTGAGAGATTAAAAAAAGGAGAGAGAGTTTTAGAGCAGTTGACTTGTACTACAATTTTATTTTTTTCGAGACAGAGTCTTGCTCTGTCACCCAGGCTGGAGTGCAGTGTCCCAATCCCAGCTCACTGCAAACTCTGCCTCCAGGGCCCAAGTTGTCCTGCCTCAGCCTCCTGAGTAGCTGGAACTGCAGGCACCCACCACCACACCTGGCTAATTTTTGTATTTTCAGTAGAGAGGGGATTTCACCATGTTGGCTAGGCTAGTCTGGAACTCCTGACATCAGGTGATTTGCCTGTCTCAGCCTCCCAAAGTGCTGGGATTACAGGTGTGAGCCAGTGCACCCAGCCACACACTATAAGGAATTTAAATGAAATTATTCAAACTGAGAAAAATAGTTCTATATTAAAATTGGAGCTAAAAAAGAAAATGGAAACAGGAAAATGTTGAATAAACTGTATTCAGCATCCTGTCATGCACTAATGGCAGAGCTGGTGGAGACATCACACCCTGACCTTTTCTGATGATTACTGCCTACTGGCTTCACTATATTGCATTAATAATATAAGTTTCCTGGCAATCGAAAGTGTACAGCTGTGAAAAAATCATTTTATTATTAACTAAATTGTTAATTAATCACATGAGTGAATAATGTGATTATTTAATAATTATCAATTCGAGATGCTTAATATTTATTTGTTTATTAATTTTTATTTGTTTCAGACTTGGAATAAAATTAGGCCATAATCTTATACCATTTTCAAAGCTAAAGTAATTCACTTTTCATACTCTGTTTTTTCTAAAGATTTTTCAATAGATTTTATAATTTTTTTTCTATTCTAGAATTTTCCGATTAAATAAATTGTGCTCATGGTCATGTGTATCCCTGGTATTTTGTAAGATAGCTACAAGCACTATCTTAAATGAAAGAGAAAAAATGTCCATTGTTTTCTGATAGCTTTTGTTGCCACTAACAACCAGATACTCCTGATAAGTGATGGAATTAAGAGAAATGTAATTACCAAGCAATATTACATCCGTATATTCACTTATATATTTATACATTCGTTGACTCAGCAAACATGTAAAATGTTGTTGCAACAATTCACCTGTTTTATTATGAGTAAGATATATGGAATTTCTTGTCATTTTATTTGGAAATATGACATGTGCCATAAAGTAAATGCTAAATTTGTAGCTACAGTTATTATTAAGCATTATCTAAACAGATGATTTCAATTCATCTCTTGTATTACATGTGGGTGGTGTTGCCTTGAAAGAGTTTGAAAGCACTTGAGAAGTAGCAAAATGAAAAAATTATTAACCTATAGAATTCTATGTTGACAGTTACATGTCTAAGCATATTAAATAGTTTACTCATTCTTTTCTAGCTTCTAATGTGGTTAACAAATACGAACTGCTGTTGTCAGTATTCTTGTTGTTTATTTATAGGTAATCTGTCTACTGTTTGATCATAAAATTGTTCCTTTCACTTTAATATTCTGCAGCTGCTAAAATCTGTCTAGTTTTACTCGACTCAATGAAATTCCCAAATACAATATTATATTTTTGTCGAATTGTGAAAATTCTTAAAATTATCTTTGAATATTGCTCTATTTCTATTATTTTTGTTATTACTTTATTCTAACAATATCTGTCAGATGTCACAAAGAATAATTAAGATCAAATATTACATTAAACCTATGTGTGAATTTGTACTCACACTTACGAATGTCACCTGCCTAAGTCATGGGCAGAGACATGATGTCTCTTTTCTGCCTGCACCAGAAAAAAGAAGGGGTTTTATTCTTCTTCCTTCCCTCTCTTAATTTCTTCCTCTCTACCTTCTTTCCTCTGTTCACTAATCTATTCTGTTGTCTCCAGTATAAAAAATATTTTACTCAGTTTTTTCCTTTTGTACTCTCAGGAACATATTTTCTTCATGTTCCTAGTTTAGCGTTAAAATCTCAGATTTTAATATGAAAACTTACCTTTGTGTTTAATTAATTACCACCCACCTGAGTGCTAATGTATCATCAGTTTAAGGGCTTATTTCCTTTTATCAACTAGTGGTTTCTCTTTCCATCTTTAATCTTCTATTTTAATATGTTAAAGTATATTTTATCCAATATTTCTGTGTATTTAAAATAGCACAAAAAGAATCATCCATGTTTAGTCTGACATGTTGGTAAAATAGTATGTTTAGTCTGACATGCTGGTAAAATAGGAAATTGACATATTGTTACATCCTATGCTGATATTAAGATGTATTTTTATCTTCATATGTTATAGGATGCAACTGGCATATGTGAATGAACTTTTGGGGATTTTACGACAATTGGCTAAGAATATTTGAGAGAATAAAATTTATTTCATCTCAGTTAATGATTGTATATAATTATCTCTGCTTCTCAGAGATCACAAATTCTGTTAGATTGTAAGAACTACAGTCCTCAATATAGTACAATGGATTTGAGCAGTTTGAAGTCTGATTATCATATATTTCTTTATATAAAACAATATATATATTTAAATATGCTTTCTTGAGTCTATTTTAATACTTTGATATTTAATATTGATTGTATTCTGTAATCGTTCTGATTACATCACTAACAGCTTTAACAAATTATATTAACATTATGTCTTAATTCAGCAGATTTATTTCTTCTATAGGCCTTTCTGTTTGTTTAAAAACAGAATTCTCTACTTAAAAAAAAAAACAAACATATTTTCTATTTAAAGAAAAACATATTATCTACTACTTTTAATTTTACTTTTAAGTATGAAAAATTGCAACCTAGCTAGAAGTTTATACTGGGCATAAAAGAGGGCAAAACAATTCTGCCTAACTCTTAAAAATATAAAATATAGCTATTTGCAATAATTACAATCAGAAATTATTTGTATGCTATTTGAATTAAAATAAATACTTCTAAAACTTCTCAACTTTTATCTATGTCATGTCAGTATTTTGTCTTCATTGTTTTAGCAAATATAATAACACCTAATGTATCTATGATTGCCAAACTATTGAATGACATTTTTAATGATACTTTATTAGAACAAATTATATTCGATTTGTGTCTAATTTTGAAAATAATCTCTACATATTAAACTTTATGAAATGCATAAAATTATGTTAACAAAATTTTCCATTATAATTAAATAGTATGCATAAGTCACATATTTGAATCATGCAATTAATTATATAATTCTACTAAAATATAAGTCTTAGGCTTTTTAATGGAACTTTATTATTATTAATTTTTTTCTATATCAGCAGTTGTGCTTTAATGTTTTCTATTCTAGATTTCTAGAATATTATACACTAAGTATTAAGCATATATGATTATGAGTGAAGTTCAAATGATTCAAAAATCAAGACTCAGTAGAAGACATTAACTTTTTTGTTGTTTTTATCATAATGCTATACTGAAATGAAACATTGTGTTATTGTAGGGTGGCCATATGTAGACTAACCCATGACATCTTACCAAAACTAAGAAACATTTTTATATTGACCTTCAATATCCTAGATAACAGTAAAATAAGTTCACTTTATTTTTTATTTTCTGAATATGAAAATTGAATTAATGCCATCATGTCAAGTTTTGATAGTTTTTGACAGTAGATAAGACAGTAAAATATAATTATGAAATATATTCTGAAACATTTGGTTGTGTACTTTAACCTTTTTACTATTCTGTATTTCAACAGATGGTCATTCTAGCTCTTCTCAACAGGGGTTTGAGTTTTTAAATAGGAGAGAAATGTCCATCCAATCAAATTCAGAGTTCCGAAAAGGTCAATTAGTATAGTACATGGCAGTTATTCTCAGAATGTATTAAACATTAGCAATCTGACATCTTATTGTTTTGACACAATGTAAGACAACTTTCCACTTGAGAAAGCTTTTAACAAGGAAGAAAAATGCAAGTAACTTAACAATTTTCATTACAACCTTTGCTAACACACAAATCATGAAATGAGAACTCAAATATTGTAACATTATTTACCTTTCAAAACATGTTCTAAGGATTGAAAGATTCACTCAATTTTGTATTCACCAATCATCTTATATATCTTGACCTATTTTTAGATTTGTTATGTAAATATTGAAAATGATGTGTGTATTGTACATTCAATATCACTTTTGCAAAAAGAATTAGTTTACAATGTTATTCAAATCTTTTTAAAAGGCAGTATTACTCTGTACAGAAAAAAATGCTCACTATAGAAAATTTTGGCAAAATGAACCATATGGAAAGATTTAAATTTGTTTATACTTAAAATAAATTCTAAAATAGGCTTTAAGTTTTCCCATGATTTGCATGTTACATTTTTCATGGAATATTTATCATTTTACTATTCTGTAATTTTCCTTTAAATATTATATTGATAATTGCTCATTTTCCTATGATTTGCAGGTTACATTTTGCATTGAATATTTATCATTTTACTATTCTGTAACTTTCCTTTAAATATCATATTTATAATTGCTCATAATTTTATGGGCCTATGTTTGCCATTCATATAATAGTATACTGTTAAGAACTTTCTTTCCTCATAATGACAGTATATTTTTAATCATTATCTCTACAGAGTTAATTAGCAATAGTAACAAAAAATATAAAATTATTCACATGCATTAATAAAATACACAGTAAGATATGCCACATAAAAAGTGAAATACATAAAATATAATGACTCAGAAACGCTTCTTGTTTCCTTTACTTCATTGCCTCTATCCTAAAAAAACATAATAATAGCACTTAAAAGTTTGAGTTGGATTGTATTTGTCTTATAAATATAAAATAAGTAAAATACTGTCAGCGTGCCTATTTGCCTTTTATGTAGGCCACAGAAAAGAACAGAGGTTTATAGTCATTTTCAAGTTATTTATTCCTTCTTTTTATATGTTACTGTTGCTCCATGTTTCACTATATAATGTCTTGAAAGAGCAGGAAATAGTATCCTAAAAGAATGTGAAGTTTGTGTGTTTAATATAAAGCAGCCATAGGAACTATACACATGGCCATCAGGACAGCAAGCCAATGGCTATTTTTTGAGAAATAAGTGATTGATAACAAGTGGGCCGGGGCTGGGCATGATGGCTCACACCTGGAATCCCAGCACTTTGGGTGGCCAAGGTAGGTGGAGCTCCTGAGGTCAAGAGTTCAAGACCAGCCTGGCCAACACGGCAAAACCTTCTTTGTACTAAAAATACAAAAATTAGCAGGGCATGGTGGTGCAGGCCTGTAATCCCAGCTATTTGGGAGGCTGAGACAGGAGAATCACTTGAACCTGGGAGATGAAGGTTGCAGTGAGCCCAGATCTCACCATTGCACTCCAGCCTGGGTTACAGAGTAAGACTCCATCTCAATAAATAAAAAATAAATAAATAAACAAAAAGTGGGTCTGAAACTTAGTATGTTCAGTAACATTTCATATTCTAACAAAAAAAATCTCAGTAAGTATACCATCTGGCTGTGTATGTTCTCATTTCTAGAATGTTTTCTAGAACTTTTGTTATTGCTGAAACTATTTTCTAGTTAAAAACTTAAAAAGCGAAAGGAACACAGATTTTACCGATGTGTGTAAGATATATTTAAAAAATAATTCTAGTACAGGATTCCAATATCTATGTATGCAGTTAGTGATGACAGAGACGAAAGAATGATGATTCTATCTTGTGGGCTTGATATCAAAGAGCTTCAGAATAGCTGAAGAAAATTTGAAGGAGGGTTGACACTCTCAGAAAAAGCATTCTAACCATATGGGAAAGTTGTGAAAAAGCTAAACATTTATTTTCAGACAATTCTTTGGAAGAGATAGATAGGGAGGTTAGACTGATGAATGAATAGAAGTGGGCCACCTATGTTCAATACTATAGAATTGCATCTTCAATACTTCAGATATTTAAACAACAACAACAAAAAACAAATTTAAAGAATTTATAGTCTCTTGAGATCAGATTTGTTAATGTTAGAAAATGCATTTTGGAAGCAGCGTGAATGAGAGAATATGAAGGGAAGATCTAAGGCAAATGGATGAATTGGTGAGAGAAGTAGGAAAAGAAGCCACAGAATAATTTAAAGAGCAGCTGGTATAAAGAAGAACAAGATCATGTCTTGTGGAAAAATGGATGGAGCTGGAAGTTATTATTCTAAACAAACTAACAGAGGAACAGAAAATCAAATACAACATGTCCTCACTTGTAAGTGGGAGCTAAATGATAAGAACTTAGAAACACAAAGAAGGAAACAACAGACACTGGGATCTACTTGAGCTGGGAGGGAGCAGGAAAAGGAGCAGGAAAGATAACTATTGAGTTGGGTACTGGGCTTAATACCTGGGTGATGAAATAATCTGCACACACACACACACACACAAAAACCCTGTGATACATGTTTACCTAGGTTACAAACCTTCATGTGCACTCTCGACCAAAAATAAAAGTTAAAATTATTTTTTAAAAAATAAAAGGAGTGGCAGGAAAGGAAAGGAGTTACCAGGTAATCCTGATTTTTCAGGTACATATTTAGTTTGGGAAGCTGTTTTAATTTTAAAATGGCAAAATTTTCCATGTTAAGATAAAACTGAATATATACTGAAAAGTAGAAAATAAATCACACAAATTACCAATTATTAAAAGCTGAAACATACCAAAAACTTTGCAAACCCACAGAACATAAACATATTTTCACTAACTATCTGGTCTTTTTCCTCCATTTTTATCTTCCTTTCTTTACTCTTTATGAAAATTTTAGTGATTTATTTTATTTTCTATTCTGAAAACAGATAATTAATTCAGTCTTCTATATATCATAGTTGATTCAAACCATTTTTATTAAAGTTTATTTTTTTTTGATGGCTTATTGGTGATTTTATGAAAAACTTTCTACTTGTCAAATTTAAAATATATATATATCAGACTTTTCTTGTTTGCTTTAATATATTAGGTGATGAGAGCTTTTCTTGAGTCCTAATTAATTTTAAGTATTTTATGAGTAGATAACCCTAGATAAAGGGCTAGTGTCTTCAGAAACTGGAAAGGACTTGCAAGTAAAGGACCATAAATTTAAGTTTTATTAGTTTCATGGAAAATCTAATTTCTCTACTAGGATACATATTTGAACCATCTAAATGTCTAAAATGATTTTCACACTTACAGAATGAACAGCTGTGAAAACAAACATCAACACAGGGTGTTCCTCATGTTGTTACAACATAAAAGAGCTGATATTCTACATTTAATTTCCCGTATTTCAATTTTCTATGGTTTTAAGCTCATTATTTAAGAAATAATCTATACCACAATTCAAAGTTGCTTCCCCATATTTTCAAAGTTTGAATTAAATGATCCCACTACTATCTTATGAAATCTTTAACAATTCTATTTTCTGCTTCTACAGAAAAAAAAAGTGGTTAAAAACACATTAGATTTATTTTGTTCATGTGTTTGTTTTTATATTTTACAATACATGGCACCCTAGTTGAAAATAAACCATACAGATTAACTTGTGTGTGTGTGTGTGTGTGTTTGTGTGTGTGTGTGTTCATTTTCTGTTGTTACACCATTTAGACAATGATGGTGTATTCTGACCTTGGTGTTTTATCAGTAAGATTTTTCTAAATGTTTTGGTCACATTTTCACATTTTTAACTTCTGTTATATGTATTTTAGACTGGTGATATATATAGGTATATATCTATTAGAGATATGTGATATATATATCTGTGATATATATATATATCATATATGACATAAATAAACACATATATATTCACTCATGCATATATACACACGTATGCATATATACAGACACAAACATATATATGCACCTATATATTCATATATACAAGTGTCTATATATTTTAAACAGTTTAACTCATATACATGGTATACTAGAATGTGCACCCATTTGACAAGTACCATTCAATGGTTTTAGTGTATTTACAGTTGTGCAACCATCACCTTATTTGTTCCTATAAAAACAAAATATTGCATTCATCACCGTTTACATGTTGAAGGGCTTGATATTTTGTCAGATCTCTGTTCTAAGTTTTAACACCACAGACATTTCCTTGAATGTTTTTCTGTGATACTTTAGTCTGCTTTCATCTCTGTGACTATATTTAGATTTAGATGCTGGTAAGTTGAAAAATTGCCATCTTATTTAAATTTATTTTGGGATATTTGCTCTTTGAAGTCTCATTTGCATATTTAACATCAAAATAATATAACAATTGCTTTCATGTCATTTTCATCTATCCCAAAATATTAAGTAGTCTGAGTTATGATTAGAAAACACTGATAGCAAATGGCAAAGGCCTTTTTTTTCTATGTTGTGCAGTTCTTCTGTGTAACTAAAACCATGTACAGGACTTACCATCTCATATTAAAACAATAAAGTAGTTGGAAGTTACTTCAGAATCTCACCCATTAATTTGTCACTTATAACACAATGATAATAGAAATACGGTGCCTTAATGCTTACACCCATCAATTTATTGGGCAGACTTCATATTTGTAAGTAACCATGATTTATCGATATTGTTGTAATTGGTATTTCTTTTTGGTTAGGCAATAAATTAAATTTGAAAAATGTGATAAATTAATGTTAAGAAATTATAATAAAGTGTGCAATTTCATAGAGAGTATCTGCTAATGTTTAATCTATTTACACTGACTTTTGTGTTTTATGATTACAATACACAGTCACATGCAAAATATAATCAATAAAGGAGATGTGTCATACTAATTAATAATGTTTATGTCAAGAATTAAATAATATATAGGTGACGGAACAGAAAATTGGGCAGGTTAGGGCAGTAGAGACCATACCATTGTGCGTTTTCAACAACATATAAGTTTCGCTTTTTCCACATTTTTACAAAACTTGGTGAGTTAGTCTCCTGACACAATCCTTGTTACTGTTCTACTTGTGTTGTAGTGGTATCTCATTGCAGTTTTAATTTGCATTTCTCTAATGTATAAGGTAGTTGAGCATTTTTTATCCACTCGCTTGCTGTCTATGTATGTCTTTGGGAAAATGTTTATTCAAATAACTCACTCCCTTACTTAATGCAGCTGTTTATCTACTTAGTGTTGAGTTTTAAGAGCTCATTTTATATTCTGTATGTAAGTCAATTGTCAAGTAATTTTTCGGTGAATATTTTCTCCCAATGTGTAATTTATCTTTTCTTACCAAAGTCTTTGGGAGAATAAAACTGATTAATTCATTCAAAATCCAAATTATTTTATACTTTATGCTTTCAAGATATGTATTTATTTACTTATTTTGTAGTTGTTTTATTGTACTAACATACTACATAATTTAAAGTATATGCAAAAACATAAACATTATAACAGTATCACTAAAAACTAATAAAAATAAGAGCTTTTTTCTGAACTTTTATTTCTTTTAAAATTAATTTTTAATCTACAAATAAGTGATGAGATTCAGTGGCTCTTGCCTGTAATCCCAGCACTTTGGAAGGCCAAGGTAGACAGATCACTTGAAGTCAGGAGTTTGTGACCAGCCTGGCCAACATAATGAAACCCTGTCTCCACAAAAAAAAAAAAAAAAAAAAAAAAAAAAAAGAAAGAAAAGAAAAAAGGAAGAAGAAGAAGAAATCAGTGTAGTCTGGTGGCATGGGCTTGTAATCTACTCAGGAGCCTGAAGCACCAAAATTGCTTGAACCCAGGAGGAAGTTAGAGTGAGAGAAGATTACACTACTTTAGTCCAGCCTGGATGACAGAATGAGATTGTTTAAAAAAAAAAAAAAAAGAAAAGAAAAAGCATTTAATACACCTAACCTACTGAACATCATAGCTTAGCATAGTCTCCTTGAACGTACTCAGAACACATACATTAGCCTATAGTTGGGCAAAGTCATCTACCACAAATCCTATTTTATAATAAAGTTCAAATGACTCATGTATTTTTTTTTAATACTGTGTTGAAAGTAAAAAGCAGAGTGGTTTCGCCGCATTGCAAAGTTGAAACATCTTAAGTTGAACCATTCTGTTAGCTGACTATCTCTATAAATTGTGAAATGGCTAAACTGAGCTCACATATGCATTACCTGACTTTTTTGTGTGAGAACACCTAAAATCTACTCTTAGCAATTTTCAGCATTATAATACCTTGTTATTAATTATGATCACCAGGTGGTACAATAGATCTCTTGAACTCATTCCTCTTAGCTAACAGAAATTCTGTATTTTTTTGACAAATATCTCCCACTCCACCCTCACTCCTCTCCCTATCCCTTAGTACCACCATGCTGTCTACTTCTAAGTTCAACTTTCTTAGATTTCACACATAAGCAAGATCATGTGGCATGTGACTTTTGCTGTTTGGCTTATTTCAAACAACCTAATGTCCTCCAAGTCATCTAAGTTGTTGCAAATGACAAAATGTCCTTCCTTTGTAATGCTGAATACTATTCTCTTGTGTATATATAGCACATTTTTTTATCCATTCATATATTGATTGGACACTTTGGCTGATTCCGTATCTTAGCTATTGTGAATAGTTCTTCAATTACCATGGGAGTATAGATACCTCTTTGACATATTGCTAAATTTCCTTTGAATATATGCCCAGTAGAGAAATAACTAAATCATAGGTTAATTCTATTTTTATTTTTTTGAAGAATTTCCATGCTGTTTTCCATAGTGGATGTACAAATTATCATTTCCAATAACAGCATGCAAGGGTTTCCTTTCTCCACATATTTGCAAACACTTACCTTTTAGGCTTTTTTATCATAGCCATTCTAACAAGTGTGAGGTGATATCTCATTGTGATTTGTGCTTTTTAAGCCTCATTTGAGAAATATTTGCCCAACCCAAGGCTACTAAAATTTTCTCCTATGTTTTCTTCTACAAGTTTTGCATAGATTTGTCATCTTTATATTGAGGTATGTAATCCACTTCCATTTAATTTTTGTATGAAGTCAGTATTAATATTCCTATGCTTGCATTTGGCTAAACAACTGTTCCAGCACATTTTTGAAAAGATTGTTCCTTTCTGTTTGAATTACTTTAGAGCTTTTGTCCAGAATCAATTAACTACATATGAGTGAGTCTATTTTTGAACTATTTATTCTACTGATCTTTACTTGTGTTATTTCACCAGTACTGCACTGTGTGACACAATTCTTGTGTAATATTAATAAAACAAGTAAAAATTTCAGACTTAGTAAAATAAACCAGCAAAGAATCGGCCTCTACATAGTCTGATGACTACAAATTTATTGTGTGAATCAAGCAGGTCAATGACATTTGGATCCAAAGATCTGTTCTTTACTTCCTTTACCTTGCACAATGCCCACTGAATGAAGATCTTTAGGAAATCAATTATGTGGACACCAGCCTCTGGTCCATTGAGTTTGGGGACTTGTAGGTAACCGCAAAATATTGGAAACAAGGACTTTCTTTTTATTTCTATCTCCTTCGTGGCCCTGTGACAGTGCTGGAAGAGACTACGTTCCTCTGCCACCTCCTAGGCAATCTTTCTTTTGAGTTTCTGGAAATTGCTGTGCCCATGTAATTTCAACCTCTCCTTTTGTCTCTTGGAGCCTATAATGACATAGGCTTCCCACATTGCTATTTCATGAGTGCTTCAACATCCATTGTTGTTTTCCTTATTCTTTTCTCACCTCTCTCTAAATTGTCCTTAGGAAAATTTTATTTGCTTCCTGCTAGGCCCCAGTCTAAATTTGATTACAGTTGGGATCCAAGTAGTTATCAGTAGATTCTCATTAATAATTGCTAGTTTTAGGAAACTTGGCTAGAATGTGTAAAATAATAGCTCCAGAGATTAAAAATGGAAAGAAAAGTGCTAAATAACCTGCTATTAGTCACTTGTCTTCCAGCCCTCAACCAGAAGACAGGAAATCAGTCATTCAGCAGTAATGAGTCCAAGAGCTGATGTTCCAAACTCCAGAAGGGACTCACTAGCGACAATTCCAAGAAACTAAGGTAAGGTTGTGACTCCTTTCATGGTTTCTGTGAGTGGAAATTTTTGACAAGTGATGAAACACATTTCTATCTTTCTATCCCCTGTATTGGGATGCAAATAGATAAATTTCTTATAAGTCTATCAATGGAGATAGATTTAATATCAAATATTAAAATATGAAACAATCTGGATCTTGAATAATGTGACTCTAAAGAGGCAATATGTATGCAGTCTATATTTTAAGAAATGGAGCCGCAACCTTACCCAATCATTATTAGGAAACATAGTCAAGTCAGCAATATGGATATTTAAAACTAAAATTATCTAAATCCCTCTCACTGCTAATACACAAAATATTGAGTATAAAAGAGGAAAAAATTCATCCTAAGGCAGAGCTCTGTGTAGAAAAGAGAAAGGAAAATCTCCAGTGAAAAATGGACTGTGTTTGTGAACAGCTGCAGTTGAAAGATGCAGTAATATTAAACTATTTAGTAACTTCTATTTATATTTAAAATCCTTGCACCTATATTCCTAATTGTATTATTTTCTAAAGTATTATCCTGTATTTTGAATAAATGTGTATTAGTCCTATATGTGATTATTTCTGTATCTTCAGGATTAAAAGTCACATAAAATTCTCATCAATTTCTCGGTAAATCTCGCCAATATACTCATTTACATAACAATTATTCATCCATTTAAGACTATGCTTACTTTTAATAAATCTACTATGATAATTTTTTCTAGGAATTAGTCAACTAATCTAGAATATTAAAATACTTATACTGCAAACAATAGTTACTTCTATATTACTTCACTTCTTTTTCTTGATCAATCTTACCAGTGGTTTGTGTTTTTATGCAACTGATTAGAAGTTTCACTATTTTGGACATTCTTGATAATCTAATCTTTCTTAAGTTCTTATTGCACTTATTTTAGCTTTCATACAAATTAACCTTACTTTATTTTGGTTTATCCTATTGTTATTTCTCAACACATGGACTTAACTATTTTTTCAATTTCTCTTTTTATCTAATTTATGCACGTAAGGCTTGTGGCATAGATTAGTAGCTGTTAGTAAAATTTTGTTTTGCTCTGATTGTGATCAAAGAGAGATCAGACATAGTTATATGACCAAATTTTAGGTAATGGCATATGTATGGAAATATGTGTCATCATAGGTTCAAAATCAGAAAATTTGGGGAAGTTTTACCATGTTCCCATATACCAAGGATGCAGTACAAAGTACAGTAGGACTTATTTATGATATTAGACAATATAATGAAATTATTTCTGGATAATGCAGAAATGTTTAAAGAACACAATGATTTTGTAAGCCAAAAAATAGATATGGCTGTTTTGATCAGATCCAGTTAATGATGTTTTAAAATTTGCTGCCGTTGTTCTGATTCTTGAGGTAGAGACAAAGTTATATTTGAAAGAAAATTTGATTTCTGTTTTTTTTTAATTCAAGGGAATTAACAGCTAAGAGAAAAACCTTTTTCACAGTTCTGAATTGCCTCTAACGAATATATTTCACATAACAATGAACTGTTTCTATGAATAACCTGCTCATAGGAAAATTGAAATTAAAATTTATAACTTGGATTTTACCTCTGTTTATATTACTATCTTTCTGCCCCACGTATCTTCATTGGTAGAATGTGTAAGCCTGACTGTTAATGTATTCTTAGTATTCTTACAAGTGTGAAATAATCCACTGATAAGTCCCCTTAATTAATGTGTGCTTTAATATCTCTCTCTCTCTTGCATTCTACTATTTAATTTTAATTCTTCTTAAAATGAAATGTTAATTGTATGCAGTTCTATTGGTTGAGATGCATAATATAGATACTGTATATACATTATCTTTGTTTCTTAACATTAGGAACAAACATCGTCAATTACCAAGTCATTGTAATGATAAAATAATTAGAGCTAGGCCATGGGGTTCAAATTCATAGTTAATCTAAGATTATATGTAAAACATATTATTGGAAATAAAACATTGTTAGCAAAGTGTAGTATTTAAAATAACATTTTTAACTCTCCCTTCTAATTTAATAAATTTTAGTTGCAGTCTTTTACCGTTTTTACATTGTTCAGTAAGAGTATATGTTTAACAAATGCTCAGATGTTTATGGTTTATCTGTGTGCTCATAACTAGTGGGTTTTTATCTAAAGGAATATAATACTGTACATCTTACTTCATACCTTCATAATAATAATGTAGCAATGATAATTTTAAACTGTAAATCAAATATTAAAAATGAATATTTATCAAGAACATTTGCTATTTTATTTTAATTTTTCCTAGAAATCACATCACAAAACAATTTTAAAAATTGTAATCACTGGTATGGATATTATCAAATATATAGATGTAAGATTTAGAATATGAAATTATTTTAATAAGTGATCTGTGATGCATTTATTTTTTATGAACAGTAGTCAACACAATAATATCAGGACAAAAAATTATATTAGCAGATATAATTTCAATTATCAATCCTATTTTCTTTTGTTTGCAAACATATGCTATTTTAAGTTTATGAGTCACAATAATAGCATTATGACTATTTTTATTCAGAGTATTTTGGTTTACTTAAAATCACCATTTTAATAGGATAGTTATTTTATTTTGTTTTAATCATTTGTGGTGATAGCAAAGAAAACAAAATCAAAACAATTTTCCAAGTTCTGAATTAGGGAAATTATATGTAAAATTATTTTATTGAGGGTAGAGTAGATTATTTAGCAAAGTACAGGACATACAAATGAGAATTTTGAATAAATTAAAATTATGATCACTATACAACCAGGTAATAAATACCATATAAATGAATGTAGGAATTTAGTAGACATTAAAGTAACATTTTTTTGGTAAAGATATATTATATTCAAATAGTTTAAATTATTTACTTAGAAAAAAGTATTCATGTAAAATTAGGTTATTTCTTTCAGGGAAATTTTTATTAACTTTATTATATTTTATCATTGTTTCCTACATTCAATTGTGTTGTCTCAGATAATTGTAGGGCATGCACTTCTAACCAGAATTGCTTTGACTTGCTAGAGAGCACCGATCTAGTTGCAGACCCTTGCAATCTCTGCATATTAGGTATGCTTATGCCTGTTATATGTACAGACACCTAAAGTCATATTTTAGCAGGAAATCCAAACGTATTATCAACATCATCTCAATAAGAACAATCAATTTATTGTCAGCGTTCTGCCAGAGTAAACAAAAAGGAAATTTGCAATTTGAGATCATGAAAGTATGCTTCTTTCAGTGAATGTGCAAATGTTTAATAAGTAGAACACATATTTAACTAACTGAACTGTTTTTTTCTGATAACTCAGTCTTATGTATAATCCCAATTTATAATATACTGTTTTTTACCAATTGTCAAATAACCAGACATAAAAAAGTCTCCAGGCTCTAAAGCAGGAGCATGAAAGGACTTACTGCTTTTCCAATTTTCTTCTTTGTATCATTCCATCCATTTCCAACTTTTAACACATTAAGTTGGTTTTTTTCATATTTCAACACATGGTTATGTAAACAAAAAGGAAATTTATTACATAATGCATATTACAATATACATTACTACATGTGGTAATATGTAGTTCAAGAGGACAAGCCACACATTTGTTATAAGACTGCCAGGTTCATATGCCTGCTGCGCACTAACAGACCAATACACTGAGACAGCAGGGTTTGCAGCAGAGAAAGTTTTTACTAATTGCAAGGCCATTGAGCATAAAAATGGGAGGAATTCTCAAGCCTCAAATCCATTTCATGAAAGGGTTCTGAGCAAAAGTCTTTAAGGGTTTTGACAAGGGCTAGGGACTGGAAAATTGAGGCTGTTGATTGGTAAGGGTAAGGGGGATGACATCATTAGGACGAGGAAAACACATTCTTCCAAGTGTCAGCTTCTTGCAGGACCCTTCAGATCAAATGGATTAGGTCATTTTGTTGTTATGCAAAACCTAAAACAAAAAATCAAAGAAAAAGATTGTTGTCTCACCATGTTTTAGTTTTTATGTATAGGACAAAAAAGAAACAATGAGTTCTATGACTAGGGCTATGTTCTCCTGGCATAGTAAGTGGAAAGCAGTTACAAGGAAGTGGACTAAAGGGCAAGCTGGCATAATGATTACTGCTAATTATACTGTAAACCTAGTTGAATTGTATCTTTTCCCCTTAATTGATTTTATAAAATTTTTTAGAGATTGTTTCAGGATTTGGATGACAAAATGGGTTAAGAATTTCATCAGAATTCCAGATTATTTGCATCTCTGTGGTCAGTCATATACAATATCATTTGGATTTAAGACTGCCTACCCACATGACCATGAAATGGCTCTCAGGATCAACTATAAAAACATTTGTTTCATAGGAGTGTATATATTTATTCTCTCTCTCTCTCTCTCTCTCTCTCTCTCTCTTTCTCTCTCTCTGTATATCCAGATCTCTGTTTATAGGTAGCTCTAGATAGATCACTATCTATATAGTAGAAAGATTAAGAGAGACACATATCAAATGTAGGAGTACACACACTCCTATGAGAGAGTTAAATTAATATACATACATACACACACACACACACATATGTATACACACCCACATTCACACACTCAAATAAGTCAGAGGGAGAGAGAGAATAAAACATCATCTTTTTTTTCTTTTACCAAGCCTAAGCAATAATCTTTGCACATCTCATTCATTTAGGCTTACTCATGTTTTAATTTATCCCTGACAAGGGGAATTAATTACAACAATTGATATAGAGTAATTTTTCGAGTTCAAATTAGGCTTTGTTAATATTTTGCAAGTGTGTGTAATGTACACATTTAAATTTGGATCCTTAATTTGTATATATAATTTTATATATAATTTATAATTAAATAGGAGCAAATAACTCAATCATTTTATTACTTACTCTGTTAACATGAAAGGAAGCTTTCATATTACTTTCATAGGTCTAGCACGGCAAGAACAGAAAACCTTTAGAGATGAAGACTGAGAAAACTGCTGACAGCATGCATTTAAAAATTAATGGTTAAATCAAATTAAAATATTAGCAACCAGACAGATCAGTACAAAAAAGAATAGTTCACCCATATAAAGAAGATTTCATTCTAAGGATGCATGGGTTAAAATAATAAGAAATAAATGATGTAATTGACTGGTATTGAGGAAATGTGTTCTCTTTCCAGGTCCACAATGGGGCATAGTGTTAAGGGCAAGAACTTCCCAGCGGCCATGTCCCCCTCCCATCTCTTTCCATTTGAAATTTATGTTTAAATTTCATGTACACGGGAAGAAACTAAGAGTCAATCACTCCAGCGGAATTTCTAAGGAACTCCTTTCATTGGCCTGGGGTCTTAGAGAAGGTGGAGATTCCTCCCAGGTTGAAAGTCCCCTTCTTCCACACCCCTTCAGACTCCATGTTTGGGTCCCCTTCCACGAACAGTCCCTTCATGGAAGCCATCTTCCTCTCTCCTGGATTTCCCCTCTGGAGTCTCCTTCCACACTCTCCCATGGGAGCCTGTCTTCCCCTCCTAAACTCCATCTCTCTCTATTCCCTTCCACTCAGTGTGGAAGCTGCTTTCCTCCCCTGGATTCCATCTTTCTGGATTGTCTCACTCAGGGTGAGAGTTAGCTGCTTCCTTCTCTCTCCTTCTCCTGTTTCTCTCTCTCTTTAAATAAATCACTTTCTACAAACACTTATGAGTCTGGCATTTACTGCGCACTGTGCTGTGGTCCCCTTTCTCATTCTTGAGAGAGCAGGAGAGCAAGAACCTGAAGAAATGTCCTCTCAGGTGAGCTGAGGGCATCCTGAACCCCTGAACCCCAATATAGTAGTATTAGATATAAGTTTAAACAATATTATTTTGATTAAAAAATTCAAATACTAATTTAGCTGTAAAAGTGACTCAGGACAAACCTGAGAGCATGCTTGAGAAGGAAGCAAATGAGACTTACAAACCTTCATTTTAAAGCCAAAAATTGAATATGAATGACTTTTTTCTTTCTTAAAATTATTTATCATGAAATATATTACTCAGATATCTATGATAAATATACTCAGCTTAAAGAATAACAATAAAAATAAATCAATATATTTCACCAGAATCTTTAAGTTAATATGTTCTGTTTATTTTTATTTTTATAAGATATTACCATTAAACAAAAGAAAGAAAAAAGTAGAATGTAAATAAAGAAGGTCCAGAAATAAATTCAAGTACATATAAAATTTATTATATAGCCTCAGAAATTATTGCTGAAACTACAGGCACATTCCACCACACTAGACTAATTTCCATATTTTTTTACCGACAGGATTTTGCCATGTTGCCCCAGTTTTTATCTCTTATAATTTAAAGACAAAAGCACAAAAAAGAAATAAAATACTATCTCAGACATAGCCAATTTATAAAACAAACAAACAAAAATGTTAGTGTAAAAATTTAAATGAATTATTTTAGTGCAATAAATATGTCTTAAAGTATAAGACATATAAATATTTTCAGGTCTGTACTATAAAAAAGAAAACAAGGAAAGTATTTTGAATATGAAAATTATTAATAATCTACTTATAAATAGAGAAAAATAGAGAAAAATGTAAATTATTTAAAACTCAGGAAGAACTAAAAATTTTAGTATAACAATCTTATTTAGATATATATTATTGATGCATTTGCAATGATTAGCATTCATGATAACTGTTCTAATGTTCTAATGCATTCTTTCCACATATATAAACTCATATGAATATTTTAATGTACCACTAAAAATGCCTACTTTTAACAAAGAAAAACTCTAAAGAACTTTATATTATTGATAACCTTACTACTATGAACAAATATTTTTCCAATGTATATGTATAGCTACACTATACAGATGGAGATATTGTTACAATGATAGTCTATTGACTTCAATAAAAGAATGGTATCTAAAGTTTACATAATAGTGAGAAAAAGACAAATCGTGGCTAAATGTGTAAATTTATTATTAGGAGATAGCATTTCAAACACTTCCGAGCCTGAATAAGTTTTTTTAGGATTTCTTACACCATGGTTCTCCTGGGAATCTAAACGTTCTCTTAGCATTTGCTTTTATAAATTTTTTAAAAGACTTTTTCTTATTTTTATAAAATGCATTTGCTGGATCTACATTCTCATTTGTCAATCTACCTGCCAGAATCTTGTCAGCAGACCCAAACACATCAGGAATTTGAAATGAAGAATTTGAAACAAATGTTCCTAGCTAACTAGTAAAAAATGTAAAAGTTATCTCTACAGTGTCCCAAAGTGGCAAGCTCAAAACAGCAGCTGCTTCCTCAAGGATGAGAGACAGTGAAAAATGAAGGAAGCTAAGGTCTTAGGAGAGTTCTGCACCACTACTCCACCATTGTCAAAGAAAACATGCATATCAAAAGTAGAAGCAGCCTGCTGGTTGTGGAGAAATTTGTCACACAGCTTTGAGTGGAACTGGTTAGTATAAGTGTCCAACCCTTAGTAGAGGGTACATACTGCAAGAGCTGGTCTGTAGAATAGAGTCGGGGTGTAGTAACAGTGAATTGGAGCTCCCATGGAAGCATCTGCCAGGTAGGAAGAGCAAGGTCTGAAAATGCATGACATTCGTCCAGGGGAGACTCTAACCTGAGTGCCACAAGCCTTCTGTCATACTCATCCACTGCCTCTCACACAGATGGGAATGAGGGTATTCCCTCCAGCAACCATTACTGGCAAAACCTAAATTTGCACAAAGGAGAAATGTTACCTGGCCCAGCTCTAACATCAGGGAGCACTACAAAGGAGGGACTGAGAGACACTGAATTTGTAACCAAAGTAGGCTTTTGTGGAATGTTTTGCTTTTGTGTTTACTTTTTGAAATGTAAATACATGATCTCATGTTTTTTCCGGCTTTCACAATTTCACATGTAAAGTTAGCTATCACTTTTGTTCCCTACATGTGCAATGTATTCTTCTTTGATTAATTTTAATAATTCTTTTCTGTTTGTTTCTTAGTGATTTCATGTGAATCTTTTTTGAAGTGTGTTGACCTTCATGATTCTATGGTTTGATGTCTTTAAGAATATTCAGTTACTATCAATTCCATTACTGATTCTGCTTCATTTATTTTTTTTTTTTTCTCTCCTGTATTTCAAGCTGCAGCATATTGGATTATTTGACCATATCCCAAGTTGCTTTAATTATTTCTTCTAATCTTTAAGTATTTTATTTTCCTGAATTGTGATTCATTTTGGTGAGTGTTTAATGACCCATCTTCCAGTTCGTCCTCTTTCCTTCATTCCCTTTACCGTTACCGTTAACATGGTTTGCTAACTTTAGATTTTCTCTTTTACAAGTTTAAGTTTAGAATGGCACTTAGTTACTTTTATAGAATACATTTTGTTAAAATTCTCAGTTTTTTTAATCCATATTTTTACTTTTCTTCTACCTTCTTTGACATATTTAAAGTATTATTTTAAAGTCCTTGTCTGTTGATTCTATGTCTGAGTCAGACGTGCCTTCTTTTATTGCCTTTCTTCCTCTTAATGTTGAAACACATTATCCTGCTTCCTCCATGTTTTCTATTTTTTATGTTATGCTAGATATTATGTTTAACAGACATATGGATATGGTATGAATATTATTTTCCAACAGAGAGAGAATTCTTTCTTCTGCTTAAGGAGAGTTCTTATTATTTTGTTCCAATGGGGAGTTGGCCTAAGTCAACTGTATTATTGCTTCAGTTAGTTTTAATATTTTAAGATAATACTATATACTTTGTGTGATCACTGGCCCCTTCATTTTCTAAGATTTGGAGAGTTTTAGCATAACAATCCAGAGATTTTTCTTCAATTTTCTGTGCAGCTCCCCTTCTTTGCCACCATGCGCTCAAGAAAAAGAAATGTGGAGAACAATTTCCAGGTGTAAAGATTGCCTATGTGTGTCATTTTTTCAGAGATCACAATCTACTATGCCAGCTAGTTCAGTCATTGAAAGTTCTAATGGTTTCTTTTTTTCTCTCAAAGACTACCTCTGTCTATGCCAGTCCAAAGTTCTTAGATTAGTAAATACACCCAGTAGTCAACAATCTCTGATCATCTATGTGGAGACTGACTTTCTGTGAACATTATTGCTTTAGACTTCTTGCATCCACAGCTCTACAAAAATGTAATAATGAATTTCTCAGTGTATTCAGGGTTTTATAGTACTTACGGTAGGAGCAGTGTTCTATGGTAGACTATATTCTAACTGAAAGCAGAACTCCAAATAATTCTTAACCTTAAAGCAAAAATAGTATCTGAGACTCTTAAACAGGCAGGGACAGCTTTATTTAAAGCCAACCCAAAAGGGGAGATAGACCAGAACTCATGGTGAGATAAACTCTGTGAAAACAAAAACAAAGGGCAGGGAATATTTTTTTTTTTTTTTTTTTAAAGCTAAGGTTAAAGAGATATCAGGGAAGGGACCATCTGTTTGTTAATTGAGGTTATTTAAAGATAACATAAAACCTTCTCTTATCTTCATGATGGGAGTGACAGGAGGTGGTTTCACAACTTGGATCAAGAAACACCAACGTTTGGCTTCTAAGCTCAAAATAAAATAAAATAAAATAAAATAATGACAGTCTTCCTTAATAATTACATTTCAAAAGAAAGTGTCCTAGGTCCTTGAGAAAGAGTCCTGACCTAAGAAACTGAAAAGAGATTTAAAAAGATTTATGTCTCAAAGAGGTAGAGAAAGAATTCACAACTATAAGTTTTCTAAAGCAAATACTCAGAAAAAGGAAGGGCGTGCCTACAGTTAAGAAGCCTCTCTAAAGTTTAGCCAAGCTAATGGGAATGTTAAGGCCATCCTGGGCAGTCTCCCCTTTTGTCAAAAGGAAACCAGATTTCTCACTGGACAAATTAGGAAACCTAGTCCACGTTTATCATTTCAGCAATTTGCTGTATTTGAAAAACTAGTTGAATCATTTGTTAAGATTTGGCTCTATGTGATACTTGCTGGATAGTGCAAGCAATCAGCCATTTATGAAGGGATTTCTACAGAAATAGAAAGCCTACTGATGCAGTGGACTAGGAATTCAGTTTCTGAGTCCAGCGGGCTGTTAGTTGAGATCTCCAGATATTGGTATCAAAGTGTCTTTCGACGGTGGAGTGCAGATGCTAACAGCAATCAGCAAAGCCCACCTGAGGTGAAAACATCCAGTCTGTTTCTAATAAGTTCTTTCAGCCTCAGGAGGTTGATTTTGGGATCACTGAGCCCCTCAAGAGTCAAGATTGAGTCAGAGTACTCACAATTCAAGTGACTTTAGAGTGTTGAGGTGCTGGACTATAAAGGAAAGGATATGGCCTGGTGGATAGTGAGATGGAATGTGTAGATTTTGAAACGGAGAAGATCAAATGATTTAAGGAAGCTGTGTAGAAAGATACAAATGAGAAGCAGAAGTGATGTGAAACGATAGGTCTTAAATGAGTCAGTTTTAAGAGATCTTAGGTTTCCTAAAGAGGTCATTAAAGTTTTAGATTTTTCTTTGTAAAACTGTGTTCATGAGAAAGGAATTAGACAGCCAACATTGTAGTAACAGCACAAAGCGAGAGTCTTCAGAGTAGATTTTATAATGACATAAAAAGATTTCTTTAAATATTTAAACATAAATATTTTAAATTTATTCATAATATATTAATGATTATAGAATTTTAGACAATTACGAAATACATATATGAAATACATAATTATGTGATATAATGGATAAAAATGTATATGGAAGCACCATATACCAAAACCATGACAGCAATTCCTTTAGAAGGCAACTTTTTAACTGGAGAAGTAAATAAAAGAATCTTCATGCCTGTAATCCCAACACTTTGGGAGGCCTAGGGAGGAGAGGACAGATCATTTGAAGTCACGAGTTCAAGAGACCAACCTGATCAACATGGTGAAATCCCATCTCTACTAAAAATACAAAAATCAGCCAGGGCTTGTTGATGTGTGCCTGTAGTCCAAGCTACCCGGGGAGGCTGACGCAGGAGAATAGCTTGAACCCGGGAGACGGAGGTTGCAGTCAGCCAATATTGTGCCACTGCACTCCAGCCTGGGCAGCAAGTGAGAATGCATCTCAATTAAAAAAAAAAAAAAAAAGAAAGAAAGAAAAAGAAAATGAAAAAAGAATAAAAAGAAAAAGAAAAGAAAGGAAGAAAGAAAGGAATCTTAAAATTTAATTTCAATAATACAGAAAATTACATAAAAGTAGCAAAAATGAAAAATGTAAACATGCTAATGATGAATTGAGCGCATATATGATATGTTTTCTGTATTTTTCCTTTACTATTTGTGTTTGGAAAAAAAATTTTCTTTCAAGGGAAAAGTAACAAATAGCACAGATTATGTTTTCACTATACTCAGCATGGTTCTACTATATCATTACTGTCACTTAATGGGGAACTTAAGTGATAAGAAATGTTTAATAACTAAGGAATTCTGTAAAATAACATAAGCTTCATAAGAGTAGGAAATTTTGTCTGTTTTATGTGTTTTCTGTAACCCTTGTAGATAGAGAAGTATCAGGCACATGGTACCAAGCACTTGACATTTTTGACTGAAAGAACAAATAAACGTGTGTTTATTAATGAAACTAGTGTTGCAGGAAAATCTGTTGTACTATACTAGTTTTCAGTTAACCTTTCTGGTGGGCAATTTCATTACTCTAGCTTCTTCTATCTTTTTATAAGTCTCTTTATAAAAACTTTTTTTTTTTTTTCTGTCTTGATGAGTAATGCGATAGAACAAGGTTCAGGAGATCACTGCCCATGGCCTCAATGCAGCCTGCCACCTGTTGTATGACCCATGGGCCACACAAAATCAGTTTTACATAACACACAGTTGAAAAAGGCAAAAGGAGAATAATACTTTGTGACGTGAAAATTATATGAAATTCAATCTTTATATTCGTAAATAAAATATTGGAGAACAGCCATGCTCATTCAGTTACACACTCTCTATGGCTGTTTTGTGCTAAATTGATTCAATAGTTTTGACAAACACCATATGGTTCAAAAGCTTAAAATATTTACTATGAGATTGTTATGGTCTCAATGTTTGTGTCCTCCACAATTTATATATTGAGACCCTGAACCCTAAAGTGATGGTATCAGAAAGCATGGCCTTTGGGAAGTAATTAGGTGATAAGGGCAAAGCCATCATAATTGGGGTTCATGTTATTATTGAAGAGACTTGTGAGAAACCCCACTCCTTCTGCTGTGTAAAGTACAGCAAAACAACAGCTGATCTATGAGCTAGAAAGTGGGTTCCCACTAAAGATGGAGTCTGCCATCTCCTTAATCTTGGACCTCCCAGACCACAGAACTGCGAGAAATAGATTTATGTTGTTTATAAGTACCCAAGATATTTATAATACTGTGTTATTGCAGCCTAAAAAGATAAGACACTGATACTTAACAAAAAAGTTTGCCTACTCTTAGTATGACAACATTAAAACATTAAATCATAGGTATAATGCTGAATTTTAGGTGTCAAGTTGACTAGATTAAGAAATACCAACAACTGGCAAAGCATTGTTTTTAGATGTGCCTATGAGAGTGTCTGAGTAGACTAAATGGGGAAGATCTGTCCTTAATGTGGGTGGGAGCCATTCAATAGGCTTGGAGCCTGGATATAACAGAAACAGAAAAAGTTCATTGGCTTTTCTCTCCTGGAGCTGGGGGTATACATCTCCCTGTGCCCTTAGACATCACAACTCCAGATCTCCAGCCATTGGACTGTGGAGCGTACACAGATGCCACCTCTTCATCTCCTCAGATTCTCAGGCTTTTGGACTTAGAGCATGCCTTACTACCAGTGTCCCAGGCTCTCAGTTTGCAGATGGGCTGTCATGAGACTTCTCAGCCATGATAATCATGTGAGCCTATTCTCAGACTCCATTATAAGTTGAACCAATTTCCCTAAAGGAATCCCCTCTTCTATATCTCTATCTATCTCTTGGTCTGTCTATTTCCTATCTGTCTGTCTATCTATCTATCTGTCTATCTATCTATCTATCTATCTATCTATCTAGAATATTACATAAAAGTAGCCAAAATGAAAAATGTAAACACTCTAATAGTGAATTGAGTGCATATATGATATATTTTCTGTATTTCTCCTTTACTATTTGTGTTTGGAAAAAAAAAATTTCTTTCAGGGGAAAAAGTAACAAATCTATCATCTATCTATCTATCTATCTCTCTATCTATCATCTATCTATCATCTATCTATTTTTCTATCTATCATCTATCTAATCTATCTAACTCTCATCTACCTACCTACCTATCTATCAATCATTTATTTATCCACCTATTTCTATTGGTTCTGTTTCTCAGAAGAACCCTGACTAATATACTAGTAAGTATTGCCTTATTTGATGTACCCTCCAATATTGGCTTAAGTTTCTCCCTTAAGGGAGAAATACTACAATTCTATTACAAATAGTTATCACATTTTGTTACATGTATGTATGTATGCAATTACGTTTGCATGCATGTAATTGTGCCCATGTTCTCTCTGATGATTGGGAGGTCAGGCAGTTTGTTTTATTTGCCAATTATCCTGGTACCTAGCAGAGAGGCTCCCACTTGGTAGGATATGTAAATATACATTAGTGGATGAATAAATATGGACCTTTTAATTTATTCCTTAATGAGAGTCTCTGGGAATTGTTCACATGTCAGTCACTTAGAGAAAGACCAATTTTTATATCAGTTTTTATATATGCAGTTTGAACTCTATGACAGATGACTAATTGTTTAGTATAAATTATGTGTTAAAATTATTGCATGAAAATTGCATCTCTAAATATCTAACTTACACATGAATTGCTAAGAAGGAAAAACACTTTCTATTTTTACATTACAGGTTTGAAATAGTGATGCACAATTATAATATTCAGGGTACTGTGTTTATTCAAATTCTTATTCAAAAATGCAAATAGGAAAAGTTTTAGAGATGTTAAGGAAGTTAACCAGACTTGACAGAGCACAGGGATCATTGTAAGAATCCATTAAATATTAGTTTTTCTTATGTGCTGAAGTAAAGCAGGCTTTAAGATTTTCTTTCTGTTTACTGTCTAGATACTGGTCAGACTTCAAATTCAAAATTACATAGAATTTTTGTTATCTAAGGGGATAGAGTTTAATTTAAAAATAACTTTGAAAATAAGTTTTTAACAAACTTCAATGGATTTCAGAAAATGTCTATAGACACAGATTGTCTTTTAAGACCAAGAATGATACCACATTTTGTTTGAGAATTTGACTCAGCTATTTTGCCATAAATAGATCAGATACCATTTATTCTTTCTAAATCATGGATCCCAGACAAAAATCAATGCTCATTATTTTGACCATTGATTCTCAAACATGCCATAGGAAAAAATACCTTCTTAATTCTATAAAAATAAGTAAAAAGCTACCAACCCATATTTTTTAGGACTGTTTCTTCATAATTCAAATATAAAAATATTAAAATAAATAATTTCAAATGACATTTTATTTTATATCTTTTTTTTTTTTTGAGATGGAGTTTTGTTCTTGTTGCCCAGGCTGGAGTGCAGTGGTACAATCTCAGCTTCCTGCAAACTCCGCCTCCCAGGTTTAAGTGAGTCTCCTGCCTCAACCTCCCTGGCAGCCAAGATTACAGGCATGTGTCACTACGCCAGGCTAATTTTTGTCTTTTTAGTAGAGAAAGGGTTACTCTATATTTGGCAGGCTGGTCTCAGACTCCCAAACCTCAGGTGATCTGCCCGCTTCTGCCTCCCGAAGTGCTGGGATTACAGGCCTGAGCCACAGCTCTGGCCTACCTTTTCTTTTAAGCAGGTCTTTTAAAAAACCTAGCATGACTGTCATTTGGAATAAGCTTTTAAATTTTTTTTCCGTTTATAAACTTGTAACAATCCCTTAACCATAAGTTAAGATTACTCCATATGTTCGATCAAAATGTTTAAAAAAATCCTTAAAAATAAAAATTATGCAGACAAATTAAATTTATTTTTAACACACAATTCTCAGAAATTTCAGTGGGATAAACTATATATGTTGCAAAAAAAAGAATGGGTGTGTTTTGATGGGATATTTAGAATTTTTCGTATCAAAGATGAAATTATAAATATTTGGCATAAAAATTAATTCAACAAAGGTATAAGGAATAACCTAAATTTAGGATAAATTTTTGTCAAATTTGTTCATATATGTAAAAACATTTTTGAATAGAAAAATTAAAGGGAAATTTCTTAGTAGATTTCTTTAGCACAAATAGTGGTGACATGCACACTAGTGTTCTCCAAAGAAATAAAGTTTGTATATGAGCCAAGAATATTCCTATTAAAAGCAAATTATGTATTTTAAATTGAGGAATTAATAGAAGGATTTAGTTACATATACATTAGAGGGTTGAACTACTAAAATTTTAACATTGAAGTAACAGAAATCGGAAAATTCTGTCACTAGGAATGAGGCCATAAACAGGAAAAAAATGGGATTCGGAGATGGAGAAGTCTATAAGAAAAAACTATGATATAAAGTGATGGGTGGCAGGGTAAGGGGTGTGAGTGGGCTCAGAACCCTACAGATAGTTACTTACCAGCTTTCTGCTGGTAAACCTGAGGAGCCTGATAAAACTGACTGAGACCCGGGCGTGCATAAAGATGTTGGAAGCTGGAACCATTTGCCAGGGCCAGAGCTGAGTGTTTTCCCTGAGTCAAATAGCCATAGTAGCTGCCACCAACCAAGCTGAATTATCCTACGGAAACTATGAGAAAGATAGTATTTAAGCACATCATTAATGATATTCAATTAGTTTGTTGTCAATAACTCATTTTCTCTCCTAGTTATTTATTTCTCAGTGGGAGATATTCTCACCATAAAAACACTGTGAACCAAATCATCATATAGTTAGAATTCAATAGCTATTTCACCGCCTTTGTTTTTCACTCATTGTTTGCAAACAAAACTGTTAATCTAATTGTATGAATCTCGGCATTTCTGCCAGGGTTGTCCTTCAATAGACATACTATTAATGATCAAGAAGGCATATAGACAGATGTGTACTCACTCATATAATAATGTATATGTTAACTTATTTTAGTGCATAATATTATTATATATTAATTTATTTTCACCCTGCTATAAAGATATTACATGAGTCTGAATAATTAATAAACAAAGATATTTAATTGACTCACAGTTTCCCATGGCTGTGGAGGCCTCAGAAAACTTATAATCATGGCAGAAGGCAAAGGGGAAGCAAGAACCTTCTTCACATGGTGGCAGGAGAGAGAATGCACAGGGAAAACTGCCCCTTTTAAAACCATCAGGTCTGGTAAGAATTCCCCGACTATTATGAGAACAGCATGGGGGAAACTGCTTCCATACCCAGTTACCTCCTGGCAGGTCTTTCCTTCCACACGTGGGGATTATAATTCGAGGTGAGACTTGGGTGAGGTCACAGAGCAAAATCGTATCAATTATGTTTTCAATTTTGGATCTATAGTACACCAGGACAATGACATTCCAGAGAATGTCAATGATTTTTATGTTCCGTTTAGATGTCCAGGTGAGGTGAAGCATGTACAAAATACAAGTAAAGAGGAAGCTTTTATTTGATACATCTCTAAGAGGGCTCCTGTGTGTTGTTTATTTCAGAAATGATATAAAATACTGTACAGTCATGAAATCTTCCATGGCAACACTCAGTTTACATTTCATGAATAATTTATGTGATGAACTGAAAAGCTCCCTTAAAAAAAATGTTTTAAGGTAATTTGGGACAGATTGAAACCTAGGGATGTTTATAATTATCCCAAAGTTTTAAAATGCTACTTCTCCTCATTTCTGCAATTTATTTTGTAGTTGTATTTATCAGTCACTATACATTTACTGCTTATGATTATTATTGATTACTGTACAATGGATTTTGGTTATTTGTTTGTAACAACATTATCCGTGCAAAGACTTGCAATTCTTTTCTTCCAAGCAAATGTAAATAACTCAAATAATGCATAGGATGAAATTTTTGGAATTATAATTATTTGATAGAAGAGGTAGATTTTCACCAAAAGCTACAGTATGTTTACGACTTTTTCCTAATGTTGAAACATATTACTTATGATATGTTTCTACTTTATGATGGCATAAAAAATTTAGATTATTATCAATATATTTTTTGGGATATATGCTTGAATTTCACCAAGCATCTGTTTTCTAATTTTGGTTGTCCATGACATATCTTTTTTATCAATTATCAGGTTAAATTATTCTATATTTATTTCATCTGCTAAATGATTGATGTGCTTTGTGATGTCACATGAGACAATTATCTTGGATTAAAGAAGTTTTCAAATAGCATATAGTTGTAAAAACTGTACCTGAGCCAATAAATGTGTGAGCGAATATGAGAATGTTGTATATGGAATCTGGCTTGGGCCATTATTCTTAGGCTCAGTGGAATATTTATTATAACTGATTAGAAGATATTTGGTCAAAATTATTGTTGAATTCTCGAAAGGGCAATATATATACTTTAGAAATACAATTGAAGGGATTATATGATGTAACCTTAAGCAATTTTACATTCATCATTAGCCATCTTAAAGAGGTGACAAAAAGTGTGTCACAGAGCCTGTTGATAGGATCTCTTCACAATTCACATTCAGAGAGTTCATGCTGGCAGACTAAATCATCATCTATGGAGTATTTTCATTACTAAAGTTGACAAACACTACAATTAAGCTTTCTTTCCACCCCTAGAAGGAGAGGCTGAATTTTAAACACCAGCACACCGCCATTTAAAATTTAAACAGAATGTCCAAAACTCATAATTAAAATATTTTCTCGTTCAGAAGAATACTTTGTTTTGCCTTATTCTTTTGACATAAGCAGACAAAAATATTCAAACTTCTTAAGTTTGGTCCAAAAACCATTTTAACTCTGCTGACATTTAAATGTACCGCATCTTTCTTTCTTTTTTGAGAGTAAGTGCAGAGGCAGAAGAGTTGAATTTTGTTATAAACTTCCAACGAAATACTTCTTTGTTCAAATTTATGTATATAGTTGCCGGTTTTTAACCTTTCAAGATGAATGACAAATGGTGTCTCCCTGCCAACTCAGCCATTGTTCAGCTAATATAATCTTTGCTTAAGATCAAATAGGTACTGATTGTTTACACATTTTGTTTTATTACTGTCAGTTGGATCATACATTTTCCTGAAGTGAAAGGAAAAATCAACCACTTGAAATATTTTGAAAGATAATGTTCTAGAAGGTAATAATTCATTGTGGAAAACCACAGTAAGATTGCTGACAAAAGATCAAGTTTGGGTCAATGAGAAACAATTTGTTTCCTTCTCCCTGCAACTATATTACTTTCTATTGTGTACGGATGTGAAAAGGTAACAAGTTTATTTTTTTTCTTCTATTAGGGAGAAAAAACAAAAACCTCTTTTTTTCTGGGGATTTAGTACTAAATATAGAATAGAAATAAATGTAAAGGTAAATGCCAGAAATGTGATATTTTAAATGAAGAGATACATTTACAAATACAAACACTTCTCAAATTACTAGTGGTCTCTGACTAGGTTGGGTAAAATGTTACTTTCCTGAAGTTTTTGAACTGTCAATAATTACAAATGCCTAGGGACACACACATATTTTACTTTAAATTTTATAAAATTGTAAATGCCATTTAAATTATATTAAGCACGAATTTTAAAAAAGAAAGTAACTTATCCTTAGAAGTTACTTTGGAAATGCCTGACAATTTACAGTTTTCAAACATTTCTATTTAATGGAACATTTGCAGTTTGTAGGATTGTGTTTTGAGATTATGAAAGTAGAGAAAAATTACATTTCTTATGTTACCATAAAGGCTCTTGACAAACGGTGATAGTTCATCTGTAATCTGCATGGCAGAAGGTGAAAGGCACACCTCACCTGGCAGCAGACAAGAGAAGATAATTCGTGCAGGCAAACTCCCCTTTATACAACCATCTGATCTCCTGTGACTTATTCACTATCACAAGAATAACACAGGAAAGAGCCACCCCCATGACTCAATTACCTCTCATCTGGTCATTCTCACAACATTCTCTACCACACATTCTCTACAACAGAGAAATTTTGACTTCAGAGTAGCTAGCCAGCTCAGAAAAAATGCATAATGAGAACAATAACATCAAAAATATATTTATTAAAGGCCCCCAAAATACAACCTTTAGCTTAGGAATTGTATTCAACTATTAAAGCAGATGGCATAAATTTCTGTGAAGAAATGGAAGTGCTCTTTTAATAAATTGAATAAATATTAAAAAATTGAAAACTATTAGTTTGGACATAAAGCCACAAATAAAATTGCACAGCTATTGATTCCTTGAGTGTTTATGATCAGGCAATCCAAAAATCCAAGCATAAAAGAGAAAAGCTGAAATAAAAAACAATAACAATAAACTGACCAGAAAATAGGCAATTGAGAAAGATTAAAGAACTGGAAGATTAGAAAATAGTGAAAACCTGAATGAAGATACTCAGAGTGTCAAGAAGATATTGCATTCATAAATTAAGAACCCTTAACACATATTGAAGAAACAATACATAATTGCTGTACCCCAAAATAAAATTGAATAAAGAACTATAACTCAGAGCAGTCTCTACTGTGATGAAAAAGAAATAAATGGATACATGAGGAAAAATAAAAATAGATATTTGGGGGAGTTTAAGAGGTCCCAGATCACAAGAAAACTGTGAGAGAAAATGGCTAAATATGAGCCAGTATCAAAAGGAAATTTACCAGAGTAAGTACGATCATGAAGCTTCAGACTAGGAAAAACTGACTTTGTCTAGACTGACTCAAGTTCAGACAGATTAGCAATCAATTTTATTTCATAATTCCAAAGAAACTTGATACGGTTTGGCTGTGTGCTGAGCCAAATCTCATCTTGAATTGTAGCTCCCACAATTCCCACATATTGTGGTAGTGACCACATGGGAGGTAATTGAATCATAGGGGTGGATCTTTCCGGTGCTATTCTTGTGATAGTGAATAAGTTTCAGGAGATCTGATTGTTTTATAAAGGGGAGTTTCCCTGCACAAGTTCTCTTCTCTTGTCTGCTGCCATGTAAGATGTGCTTTTCACCTTCTACCATGATTGTGAGGCCTCCCCAGCCAGGTGGAACTGTGTGAGTCCATTAAACCTCTTTTTTTTTTTTTTTTTTTTTTTTCAGATGGAGTCTAACTCTGTCACCCATGCTGGAGTACAGTGGCACAATCTTGGCTCACTACCACCTCTGCCTCCTGGGTTCAAACAATTCCTTGGCTCAGCCTCCTGAGTAGCTGGGATTACAGGCAAATGCCACCATGCCCGGCTAATGTTTGTATTTTTAGTAGAGACAGGGTTTCACCATCTTGGCCAGACTGGTCTTGAACTCCTGACCTCGTGATTCATCTTCCTTGGGCTCCCAAAGTGCTGGGATTACAGATGCCACCCCACTCCCAGCCAAACCTCTTTCATTTGTAAATTGCGTGATCTTGGGTATGTCTTTATCAGCAGCATGAAAACAGACTAATGCACAAATGAAACATCAAAAAGAATGAAATGTAATGTGCAGTACAAAAGAAACTAACGTAGCAACATGCTTTGCATCAAAAATAATAAGTGGTAGAAAGTACTGATATATTACTTGCAAATATTTGAGTGCAATATTTTAAGAGTATATTATAGACATCTGAACAAACATTCAATTTAGGGAGCAAAAAGCATTTTTATGCAAGTAAGCACACTGAGCATTTATTCCCCTGGCAGTTATTTTTAGGAACTTATTTAATAATTTAATTCAGAAAAATAGGGGAGTAATTTAAGAGCAGAGGTTGTGATATCCAGCTAACTTCAAAACCTGTGAACAAAGTGAGTCAACCAGAAGACAGTTGTATAGAAAAATATTGAGGAATGAGTTCCTCATAAAATAGAGTGCTCCAGAATGGAGATCTTTGGGGAAAAAGACAGATGAAAATAAGCATGGAACAGAACAGGCAATTTGAGAACACACACAAACATTAAGGATGTACAGGCAATTTGATTGAGAACACATGCAAACATTAAGGATGTAATAAAGGGAATCATTTCAAACAGAAAGTAAGAATAAAGAGAAAATCCTGAAAAAGGTAAGAAACACCACCTTGGGCAAAACCCAAATGTTAAATTTGTATTCTAGATGTGATCAAATATATCGTGGCAAGCAAGGTTTTTTTAAAAAAATAGGTAATTTTAACATGAAGACACATGTTAAGATCATTTACATTTGCATGTTTAAAGGATATGACATTAGATCTATTTAAAAATTAAACAATCAAAACACACATTGGGCCTATAATAAACTATATTTATATAGCAGTTGCAATACAAATGTTGTTTTAAGTTTTATAACCAAAGCACAGGATAATTTAATAATGGATCCATGATATAAATGAATGCTAAAGACAGTGACAATATACATGTAAATATTCTTTATTAAAATTAGGATAGGGAAATGGAATGAGAAAACTAGAAGCTTGTGAAACTAATCAGTCTTAAAATGTGCAGAGTCCAGAGACCTGTGACAAATTCAGTTGAAGTAGACCTCATATAATATTTAACATATTTCCTGTATTAAAAATTATAAGATATTAAGCACCAAGTAGTAAAGTGGTAAATATAGAGTCTAAATTTGACAAATCAATGACAATATTAAAAATATATATTATTAGAATTATGCGTATAACCACAGGGATAATTAAAACAAAAGTAGCTGAAAGAGTTTATCAAGGTGAGTGGGACTGGAAGTAAAAAGAGAAGAGGCAGAAGAACATTGCTTCTGTTTGGAAGATAGTCTGTATCATTTTCTATGTTTTAAAAATATTGCCTTGAATATGGTTCCAAGGGTTAATACCCCAGTTTGCATCCAGAAAATAATATGCTTCAAAATATGTGAATTTTCATCTGCGTTATGCTATTGACTTATCCCTTAGGTAGGTTACTGCTAAGATAGTAAAAGTGAATTATTGCAATTTGGATAGATGAGAAATTAGATTGTAAGTAAAATTTACATTTGGCAAAATATTTTATAATCACTGTCTGTTTTATATTTAGTGTCTGTATCTTCCATGTTATACTACTATTTTGTCTTGAGTGTTTGATTGTAAGATCTAAGGCCTGTGTAAGAAGTTCAGACAATTCTAGTATTATGCTCTAATATTCAAATTTAAAAATATGTAATTATATCATGGACTTCTAGATTTCTAAATGGAATTTTTTTCAAAAGTTTTATAAGACATACACGAGTTGACTTTGTCCAGATTTAGCTAAAAGACAAAAATCAAACAAGATTTAATATTTCTAATAGAAGAACAATAATAAAATTCTTAGAAATGGCCAGTGTTCAAATTGAAGAAAAAGGGCTTCAGGGACTCTCTCAGTAATAATATCAAAATGTGTTAAATTTAAATAATACATTTCTCTAAACTTGCAATGTCTTATATTAAATGGGAGACAACAATAAATATGTTTTATTCCCAATAAGTGTTTTAAATTAAAGCAAATAGAAATGGAGTTCAACTCCACATGAAACTATAACTAGAAACTAAATTAATCGTGAGAGATATCACATGTTTTAATATGGAATGATTATACCATAAAATCCATGAAAATTTTAAAGCCAATCTACATCAATTAAAATATTTATTGAACACATAGAACAAAAACAGCATTTTTTCTTTTTATTTGTAATTTACAAAGTTGACATAAGTCCCACCCTTAAGTTTACTGGTTAGTAAATATTTGATTGCCAAAGAGTAAAAATTGTCAATATTGACCATATATTCTCTCTTTTCTCTCTCTTTCTTTATGTATATGTACACACACATATAGACTCAAACATCAAATATATATATATTTTTATATATAACTAAACCTTATGATGTATTTATATATCAAATACATGTGTATTTTAGATACAAGTCAACCTGTATGTTATTACTAAATTGACTTTGTTTTAATCAGCAATTACTAAACAAAGATTGCCCAAGATCATAAAAAGCTATTATTATATCAGATTTTTTAACACATATAAACCAAACTTATCAACTCTATGCATATGGAATGAAAACACTACTGTAATGGTGGTTTCTACCCTGTGCCCTGCTCACCTAGAGGTATCATAGAGTTGATTGAGAAAGAAGTAGGGGATGCTGAGGGAGATGGAAGCAGAAATGGCCGAGACAATCAACTCCTGCTTGACCCAGAACACAGCGGTCTTTAACCACATGCATTGCCCTTCACCACAGTTCTTTTGCTGAAAACATTTTACTGAAACCTTTTTTCTTGCATAATATCAGCATTTAACTTAGATCAACACTGAACAATTTCAAAACTCTCCCATTGAGTTTTATTTCCTTTTGAATTCTGATTAAAAGGTTTGTATATCTACTTTTCAAATCATGCACAGAAATATAAAGCCATAAGTAACTGCAAATTGCCGCTATTATAATAATTGCTTCCTATTGGTCTTTTATTTCGCATTACATTAACTCATCTGTTAATCTGACAGACCAATAATCCAGTATCAAAGGGGTGGAAGGAATCAGGCCACAATTAAAACACAATATGTAACAAAAAAATAAAATATTAATATTAAAATAAATTTTTTGGCAAAAATTGATTTAAAAATTGGAAGTTTTATAGAGGAATATTAAAAGAATAAAAATCACACAATAATATTTGGCTCAGTTGAATTATACCGTATAGCTAGTTACAAAGAGAAAAGGAGAAATGGAATGGAATTTTAGGATGCAAATAACAGAATCTCTCTATATATCACATCTTCTCTTCATATATTATAAGAATATAATTCATAAATATGAAATATATATAGCTTTATATGATATTGATATAGGTATAACATCAGTGAGTATTATAAATTTCAAACTCGTCTTTCCTTTGGGATATTGAAAATATGAAGAATATTTTGTTACAAATTAAAAATTTAGCTAAGATTTTTGTAGTGCTGAAGATATCTAGTATAATTTACATGTTAATTAATGTTACTATTGTTAACATACTAGCTAACATCAGTGTAATTCTGAATAATACTATGAAAACCTGTCATCAATAATGGGTGTATGTTTAATGGATTATGCATATGGTTTTGCTGTATACTTGTGTAGAAAAAACCTGAAAGAATGCGCTGCACTGTTTAGAACCAAACGTTTTTACTTCCCTTCCTTTTCCAATTTCTTCTTGCCATTCACTCTCCTTCCATTCCCCTCTTATTTCTGCAGATTTACTAACCAAATTGGAGCCTACGTGGGAAACACTTTGGATACCACTTAACTTAGCCTCCCTTAGTAAAATATGCTGCATTTCAGTCACTGAGAGACGGCTTCAGTGCTTTTATGAAACTGGAACATAGCAGCCTGTAAAACCTGTTTCTTTTTTTTTTTTTTTTTTCCAAATGTTTTGAACTCTTCAATAATCTGTGGTCTTAATAATTAAATTATAAAACCATATACTCTATTAAATTATAATAGAAACAAAAGCAATGCACATTCCACATATAGTTTCCATATTGATTACATTTTACTGTCTTCTGTGCACTTGTAGTAATTTAAATCTATTGTATCTGTATGGTGGAGCCATTATATAATAGTATACCACTATGCATTTAGTACAATCACACCAGAATCTTCTCAACTCTGCATTTAGTGCAGTCAAATTGGAAGCTCAGAATTAACCATGGTGGTAGTATTTATATCATAAACATTGGCAAATGCTACAAATCAAAGTTTTATTTATTTTCTTGACTTAATAAAATGATAAATAATATGTGAATTATGTTTATAAAACATAAAATTGCATTATGTATAGCCATGACACTGAATAACACAAAAATTTAAAAAATATTTTAGATAGTTTCTCCAGATAAAGAAAAAAAGTGTGTGTGTGTGTGTGTGTGTGTGTGTGTGTGTATCATACATTAAGAAATGTATTGCTCTATATGTGTATGTGTGTATACATACATGGAGGGAGGAGAGATTTTAAGTAAATCACTCATGAAATTCTGGAAGTAGAAAAGTCCAAAATTCACAGAGCTCACTGACAGGCTGGAAATTCAGGTCTTCAACTTATTGAATGAGGTCCACCCACATTTGGAAAGGTAGTCTGCTTTACTCAAAGTGTACTGATTTAAATCTTAATTGCATCAAAAATATCTTCACAGCAATATCTAGACTGGTGTTTGACAAAATAACTGGATACTGTAGTTTATCCAAGTTGACACATAAAAGGAACGACTGCAAAAAATATTCAAATATGCAAAAACAATTCCTGGTTTAATAAAGAAGTTTCCAAATTCATTTTTGAATGTACAACCTAAGTTTTTTTTGTTTTCCTTTCTACTTTCTACTCACTAGATGTGTAAATCAAAATACATACAAACATCAATATTGGATTTGTACAGATTTGTGAATTTTGAAAAATATATTGAGTACAGAAGCAGGAGTTTAATAAAGATCAACAAAGCATTTTGTGGTTCTTACTTGGCTATAGGAATTTTGCTATAGTGTACCATATATTTTATCATTGTATGTAAATGTTTTGCTATGTATTCTTTGTATTTGTAAAATAGATCATAAACTTATTTGTAACTTATTTGTGCATATACAAACACATGCTTTTTTTTTTTTTTTTTTTTGAGATGGAGTTTCACTCTTGTTACCCAGGCTGGAGTGCAATGGCGCGATCTCGGCTCACGGCAACCTCCGCCTCCTGGGTTCAGGCAATTCTCCTGCCTCAGCCTCCTGAGTAGCTGGGATTACAGGCACGTGCCACCGTGCCTAGCTAATTTTTTGTATTTTTAGTAGAGATGGGATTTCACCATATTGACCAGGATGGTCTCGATCTCTTGACCTCGTGATTCACCCACCTCGGCCTCCCAAAGTGCTGGGATTACAGGCATGAGCCACTGCGCCGGGCCCCATGCAGGTTTTTTTTTAAAGCGTTGGTAATGTTTAACAGCATGCCACTTTTCAACTCTTTAGAAATGTGGTTGTGATGCCTATCTAGTCACTTTTTAAATAAATGAGTACATATACACAGAAAGGGCAACTAATTAAACTTCTGTATATTGAGTAAATAGGAATTTCTTCTCTTCTCTGTATGTTCTCTTAGGATGAGAAGACTAATGGATCTTATTTAAAGAGTTGGAGGGTCTTAAAATATTTCTCAGTGGGTTCTGAGACCAGAAACTGCACCTTGAATTCTAGTTGTTTGAGTAGAACAAAAGTACAAAGAACTAATAATTAAAAAGATGAACCCAAGCAAAAAGAGATCCAGAATTACGTAGTTGAGTTACCTTTCTTCAATGAATTATAGATGTCTATGAAGCAACCTGAATGAGCAAGTCAACATCATAACACAGGTCCATCTTCAACCTATAGAAGGGGGAGGAGCAGTCTATTCAACCACCATTATATGGGACATGCAAATCAATGCAATTTGTGGGCACATGAGTGTAACATAATTCGTGTTTCTTAATTGACGATTTTGCATTACTCTGTATGTTCTAATATGTAAAGAGATTAAAATATCCATATATTTTTAGTTTATATCTATTGTTTTAGTGAATTCAGGATGCTATCATAAAACACCATTTCATAAAAAACAGAAAACTTATAGAACACTATTCATTAGACTCAAAGTCTGAGATCAGGGTATCAACATGATCAATAACTGATGAGTGTCCTTTTTCAGGTTGCAGATGGTTGTCCTCTCATTGTATCTTCATGTTGGAGAGAGTAGAGAACAGTAAGCTCTTTCATGACCCTTATATGATAACTAATCTTATTCAACAGGCCTCAGCCCTCACCATCCCATCTAATCCTAATTATCTCCAAAAGGTCCCACATCCTGAAGTCATCACATTCAGGGAGGCAGGGTATAGACACATAAATTTTGGAAGGATACAAATATTCCATCTCTGATACCTATTGATTTTAAATGAATGCTGGAGAGCATTGTCAACATTCTCCATTCAAAACCAAGGTACAGTTGAGTGTTTGGGATCATACTTGAATCAATCTCTGTGGATTGTTCTAATAAGAGAATAGCTGCAGTTCCCAAGGGTCTGTCTATGTCCTGGGAGCAGTCTTCATTTAATGACTATTCTATGTGTGAGTATAAAGGTCAGGTTCTCCTCTGTCAATATTAGACACATTTGACAGACCATTTTGAGGGAATGTGTTCTCTTTCTGAGTTCATGTGGGGGTGTAGTTTTAAGGGCAAGAATTTCCCAGCACCATGCTCCACTCCCATCTCTCTCCATCTGGGAGATGTAATTGTTTGTGTTTGAATTTTGCAAGCACAGAAAGAAACTAAAGTCAATCACTTCAGTGGAAGTTCTAAGGAACTCCTTTCATTGGCCTAGGCTCTTGGAGAAGGCGAGAGGGTTCCTCCCAGGATAAAGCTCCGTATCCACACACTCAGCCAGATTTCCTCTCTGGAATCCCCTTGCATACTCTTCGTGGAAGTCTTTCTCTTCTCTCTTTTTTCTACCTAAATAAAATCATCTGACTGCAACACTTCTTGAGTCCAATATTTACTTTTACAAGTGTATGGTGCACCTGCAATGGTCCCATCACTTATTCTTTAGAAGGTTGGAGACCAGAACCCACAGCATTCTCTCAGGGAAGCTGTGCCTCACCAGAACCCAAGAAAAAACCTGGTTAGAGAATTAGCACCCAAATGTGAGGCATAGAGAGTGCAGCATAAGGAAAACAAGGAGGAGAAAGTGAAAAATATTGGACCCTTCTCACTTACTTTCTGTCCTGTCTCTTTAAGAACACCTGAAGCTGGAGTTAAACATAAGACTTAACACCATAAAAACTCTAGAAGAAAATCTAGGCAAAACCATTCAGGACATAGGCGTAGGCAAGGACTTCATGATTAAAACACCAAAAGCTTTTGTTAAAGCCAAAATAGACAAATGGGACCTAATCAAACTCCACAGCTTCTGTAAGGCAAAAGAAACAGTCATCAGAGCAAATCAGCAACAAACAAAATGGGAAAAACATTTTGCAGTCTACCCATCTGACAAAGGGCTGATATCCAGAATTTACAAAGAACTAAAACACATTTACAAGAAAAAAACAAATAAGCCCATTCAAAAGTGGACAAAGGATATGAACAGATACTTTACAAAAGAAGACATACAGGAGGCCAACAAACATATGAAAAAAATGTTCATCATCACTGGTCATTAGAGAAATGCAAATCAAAACCACATTAGGATACCATCTCACGCCAGTTAGAATGGCGATCATTAAAAAATCTAGAGACAACAGATGCTGGAGAGGATGTGGAGAAATAGGAACACTTTTACACTGTTGGTGGGAGTGTAAATTAGTTCAACCATTGTGGAAGGCAGTGTGGCGATTCCTCAAGGATCTAGAAATAGAAATTCCATTTGACCCAGCAATCCCCATCACTGGGTATATATCCAAAGGATTATAAATCGTTCTACTATAAGGACACGCGCACACAAATGTTCATTGCAGCACCGTTTGCAATAGCAAAGACGTGGAACCAACCCAAATGCCCGTCGATGATAGACTTGACAGTGAAAATGTGGCACATATACACCATGGAATATTATGCAACCATCAAAAGCGATGAGTTCGTGTCCTTTGTAGGGACATGGATGAATCTGGAAACCATCATTCCCAGCAAACTGACACAAGAGCAGAAAATCAAACACCGCATGTTCTCACTCATAGGCGGGTGTTGAACAATGAGAATACATGGACACAGGGAGGGGAGCACTACACACTGGGGTCTGTTGGGGGGGAAATAGGGGAGGGACAGCAGGGGGTGGGGAGTTGGGGAGAGATAGCAAGGGGAGAAATGCCAAATAAAGGTGATAGGGAGGAAGGCAGCAAATCACACTGCCACGTGTGTACCTATGCAACAGTCTTGCATGTTCTTCACATGTACCCCAAAACCTGAAATGCAATAAAATAAAATAAAATTAAAAAAAAAAAAAGAAAAAAGAAAAAAAAAAAAAGAACATCTGAAGCAGTTGCAGCCAGGTGGGGCTGCGGGGAACTGGAGCGGTGCCCAGCTGCGGCAGCCAGAACTAAAAGCTCACCTTTTCCTCCAAGCTGTCTTTCTCTGCCTCCCTCTCTCTCTTGGTTAGCTGAGCAAAGTGGCAACACTTAAGGAAGCAACACAGGGAAAATGCTTTTGCTGGTTCTTTTGCTCACTGGCCAGCATGTTCAGATCCCTAGTTGGTGCTGCATGAAACCACAGAATGTGGCTGTTAAAAAAAAAAAAAAAAAAAAAAAAAACAGTCAGGGACAGAACAAGGGAACTCCTCCTGCCCCCCGCCGTAGTTCCCCTGCTGGCCCGGGGTCCCTGTGGGGGCAGTGGCTGGGGGAGTGGTCTAGGGTGTGCACATGGTCCTGACAACATGGTGGCCACAGGTCCCTGAGAAGGGTCATGGCAAACTTTCTCCTCTGGCAGGAGGCGATGTAAAAAAGGCACTCAAGTGGGTGGGTGGCTGCAGCGGCCCAGCCTGCTTCTCTGAATTGTGTGTTCTAATGGCCCCTCCCTAGAAGTTTACCCTTCTAGGGCAGTTTTATAAATTGGCCGGCAAAAGTTGGACCTTTGCTGGAAATGTTGGTACACATCTCCTGAGCCTCACTGGCCTCATTGGAGCTCATTGGTATGATTACTACCCAACCCAATAGCTTCTTTCAATCCATACCCCCATGGTGGTCACTGGAGGTCATGCAAGGCCATGGGCGTGAGTCCATGATGCTGGTAGGTCATGATTGGAATCCAGTACGTGGAGAGCCCTTTGATAAGATGGATCATGCGTCTTGGGCACATGAAATTTCGGGTACTTACTGAAAGATGTTTTATTTCAGTACCCATTTAACCTTGGGGATGCCTCAGGTCAAAGCAGCTATAATTTTTTTTTTTCTTTTTTTAACTGAGGATGTGGGTATCCCTTGTGTTGAATTTCAGATGGATTCTTCCATTCCCAAGCTCAAATCCCCATTAAAATCTATACTGAAAAATTGGGAGCAATTTAACACAGGACTTTTAAAAAAGAAGCAGTTCATCTTTCTCTGCTGAAGAGTGGCCGAAATATCCCCTGGTAAGTGGAAAAACCTGGCTTCCACAGGGAAGTATAGATTATAACACTGTTCTGCAATAGGACCTGCATTGTGAAAGTGAAAGTAAACGGCTTGAGGTCCCCTATGTGCAACTTTTCTTTTCCCTAAGGAATAAGCCTCAGCTCTGTGAGTCCTGTGCCCCATACCCCATTCAGCCCTCCTCAGGACTACCTCCACATGTGGGACTTCCTGTGGCAACTACCTCCACCAGGGCCAATCAGGGCTCCTCAGCTCCTGTACCCCAACAGGAGCCAGGGAGGGCTGAGTCGGCCAGGGCTTCTCAGGCTACCCAGATGCCCAAACTCTGCCCTCTACAGGCAGTGGGAGAAGAATTTGGCCCAACTAAGGTGCACACTTAAAGCAAATTACAGTGGATTTAGGAAAGTTTTCAGATGACCCAGACAAGTACATAACGTTCTGCAGGGCCTGGGTCAGTCATTGGAAATAGACTGGAAGGATGTCATGCTTTTGCTTAATCAAACCCAAACCAGCAATGAAAAAGAGGCTGCTCTAGCTGCGGCTCAGGAGTTTGGATACACCTGGTACCATAGTCAGGTACATAATCTGATGATGCCAGAGGAAAAGGGTAGATATCTCACAGGTACACAGGCAGTCCCTGGCACAGACGGTCACTGGAATCCAGATTCAGAACAGGGGGACTGGAGCCATAAGCATTTCCTGACCTGTATATTTGAGGGATTAAGGTGAAGTAGGAAGAAACCCATGATCTGTGCAATGTTATCTACCATAACTCAAGGAAGGGAAGAAAACCCAACAGATTTCCTTGAGTGATTGCAAGAGGCTTTAAGAAAGTACACTGCCCTGTCAAGCCTGTAATCCCAGCACTTTGGGAGGCCGAGGCGGGTGGATCACGAGGTCGAAAGATCGAGACCATCCTGGTCAACATGGTGAAACCCCGTCTCTACTAAAAATACATATAACTAGTTGGGCGTGGTGGTGCATGCCTGTAATCCCAGCTACTCAGGAGGCTGAGGCAGGAGAATTGCCTGAGCCCAGGAGGCGGAGGTTGCGGTGAGCCGAGATCGCGCCATTGCACTCCAGCCTGGGTAACAAGAGGGAAACTCCGTCTCAAAAAAAAAAAAAAAGAAAGAAAGTACACTGCCCTGTCACTAGACTCTACTGAGGGTCAGTTAATACTAAAGGACAAGTTTATTGCTCAGTCAGCAGGAGACATCAGGAAGAAGCTTCAGAAGCTGGCCTTGGGACCAGAACAGAGTCTAGAATCATTACTGAACCTGGCAACCTCGGTGTTTTATAATAAAGACCATGAGGAACAGGCTGAAAGGATCAGGAGAGATCAGAGAAAGGCTGTGGCCTTAGTTATGGCCTTCAGGCAAGCAGACCCCAGGGGCTCAAATGAAGGAAAGGCTCGGGTTAGCCACCAGGCTGGCAAAGCTTGTTACCATTGTGGTCTGAAGGGACACGTTATAAGAAACTGTCCCCAGAGGAATGGACCACCACCTCATCCATGCCCACTGTGCCAAGAGAATCACTGGAAAGCACACTGTCCCAGGGGGTGAAGGAGGATCTCAGGGCCTGAAGTGTCTAACCAAATGACCCAGTGGCAGGACTGAAGGTATCTGGGGCAAGTCCCAGCTTGAATCATCACTCTCAATGATCCCTGGGTTAACGTTGACCATAGAGGGCCTGGAAGTTCATCTCTTCCTGGACACTAGCACAGCCTTCTCTGTTTTGCTCTCCTGCCCTGGCCAGTTGTCCTCCTAGTCTGTAACTGTCCAAGGAGTCCTGGGACAAGCAGTCTCCAGATATTTCTCCCAGCCTCTAAGCTGTAACTGGGGAGATATACTTTTCTCCCATGCCTTCTTCATTATGACAGAAAGTCCCACTCCCTTACTAGGGTGGGACCTGCTGGCCAGAGCAGGAGCCATTATCGATATGAATATCATTAGGGAGGAAATCCCTCTCTGCTGCCCATTATTTCAAGAAGGGATTAATCCTGAAGTCTGGGCAAATGATAGACAATTTGGACGGGCAAAGAATGCATGTCCAATTAGAATAAGCCTAAAGGGTTCAATCTCTTTTCCTTACCAAAGACAGTAACCCCTAAGACCAGAAGCCAAAAAGGGGCTACAGGATATTGTAAGGGACTTAAAAGCTCAGGGTCTAGTGAAGTCCTGTAACAGCCCTTGTAATACCCCAGTTTTAGGAGTGCAGAAATCTAATGGACAATGGAGGCTGGTGCAGGATCTTAGACTTATTAATGAAGCTTTGATTCTTTTATACTCAGTTGTACCTAATCCTTACACCTTGCTCTCTCAAACACCAGGAGAGGCACAATGGTTTACAGTTCTGGACCTTAAAGATGCCTTTTTTTCTGTGTACCACTACATCCTGACTCGCAGTTTCTGTTTGCCTTTGAAGACCCTTTAGACCAGAGTTCTCAGCTCACCTGGACAGTATCACCTCAGGGCTTTAGAAACAGCCCCCACCTGTTCAGCCAAGCTCTAGCTCAGGACCTTAGTCATTTCTTATATACAGGCACTCAGGTTCTTCAATATCTGGATGACTTGCTTTTAGCTTCAAGCTCAGAAATCCAGTGTCAGCAGGTCATTCAGAACCTCTTAAACTTCTTTGCCGACTGTGGCTATAAAGTTTCCAAACCAAAGGTCCAAGTTTGTAGGCAGGAGGTAAAATACCTAGGGCTGGTTTTGTGTAAGAGCACTCAGGCCCTAGATAAAGGATGTCTTTCCACATCCCAAGACCTTAAAACAGTTACAGGGATTCTTAGAAATAACTGTTTTTTTTGCCAATGGTGGATTCCCAGATATGGTGAAAAAGCAAAACCTCTGTACACTCTGATTAAGGAAACTCAAAAAGCTAATACCCGTTTAGTACTCTGAGATCTGACAGCTGAGGCAGCCTTTCAGACCCTGAAGCAGGCACTACTACAGGCTCCAGCTCTAAGCCTTCCTACAGGGAATGACTTCTCCCTATATGTCATGGAAAAGTCAGGAGTAGCACTGGGGGTTCTCACCCAGATTCGGGGAGCCACACCACCACCAGTGGCATATCTAAGTAAGCAAAAGGGGGGTCACACTGCTTATGAGCCATAGCCGCGGTGGCTATACTGGTCTCATAAGTTGTTAAAATAGTGCAGGGAAAAAATCTAACTGTATGGACTTCACATGATGTGGATGAATTCTGGCCTCTTCAGGAGGCTTATGGCTGTCTGAAAATCATCTCCTCAAATATCAGGCCTTGATAGTCGAAGGGCCTGTGCTTCAGCTGTGTACATCTGCAGCTCTCAATCTAGCTACTTTCCTCCCTGAGATAGGAACAGACACAGAGCATGATTGTCAGCAGATTATAACTCAGAACGATGCGGCTCGAGAGCACCTCTTAGATACTCCTCTAGCCAACCCTGATCTTAACCTTTACACTGATGGAAGTTCCTTTGTGGAAAATGGAGTTTGAAAAGCAGGATGTGCAGTAGTCAGTGATCAAAGAGTGCTTGAAAGCAATTCCCTTCCTCTTGGTGCTAGTGCCCAGCTGGCAGAACTGATAGCCTCACCAAAGCTCTGAAACTAGGAAAAGGAAAAAAAGTAAACCTACATACAGATTCCAAATATGCTCACTTGGTTTTGCATGCTTATGCTGCTACATGGAAGGAGAGAAAGTTCCTAAGCTCAGCAGAAACTCCCATTAAATACCGCAAGGAAAGACTTACTACAAGCTGTCCAAGAACTAAAAGAGGTAGCCATCTTACACTGTCAGGGCCACCAAAAAGGGGATGAGAAGGTAGCCAGGGACAATCACAGAGCTGACCTAGAGGCTAAAAGGGCAGCTAGACAAGTGTTTATGGAAGGATCATTAATATGGGAGAACCCACTCCAAGGAACTAGACCTCAATACTCATCAGAAGAAGTAGAGTGAGCAATCTCCCCGGGACATGATCTTCCTTCAGGATGGTTAGCCACTGAGGAGGAAAAAGTGCTTCTACCTGCTGCCAGCCAGTGGCAGGTACTTAAAACTCTGCATCAAATCTTCTGTATGAGTATAGAGAATAAACATCAGATGGCCAAATCTATGTTTACAAACATCTCCTCAATGATGTCCAACAAATAGTCAAAGGATGTGAAGTATGCCAGAAAATAATCCTTTGGCACATCTCAAAGCTCCCCCCTGGGAAAAAACAAGCTGGACATTACCCAGGTGAGGACTGGCAAGTGGGTTTTACCCCTAGGCCTAAGTATCGGGGGTATCATTATCTGTTACTATGTGTAGATACTTATACAAACTGGCTTGAGGCTTTCCCCTGTAGAACAGAGAAAGCCCGAGAAGTAATAAAAGTCATGATTAATGAAATAATCCCTAGATTTGAACTCTCTGTCTTCAAAGCCATAACTGTCCTGCCTTCAAAGCTGCAGTGACCCAAGGAATTTCCAAGGCTCTGGGGATATAGTATCATCTCCACTGTGCTTGGAGGCCTCAGTCCTCAGGGAAAGTAGAAAAGATGAATGAAATTCTTTTTTTTTTTTTTTTTTTTCTTTTTTTTTTTTTTTGAGACGGAGTTTCGCCCTTGTTACCCAGGCTGGAGTGCAATGGCGCGATCTCAGCTCACCGCAACCTCCGCATCCTGGGTTCAGGCAATTCTCCTGCCTCAGCCTCCGGAGTAGCTGGGATTACAGGCACGCGCCACCATGCTCAGCTAATTTTTTGCACCATTAGTAGAGACGGGGTTTCACCATGTTGACCAGGATGGTCTCGATCTCTTGACCTCGTGATCCACCTGCCTCGGCCTCCCAAAGTGCTGGGATTACAGGCTTGAGCCACCGCGCCTGGCTAGATGAATGAAATTCTTAAGAGACACCTAAAGAAATTGGAACAGCAAACCCACCTCTCATGGCCTTCTCTGTTACCAACAGCACTCTTTAGAGATAGAAACTCTCCTTAGAAAATAGAACTCAGTCCTTATGAGATGCTTATGGACCGCCCTTTCCTACTAAGGATGTTGTATTAGACAAAGAAATAGCAGATCTAATAAAAGACATAACCTCCTTGGCTAAGTACCAACAGGTTCTCAAGACTTTGCCTGAAGGGCATCCTACGGAAACAGGGAAAGAGTTGTTCTGCCCTGGAGACTTGGTACTTGTTAAATCTCTCTCCTCAGGCTCTCCCTTTTGGGAAGGGCCATTTTAAGTTATTCTGTCTACCCAAATGCCATTTAAAGTGGTGGGGATTGGCTCATGGATTCATCACATTCAGCTGAAGCCTTAGATACCTCCTGAGGAAAGTCACAGACCCTCCGCTCTGCAGCCTGAAATTCAAGGAGATGACCCTTCGTACACCCGTGAGTCATTAGAAGATCTACTTCTGCTTTTCCAACACGATCCTTAGAGGAGTAACCCCTCATAAGTCTAATTTAGCCTGGCATTAATAAGACTATAACACTCAACTTTGCTATCCCTCAGATAATAGAAAAACTTGATACTGGTATTAGGAAAGTTACCACCTCTGTTCAGTTACTATAAGCTATCTCAGAAGTTAGAGATAACAATAAATATTGCTACTTATCTCTTCAAAAGGCAATGAGAGGAACCTGTTTCTTTCTAAGAAAAATGCTGGTATTTTGTAAACCAGTTTAGTGTTGTTTTGAACATAGAAGTCAGGAATCAAACACAGGGCTACAGATGCTCAAAAACCTGGCTCTGTTCTCTCCTAAGCTTGTTTATAACTTTGGGCCTCTCATCTTTAACCACCTTGTCATATTCATTTCTTATAGAACCATAAGGTCACAATTAAGCCTTCCACTGGAATTCCGATGTCTTTGGCTTGTGAGCTCTATCATGGACCTGTAAATCAACCTGGACCCCTGAAAGCCTCCCCTCTAGAGGAAACCTCAACTGTAGGGCCCCTTCTATGCCCCACTTAGCAGGAAGTAAAGAGGAGTGACGCCTCTATTCCTCATGCCTCTGTTCAGAGAAATGAGGGAATGTGTTCTCTTTCCAGGGCCATGAGGGGGCGTAGTTTTAAGGGCAAGAATTTCCAAACGCCATGACCCACTCCCATCTCTTTTCATCCAGGAGATTTAATGGTTTATGTCTGAATTCTGTGGGCATGGGAAGAAACTAAAAGTCAATTGCTCCAGCGGAAGTTCTAAGGAACTCCTTTCATTGGTGGGGGTTCCTCCCAGGATAAGTCTGTATCCACACATCTGGCCAGATTTTCCCTCTGGAATCCCCTTCCATACTCTTCATGGAACTTTTTCTCTTCTTCTCATTTCTGCACCTGAATAAAACAACCTTTCTGCAACACTTCTTGGGTCCTATATTCACTTTTTACAAGCGTATGGCATACCTGTAGTGGTCCCATGGCTTATTCTTTAAGAGGTTGGAGACCAGAACCCACAGCATTCTCTCAGGGGAGCTGTGTCTCACAGCTCCAGTTACAATTTTAACTCCAGAACATCTGGTAGGATCAGCTGAGGTCTCTAAAAGAACTGCATCACATTTCAACTCCTCCATTATTCAATTCATATCAAAAACTTTTCAGGCATTATTTTTTTATTCAAAATGTACTACCAGATAAACTCATACACCTGAAAGAAAGAATTAAAGCATCTGTAGACTCTATGGAAGACTTCCTATTGGTTTCTAGTATGAACCGTTTCTAAAGCACACTGAAATTTGGTTTTACTCTACAGATATTATTATACAATTCAACAAACAGTCACAAGACCCCCAAAATATTTAAAATAAATATTTGATGATTTCTTTTTTTCTGTTTTTAATAGGACCGACAATGATCATATTGCTAAATTATCTAGTGGTACTTCTCAGCCTTGGAGGTTGCTAAGTATACTTCCCTTATTTGTGAATGGTGTTTCTGTGCTGGAATTTGCAGCTATGGACAAAAAAACAATTTTTAAAAGCAAAAGTTTCAAAGTACAATTCAATTACGATTATGCTACTGATAAAAATATTCTAGAATATTTGACATTAAAATTTATGATAATTTTAAATACTTTTACTGTGACATTTATGTTAAAACTCAAGTTTTCTGTGTGGTAATATTTGTGCTTATATTCTTAGGCACATGAAGTCAAACACTGGATAATCCATAGTATGGTAAGCCGTTTTATAAATAAAATGTATTTATCACAATTATAAATACTTTTCTAAGTAGGCTTTCATTTACTAATGCAAATAGAATTCATTAACTAGATTTATCTCAATGAATGCACATATGGAATGAGTTAGTCTTCATCTGCTTATTTTATTGGTTGATTTTCACTGAGATATTATTACGGATTAATGGATCAGAGTTGTAGGATCACCTAATAAACAACGTTGTGATGCCTGCATTCAACAAATAAAAACAAATATGTCATTCATAGTGAATACATTTTTATATTTCTATAAAAGTTGCACCTAGGTCTCTAATATGTAAAACTATTAACATGTGTTTTGTCATGCTTCAATATTTCTTTATATTTTCTTTAGTACTTAGGTTTCATTTTTTTCTTTAGATTCTATGTAACTATTCAAATCTTTGCTGACATATATAGAGTACGTTTTGGTGTTTTATTAAAAGGGAAAGATGAAAAGGTACAACTTATTTCAAAATGTTAAAACAGATGTCTTATAATTTCTAATTTGCATTTTGGATAAATTATACATAGCAAATGTGATATTTGAATCTAAGCCGTATATTGTTGTAGATTTGTCAGAAGTTGTTTTGTGCTTTTGTATAGTATCAATTATTGTAGGCTGGATTTTTTTTTTTCAAGATTACTTCCATGATTGACTTCAGGTTAGGGTTTAACATAAAAGACATCTGCATGAGATTTGGTGGCAAGAGTGAGAAACAACAGCCACTACACCCAGAAAATCGTGGGTTCCAGTTTCATCTTGCAGATTCTAGATTGCCATAAATTTCACTGTTTTGTGACTTCCTTTTGCTATTGTGGGTTTCTGCTCAATTTCCAGAAATACTGTCCTATAGAAAATTGTTCCCTCAGTTGTTTAAGGTATAATCCCTATAATAAATCCCTTATTCAATATCACTCACAATAATTCTGCTTTCCCAAACACAACTCAATTGATCTGTCTGCCCCACTGAAAATATTTCTAAACACCTATGTCTAAAAAATATGCTTTTAATTATACTTATAACTACCGATATCTTTATATTATCTTGTCTTAAAATCAAGAGAATTCCCAGTGATCACTGAAGCATCTAAAGTTTAGAATCTATTCTTTCATATTTTAAAATGTCTGGTTTTAAATATATTAGTGATATCTGAAACCTAGACAAAAATTAATATGTAGATTACTTTATGAAAGTATAATTGTAAAATCAATCATTCATTCTTAAACAGGAAAAGAGTTAATGAAACATAAGAGTACAAATTCTTCATTTTTCTTATAATTTCTTTTAGAATACTTTAGTATTATAGTTTTGATTAATTGTAAATACACGTGCAGATGCATAGACCAAATGGGTAAAGTTTATGTATTTTTCTACCTAGGGCTATCTTAATACTTTAGTCTCCCTACTGCTTCTAAAAACAAATAAACTATTTTTAGTCTTGAGAAAAATACAAATAAGAAAAAAAATTTTTGATGTAATGTAGAATGAAAGCAAAATGAGTAATAATCAAGTATTTTTAGAGAAAGTATTTTACTATCACAGAAAATGAAGTGACACAAGCTCCTAATAATATGTATACTCCAAAAATCACATATTTCCACAAGAATGGAATAACATACTTTTATAATTATGTATTTTAGCTAAAAATAACTGTACTAGCTATTTCGGAGGAGTGCATCTAAGTAGCTTTTTCAAAAATATTTTCAAATATTTTAATTTATAAATTTGATTTGATTTATACATTTAATTTTATCCTCAGACAAGCAAAATTTTAATCTCAATCCATCCATTTTGGGTTTTATTTGCCTTCTTTATTCTCTTCATGAATCTGATCAGAATTTTCCAGGTTCCTTTATATTATTGCATTTTTACTTAATGACTGGTCCCAATTTTTGGCTAATTAATGAACAAAAATACACTAAATTCAAAATACAAGTTGAAGCAAGTCCATGTCAAGTATATCAGTTGCACCCAATAAAATATTTAAATAGTTAGATGACTTAATTGTTTCAAGTAATATATTAGTCTGTTTTTAAGCTGCTGATAAAAACATACCTGAGATTGGGTAATTTATAAAGAAAAACAGCTTGAATGTACTCACAGTTTCATGTGGCTGAGGAGGTCTCACAATTATGGTGGAAGGCAAAAGGTATGTCTTACATGGAGGTAGGCAAGAGAGAATGAGACTCAAGCAAAAGGGATTTCTCCTTTATAAAACCATCAGATCTCATGAGACTTATTCACTACCATGAGAGCAGTATTGGGAAAACCACCCCCATGTTTCAGTTATCTCCCACCAGGTGCCTCCCACAATATGTAGGAATTATGGGAGCTACAATTCAAGATGAGATTTGGGTGGGGACACAGCCACACAATATTAAGTAACATCTGTGCTTAGTTTGTATTGTGTAGAGAAATACAATGGTGAAAGAAGTTATGTTCTGCAGAACATACCTATATCTGGGTGGATGCACATGTGTGTGGTTGTTTGTGCTCTTCTTTAATGTATTTTTTAATACACATAACACATCAATGCATGTATGCATACATATTTCACATATAAAAATATGTATATATCTTTCAGATGTGCTTGCTTATATATATACATGCATGCATATATGTTCTCTCTCACATATGTGTTTAAGGTATGAGTAGTTCACATATGTATATACATATGTGTCTATGTAGAGACATATATGTGTCTACATCTGTATATATACATATATATTCATATATCAAGACACATATAGGTAGACTAGAAAAACTATAAAAGAAAAACGAGAAAGCAAAAACTTCTCATTAGTCAAACTTCAAAAAATAAGCTTTTTATAAAGATTTTATAAAAGATCTCTATGAATGCAACATTTGGAGGGTAAAGTGACATTAAAATTATTACTATAGACTGGGCAGGCACAGCGGCTCACACATGTAATCCCAGCACTTTTCAAGACCCAGACAGGTGGATCACAACGTCAGGGGTTTGAGACCAGCCTGGCCAATAAGGTGAAACCCTGCCTAGAGCAACAATACAAAAATTAGCTGGGTGTGGTGGTGCATGCCTGTAGTCCCAACTACTCAGGAAGCTGAGGCAGAGAATCACTCGATCTCAGGACTTGGAGGTTGCAGTGAGCTGAGACCATGCCACTGCACTCCAGCCTTGGCAACAGAGCAGGACTCTATCTCAAAAAAAAGAAAAAAAAAAGAAAAGAAAAAAAGATTAATAAAGACTGAATCATTTGCAATCACCAATGTTCAAAGAAATTTGAAAATTATTTAAACTAAGGATTCTAGGTATATGTTTCTTTCAGAATAGTTACAGAGAAAAATAAATTTTAACACGAAAATAGTAATATTATCGAAAGTATTACTTCCATATCTTAGCCATCAACTGAACATGCACAATCTACCATGTTTCTTTTCCTTTCAGTTTAACAATGCAATGGGTTAATGTCATATCTTCTTCAGCTACACTTGGCTTGTTAAATGATTTCTGAGTTGCACACAGCTATCAAAAGTTGACACTAATTAGATTATTTATAGATTAAAAAATCAGCAATGAGTAGTGACATGCAGTTGTCATTGATAATAGGCAAACTTGGTAAATACATTAGTGATTGAAAAATCATAATTCTATGATGATTTGTTCACACTTCCGATTTAGGTTTCAGAAAATAATTAAAATGCCATACAACATGTCAATATTACTCCCTATCAGCTGAAAGATTGTATGGGTGCATTCATTAGTCGTAGGTCAAAGATAAAACACATATCTGAAGGTTTGGTAATTGCCTTGTTCAATATTTACACAAGACTTTAGATGAAACTATAGCTATTATATATTAAAACATCTTATTAAATAAAACTTTATTTAACTGTAACAATATAGAAACGCCTTCGTAACTATTTTCTGAGAAAGTTGAATATCTGCTAGCAACTGGGCAAGAAATAACCAAATTGGTGCTGAGAGGATACATGTGTTTCTTACATAACATCTTCCCTAATTATCCTCTTGTCTTTTTAATCCCTCAGATATGATGTGTTGGTGAGCACAAAATTAAAACCAAAAAAAAAGAAAAGAAAAAAAACAGATGAAAGCTCAGATACTTTTTTTCAAGTCAGTTATATTGCTTCAGTTTCATTTTCAGAACCATTTTTTCAGAAAAAAACCTTTATTCAAGAAATACCACAAATCGAAGAGTGCATACAAAACATTAGGAAAAAAAAAATCAACCATTTTAATATGCCCCATAAATTTAGAAAAAAAAATCTTAAAACAGTGCACTAAGCTTTTCTTTATGAATCTTCAATTGTAAGCAACGACACTTCTTGTAAAGCATCAAGCATGAGCATCATTACCAACATGTAAATCTTCACGTCTTGGAGTTAAATAATAAATATGTCCTTGTCTTGATTAGTTACAACCAAGAAAGACAGGAGAGGAAAAAAAGGACTTTATGGTTATATCAGTATCATCATCAATACTGGCTTCATAGGAAAGTGAGTCTATTTACAGAGTAAACATTGTTGTCAATCATCAGTCTGGTCGTTTTTCAGGATACCCTAAGGAATACACTTCCTGTTACCTGAAATTAGGTAGGGCCCTATGGGTTTCTATGTAATATAATAGAAGAGAAGTGATGAGCATCATTACTATGCTGAAACCTTAACTGATGGTGTGAGACACACATCCTCTGTTACAATAAATTCTGTATGATTGTCTTTGAAGATGGCCAGACAATAAAACCTCTCTCCTTTGTACACATGTGCCACCCTTCTCATCTAGAAGTAGGTGCTACATATTTTCCTTCCCCATGAATTTGGGTGGTCCTATGAATTTTTTCCCAATACAGTGCAACAAAAGTGCAGCAAAAGTGAGCCTGTGTCTGTGTGCCTCATCTGCAAAAACCTTAGGAATTTCCATTATTATTCTGTTGCAAGCCAGATATCATCTAAGGACACTCGGGTCAGACTATTTAATGTTGAGTAATCATGGATGGAGAGAGTTAATTTCAGCCCTCTAGTCATTCCTGCAGATGCTCTGCACACGGAGTTGAGGGCATCTTAGACCTGCCAGCCCATCCATTCACTAACTCAATGCACTTGTGAACTGCAAGCATAAATGGACCATGGCAAGAGCAGCAGAAAATGTAAAATGTGGAGTGTGATTTGCATCACAGTTACCTAGAGCCTTATGAAAACATACATTACTGGTCCATACCTCCAGAATTTCAGATTCTTTAAGGCTAAGAAGAAGCCAGAAATTTGTGTTTCTCACATGTTATAACATCAGATGCCACTGGTCCATAGATCACCCTTTGAGATCCACTAACGCAACATATATTGTCAAAATTTATTATTTCAAATGTGCATAACAGTGATTATAAGAGCAGTTAAAATGGCACTTTAAAATGAGAATAAATTTTTAGATTTTTAGATTTCTGGTAACATTGTCAATAACATTATAATAAAATATTTATTTTGTTAAAATGGTATATTTATTTACTACCCCAGGTATATATTTTATCACAATGATATTTTTCTTTGTCTAAAGGTTAACTTTTGACATGTGGCCTATATTAGTTCTCCATTGCTGCATAACAAATTTTCCCTAAATTTAGTGGCTAAAAAAATTACAGTTATTTTCTGATAGTTTCTATGAGTGAGAAATCTGAGCACAACCTAGATGGGTTCTCTGCTTCAGAGACACTCAGAAAGTTGCAAATAAGGTAAGGTTCTGCCATCCACGTGAAGGCTTGACTAGGGAAGGATACACTTTCAGTATATTGACACATGATTACTCAGATGGCCATGGAAAGGATTCAGTTCATTGCGGCTGTAGGACTGAGAACTTCAGTTTCTTGCTGGCCATCAACTAGAAACTTCCAGTAGTTCCTTGGTAGGTGTAACACAAAAAGAGCCAGCATCAGAATCTGAGCAAGATGGGCAGGGTATGGTGGCTCATGCCTGTAATCTCAGCACTTTGGGAAGCCGAGGTGGGCAGATCACCTGAGGTCAGGAGTTCAAGACCAGCCGGGCCAACACGGTGAAACTCCGTCTCTACTAAAAGTACAAAAATTAGCCCAGCAACTCAGGAGGCTGAGGCAGGAGAATCACTTGAACTTGGGAGGTGAAGTTTGTAGTGAGCAGAGATCACACCGTTGCACTCCAGCCTAGATGACAGAGTGAGATTTCGTCTCAAGAAAAAAAAAAAAAAAAAAAAAAAAAGAAGCTGAACAAAATGGAAGCCATGGTTGTTTAAAATGGCATCCAATCACTTCTTCCATGTTCTCTTTTTTATGAGCAAGACAGTAAGTCCAGCCAACCCACAAGGAAGACGTTTCACAAGACCATGAAGGTCAGGATTTTGAATCATCTCAGAAACTACCTACCATTTTGAGATCCAGAATTCAACAAAATATTCATATAGTACAAATGTAAAAATAATGGAATAATAAATTTGAAAACTATAAATTGTTAAAAAGAACAATTGTGTTCTTATTTTATTCAGATAAAGTTTTATATCATTAGAATAAAAGAAATTCATATTAAGAAATAAGTTTAACATTTAAAAAGTATAATTTACACAGAGTATGTGGCTGTTCTGTTAACATATGCCAGTATAGCTATAGAAATGCATGTCTTTAATGTAACAGTAGATTAATACATACTTATGTATCTTCTTCTGGAAAGGATTTGCACTGTTTTTCAAATGATGTTAAGCCTTTGAGTTCACTTCCTATTAGTACACATATCCATCGTTCTTTTAATTACCTTGTCATATTTAATTATCTGAAAGTACTACCATTAAACTTCATTCTTTTTGATAGACAATTGTTTCCGGCATTTCCAGTCTGTATGGTTTTGTGCCCAAACAAGCATATGTTTCTAGGATAAATGCTTCAAAGTAGAAATTCTACGAAAAACATGAAGTACATTTTTCATTTGGAAGATATTGCCAAATGTCTGCTAAGGATGTTTTATACCATGCATCCTGTAATTCAATAACTTATAAAAGCATTCTTTCTATACCTTTGTAAATAAAGTGACTTATACAAGTACTTCATATACTTGTATACTTGTACTTTATATACTTGTAAAAGTCACTTTATTTATAAAGGTATAGCAAGAGTGCTTTTATATGTTATATGATTGCTAAACATTTACAAAGGTATAGAAAGAGTGCTGTTATATGATTGCTAAAAATTCACGGAAGTATAGAAAGAGTGCTTTTATATGTTATACGATTGCTAAAAATTTTCATCTCATTTAAGTTTAATAAAGTGTTTTATTATTAGTGTGTTTGGTCAGATTTCAGCAGGGTTTAAGTTTTTTATACTTTTCATACTTCTTTTTTTTTTTTTTTTTTTGCAAACTCTTAAATACTTTCCTCTTGTCTTTTTTCTTCACTAGGTTGTTGATCTTTTCTACTTGCTTATAAGAATCTTTTAAAACATTTTATCTGAAATAACTATTGTAATATTTTTCCAGTTTTCTTTATATTGTTCTGTGCTGTTTCTCAACCCATCTGCCAAGCAGACATTTTAAAACTCTATGCAGTTAAATTGTTCAAAATAGCAGTGATGCACTGAATACTTACTCAAAATTGCAGCTCTGTGATGGGAGTGTGCTAGATAAGGAGATGTACTTCCCACATTTCCTTCAGTGAAAGACTTGGCCATCCATGTAAATGTGGGTAGGATGATCAGCAGGCAGCCTCCAGCCGTCTGCCAGCTTCTTCAGGTTCTGGCTCAGTTGCAAAGAGCCACCTTGTCTAAAGTCATTCTCTTCCCAGAGTAGCTCACAACTACTGAGTGAGGCAGAAATATAAATGTCTGTTTCTCCTGTTACAGTAGAACTCTGACATGCTCCAGAGCTACCTGCTGGGTAGGCTGAGGATTTGTCAAGCTCACCTTCAGTCTGATTTCTTTCTTTGCCTAACCTGTTCCCTCTTCCTTTCATGGGTGTAATATACTCTTGCACTCTAAACTTAATGTCAATATCCACTTCACAAAAATATAACCTGTGATACGTGGCAGTTCTTAATCATAACAGCTTAAATTGTAGCCTCCAGCTATTTAAGCAGAAAGAAAATTCTTATTAAACACCAGCTGGAGGTTATAATCTAAGCTATTATGATTAAGAACTGCCACATATCACAGATTGGGTTCTTGGTGAAGTAGATAGCGACACAAAGTTTGAGGGTGTACTGACCTATTTAAGTCATGTAGTTTGAGATACTTTTTTAAGGCAGCCCTAGAAAAATGAATACAACTGCCAATTGTCTTGATACGGGCTTTCCTTTTTGTCTTTCTTCTGTCTGTCTCTCTCCGTCTTTCTTGCTTTCTCTCTCTGTTTGGAATTTGCAGTATTTGCTTTATTCACAGATGCATCTAATTTGTTACATCTGAACAAAGTTTAGTGATTACCTTCTTAAGCAGTTATTATTTTCACTATTCCTTCTTGAATTCTAATCAGCATAGATTCTGCTCCCCCCATCTAGTCTCTATTTCATAATTTTCTGTTAAAAATCTTTTTTCATTTTTAATTCTCTGTGTGCCACAGTCTATATAATGTCTTTAAATCAGTTTTCCATTTTTAAATTTGTTTCTTTTGCCAAATTTATTTTTTTAATTTTAGTACAAATATGTTTTATTTCAGAATACAAATGGTGTCATTTTATATCTGTTTAATTATTTTAATTGCCTTTTAGTTTTCCTTGTATATTTAATTCTTCCATTTATATTTTGAAATATATTTAAATAGAAGAGCACATTTATTTTTATATTTATCTGATATAGTCTAGTCACTACTGCGGAGACAGTAGTTCTAGGATTGATCAGTCTCCCCTTTCACTTGCATCTTCTCTATGATTATAACATTTTGCTTTTTTGTGCTTTCTTTGTGAAAAGTAATGTGCAAAAGACAAAATCAGAATGGAAATGGGGGAAGAACGCAAGTGCAGAGAAGGTAGATCTCAGGAAGAAAGCGGCTTAAATAGCAGAAATAGAAATTCTTATTCAACCCCTGCTGGAGGTTACACCTAAGCTGTTACAGTTAAGAACTGCTGCCTATCACAGGTTGATTTCTTGTGGAATGCATTTTGACAAATTTAGAACAATTAATGTGATGAAAGAAAGAGGAATTTTTAGAGCTAGCATGCTGGAATAGCTATGTTAATCTCTCATTTATCTTTAGGTTTAGAAAAATTAAGTATTATGAATATCAAAAATATGAAGTTGTAGCTGAAGTATATACAGTGAGAAGGAGCATAATATTTGTATAAAAGCCCTCAACACGGACCTTGAGGAATGAAAAAAATAACCTAACATTTCAAAATGAGTAAAACACAAGTAAAAAGACCTGATATTTCAGACAGGGATGGAAGCAACATAGAATGTATCTTTCCTGCTCCCCTCACACACCAAAACAAAAACAAAAACAAAAACAAAAACAAAAACGTTAATTTTTTCAAACACTTTGACATAACTTTTAATTTGCAGCTGCACCACAGGAAGTCACCCAGCAAAATCTAAACTCAGAATATTTAAGCCTCTCAAGTAAAACAGATTACAAAGAGGCTAAAAAAGTGTTAAGAAAGAAAAAGACACGGAGAAGGAAACAAAAATGAGAAAATGCAGACTAAAGAAACTCCAGACATTCATCAACCAACCAATGAAAATAACAGAATGTGTTTGGAAGTTGATTCAAACACACCGTAATCAATATTTGTGTGATTGCAACTGGAAATTAGAATATTTACTGGATATTGGATATTAAGCAATTATTTACAGTATAATAAAAATAGCACATCTCTTTTGGGGTCATGCTAAAATTTTATCTGGCTCATTCCACTCTAATATTGGAGGGGCAGTTAAAGGATGATATTGACACAGAAAACTTTTTTTATGTGCTGGTAATTTTTAAAACTGTTTATGACTATGTTAGAAATACTTTAAAAATAAAACAAATCATAAAAGCAAACAACACAAATAAAGTAAAGAGAAAAGGCAGTTTATTGATTTTGAATGAGTACAACATTGATTTCCTCCCATATGCTTAATGATTTTAAAGGATGAAAGTCTGGCATTTAAAAGTATATTTTAAAACTATTGATTCTGTTTTGCTTTGTTTTCCCCTTCATTTGTGTTCAAAGATATGAATTCATCACCTTCTATTGGGAAAGTGATGTGATGTTAAGAATGTCAGTTATAAAAATAAATTATTCAAATAATGACTCTGAATCTTTTCTGTTTTACTTGGTGTCTTCCATGTTAGAGAAAGAGCCTTAGACTCAGAATCTGGAATCATCGTTTATTTTCTTGGTATATGAGTGGTTGAAGTCATTTAACATCTCTGAATCTTTTACCTCATCTATAAAATAGGGATGAAAATACTTGCTTTCTTCATCTTACAAATATGGTTAATATAATGTTTTTGCTTTGTGATGGATAATTAATATCAAGATATAATTATGTCTAATATAAGAATTAGACATGTGCTACAAACAGTATAGTTCCAGGGGATAAATGGAACAGTTAGAACCTGCAAATAACTAAAATTAGACTGGATAATTGACTGGAAAAAGTTATAAAGAGAGTAGAAAGCAAAGGAGTTACAGAGTTCATTTCAAACTGACAAGTTTCTAACTTTTCAAATAGAATTAATATTGAAGGACATGAAACTCATTAATACAGCTAAAAATAACAAGTAAAATAGAATATAAATATAAATAATATAATGCAAAATATTTAATATTAATCTAATATTTACTTAATATTAATACAGTTTAGGTTCAGAATTAATGTTAAAATTACTATTCAAACTGATATAATTTTGATAATTTTGAACAAATTATGTTGTTACAATCTGTCATAGTGTTTACCACAGTACTTCATTATAATTGTGTCAGTAAAACACAGACCTATGTTTTCAGTCAGATTATAGTACATATAATATAATCATCAACCCTACAAATTATTCAGTAGAACAAACAAAATATCCAACATATGATCTCTTCAGAATTTCATAAATTTTACTTTATTATTTTTGTTTCACCTATATATATTTGCTTTAATGTTTTAATATTCAGAATTAGAGATAATCCATAAATCTAAAATAACTAAATTTATATATTTAAGCAGTATTTAAAATAAAAATTATAATGCCATGATAATATTTAAATGAAATAATCAGGTTAAAATATGAAGTTGAAAAATCTGAATATAAGGCATTTTCAGAAAGGAGTTCTTTAAAAATAAGGAGTAGGTGAGAATTATCATAAAAGAAGACTGTAAAAGTCTCATAATCATCACATTTTAAAACCTAAAATGAAGATAGTATTGCCATTCATTCCCTTAAACAAAATAAAAATAAATACAACTTCCACTTTTCTATAGAAAATTGGGAGGTTTTGTAATTTAGATCTGAATGTATAAAATTACAGAAAATCAAATGTTTATCAAAGGTTTTCTGACTAAGATATGTGGGTTTTTTTTTTTTTTTTTGCTTACATATTCATTGACTTCTGTAATCTTAATTACCTTTATAATTTATCAATGTGGGGATTTCACACTATTTCTTATTCATAGTTACTTAGACAAGATAACTTTTCCTATTTGAGAAATAAGTTGCCAACATATAGTAAACTCTTTCTTTTGATTTGACTTTCTTTTCCTACCAATGATAAAATAAAATTTTAAAAAGAAAGATGTATTTCTTAAACAAAAGTGGTTCAGTTTGTCATTAAATGTAAAAAAAAAAAAAAAAAAAAAAGTTTGATTTAATCATTGGACAGGTAATGTTACCTTCATGAGTTTCTTTTCCTCTGCTGGAAGGTGGAAGCGACTCTGAAACGTGAGTTCTGGAGGAAGCTAGAAAGCTATTTTGTCTGAATAAAACATCTGTGAGCATATTTGGCAGCTCATGTTTAGGAAAACCTTATTTTCTTTGATTATTTTTCGATAGTTCACAATTCTACCCGTGAAGTAATCTCCACTCTCTAGTTCCAATGACAGATACAAGCTTTGTTACACATATTTGTCCTAGTGTACTCAAGCCTACAATTAAAAAGTGGAATTGAAGAATACATCAGAGGAGAAATTACAACCAACACTCATTTTCTAGCAGGTAGACGCAAAACATGACTACATTTCAGATTTCCTAAAATCCTATCCTAAATTAGAATGTTTTTAAATGTCAAAGGTTCACTCAACTGTTTTCCCAATTACACCATTTTTGATACACCTTCACTAATACTCTTTAATTAGATATGAAGAATTCTTTGAAGATCAGCAATAAAGCATTAAAGGAAGAAAAAAACTTTTGAAGTTTTGCACATATCTTTCATCTTATCTAGTATTCTCATTGCTAGGTCTATGCTTCTGAATACAAGAAAATGTTTTTGTTCATTAGCAAGTTGTCCTTTAATAATACTAATGATTCTGCTTTGGAACTAATAGGAAATCCTGAATATATAAACTTATTGGCAGTAAAAATTAGCAATATTCATGCTAACATCAAAGTAATGGTATTTAATATATTAATTAAGCAAATTGTAAACAAACTGGCATTCTAATTATTACTTCGTCAAGGTAATTTTGTAAAGTAAGAACAACTCAACTTCATGTGTATTTAACAACATTAAGTAAGGTAACTTTTACATGTAAGTAATTTTTTCAATAATATGAATATAGCTAGGTCTATCTACATTTATATACAATTATGGAGAGATATAGATAGAAACATCACTTTTTCAATCAGTGAGAATATTTAAACGGTTAAATGTAGAAAATAATTACTCAAAATAAAGATTTAAGAATTTACTAATTAACAAATTTTAATTAAACCAAGCATAATTTATTTAGTGTCAGGCGTTGCTTAGAGCATAAAAGAACAAATAAATATTAATATGTAGCTTGAAAATAAAATGTTTCATTGCTAAAAAGGATAGAGAGAAAATATCCCTGCACAGTATTTGTAGTTAACAATTAAAATAGATAATAAAAAAAATAGATGCATAGACACATATGTAGAGAGATTGGTGAGTATCTAGAGATGTAAATGTAGATATTTATAGAAATACAGATAAATAAAAATATAATAAGTATGTAATAGAAAGAGAGTTACATAGCTAGTCACACACATACAGATTCTTACATCCTATAAGGATCCTATACCACTATTTTAAACAGCTTTGTTGAGATATACATTTACATTTTAATTTCATATACAGAAATTTATATACTGTACAATTTCTGTATCTAAAGTATAAATCAGTGGTTGGCAGTATACTAATACATATGTGAAATTACTCCAATAATCAATTTTAAAACATTTCCGTCATTCAAAATCAAACAAAAAAACCATGTAACATTTAGCTATCACCCCCTTTAAAACACTTCTTCCTAGATCGAAGCATTAATCTACTTTCTCTATATATAGATTTCCCAATTACAGACTTTTATAAGAGTGGAATCACACAGTATGGAAAACTTCCATTACTAGCTTATTTCACCTAGTGTAATGTTTTCAAGGTTCATCCATGTTATAGTATGTATCAGCACTTTATTCTTTTTTATGATTGAGTTATATTTCATTAAATGTATACATCACATTTTGTTTATCTATTTCTCTGCTGACAGGCATTTGGATTTGCTTCCAATTTAAAAAACTTGTGGATATATAGTAGCTGTGTTTATTTCTATATTGAAAATGAGTGGTTTATAGTATATATATACACATATATATATACATATATATGTATATATATATATATATATATATATATATATATATATGGGGTATATGAGATACTTTGATATAGGCATACAATGCATAATGATTGCATCATGAAAAATTGGGTATCCATCTCCTCAAGCATTTATTCTTTGTGTTACAAACAATCCAATTATACTTTTAGTTATTTTTAAATGTACAATAAAAATATAGAATCCTCCATGAATTTCCTGTCATTCTTGCACAGAGGCTATACTAATCTTCCTGTATCATTACAATTTTAGTATACATGTTATCAAAGTGAGCAATTTTCACATTTTTGCTATTATGGGTAATGCTGTCATAAAATTTGCATGCAAGATTCTGTATATGTAAATATGTGCTTTTTCTCAAGTATACATCCAGAAGTAAAATTGATGGTTTATAATGGAACTCCATACTTAATAATATTAAAATTTAAAGCTAAACTGTTTTCTAAAGCGTCTGTATTATTTTCAAAGTCCTTTTAGCAGAATAGGAGTGTTTTCATTTTTCCACCTTACTGCCAACACTTGTTGTTAACTTACTTTTTGATTCTAGTAATCCTCATGAATATGAAGCAGTATGAAACTGTGAGTTTGATTTGCACTTCCCTGATCAATAATGACTTGGACAATCTTTTTGAGTATTTAGGTTGTTGAGAAAAGGACTTGCTGCCTGATGCACATGGAAGCCAATACCATGCCACTAGGTTTTGAGAACAAAATCAAACCAAGCGAAAAAGTTTTATTCTATGCCCACCACCCTTGAGATAAAAGGCCAGATAAATTCTTACCCTCTTCCCCCTTTAAAGTTCCTAGATATGCACAATTTTCTCTTTATGCTCCTTCATAGGTTGCATCTGCAAATTTGGGGGGAGTTAATATGAAACAGGCAATGGAAATTTAGGCCATGATGTCAACAAGTTTGTTCAGCACAGACCACAGTTGTTCATATCAGTTCTAACCGTTACCAGCCAGTTTTGTTACCTTATAAGCAGAGAGAGTATCAGCCAGCTGTTTCTTTCTTTCTTTTTTTTTTTTTTTAGTTTTTTTTTTTTTAATTGCATTTTAGGTTTTGGGGTACATGTGAAGAACACATGCAATATTGTTGCATAGGTACACACATACCAGTGTGGTTTGCTGCCTTCCTTCCCCTCACCTGTATCTGCTGTTTCTTTTCATATCTGCTCTTCCTGTAAGCTCAGCAATTTCTGTTAGTTTTCTTTCATTCTTTGGAAGATGGCTAGACCTATTTACCACCTGTATATGTCTTTTGAAGAGATGTCTATTCAGATCTTTTGGCTATTTTTTAATTGTGTTGTTTTTAGTTTTGAGTTGTATGATTCTATATGTATACATACGCATATTATAATTTTCTTCTCAAACATGTGTTTGTAAATTTTTTTTTCCCATTCTCTGGGATGACTTTTCACTTTCTTGATGATGTCCTGTGAAGTACAAAAGTTTTTAATTTTGATTAAGTCCGGTTTACCAACTTTTGTGTGAGTAGCTACTGCTTTTGGTGTCATATCTAAGAATCCTTTGCCAATCAAAGGTCAAAAAGATATCCTCCTATGTTTTACCCTAAGAAGTTTGTAATTTTTGGTTTTACATTTAGGTGTTGGATACATTTTGAGTTAATTTATTTATATAGTTTAATGTAAGGATTCAACTTTTTTTGTTTCTTTAGGTCTCTTGCAGTTCTATATGAACCAGCTTGTCAATTACCACCGAAAAGTTAACTAAGATTCTCCTAGAAATTGCAGTAAATCTGCAGATAAATTTGAGAAGCATTGCCACATTAACAATATTAGGTCTTGTGATCCATGAACACGGGTATTTTTTCATGTATCTAGATTTTCTTTAGTTTCTTTAAACAATGCTCTTTAGTTTTCGAGTATACACTTTATATTTCTTTCTTTCTTTTTATTTTTTTGAAATGAAATCCAACAATTTTATTTTAATGAGCTGTACTGTCTAAATTTTTTTTTTTCCTGTTTTCATACAGTAAAGAAAACAAAACGCGGCACATTCACATTTTCCCGAGGAACTGTAAAGATGATCTCTACCGGGATAAACGTTGTAAAGCCTGAAGCTCAATCAATTGATGTTGAAAACTCTCAAAGGGAGTAAAGGCTTGATCTGAATGGTCTAGAACATGTACTGTAATTTATAGAAGAGATGGTCGTCTTAACATTTAATGATTTAAAAGAACTTCCCAGTCCATGCGAAGAGTACAGTCCAAGAATAAATCAAATTTCTGAACGCATTTTATGCTACATATGTGTATACTTTGCGATCCTCAGGTGTTCGTGCCAAATATTCTCTCTCAATAAGTCCTTCAATACGTTTCTTAATAGCAACTGGACTTGGTAAGAATCGAGCCTTCAACTGCCGAGTTACCTCCGCTACTAGAACATTGTGCTGCATCTTCTTTCTAGATTTCATTATCCGCACTATAGCAGCTTCTATCTCATGTTTTCTGTCGTCATCGACTTTCTGCCTTGTTTCTTTCCTCTCTGGGTCAGATTCACCTTGTTTGGCAGCAACGTATATTTCTATTAAATTTATTCCTGGGTTTATAATTTTTGATGCTGTTATAATTAAAACTTTTATAAATATATTTTAAAAATATTCACTGAAAGAGTATAGAAATGTAACTGATTTTTGGATGTTGATACTGTATCCTACATCCATGCTAAACTCATTTATTAGTTTTAATTTTTTAACAATTACATATGAGTTTTGTAGACATAATCACATGATCTGTTAATATAGTTTCAATTCATCCTTTCTTATATACATTTCTTTTTTTTCTTGCCTAACTAGAATCTCTAGTACAATGCTAAATAAAATAGCAAGAATAGACATCCTTGTCTTTTTCCTGATTGTATTGGGAAGCATTCTGTCTTTTATGACTAAGTATGATGTTAGTTTTGGAGTTTTTGTAATTCCCTTCATCAGCATTAGGCACTGGAGAAGTTCCTTTATATTGTTCTTTTTTAGTGTTTTTCTTATTGAAAGTTCTTAGGTTTTGTCAAATGCTCATTCTGAATTTATTGTGATGATAGCATGATTTTCATTTTTTTATTCTTTTAACAAATTGTATTTCGTTAATTAGTTTTTAGAAGGTCAGTCAACTTTCATCTTTAGAGTAAACCCCACGTGGTTGGAGTATATAATTATATTTATATATTTCTGGACTCAGTGTACTAGCACTTTATGCAGAATTTTTGCATATAGCTTCATAAGGAATATTAGTTTAAAGATTTTCTTTTTTGTTCATGATTTGTTTGTATTTCATTTTAAGGTCATATTGGCTTCATTAAATTAGTTGAAAAGTCTTCTTTTGGGAGGTGAATGGAAGAGAATAATTTGTAAACCATTTTCATGAATTATCTTTAAATATTTGGGAGACTTCGGTTATTGAAGCCATCTAGGAATGGCATTCTCCTTGTGTATAGGTTTTTGAATATTAATTCAGTCTGTTCACTTTTTATAAGTCTATTTCTTCTTGAGTCAAATTTGACAGTTTGTAGTTTAGAGATGTGTCCATTACATCTAAGTTATCCAGTTTGTTGGCATACAATTGTTCACATATTTATCTTCTTACTTTTTTAAAAAAATGAGTTATGTCAATAGTAATGTTTCCTCTTTCATTTCTTATTCTAGTTATTTCACACTTCTCCATTTCTTTCTTGATAAATTTAAAGTTTTGTCAAAGTTATTGATCTTTTCAAAGAACCAGCTTTTGTTTGCACTGATTTTCTTTGTTTTATATTTTTTGCCTACCTTCTATTTTACTATCATCTAGCAATCATTATTAACTTTATTCTTTGTGTCTTAGGTTTAGATTGCTCTTCTGTTGATGTCATAAGTTGGAAAATTAAGTTATTGTTTTGAGTTCTTTTTCTTAATATAGATATTTACAGCTATAATTTTCTTTCTAAACAATACTTTCACTAAAGTCTGTGAATATTGTGTTTTCATTTGTATCCTTCTCAATGTATTTTAACTTCCCTTTTAAATGTTGTTGGTTTGTTGGCTACTTGAGAGTGTGTTGTTTATTAATTACATATTTATAAACATATACTAATTTTCCCTGTTGATTTCTAATCTTCTGCTACTGTGTTGGTGAACATACTCTCTATTATTTCTATCATTTTAAATGTATTCGGTTTTGTTTTATGGCATTGAATGTGATGTATCTTGGAAGAATGCTTTAATTGTATTTGAGAATAATCTATATTCTGTGTTGCTGGTGGAATATGCTATGAATACCTGCTAGGCCTGGTTAGTTTATAGTGTTCCAAATCTTCTATTTAATTGTTGAATTTCTGATGATATACAATCTATTATTTAATGTGGAATATAGAAGTGTCCCACTATTATTGTTAAATTATCTATTTTTACCTTAATTTCTGTCAATGTTTAATTGATATATTTTGCTATTATGTGTTTTGGTGCATATATTTTTAAAACTGTTATACATTTCTGATGGGTTGATTTATTATTATAAAATACACTATTTCTAGTAACTCATTTCCATTTTAATGTCTATTTTGTCTGATGTTAGCATATTCACATTAGCTTTCCAGTGGTTGCTGTTTGCCTGATAAATCTTTTCCAGCCTTTTACTTTCAATCTATTTGTGTTTTCTAATCTAATATATGTCTTCTGTATATAACATATAGTTGTATCACTTTGTCAAAATTAGGTCTTAAAATCTTTCTTATTTGATTGAAATATTTAATCTATACATAACAAGGTTACTGATATAGTTAGTCTTCTGTCTACTATTTTAAATTTTACATTCTATGTTTCATGTCTTTTTTCATCTATTTTACTTTAAAGGTTTATTTTGTATTAAGTGAATATGTTTTAAAGTAGCATTTTGATTTTATTAATGCTTTCTGCATCATTTTCTCAGGTGTGTGTGTGTGTGTGTGTGTATGTGTGTGTGTGTGTGTGCACACATTTGTATGCATTTCTGTGTTCCCTATAGTGTTTACCATATCCACTTTAACTTGTTAGGATATCAGATTCATACTAGCTTAATTCAGTATTATATGTAAACATTACTACTATAGATCACTTTCTCCCCATTAACATGGTATTGTTGTTATATATAATGCCTTAATTAGTGTTATAAACCCAACAGTACATTCTTATTGTTACTACTGTAACATTTGTCATCTTTTTTTTTAACCCAATACAGCTTTTTGCCCACAAACCACTGCTGTGCTGTTACTGACAAATATATAACACATATATTGTATATCTATATTTTATATGTCTATTCTAAATCTGTATGTAATACATTTTACATATATTATTTTATACAATGTTTTTTAAATTAGTTAAAGTGAAGAATAAAATATGCACTTAGAGTGTCCTTTATAATTGTATAGTTAACTTTATTAGTATTCTTTGTTTGTTTATATAGATTATAATTACCACTTGCAGAACTTGCTTTCAACCTGAAGAATTTGTAAAATATGCCTTTAATTTAGATCAGTAAGAAAGAATATATCTCAGTTTCTCTTTACTGTTTTATGTGTTTATTTCACCTTCATTTTTGAAAGAGAGCTTTGATGAGTATAGGACACTTGATTGACAGTTTTTGCTGTTTTTTTTTCTTTGAGTATTTTGAATATGTTAAAATAGTTTGCCTCCTGCCTTCTGTTAATTTTTCTGAAATGTCAGCTTTTATCCTTATTGGGGATTTCTTGTAAGTTACATGCCATTTTCTCTTGCTACTTTCAACAGTTTTTTTTCTTTTCTTTGACTTTCAGCACTTTTATTATGAAGTGTGTGATTTTGTCTCTACTGTTTAAAGTTCAAATCTATTGTTAGGCACCTTTACTAAATGTTATATATTTCAGTTACTGTATTTTTTAACTACACAATTTCCATTTATTCTTTTTAAAATGTTATATTTTTATTGATGTTTTCTATTGTATGCCACATTGTCATGATATATTTCTTCATGTCTTTGTGCTTTGCTTTAGGTTAATGAGCATATATATTATAATGACTACTTTGAAATATGTTTCTGTTTAATCTGAGATTTGAATGCCTTCACAAGCAGTTTCTGGTGCCTTTTTTTCTGCTGCAGAAAAATATTTTAAAATGCTTCATAAGTCTTTTTTTTTTTTAATTAGATTTTGACAATATACTATAGCGTCTTTGGATACTGTCCTGTGAGGCTTGTTTTGTTATTTGCTTGTTTACATCTTTAGTGATTGGGTAGATTATTTTTTACTACTCTTCACACAAAGTGTCAATCTGTTTCTCATGAAGGCACATCTTTGGGTATACCATACTAAACTTACGATGCAGTGGTCATGTAAGGCTCTCTTCCATTTTTTCCCTGACCAAACCCAGCTGTCCCACTCAATTAATTACAGATTGTTTTTGACAGTTGTTTTCAATAATGCCCTGAGGCATAAATGCCTCTATAAACTAATTCAATCAAATTGTAGATTTCTGGAGAAAATAATAGTTCCTAAAGTTAGTATTTGAAATTTCCTGACCCCTGAAGTGTTTTCTCTGCTTATTCCCCAGTTCTCCATGCTAACAGGAACACAGTCTAGATCTTATTTTTATTAAACATACAAATTTTCTTCAAATTAGTTTTCATCACAGCCTCCACTGAATTTTAGAGTATGTTTAGGTTTAAAATTCTCCATGCTCTGCTGCAAATAGAGTCAGTCCTTTGGAAAGAGATTAAATCATCTGTTCTATTAGGTGACACTCTCCTCAGGCAAAATCTCTGATTTATGGCTCTGGAGTTGAGGTTGGAGACAATATTAAGGTTTTCTCTGAGTGACAACTCCACTGTAGGTACTGAGTGCTGTGGAAGGGGAGGAGGGCGAGCAGCCTGTGGTCCTCCCTGCTTGCTTTTCCTGGTGTGCAATCATCCTCTCACAAATCAAGGAAGTTCTATTAGAGCCCCAGTATTCTCACATCACCACATCCAAAATATTGCCTCTTTTCCACAAGTTGGGGTTGTGTGGAAGAAGGAAACCCCAACATCAACTGCATATACCCAAGGGTTAACCTCACCAATAGGCAGCTTGGGACAGGATGACAAAGGATAAAGTTGTACTTGTTCTTGTAAGAACAACTTCCATCTGGGAGCCGGGTGAAGAGAAGGCCCTATGTTTTTAGCTGCAGCAATCTGGGGTGGAGTCTTGGCCTTGCTAAGTTCAGAGGGACAAGGGAAGAAGCTACCTTGGTTCAAATATCACAAAATCTCACTTATCTTCACCGTATTTTGTAGGTTTTCTATAACAGGTGCATCTTCATGTACAATTTTATCTTATGAACACTTCGGATGAGTCAAATGAATAAGTTTATTGGTAATTTTCACCAGTTTCACTAAGGAGCAGGTCAGAGGAGCTCCTCACACTGTCCTGCCAGAAGTCAGTCTTGATTGCTTTTAAAACTTTGAACAATATCTCAGAACTACCTGTAGCTTTATAAAGACGACAAATGCTTGGCTTACCGACCTGACTATTTTTATTTAATTTATATCAAATGTGAACTTTACATTGGGAATATTAAAAACTTTGTGGTTATTCTATTTGTGTAACCAAAGTTAAGGTATGCTGGCCTAATTTTATAAGAAATAAGAAATAATATATTTTTTTTGTATTAAAACTTTACTTTCTAGAATTGTATTTATTTATTTTTTTTAAATGGAATTTTGCTCTTGTTGTCCAGGTTGGAGTGCAATGATGTGATCTTGGCTCACTGCAACTTTTGCCTCCCAGGTTCAAGCTATTCTCTGGCCTCAGCCTCCCCAGTAGCTGGGATTACAGGCATGCAATACCATGCCTGGCTAACTTTTTGTGCTTTTTTTTAGTAGAGATGGGGGTTCACCATGTTGGACAGCCTGATATCAAACTTTTGACCTCAAGCGATCCATTTGTCTGGGCCTCCCAAAGTGCTGAGATTACAGGTGTGAGCCACCATTCCCAGCCCTAGAAATTATTTTTGAGCAATATTTTCACTATCCCTTTTAGCCAATCTACTCTTGATAGATTTCTTAGTTGACTTATCATTTTCTGCTCTTTTGTTTGTATATCATTAGATTTAAATATTTATATTTAAGAAAAATACTCAAGTCATTATTCGTAAATTCTTCAGTAAAAATAAGTTAAGTGTAAGACTAAAAAATGTTAACTGTTTGGAATAACATAGCATATAAAAATAACTGACTTTTGGAGTATGAACAAAAGACTCATATATATATATATATATATATATATATATATAATTAGAAATATCAGTGGTGTTTTCTTTTTTACTGTGTGTATTTTATATGATATTTTTTCTTCATTTATGGCCAATCTCTAATGATTATTTTGGAGATAAAGACAATATAATCTGTTTTATAAGTAAAATAATTGTATTAGCTAATGTAATTTTAATACTGTGTTTTACTATTAGGTTACTTCAAGATGCCTGGCAGATGAGGATAAGCATGAACAGTTCTGTTTGATTATCCTAGTTTGGGAAGGAAAAAATGGTATGACTAATTAAAAAAAAAAAACGCAGATAATCACAACCTAAAATATTCATGGGAATTATTAATTGTGTCTTACAGACAATTTTGTTATTAAAAAAATTAATTTGAACTTGTAAAAAAATTTTATAAAGTAGGGAAGGAAGTTGAAAGTGGGAAGGATCCACATAATAGTATAGTAAATTATACTATTTACACAGATAACATATACCTGGAAAGCTAGACCACGAGATTAGGAGACATATATTTTGTTTACTCACTGATCATCTCATTGCTGATTTTCTAAGCCACAGTCTCCCATAGGGCAGCATAAGAAGGGCAGATTCTATCTTCTGACTATATGAGAGAGGATACAGGAAGAGTTCTGTACTACAGGAAAAAAATTAAAAAAAAACACCTTGAAATTATGAATTTTGGAGCTTATGTAGGAACTGCTTGCTTACACAGTATGTGTCAGGAGAGAAAGAAAGTGACCTTTACAGCTCTGATGTGATCATGTAGGTCCAGGGGTGAAAACAAAGAGAACAAATGCTTCTGGGGCTATCACCATTAGAATGTGACCAAATGGATCTGGGAAAACACACAACTTCTAACTTCAAAGGAACAATTGCCACCCAAGGTTCCTTAATGCAGGTTGCCAGTTTTCTTTTCTTGGAAAGTCCTGATGCTACAAAAACATGAAAACATACAATTAGCATGGTTTCTTGATAAGCACCTATTTAAAATGACAATCTTTTAAAAAACTGAGATATGTATACATTTATGCACCTAAATTGTAAAATGTCTCATGTAATAAGAGGTAGTTAATTCATTTGCAGTTAAGGTAAATATTCTTCAAATATTTTTTTTTTCCTAGATAACTCTGACTCATGATGAACTTTACTTATTTTAATTGAAACTAGCGTAATCATTACTCAAAAGAAAAATGATTTCAACGATGTATTTAGAAGGATTTTCCAAATAGTTTTTTAAATTAGAAAAATGTTTAAGTTTTCCTTATTATTTATGATTTCACTAGTCACGTTTATGTAAACAAGTAGATATTTTATAGCAGAATGTTTTACTACATACATTTAAAATTTTTTAAATGTATGTTTTATTTTATTGTATTTAAAAAAAACATTTTTTTTTTAAATTTCTTGCTTTGAATAATGAAAAAATGTTTGGGGGAACTATAGGGATTTGTTTTTACCTCAATTTCTATTTTAAAAAATTGAGTCTATAATCTGCTTGTTTATAACCCCTTGAAGTATTCCAGTTATTCAGATAAATTTTCCATACACATTATAATGCTGCTTCTTCAAAAATCTTGAAAATGATAAACCAGATTTTATGCCAATTTGCCTTTATGCAATAAGTTTTTCCATATTTTAGTAGTAAGGCATTCCATGCTTTTCATAGCAAAGATCTGGAAGGCAATTCTTATGAGACTATGCTAAGACTGTATACAAAGGTGGAAGCTATTTTAGTTGATATATTTCAAAAGATTAAAGAAACACTTAGTAATCCCAGGCATGGTTTTCTTTTACATAAAATGTTATTTATCACATAGAATCATGAATTATTTACAAGTACTGGAGTCACTTGCAACAGGAGTAAACAGAATTGATGATGACCTTCAGTTCACTGTACTGCAGAGAAAGTGATTCTCTCATTAGATTTTCACTGGAGAATAAAGAAGCCTTTGCCTCATGAAAATTCACTGCCAGCTCCCTCATTCCCTTTCTTTCACCATAGAGTTGAAAATAAAAGTGTTTCCTTTTTTTAAAGGTTGCTTCTATATGTAACGAAAAAACAATTGCAAATGACTCTAATCCCAGCTCTCTGTTAAATGGATCTGACTGTAGTCTCTCTGTTGGTACATCATTTAGAAAGATCCAGATGGGCTCTCAATCTGAAAGTAAATGTCAGATAAATGTGTAGACATTTCTGCCATTGTTAGCAAGTCTGTGGGGAGCTATTTATTGACTAGGGTGTTAGCTTGGTGAGGAAACAAATTTTTTGAAACAAACTCAAACATTGTTACAATGAATCATTTTCCTCTCAGGTATGAGTGACTGTCATGGAGAGAATTTTTTTTTTTTTTTATGATCTGTGAAAATATCATTTGGAATTTATAGTCAGTTCTATAAAACAACTTTCTTATTATCACTTATTAAATAGATATTTTACTGAAAAAATTCATGAGCTTAGACACAGTTACTGATTATATTTTCTATTTTCCATAAATATTGTAACACTCCAAATGGTTGCTATGAAGTTTAATTGAGATTCCACATAAAAATCATATCAATAGCTACTAGTACTTAAGAGGTATATAGTAAATATTATATCCTTGTTGAATTCCTTTTTGAAATTGACTCAAATTAAAATATCTAGAAACACTATTTGTTGCCTGGAGCAATATGGCCAAGTTCTTTGGAAATATAACAATTAAATAAGAATGCACACCCAATATTTGCTGAATTTAATGAAATTGATTTATGGCTTGTAAATATGATTTTTAAATAGAAAAATATAGATTTTTTCTAATAAATATTGCATAATAGCTACACAAAGATAAATTGATTAGTATTTGTAAAAAAATAAAAGAGTCAAAGAAAAAGGTAAGAATTTTCTTAAGTCCGAGAAAATAAAGAGGAGTTAAAAAGGAGCTGAAAATATGAAGATTTTATGACAACCTTATTTTCCAACTGACTAGTTGTTATAATCAGGTAATACAATGGTTTTGACTGGGTTGTGCTTCCTGGGTAATATGAGAATCAGTTTAAGGTCAAGTTGAAGAGAGATTCCTGGCATCAATGAATTAAGAGAGAATCAACGAAGTATCACCAAAAATTGTTACCTAACAATTAAAGCCTGGAATAATTATTTCTGAAAAAAAAGATGTTTCTGGAGACTAGTCTCACACAGCAGAATTGGGGGACAAAAGAAGTAACTTTTACTATCAAGATCGCCATTTAAGGATAATCCATGCCTATCTAATACCTCAAATATTAATGTATTTGAACACCAACTACAGTAGCAGGAACTACCTCTAAAGGCAAGATGTCTGATTATTCATTCATGTAAATAGTAGACATATTCAGCTGTATTTATGTTGAATGAAGGTAAAACTTTACTACATAACTATAATATATATAAAGATCTAAAACTGGGTAAACTTTGTTGAAAGATAATAGCTTAATTTACATTGAAATTGTATATATTTACTTTCATTAATATTTTCACAAAAATATGTAAATAAAAATCAACTATAAACTCTTTTAATGATTTTGAAAAGAATTTCCTACCGTAATTAATAGTAATATATGTTCTGAACTCATATTCTAGTAATCATATATTTCAGGCAACACTTTTTTAAAAATGTACATTTTCTAGCTACCTAATCACATGTAATCCAGTTGCTAAACTACTATATTTAAACTTTATTCTCAGTAAGAAATGTCATAATTTCTTTCATATGCACATTTTCATAGTTCATGTTATTCTAACAAAAATCTCAAATACTGCAGCATTAACTATGCATTTTTCAAATAAAAGTGATGAACCAAAATGCATGCAGCAAAACTTTATTAAACAGTTGTCAGTTGAATTTTTTCTCAGCCCCTTTCTGACAAGAATTTCTGTTTGTGTGTTTGATATTGTCAAATACATGAAATTTCCTAAATAATATTATTGATACTGGTTGTCGCAACATTAATATAGTTTCCCATTTTTCATAAACTGACAAAAATATAAGCTCTGCTTTTACAGTTCAAAAAATGTTCATTTTAATAATTACCCAATAGTTATTAAGTGAGATTTTTTCTTTTTATTTCTTCCCTCATTCCTTTTCATAAGCCATTTAGAGCAAGTTTGTTGTTAGTCCTGAAAGAGACTAAGAATGTGATTAACGAAGATTTACAGCCCAGCGGTAGTCAGCAAACTTTGGAGAGATTTGCATTTGAGTGTGAATATAGTAGCTTTCAAGGAAATAGAGGATCAAAATTTTTATTTAGTTTGGACTGAACTTTCCAATTCCCAAAAACATAAAATGACTATTGTATTAGTTGGCAGAGTTAAAGAAAGCTGTGCATCACTGGCTAATTGACCTTTGGGAAGTAGGAGAAACAAATCAATTCAGTGATTCTTTTCCATTGAATTTCTTCTATATAATAAGCTACTAATACATTTTTTTTTCAAAATTAACAGAAGTAATTTTATATCATAAGAATTCCATACTATAAAGCTGAGTTGAAACAGTTAAATTGTTCTCAAAAATATGGTTTCCTCAAAGGAAACAGAGTTCTTTATCCCATGTTTTACTCACACCATACCTTTTTGTCGTTGTTACTATCTTTTTAAAAATATTTGAGTTATAAGTGACATATAAAAACCTGTATATATTTAATGTACCCATCTTGATAAATTTAAAGATAAACAGACTCATGAAGCCATCTGTAAACTATGCCATAAACATGATCATCACCACAAAATGATACCTCTCTGTCTTTTGTTCTCATTTACAGTATTTATTTATTTTTGGATAGGAACATTTAACAAAAGTACTACAATCTAAACAGTGTTTTAAACATATGATACAGCACGAGCCCCCAACCCCTGGGCCACAGATAAGTGCTGGTCCATGGCCTGTTAGGAATCTGGTTACACAGCTGGAGGTGAGCGAAGCTTTATGTGTATTTACAGCCGCTCCCAATGCTCCCATTACTCTCTGAGCTCTGTGTCCTGTCAGATCATCGGAGGCATTAGATTCTCATAGGAGCATGAACTCTGTCATAAATTGTGCAAACAAGGGATGTCTGTTGTGGCTTCATATGAGAATCTAATGCCTGATGATCTGAGGTGGAAGAGTTTCATCCCCAAACATCCCCTACACACCCACTACCAGTGGGAAAAATTCTTCCATGAAACAAGTTCCTCATTTGAAAAAATATGGAGACTGCTACAAAACAATATAGTTAACTAGACATGCTATGAGGAATAGGATTTATTATGTTGATTAACTGAAACTATGTACCCATTGAAAATACCTCCCTAATTCTTCCTCCTTTGAGCTCCTGGCAACTAGTATTCTCACTGCTTCTATGAGTTTGACTATTTTTGATATCTAACATAAGTAATATCATGCAGTATTTGTTCTTCTGTTTCTGGCTTTTTCACTTAGAATAATGTCCTCCAAATTCATCCACATAGTAGCAAATGTCAGGATTTCTTTTCTAAGGCTGAATACTATTTTATGTATGTATATAGCATTTTTCTTTATCCAATTTTGTTAATGGACATACAGCAAGTTTCCTTTTATGCTATTGTAAATAATCTGTGATATATATTGGAGTGCAGATATCTCCGACAACTTAATGCCCATTATTTTGAGTATAAATTCATCAGTGTTTTGGATCATATACTTGTTCCAACTTTAATTTATTGAGAAGCCTTGATTGTTTTTTATAGTGATTCTATCAATTTACATTCCCAGCAACAATATAAAATGATTCTCTTTTCTGCACATATCTACTAATACCTGTTATCCTTTGTCATTTTGTCAATAGACATCCTAATGGGTGTTAAATGATCCCTCAGTGTAGCTTTGATTTGCATTACCTTGAAGATGATTGATGCTGAACAACTTTTAATGTATTAGCTGGCCAACAGCACATCTTTGGAGAAATGTCTGTTCGAGCTCTTTGTCCACTTTCCATGTTTTGTTTTTAAGTTTTTCTGTTGAGTTGTATCAGTTATTTATGTATTTTAGATATTAATCTTTTTCAGATACATAATTTGTGAGTACTTTATCTCATTCCATAGGTTACCTTTTCACTTTCCTGATTAAGAAATCATTGCCAATACCAAAAGTAATTTTTCTTTTTCAGTGTTTTCCTACAGGAGTTTTATATTTCCAAGCCTTATATTTATGTGTTTAATCCATTTTTGGTGATTTTTTGTACAATTTTGAAGAGTAATTCAATTTTATTCAATTGTACGTTGATATTTTGTTTTCTTAACATGGTTAACTGAAGAGACTATAATTGCTCCATTATATATTCTTGTCCCGCATTGTTGAATGTATCTTTACAGTAAATTAATAGGTTTAATTCTAGACTATTCTATTCCATTAGTCAATGTGTGTTGTTATGCCAATACTTTGATTGCTGCAGCTTTGTAATATATGTTGAAATTAAAAAGTATGATACTTTCTGCTTTGTTCTTCTTCCTTGAGCTTTCTATGGCTACTTGGGTTTTTTTGTGGTTTCACATGAACTTTAGATTTGTTTTCTATTTCTGTAAAATAAATTCATCATTATGAATTTGGTAAGGATTACATTTAACCTGTAGGTCACTTAGAGTATGAACATTTTGATAATATTTTTTCCCATTTATGAACACATCCTTCCATTTATTTGTGTCTTTTTCACTTTCTTTCATGAATGTTTTTATAGATTTTAGAAATAAATCTTTTAGCTCCTTTAAATTGAGTTAAATACATATATTTCATCAAAGAAAGAGAAATCACTTGTATGCATCAAAATAAAGCAAATTATGTATGCTCTCTTCTTTGAAACTATTATACAAGACATTTATGATCACTTCTTTCCTATTCTAAAATTCTGGTGTTTTTACTTGTTTCTGTTTGTTTGTTTTAGTGTTACTTTCTCACTCAATGAATGTTTTTATGAAAAATTAAAGTTATGGGTAACAAGATACTACATTTCATTCTGTGCACTACAAAAATTGTGAAAGAAAAAAATCAATCAATTCTTTTGTTTGACTTCACACAGTCTACTGAATTATATTCCTACTTTCCTTTCCAAACTAATTAATTAATGTAAATATAATTAATTCTGAATGTTTCAGTTATTTTTGTTTATTTCACTTTCTAGAGGCAAAAAAAAAGCTACTTTTTTTTTTTTTTTTTTTTTTTGTTTTTTGTTTTGTTTTGTTTGTTTGTTTTTTGTTTTGAAACAGAGTCTCACTCTGTTACCCAGGTTAAAGTGAAGTGGAGAGATCTTGGCTCACTGTAACCCCCACATCACAGGTTCAAGCAATTCTCATGCTTCAGCCTCTTGAGTGGCTAGGACTACAGGCATGAGCTGTAACATCTAGTGAATTTTTATATTTTCAGTAGCGATGGAGGGTTTCATTGTGTCACCTAGGCTGGTCTCAAATTCCTGGCCTCACACTATCTGCCCACCTCAGCCTCCCAAAGTTCTGGGATTACAGACGAAGTCACCATGCTCTGCCATCAGTTAAGTCTTAAATATCAACAAATAACATCTAAATTACTGTGTAAATTATAGTATGACTGAGAAGAATTTCCACAGAAAGCACACCTTCTATAGGAGAGCTACAGTGTCATATTTGACATCTTGGATTTATCCTAAATTTGTACTAAAGAAATATTTATAAGGATTTTTGTGTGTCAGGCTCTGTGTTAATCTCTTGGGATTTATTATAGGACAAAACAGGATTTCTTCTTCACTCTACCAATTTTTTAATAGAACTATAACTTTTTCTAAATTGACTACAACGTAATACACACAGTGGTTTGTCAGTGTTCATTATATTCATATAAATAGAAATAGCTTAGAAATTGTTTCTAGGCAAAATTTGTTATTTCCACCCTATTTTTTTTTTTTTTTTTTGTATCTAACAAGAATATCATTATTGGTCTGACTGAGTTGGTTTTACAAGGCTGTATTTTGATGAAATAGGCTGGAAAGTTTTCTAAACTCTCTATAAGGTTTAGCCATGTTTACGGGAATTTTTTATTTGTTGCTTTATTTATTTGTTGTGTTGTTTTATGTGTATTATATTATGTGTTTTGTATATTCATTACTATTCTAGTATATTAATTTTATACTCCCTTAAGATATTGGTGGACTTTTCTACCTCTTTCTGTTAGTACTTTTGAGTTTCTGAGTTACATCGTCTTATATGTATTTCTTCTGTATGTTAAATAAACTCCAATTCAATTCTAATCAATGTTTTCTGTGGCTCCCTAATGCACTAATGATGTCTACTAAGGCATAGCAAGGAAAATTGTTGAATTATGTACTTTCTGTGTATATTGGGTGTGTAAAATTTAATTTCTGTTCAAAAGAAAATGAAATGAGATCCAAATGATATACAAAAATTAAGATTTTGTAGATTTCCTCTTGCACCCCTGGCTTACTGTCATTGTTTCCATGTTAGGTTCTGAGTATAACTATAGCTGTATCATAATGTTGGAGAAAATAATGTTTATTTTTTGAAAAGAATAACAATATCAAGGAAAAAGGCATACATATCGATATGTACCTGTAAATATTCAACTCTCAGAAAAACAAACTTGGTTTACATTATAAAATGTTATATGAAAAATTATTTTAAAAATTATAATTGATAAAACAAAACAAACTGAATGCTGGGAAGATGACAGCCTAATAACAGCTCAGGACTTCAGCTCCCAGCGAAAGTGCAGAGGGTGAGTGGATGCCGCATTTCAAGACGAACTCTTATTGCCCACAGACCAGGAGATACCCAGGCAGAGGGTTCGCCAGCGTCGCAGTCCCAGCCGGTGCGGCTGTTTTGGCCCCCGTGGGGCTGATTCCACCCGTGCGGCTGCTGTGACCACTCCCTGTTGCTGCGGTTCTCCATACAAAAGCCACTGGTCTGGGAGCCCTCTTAGCTGGCGATCAGAGCCCTGAGACGGCAGAGTTGCCCATTCATCTGAAATAGCGAGCCAGGCCAGGAGATTCCTAGGCAAAAAATCCACCAAGAGCTGACACCGCAGTTCGAGCCGACTCAGTGAGTTGCAGCACGGGAGATCCCGGCGCCTTTTCAACAAGCGACTGGAACGCGGGGTCGTTCAACTTAAAAGAAAAGACTCTGAGTCAGGGAGCCAGGTGATCAGGCTCAGTTGGTCCCACCCCTCCACCCCCAACAACAATGAAAACAAAAACAGTAATTGGAAACCCTCTGGGTTGAGCCCTTCAAACCAAGCACAGCTGAACCCGGACGGTCCCACTCGGTGGGGAAGGGGCTTCCACCATTACTGAGACTCTCCACCACTAGGGAGGCAGGCTGCCGTTGCCGAGGCAACCCGCCGTTGCCGAGGCAACCTGCCACAAGAGAGAGAGTCCGCCATAACAGAGGCGGGGCCACCATTGCAGAGACAGTTCTAACTATGCCCATATAAACAGGACTGCAGGGAAGAGCTCAGGGCAGCTGGGCGGAGCCCACAGCAGCTCAGCAAAGCCCCTGTGGGCAGGCAGTGGCTAGGCTAGCTGCTAGCTGGGCGGGTCCGACCTGAAAGAAAAATCAAAAAAGGCAGTAGTGCAACAGAAACTCATAAAGCTCCAACTCCCTGGGACAGAGCACCTGGGAACAAAAAGTGCTTTATGAGTTTAGCTGCAGCAGACCTAAACGTACCTGCCCAGCAGCTCTGAACGAACAACGGAGCTCATAACTCAGGACTTAAGCCCCAATAAAAGATAGTCCATCTCCTCAAGTAGCTTCCTGAACCCCATAGATCCAGACTCACCTCATAAAGGAGAGAACGGACTGACAGGAGGCGAGCATCCTTCTGGGGTAAAGATAGCAGAAGAGGAAACTAGCAGCAACCCTTACTGTTCTGCAGCTGCTGCAGGTGATCCCCAGGCAAGCAGGGCCTGGAGAGGACCTCAGCAGTCCTACAGCAGAGGGGCCAGACTGTTAGAAGGAAAGCTTAAATAAATAAATAAATAAATAAATAAATAAATAAAATAAAATAAAATAAAATAAAATAAAAATAAGTAACTTCAGCATCCATGAACTAGAAGCTCACTCAGAGACCCAATCTGAAAGACAGTAAGTACAAAGACAACAGATGGATAAACCCACAAAAATGGGAAGAAACCAGTGCAAAAAGGATGAAAACTCCTGAAACCAGAACACCTCTCCTCCTAAAAGGGATCACAACTCCTCACCAGCAAGGGAACCAGACCGGATGGAGAAGGAGGGTGATGAAATGACAGAATCAGACTTCAGAAGGTGGGTAGTAAGAAACTACAGTGAGCTAAAAGAACACGTTCTAACCCAACGAAAAGAAAATAGGAACCTTGAAAAAAGATTGTACGAATTGCTGACGAGAATGGACAGCATAGAGAGGAGTATAAGTGAATTGATGGAGCTGAAAAACGCAACACGAGAACTTCGTGAAGCATGCACAAGCTTCAACAGCCGAATTGACCAAGCAGAAGAAAGGATATCAGAGGTCGAAGATCAACTCAATGAAATAAAAAGAGAAGGCAAGAACAGAGAAAAAAGCGCAAAAAGGAATGAACAAAATCTTCAAGAAATGTGGGACTATGTGAAAAGACCTAATCTACGTCTGATAGGTGTACCTGAATGTGATGAAGAGAATGAATCCAAGCTGGAAAATACTCTTCAGGATATTATCCAGGAAAACTTCCCCAACCTAGCAAGGCAGACCAATATTCAAATCCAGGAAATACAGAGAACACCACAAAGATATTCCTCAAGAAGAGCAACCCCAAGGCACATAATCATCAGATTCACCAGGGTTGAAATGAAAGAGAAAATGCTAAGGGCAGCGAGAGAGAAAGGTTGGGTTACCCACAAAGGGAAGCCCATTAGACTCACAGCAGATCTCTCAGCAGAAACCCTACAAGCCAGAAGAGATTGGGGGCCAATATTCAACATCCTTAAAGAAAAGAACTTTCAACCCAGAATCTCCTATCCAGCCAAACTCAGCTTCATAAGTGAAGGAAAAATAAAATCCTTTGTGAACAAGCAAGCACTCAGAGATTTCATCACCACCAAACCTGCTCTACAAGAACTCCTGAAAGAGGCTCTACACATATAAAGGAACAACCAGTACCAACCACTCCAAAAACACACCAAATGGTAAAAGAGCATCAATACAATCAAGAAGCTGCATCAACTAACCAACAAAACAGCCAGGTAGCGTCAAAATGACAGTATCAAATTCACACATAACGATACTATCCCTAAATGTCAATGGACTAAATGCCCTAATCAAAAGACACAGACTGGCAAATTGGATAAAAAGCCAAAACCCATCAGTGTGCTGTATCCAGGAAACCCATCTTACATGCAAGGACACACAAAGGCTCAAAATAAAGGGATGGAGGAAGATCTACCAAGCAAATGGAGAGCAAAAAAAAAAAAGCAGGAGTTGCAATTCTCATCTCTGATAAAATAGACTTTAAAGCAACAAAGATCAAAAGAGACAAAGAAGGACATCACATAACGGTAAAAGGATCACTGCAACAAGAAGAGCTAATGATCCTAAATATATATGCACCCAATACAGGAGCACCCAGATACATAAGGCAAGTTCTTAATGACTTACAAAGAGACTTAGACTCCCACACAATAAGAGTGGGAGACTTTAACACCCCATTGTCAATATTAGACAGATCAACCAGACAGAAAATCAACAAGGATATCCAGGACCTGAACTCAGACCTGGAACAAGTAAACCTAATAGACATTTACAGAATTTTCCACCCCAAATCCACAGAATATACATTCTTCTCAGCACCACATCATACCTACTCTAAAATTGACCACATAATTGGCAATAAATCACTCCTCAGCAAATGCAAAAGAACAGAAATCATAACAAACAGTCTCTCAGACCACAGTGCAATTGAGTTAGAACTCAGAATGCAGAAACTAACTCAGAACCGCACAGCTTCATGGAAACTGAACAACTTGCTCTTGAATGTTGACTGGATAAACAATGAAATGAAGGCAGAAATAAAGATGTTCTTCGAAATCGATGAGAACGAAGACACAACATACCAGAATCTCTGGGACACATTTAAAGCAGTCTCTAGAGGAAAATATATAGCAATGAGTGCCCACATGAGAAGAAAGGAGAGATCTAAAATTGACGCCCTATCATCAAAATTGAAACAGCTGGAGGAGCAAGATAAAAAAAACTCAAAACCTAGCAGAAGACAGGAAATAACTAAGATCAGAGCAGAACTGAAGGAAATAGAGACACAAAAAACTCTTCTAAAAATCAATAAATCCAGGAGCTGGTTTTTTGAAAAGATCAACAAAATAGACAGACCACTAGCCAGATTAATAAAACAGAAAAGAGAGAATAACCAAATTGATGCAATAAAAAACGTTAAAGGGGATATCACCACAGATTCCACAGAAATCCAAACCATCCTCAGAGATTATTACAAACAACTCTATGCACATAAACTAGTAAACCTGGAAGAAATGGATAAATTCCTGGACACCTGCATCCTCCCAAGCCTAAACCTGGAAGAAGCCGAAACCCTGAATAGACCAATAACATGGTCTGAAGTCGAGGCAGCAATAAAGAGCCTACCACCCAAAAAAAGCCCAGGTCCAGATGGGTTCACAGCTGGATTCTACCAGACATACAAGGAGGAGCTGATACCATTCCTTCTGAAACTATTCCAGACAATCCAAAAAGAGGGAATCCTTCCCAAATCATTTTACGAGACAAACATCATCCTGATACCAAAACCCGGCAGAGACTCAACAAGAAAAGAAAATTTCAGGCCAATATCCATGATGAACATAGATGCAAAAATCTTCAATAAAATACTGGCAAACCGATTGCAACAGCATATCAAAAAGCTCATCCACCACGATCAAGTAGGATTCATCCCGGGGATGCAAGGCTGGTTCAACATACGCAAGTCCATAAACGTAATTCACCACATAAACAGAACCAAAGACAAAAACGACATGATAATCTCAATTGATGCAGAGAAGTCTTTTGACAAAATTCAAAAACCCTTTATGCTAAAAACCCTCAATAAACTAGGTATTGATGGAACGTTATCTCAAAACAATAAAAGCTATTTATGACAAACCAACAGCCAATAGCATACTGAATGGGCAAAAACTGGAAGCATTCCCTTTGAAATCTGGCACTAGACAAGGATGCCCTCTCTCACCACTCCTATTCAATATAGTATTGGAAGTTCTAGCCAGAGCAATCAGGCAAGAAAAAGAAATAAAGGGTATCCAAATTGGAAAGGAGGAAATCAAATTGTCTCTATTTGCAGATGACGTGATTGTATATCTGGAAGACCCCATCATCTCCTCCCAAAATCTCCTGAAACTGATAAACAATCTCAGCAAAGTCTCAGGATACAAAATCAATGTGCAAAAATCACAAGCATTCCTATACACCAGTAATAGACTTCAAGAGAGCCAAATCAAGAACGAACTGCCATTCACAATTGCCACAAAGAGAATAAAATACCTAGGAATACAATTAACAAGGAACGTAAAGGACCTCTTCAAGGAGAACTACAAGTCATTTCTCAACGAAATACGAGAGGATACAAACAGATGGAGAAACATTCCATGTTCATGGTTAGGAAGAATCAACATCGTGAAAATGGCCATACTGCCCAAAGTAATTTACAGATTCAACGCTATTCCCATCAAGCTACCAATGGCCTTCTTCACAGAACTGGAAAAGAACACCTTAAACTTCATATGGAACCAGAAGAGAGCCCGCATAGCCAAGTCAATTCTAAGCAAAAAGAACAAAGCAGGAGGCATCACACTACTGGACTTCAAACTATACTACAAGGCTACAGTAATCAAAACAGCATGGTACTGGTACCAAAACAGAGATATAGACCGATGGAACAGAACAGAGGCCTCAGAGGAAATACAACATACCCCCAACCATCCGATCTTCGACAAACCTGACAAAAACAAGCAATGGGGAAAGGGTTCCCTGTTTAATAAATGGTGTTGGGAAAACTGGCTAGCCATGTGCAGAAAGCAGAAACAGGACCCCTTCCTGACACCTTACACCAAAATTAACTCCAGATGGATTAAAGACTTAAACATCAGACCTAACACCATAAAAACCCTAGAAGAAAATCTAGGCAAAACCATTCAGGACATAGGTGTAGGCAAGGACTTCATGATCAAAACACCAAAAGCAATGGCAACAAAAGCTAAAATAGACAAATGGGACCTAATCAAACTCCACAGCTTCTGCACGGCAAAAGAAACAGTCAGTAGAGTGAATCGGCAACCAACAGAATGGGAAAAAAAATTTTGCAGTCTACCCATCTGACAAGGGGCTGATATCCAGAATTTACACAGAAGTAAAGCAGATCTACAAGAAAAAAACAAACAAGCCCATTCAAAAATGGGCAAAGGATATGAACAGATACTTTACAAAAGAAGACATACAGGAGGCCAACAAACATATGAAAAAATGCTCATCTTCACTGGTCATCAGAGAAATGCAAATCAAAACCACATTGAGATACCATCTCACGCCAGTTAGAATGGCGATCATTAAAAAATCTGGAAACAACAGATGCTGGAGAGGATGTGGAGAAATAGGAACACTTTTACACTGTTGGTGGGAATGTAAATTAATTCAACCATTGTGGAAGACAGTGTGGCGATTCCTCAAGGACCTAAAAATAGAAATCCCATTTGACCCAGCAATCCCATTACTGGGTATATATCCAAAGGATTATAAATCATTCTACCATATGGACACGTGCACACGAATGTTCATTGCAGCACTGTTTACGATAGCAAAGACCTGGAACCAACCCAAATACCCAGCGATGATAGACTGGATAGGAAAAATGTGGCACATATACATCATGGAATATTACGCAGCCATCAAAAACGATGAGTTCACGTCCTTTGTAGGAACATGGATGAACCTGGAAATCATCATTCTCAGCAAACTGACACAAGAGCAGAAAATCAAACACCGTATATTCTCACTCATAGGCGGGTGTTGAACAATGAGAACACATGGACACAAGGAGGGGAGCACTACACACTGGGATTCGTTGGAGGGAAATGGGGGAGGGGCGGGGGATGGGGAGGTGGGAAGAGATAGCATGGGGAGAAATGACAGATACAGGTGAGGGGACGGAAGGCAGCAAACCACACTGCCATGTGTGTACCTATGCAACAATCTTGCATGTTCTTCACATGTACCCCAAAACCTAAAATGCAATAAAAAAAAAGTAACTAAAATATGCATGCACCATAACCAGACATCAAATTAATATATATATATATATATATATATATATATATATATATATATATGGCTATTCATAAACATTTTATCTTTATACCTGTAGATATAGATTAGCAATTTCTTTATAGACTGGCTATATCTATGTTTTTCAAATGATCTCATCAGAAATGATATTGTTTGGATAGAGTGAATTTTTTTTGATTATTATATTTAAGTTCTGGGGTACATGTGCAGATTATGCAGGTTTGTTACATAAGTATACACATGATAGGGTGGTTGTTTGCTGCATCTATCACTCATCATCTACATTAGGTATTTCTCTGAATGCTCTCCCTCCCTCCACAGTCCCCCAACACCCTGGTATTACTTTCCTAGGGCTGCACCCTCCAGGCTCCAGTATGTGATGTTCCCCTCTCTGTGTCCATGTGTTTGCTTTGCTCAACACTCACTTATGAGTGAGAACATGCAGTGCTCAAATTTCTATTCTTGTGTCAGTTCCCTGAGAATGAAGGTTTCCAGTTTCATCCATGTCCCTGGAAAGGACATTAACTCATTCTTTTTAATGGCTGCATAGTAGTCCATGGTGTAAATGTGCCACATTTTCTTTATTGAGTCTATCATTGATGGGAATTTGGGTTGGTTACAAGTCTCAGCTATGTGACCAGTGTCTCAGTAAGCATACTAGTGCATGTGTCTTTATAATAGAGTGATTTGTAATCCTTTGGGTATAAAACCGATAACGTTATTGCTGGGTCAAATGGTATTTCTATTTCTAAATCCTTGAGGAATCTCCCCACTGTCTTCCACAATGGTTGAATTAATTTACACTCCCACCAACAGTGTAAAAGTGTTCCTATTTCTTCACATCCTCTCCAGCATCTGTTGTCTCCTGATTTTTTAATGATTGCCATTCTGACAGGTGTGAGGTGACATCTCAATGTAATTTTGATTGGCATTTCTTTATTGACCAATGATGATGAGCTGTTTTTCATGTTTGTTGGCTGCATAAATGACTTTTGAAAAGTGTCTGTTCATATCCTTTGCCACTTTTTGATGGGATTGTTTGTTTGTTTTTTCTTGTAAATTTGTTTAAGTTTTCCATAGATTCTGGATAGTGACACTTTGTCGATGGGTAAATTGCAAAAATTTTTTCCCATCCTGTTGGTTGCCAGTTCACTCTATTGATAGTTTCTTTTGCTGAGCAGAAGCTCTTAAGTTTAATTAGATCCCATTTGTCTATTTTGGCTTTTGTTGCCATTGGTTTTTGTGATTTGTCATGAAGACCATGCCCATACCTGTGTCCTGAATGTTATTGCCTAGGTTTGCTTCTAGGGTTTTTATAGTGTTAGACCTTACATTTAAATCTTTAATTCATGTTGAGTTAATTTTTGTACAAGATGTAAGGAAGGAATTCAGTTTCAGTTTTCTGCACACGGCTAATCAGTTTTCCCAGCACCATTTATTAAATATGGAATCCTTTCCCCATTGCTTTTTTTTTTGTCAGGTTTGTCAAAGATCAGATGGTTGTAGATGTGTGGCATTCCTTCTAAGGCCTCTGTTCTGTTCCATTGGTCTATACCTGTTTTTGTACCAGTACCATGCGATTTAGATTACTGTAGCCTTGTAATACAGTTTGAAGTCAGGTGGTGTGATGCCTCCAGCTTGGTGTGTGTGTGTGTGTGTGTGTGTGTGTGTGTGTGTGTGTGTGTGTTTTGTTTTCTTTTTTTCTAAGGATTGTTTTGGCTATGCAGGTTCTCTTTTGGTTCCATATGACATTTAAGATGGTCTTTTCCAGTTCTGTGAAGAAGGTCAATGGTAGGTGGATGGGGATAGCATTGAACCTATAAATTACTTTGGACAGTATGGCCATTTTCACCATATTGATTCTTTTTAACCATGAGCATGGGATGTTTTTCCATCTGTTTGTGTCCTCTCGTATTTCTTGCAGCAGTAGTTTGTAGTTTTTCTTGAAGAGGCCCTTCCCATCCTTTGTTAGTTGTATTTCTAGATATTTTATTCTTTTTGTGGCAATTGTGAATAGGAGTTCACTCATGATTTGGCTTGCTGTCCATTATTAGCATATAGGAATTCTTGTGATTTTTGCACATTGATTTTGTATCCTGAGACTTTGCTGAATTTGCTTATCAGCTTAAGAAGATTTTGGGCTGAGACAATGTGGTTTTCTAAATATACAATCATGTCATCTGCAAACAGGGACAATTTGATGTCTTCTCTTCCTTTTCAAATACCTTTATTTCTTTCTCTTGCCTGATGACCCTAGCCAGAACTTCCAATACTATGTTGACTAGGAGAGGTGAAAGGGGGCATCCTTATCTTGTGCCAGTTTTCAAAGGGAATGCTTCCCGTTTTTGTCCATTCAGTATGATGTTGGCTGTGGGTTTGTCATAAATAGCTGTTATTATTTTTGAGATACATTCCATCAATGCCTAGTTTATTGAGAGTTTTTATCATAAAGGGCTGTTGAATATTGTCGAAGGGCTTCTCTGCATCTATTGAGATCATCATGTGTTTTTTGTCTTTGGTACTGTTTATGTGATGGATTACATTTACAGATTTATGTTGAACCAAAGCAATGTCTAGAGGGAAATTTATAGCACTAAATGCCCACATGAGAAATGAGGAATTATCTAAAATTGACACCCTAACATCACAATTTAAACAACTAGAGGAGTAAGATCAAACAAATTTAAAATCTAGCAGAAGACAAGAAATAATTAAGATCAGAGCAGAACTGAAGGAGGTAGAAACACAAAAATCCCTTCCAAAAAAAATCAACAAATCTAGGAGCTGGTTTTTTGAAAAGATCAACAAAATAGACAGACTGCTAGCCAGCCTGGTAAAAAATAAAAGAGAGAAGATTCAAATAGATGTAATAATAATAATAAAAAAAAAGATACAGGGGGGATAAATTCCTGGAATCTTACATTCTCCCAAGACTAAATTAGGAAGAAGTTGAATTCCTGAATAGACCAATAGCAAGATCTGAAATTGAGGCAGCAATAACCAACCTACCAATCCAAAAAAAAAAAAAAAAAAAAAAAGTCCAGGACCAGGTGTGTTCACAGCCAAATTCTACCAGAGGCAGAAGGAGGAGCTGGTATTATTCCTTCTGAAACTATTTCAAACAATACAAAAAGAAGGAATCCCCCCTAACTCATTTTGCAAGACCAATATCATTCTGATACTAAAACCTGGCAGAGATGCAGCTAAAAAAGAAAATTTCAGGCCAATATCCATGATGAACATTGATTCAAAAATGATCAATAAAATGCTGGCAAACCAAATCCAACAGCACATTGAAAAGCATATCCATCACGATCAAGTGGACTAGAGTGAATATTTTACTTAAAGTATATGTGCTGTTATTTTATAAGTTACATTATAATTAAGTAAAATACGTTTGAGAGAACATATCTTTTACAAATTATAAAATGCCTTCAGAAGATTCCACTAAATACAAACAAAGGAAATAACTAATAGCCTGTATTTTACAATAATGTGTGGTTTCCAGCTACATAAGAGTTGAGTAACAGTAATTGTTTAATATATTTAACTTTATAGAAATATATTTAATACATTATAGGTACTTAAAGTGTAAAATGGGGAGAATAGTAACATACGGTGATTTTAGAGTCATATGAGGCCCTATGCTCACAATATATAGCATATTTACCAGCATATCAAAAAATAAATGTATTTTATCATTATTACTACTGTAATCATTATTTTAAATATGCAAGTGGTAACAAAAATATTTTGAAAAACAGGATTTAGAATTAAAATATGTATTGTATTGCCTATTAATTACTCTAGGCATAGAGTTATTTATATTACATAATATTAAACTACAGTAGAAAACATGTATGTTTCAATTGTTATTTCTTACAGGAAAAGAACAGATAAATTGAACCAACTCAAATATAAACATACCATAATTGTTACGTTTTACAAATTTCAGGTAATTTTTCTGATTCCTTTTTGTTGCTAAAATTAACTTATCATATTTAATTTTAAACTTCTGTAGTTGTGAATCTCAAATTTTGGTAAAGTCAAGCATTAGAAGATTTGGATGTAAAAGCCATTCGAAATTAAAACAAAATTTCAAAAAATATCCTGTCTGTTATTGAAAATCTTAATATTATTCTAGTCAGATATCTTGTCCTATAGTTTGTACATCGAAGTAGATGAAAAGTAAAACTGTTGTCTCCTTTTATACTAACATTTGTCAACGAAAAGTATACTTGGTAGTAGGTGATTTGATCTTTATATTGAGACTCAGTACTACACATTTTCAAATAGAGCTCCCTTATTATATTGAGACAGTTTAAAAACATAAGAAGCATATTAAAGAATTCTCTATATTGAATTAGTTACAGGTCAACTGTCTACATAAAACTTCCTAATTAAATAAAGCATAGCTCTTCGGTAGTCAGTAAAGCTGTAATAAGTAGCATATTCAATATAAATGAACCAAGATTAAATAATTTTAAAGTAAACTTATAAGGCTCTGTTTTAAAATTGATGCTAATTTGCCATAATGCATTTATTTCTGTATTAGCCAGCTAAATACATAAAAATAAATTTTTTCACACAACAGAAGTTAGACTATTTATATGTTTTTTATGAAGAAAAATAAGCAAAAACAAATATATTGCTATAACTGATATTGTTTTGTCCATCATCATTTGAGATCCATCAAACTGAGCAGTGTAATTATTTGATGAGACATATCTCCATTACGTAGTTCTATCCTCTAATTATAAAATGTTTGCATTACTACTGGTAATGGAGGAATTAGTTTACCCAAGCAAGAAATCAACAATTCAAACTAATAATTAAATTTTATTATAATGAAAAGGTGCATACATTATTGTGTATTCAATCTACTATTTATTCTTAGCATTTATTTTCTAATCCATGCATAATTAAATATGCAAATTAAAATATCTACTATCAATGATGTAGTTTTCTTACAATCAATAACAAAAGACAAAAAGCTCTATAGTTTTATGAATATGTAATAAACACTAAGTTAATAAACACCCCCAAACATTTATCAAATGTGTCATTCACTGCAAATCAATGCCAGTTAAGAAATGGGTTATCCCTTTTTCTTATAAGTGTCTTTCCTATATTAATTAAGTGTCAATTTTTAGCAGTAATTATGTTTTTTCATCACAAGCAGGACTGCGGAGGCCAGGGTAAAAATGAATATCTAGAGATTTTTGTTCCAAATTCATTAATAATTTCAAGAAGGTGACAGGCAAAGCATTAAACTAAGAGTAGGCCTTATGTGCATGTGGGGCACCGTGGTAACTGCAAATGTTTTTAAAAGATTTAGAGTCAAGTCTACACAATCTCTTTCAGAGAGCAGAAAAGAAGGAACTCTTCTCTATTTGTTAAATGAAGCTAGTATTACCATGATATTAGAATTGCATAGAGTAAGAGAAGAAAAGCATAACCTAATATTTCTCATGAATATAGACATAGAATCATTATCAAAATATTGAGAAATGGTAGTCAGTAATATATAAGGCTAGACACTATAAAAACTAAAGATTTATTCCAGGGATAAAAAGCTAATTCATCTTTAAGAAACAATCAGTATACTGCATGATTTGAAGAGACTAAAAATGAAAAATTATATAAAATAATGCAGAACAAAGCATTTGAGGCCAGGCACTGTGACTCATGCCTGTAATCCCAACACTTTGGGAGGCTGAGGTGGGTGGATCATTTGAGGTCAGGAGTTCAAGACCAGCCTTGTCAATATGGTGAAACCCTGTCCCTACTAAAAATACAAAAATTAGCCAGGCATGGTGGTTTGTGCCTGTAGTCCTAGCTACTAAGCGGGCTGGGGCAAGAGAATTGCTTGTTGAACCTGGGAGTCAGAGGCTGCAGTGAACTGAGATAGTGCCACTGCACTCCAGCCTGGGTGACAGAGCAAGACAGTAAAAAAAAAAAAAAAAAAAAAAACAACTTGATAAAGAATAAACACTTGCTGATGAAAGAATAACAAAAAAATATAAGAAAAACAACAGCTAATATTACATCTAATAAGTGACCAGATGCTTTCATTCTTACAAGGCAATGATGTTTACAATAAAAACTCTTACTTAACACTTAAAATTTTAGTTACAAAAACATGGCAAAACCTTCCAAATTTTTCTGAATCAGAAACTATCATAACCATTTAACTGTCATCTTCCTACAGCTCTGCTTATTTGTACATAACATGATTGTGTACATAGAAAATTTCAAGAAACCAACAAAAATAATATTTTAAAATCCTATAACTAATAACTGGGTTACCTAATTGGCAAAATATATAATAAGTATACATTAATCAGTTGTATTTGAGTATGTAAAAATAAACGTGGACACTAAATTTTAATTAAAAAATTTTAATTGCTCAAAAGGCATATATTTACTGTAATCTAACAAATATGTATAGAGGACTCTTATGCTTAGTAAAACAAAGCACCAACGAAATTAATCAAAGGTGTATAAATAAATGTAGAGACACAGAATGTTAATCATTGGAAAACTCAAAACGGCCAAGTATCAATTCTTCCCCTATTGTTATATAAGTTTAATGAAATTCGATATGAATAATAGCAAGATTTATTGCAGTTATAGATATGACTATTTTAAAAGTATATAGAAAAATGAAAGATCAGGAATAAAAATAAAATTTAAAAATGTTGGGAAAGAGAAATCAAGTTAGAGGAATTAGTTTCTTTGATTTCAAGACCCATTTTTGTGGATAGAATTATCAAGAATATGTGGATTGATGAGGCATAGATATATAAAACAATGGAACAGAATAGATAAACATCAAATAGACATACTCGCAATGTCTCACAACTTACACAAAAACCACTTCAAAATAGATCATAGATTTTAATGAAAACCTAAAACTATAAAATATTACCAACAAAAATAAAATACAAAAGAAAATGTTTAAGACTTAGGATTAAGGGTAAGCAAAGACTTGTTTGACTTAACAGCAAATACAATGCTATGAAATAAAAATAGCTCTGTATGGTACTTCATCAAAATTAAGAAAAAAGAAAAAGAAAAGAAAATTTAGTACTGCAACAGGCCCTGTTAAGAGGTTGAAATGGCAAGCTATAGATCTGGAGAAAATATTTACAAACCACATATTTAAAATATTAACATCTAGACTTTTTAAAGAATTTTGATTACACACCAGTAAAAACCTCTGATTACTTAACTGGCAAAGTGTACAACAAAGCATTTTATCAAAAAGAATATAGATGATAAATAGTCTGTGAACAGTGTTCAAAATTATTACACACTAGGGGAACACAAGTGAAACTACACCTACTCATATCTCTATACAACTATCTTGAAGTCCAAATATATCCAAAGGATTATAAATCATTCTACCATAAGGACACATGCACACAAATGTTCATTGCAGCACTGTTTACAATAGCAAAGACCTGGAACCAACTCAAATGCCCATCGATGATAGACTGGACAGGGAAAATGTGGTACATATACACCATGGAATATTACGCGGCCATCAAAAACGATGAGTTTGTGTCCTATGAAGAGACATGGATGAACCTGGAAACCATCATTCTCAGCAAACTGACACAAGAACAGAAAATCAAACACCACATGTTCTCACTCATAGGCGGGTGTTGAACAATGAGAACACATGGACACAGGGAGGGGAGCACTACACACTGGGGTCTGTTGAGGGTAAATGGGGGAGGTATGGGGGGTGGGGAGGTGGGGAGAGATATCATAGGGAGAAATGACAGATATAGCTGAGGGGAAGGAAGGCAGCAAATCACACTGCCATGTGTGTACTTATGCAACAATCTTGCATGTTCTTCACATGTACCCCAAAACCTAAAATGCAATTAAAAAAATAGATAGATTGAATATCAAATTGTGGCAAGAATACAGAAAAATCAAGTAATTAGAGTATTAGTAGAAGTATAAAATGGTCAGCCAAAAATTTAACATAAAACTAACATATGATCCAGCAATTGCATTTCCAAGCATTTATTTTCACATAAGAAAAATTTAAACTCACACAAAAACTTCTATAAAACATAAATAGCAGCCATACTGATAATAGCCCAAAACTGGAATCAATTCAGATATTCTTAAACTTAATACATTCTTATAATGGAGCAGTGCTCAGTAACATAAAGAAGATCTACAGCAAATTATTGATATATTCATTTCTTCAGATAATGATGCCCAAAAGTCAGTCGTAAAAGGTTACATATATGATATGGTTTGGCTCTGTGTCCTTACCCAAACCAAATATCAAATTGTAATCCCCAGTATTGGAAGAGGGGCTTGCTGAGAGGTGATTGGATCATGTGACCCAATATATCCCTTGCTGTTCTCATGATAGTGAGTTCCATGAGATATGGTGTAAAAATATGTAGCACCTTCCTCTTCACTGTCTTCCTCCTGCTCCAGCCATGCAAGATGAGACTGCTTCCCCTTCACCTTCTGTTATGATTGTAAGTTTCCTGAGTCTTCCCCAGCCGTGCTCCCTGTACAACCTACAGAACCATGAGCCAAGTAAATCTCTTTTCTTTATGAATTACTCAGTCTCAGATAGTCATTTATAGCAATGCAAGAATGAAATAATGCAATGCTATATGATTCTATTTTTATAATATTCTTAAGAAAAAATATTCTGCCTTAATTGTATCAATGGCAGCATTCAAAATGTGATATTGTTTTGCAAGATCTTACCATTGAGGGAAACAGTAAAAGACTGAAATAATCTCTTTGTTATTTGCATAACCACATAAAATTCTAGAAACAATTTAATTCATTTTTAGGAAAGGAAACTAAAAAGGCCATTTTACTTATGAAAATATACTTCAAAAATCAAATAAATTAGTCAATAGTATTCCAGTACATATACATTTCTAATAATGTATAGATTAGAATAAAAATTGTTCAAAGAAAGAGCAATACAATATTAGGTAGTATGTCAATGAAATTTAACTTAAAAAATTGAGTAATCTGTTGACAACAGATGCTCCAGAGCATATGGAAAAATAGAAACACTTTTACATTGTTGGTGGGAGTGTAAATTAGTTTAACCATTGTGGAAGATTGTGTAGCAATTCCTCAAGGATCTAGAAATAGAAATAACATTTGACCCAGGAATCCCATTCCTGGGTAGATACCCAAAAGATTATAAATCATTCTATTATAAAGACACATGCACACATATGTTCATTGTAGTGCTGTTTACAATAGCAAAGACCTGGAACTAACCCAAATGCCCATAAATGATAGACTGGATAAGGAAAATGTGGCACATATACATCATGGAATACTATGCAGCCATAAAAAAAGGATGGGTTCATGGCCTTTGCATTCTCAGCAAACTGACACAAGAACATAAAACCAAGCACCACATGTTCTCATGCCTAAGTTGTTGTTGAACAATGAGAACACATGGACACAGGGAGGGGAACATCACACACTGGGACCTGTTAGGGGGTGGGAGAACTAGAGGAGAGATAGCAGGGGGTGGGAGATTGGGGAGGATAGCATTAGGAAAAATACCTAATGTAGATAATGGGGAGATGGATGCAGTAAACCACCTCAGCAGGCATATATTTAAGTAACAATTCTGTATGATCTACACATGTGCCCCAAACATAAAGTATAATAAAAAAAATGGAAGATTGTTTTAATATTTGCAGAAAAAAGAAAATTTCCTCCTGTTCTAGTTCAGAAATTAGTCCAAAAAACACATGCACACAGACTCATATTAATAAAAAGGAAATCAGAGGTAATGTTTAGCAACTTAGAAGCAGAAAAAGACTCCCTATTTTTTTTAAGATGATTGAAAATCTACAGCAAACATACGAAAAAGAGAAAAAATAAAGATAATCAGGCCTAGTATTCTTGCTACATTTTATTATTGCTGTAGAAGAACAGGTAACATCTAAAACAATATAAAGTGAAATAAGAAATACAAATATTTTACGAAAATAAATAACCTGCAATTATTAGTAGATGATATGATTATATAGAAAAATACTAAGAAAGTATAGAAACTTATTAGAAACATTATCAGTCGCTGCTGCATACAGTATCAGCATATAATTTCTATTAGCAATAACGAACTGAACTACATCAAAAATAAGATAATCACAATAGTATCACTTCTTGGAAGTTTAAACAATTTAATTTAGAAAATAAAATATAGAGACTCTATAATTAAAAATAACTCTATAAAATAGATTAAATTGAGGACTAAACATTGCATATTTTAGGATGAGTGAAACTATGCTATAAAATATCAGAATTTTCACTAAGTCACTAAATCAGTAAAATATAAATAAAAATTCTGATTTTTTTTTAACTCAATACATTTATTCTAAAACTAGTATGGTGTGTGAGTCTCCTGACAAATCCCTACCCCATTAACAAGCCAGAGGGAGAAAAATGTGTACTGAAATATTTAAGGAGTGAAAAGTCAGGTTTGTAAAAAGTAAGATTATTTACTAAGGATACAAAATTATTGTGGACTAAAGTCATACTTGTTCATTAATCCAAGGGCAAGGGATATAGAATTTACAAGGAATGTGACAGTGCAGGTGAAAATTGACTGCTAGGCTTCTATTGACAAAGAAAATGCCCTTTTGCATGAGTGTTGACACCTGAAAGACTTTTTCTTTTTCTTTTTTTCTATCAAATTTAACTTTTGTAATAATGAGAAAATGAGCACTTATAATTTAAAGTAAGAAAAGGAGAGCCAAAAATTCTTTCTAATGAAAACTTCTTAAATGGTATAAATGAGAAAACAAGCATGTAGGGAATTTAAGAGATTGTAGCAGGGGCATTAAAATAAATTGTGACAGATTGACAGATTTGAGATTAGATATCCCCTGATAGGTATTTCCTGATATCTATTTCTCTTTTATTTCTACCAAATCAAATGGGGTGGGTGTCTGTGTTTTAATTTGTGACTGTATTGCTACTGTTGCATTTAATCTAAATAATTTATTCTCAGCTGGAAGGCATATTAGCAATTCTGGAAATCATTTTTTCTAACTAGAGATTTACCTGCCACCACCACTTCTCTCTGACCACCACCACCACATGGTCTGGTTCAATAATATGTCAGCATCTTTGGGTAATCCTGATAGATACTTTTATTGTCTGTCACAGTTAAATGAGGTAATGAGGTAATAATTGTAATTATTGAGGAAGAATTTGACAACTCTAATAAATAACCTCTGTTAACGTTTGAAGGTATAAAAGTCAATTTTATTCTCATTAATTTGATGATTGATTGTTTCATTCAACTTTTGTTGACTTCCTCTTACTACGTCTGGTTTTGAACATGCAAAAGTAATACATATGATTCAGGGGAAAGAGTAGAACATTGAAAAGAGCTGAAACAAACCTTGAGGCTACTCCTAACACTGAATTTGATGAGAGCTGAGTGATTACTTTTTCTAAGTATGTTTTTTGTTGTTGTTGTTGTTGTTGTTTTTGCTACTGTAACTAATTACAAGTTTAGTGGCCTAAAATAACACAAATCTATTATTTTACAGTTTTGCATATTAGGAGTTTGACAAGGATCTCACTGGACTAAAATCAAGATGTTGGCAGGGCTGCTTTCTTTTCTGGGGTCTTCAAAAAATCCAATCTTTTTTTTTCTTGCCTTTTCTAACTTTTAGCGACTGCCCATTTTATTTGATTCACCTCACCCTTTCTCCATTTTCCTCCTATAGAAACCTTCTATCTCTATAACCATGTTTCTGTAGTCATATACTCTTCTCACCACAGCCAGAAAAGGGTCTTTACTTTTTAAGAATTCATGTGATTAAATGGAGCTGGCCTGAATGATGCAAGATAATTGTCCCATCTTAAGATAATTCACTTAATCTCATATAAAAATCTTTTATTGCCATTCAAGGTAACACATTCATGGGTGGGGAAATTATTATGTAGATATTTTGGAGAGGCCATTATTCTGTCTCACACATGGGGTGAAGGAGGAGAGCTTTATGATTTGTTGATTAATCCATGCTCAGTTGAATGTTATGGAGTTTATATCAGTCCCATTACCATTGCTACAAAATCATAGAAGCATGAAAAAGTAGTGAAGAGTTAAAATAAAGAGTTTAAAATAGGATGGTTATGGGTACAGTAGATTGGAATGAGAGGAGCCTGACAAATTCTTTAGGAAAGTGTAGCTACTATTCAAAGAAACAGATTCAAGGAATTAGAAATAAATTCTAATTTATTTCTATCATTTTAATTTCATTGATTATTTCCATTTAGTTCTCTTAAAATCTGAACTGGAGATTTCCTAGTTTGTTGCTGTTAAACTAAAATAACAGAAGAGACCAGTACGAGAAGCAAATAACAAAAAGTAAATTCCCGGATTCATTCTGCAACTCTTGAATACCACCTGTTTTAACGGACTTTATAACTCTATGGAGTAAAATTTGACAAAAGATTTTACAAGTAATAAATGTATCAACCTGATTGCTTTCTATCATATACCACATGTGTATGGTTAACTTAGAATGGTCTCTATTGTTTCTGAAAATACAGCTGTCTTTCAGGTATTTATCTGATCACCTGTTCTGTATTTGGAAGGTTTGGTGACACTTCTAAGTTGACAACATTTGAAATGATAGAATGTCAGAGATTTTCACCTAAACATATAGCAAATGTTCTTACAGATATTTAACTTTTAATGTCTACCACTCACATATCAATAGATAAATTTGTTTTTATTAGAGTTGTATAAGAGATTTGACTATAATTTCTGTACTGATGAATAATCTTCTTAAACTGAATTGCTACTTCCAACACATTACAGGTCTATATTTATTGGAATCATATATTCAAAAACTCAGGATCCATGGTACCAGTGAATATCTCTTTAAAAACTATCATATAGGCATGATATTAAAATCTAGCTATCTAATATCTTCATTAATAAGTCATAATAAACTGTACAATGCTGAGCTTTGGATACTTTAATACAGATACCAACGTTAATATTTTTGAGACAACTTTGTATACATAAGTATCATCATCACCAATAATAAAAGTAATATAGTATTGAAAATGAATAAGTGTGAGAGTGAGAGCAAGAGTAAAAGTAGGCAGAAGTTGGAGAGGTTGGTAGATGTGAAGTAAGTGCCATTGTTTTTTTTTTTTTTTTTAACTATATTAAATGATACTTGATATAGCACAATAAGTCAGACTTTATTCAGGACAATCAATATAGGTGTAGATACAGGGCAGTGAGATTATGTAGCTGGAGGAGAGAAGTTGGACTCAGCTCAAAATACTGCATGGTCAAGTGGGAATTTATAGTCAAAAAGCTGGGTGAAGGTCAATGAAGGGAAAGTTATTAAGAGAAAACATCAAGGATTCTGACCAAACCTGCCTAGCAGAATTCTTGCTGAAGACAGGCCAGCATCATCAGCTATCACCTAGGGGATGGCAGAAGGTGAAAAGGTCAATCAGGTGTCAAGTGTGATTGGGGGTGGATTTCTTGCAAAATTAACAACATTTTTGCTGAAACTGAATTTTATTAAGAGTTACACAAATGAGCCTAAGAGAAAGTTCAGGAACCTAATGAAATTGGGTCAAAGAATCTTTGTTAATACAAATTTTCTTACCTTCTTTGTAGGAATTTACTATACAATGAATACCATTAGTAACTTTAAGAATTTTTTTAAGGTTTTTCTTTGATTTTAAAAATTTCTTATTATCATAAGATTAATTATCAGAAGGATTAACATAAAACCAAAATCAAATCTAACCTGTAATAGGAAATTTACAAATTTAGCTTTTATATTACTTATAACAAAAGTCAACTGATCCAATATTAATTGATGAATCTATATCTATATCTATATCTATCTATCTATCTATCTATACTGCAATTATGGATATAATGTACAAATTTTAAAATTTACTAAAAGTTAGATACACATATAGCACAGAGAAAAAAATTAATGCACATAACATTCAATGGTAAATCATAAAGCCAGATATAAAGAAATTCACATAAAATGTTAAAAAAATTTTCAAACTAAATGTATTTGCCTTTCCAATCAACATAAATAAAATAGGCACAAATTATAAAGAAAAAAAACCTTTCATATTAGCTAAATGATATAACTTAGATGCTTAAAAGAGAAGGTCTTTTGGGACAGCTCAAACTAGAAAGAATCTAGGCACTAAAGAATTATTGTGTTCTATAATTTATGCACTAAAAAATGGAAATATAAGCATCTTTTCAGGAATTGTAAGGAGATATATAAACAAACAATTTTTTAGTAAATTTTACCTATTTTTGTGAACTCATGGTCAAGTAAAAGTATAAACAAGTTAAAAAACAAATCAAGTTAAAACATAAACACATATGTAAACATTAAATATTTTGAATAATAAAATTGGTCTAATTTTAAACAAATGAAACTCTACCTCTAATAATAAGGAACACACTTTTACTTTTAATATATATGAAATGCTGCTTTTGCTAGGCTACAAGTTCAAACAAAATTCAATAAATGTTGAAATAAAAATAATCAAAGTTTTAACATATGATAAAACAGCAAATAAGAAATAATTCATATAGTATAACAGTGTAAATAAAAATATAGCATCTAGGAATAAACTTGGTAAAATTATACACATGCTGTGTGAAACATTTAAATGTTTCCCTAAACCATTTTTAAAAACCCAAATAATCAGCATAATGTTCTTGGATGGGAAAACACAGTATTACAAAGAACAATCACGGGATAATTCTCCAGGTGGTCTTGGACCCACCCAGTCATCCCCTTGTTCTTGCTTGTAGTTCTCAACAGTATCTAGAATGTGCTGGGAATGCAATAGTCTGAGATAGGAAGAAACTGCCTGAAACACCTCGGGACTTGTTTCTGTCCCTCCTAGGGAATGTAAAATCTTGTGTTAGTTTTACAGTCTGCATGTAAGTAAAACCCAGTGAAGAATCAGAGATTAAGAGGGTGTCTTTGAAGGAAATGGCGAGCCTATTAGCAAGTACAACTAAAGGGAAGATAAGGGTGTATTGTACTATTAAGATTGGATTAGACCACATGTGACAGAAAGACTAAACTAATAGTAGTTTAAAGGTGACAAAAGTACAGGCAGCCCTCCATATCCATGGTTTCTGCATTGATGGATTTAACCAACTGATGATCAAAATTTTGAAAAAAAAAAAAAAAAAGATTGAGACTGCACTGAACATATACGGCTTCTTTCTTGTCATTTCTTAATGCAGTATAACAATGATTTACATAGCATTTATATTACGTTTAGGTATTAAGAGTCATCTAGAGATAATTTAAAGTGTACAGGAGAATACGTATATGTTATATGCAAATACAACACCATTTTATATAAGGAAATAGAGCTCCTGCAGATTTTTGTATCTGCAGGTGGCTCCTGTGATCAAACCCCCATGGATACTGAGGGATAATTCTCTAGTTTCTAAATGCAAACTACTATAGCAACAGCATGACTAGCAGACCCAAGGTTTACCTATGCTTTTTTTTCTACCATCCTCAACACAGAAATGTCATTTATAACTTTTCCTTATAGGTGGCTATACTGGAGCCATATTTCACAATTGAATGTGTGGTAGCTGGAAAAAGAAAAGAGAAAATGAGTAACCTACTTTCACTCTTTTGACCATTTTCCCAAAGTTGCACAGGTAATGTTGCATCTCACCAAGCAAAAATAAAATAGTCATATAGTCACATCTTGATACGTGTACAGAGTCTAAGGCGATAGCCTCTTTAGTCTGCCGTGCCACGTACCAGCAGACAGTTACGGATTCTATCACCAGTGAATGGGAGAATGGATATTCAGGTACAACAAAAGAGAAACTTGCAAGGGGATAACTTCTCCTACTTGTGAACAAAGGCAGGTGTGCAGGCTAAAAAACTTCTAATTATATATAGTGTGGATTTTGTTAAGGCCTGAATTTTGCTCCAACAAAATTCTTATAGTGAGATGCTCACCCACGGAAGAAAGACTACATGAAGACCCAGTGTGAATGCGACCATCTACAAGCCAAGGAGAGAAGCCTCAGGAAAAATAACCCTGCCCACACCTTCATATTGAACTTCTTAGCCCCTTGAACTGTGAGAAAATACATTTTTGTTGTTTAAGCTATCGGATCTTTGTTATTTTGAAATAGAAGCCTTAGCAAACTAACGCAGATGTTTTTGGGATTTATTCTAGAAAGTATAGGTATCAAAAGGGTAAAGAGTGAGTGCTGGGGAATTCTATAGCTGTCACATAGCTGTTTCTTAATGTGCCAATCAAATTCAGATTATTCAATGAAACAGTTATAAGATTGATTACTTTGATTCAGAAACAATTAAAATGAATAGATGAATGTAATGTTGGAATAGTGCTACAAATTAAGACAAAAAAAGATAAGTTGGAAAATATTAATGATACTAACAAAAAAAAGTCCTTAATATAAAAACAGAAATTTGATTAACATTTTTTCAATGCACAAAGTATGTGAACAATTCACAGAAAAAATAATAAAAATATCAATTTTCAATAACTATACGTAGTAATGTTTTAAAAAGTGCAATTTTTTCCATGCATATATTTGGAAAATACTTTAAAGTTATCTTTTATAAATGAAAACTTTAAGTTTTATCTGTTTGTTTGTTGTTTATTTGTTTTTGAAATAGTCTCTCTCTGTCACATTGGAGTGCAGTGGCACGATCTCAGCTCATTGCAACCTCTGCTTCCTGAATTCAAGCGATTCTCCTGCCTCAGCCTACAGAGTAGCTGAGACTACAGGGTGCATGACCACACCTGGCTAATTTTTTTTGTAGTTTTCAGGGGCAGATGGAGTTTTACAATGTTGGCCAGGATAGTCTTGAACTCCTGACCTCAAGTGATCCACTCGCCTCAGCCTTCCAAGGTGTTTGAATTACAGGCATGAGCTACGGCACCTGGCCAACAACTTGAAGTTTGGATTAGTACATGGAGAACATTAGGCACTGTTGAGTATCCTGTGGGCCAGCCAATCAATGATAATTATGTAGTGATTTGGCAATAACTAAATTGTCTTTATTTTGAAATATTGGTTAAGGTAAATGCATAAAAATATTTATTTTTAAGTAACTCCAACCTAAAAATTTTAAAAACATGTTGACAAAATGCAAATTGATTAGCTCTGGTCTAGCTGCATCTATAAGACTTTGTCCTTGTTAATATGAATCAAAGAGCTCTATATATGTTGCTATGTAAAGATCTGCAAGAAATATTGTGTTGAATATAACATTGTATCAGATAGTGAATAATACCATCCCTTTGTATAAACAGAAAACTCTAAATACCTTGTATTTATTTTAATGACTGTGTATGAAATGAAAATAACTATATGATATTCAGAAAAAAAAAACCTCTAAATTTGGAGCAGATGATACAGAAAAATCAAAAGATAATCTCTTGTAAGGAAGAGATTGGAAATAGTAAATTTGTCCTTTACCAAATAATTTTATTTCTAAAACTTACACATTTGGAAATTTCTTAACATAAATGATTGTAAAATGTCCCTAAATGTTACATGGCTATATGAAAGGTATTTTGTATTTCACTTTTACAAATATTTTAGAAAGAGAATCACCTTACAAATGTTACTTTTATTTTACAATTATCCATACAGGGTCATTAATATCACTTGAAATCACCTTGATATTAGTTACAATAATCAAATTATTATCTTCATTACCTTGTGTCTGTAATTTCTCTGTTTTCTGATTTACAGGCAAAAATTGAAAACATTTTATTTAAAATATATATATATATATATATATATATATATATATATATAGTCACTACATTTTATAGAGATGAGTTCTAAAAATAAAACAAATAAACTCAAAAGAAATAACCTATATAGTTATCTCTAGAAATTATAACCTACTATGGGATGGCCAATGCTTGTGTCCCAATTAATTTAAGTGTTTTAACAATAAGAAACAGTTTTCAAATATTTGAATATTAATGCAATTTCTTGTGGTCTAATATTAATAATACAGACTGAATAGAATTAATTGGTAATCAACTTTTTATTTTGTTAAATGTAGGTAACTGAAGGACTTTCAAATAGAATGAGAAGAAAGATAACACATAGATTTCTGTTTTCTGCTAGAGACTTCCACTGAACTCTTTTTCCTGTATCATGTACTTCTGTTAACATTCTATATATTCTTCTGTGGATCTGGTTGGGCCACACCCAGTGCTTTTCCTAGATAACTCTGTTGCTTTCCAAACATATAATCCACATTTTTTTTTTTATAGGAAGAGATTTAAGACTCCAAGGTAGTGGAATTTGATCACAGTATTGCAAGGGTTCTTAAAGGAAATACAATTGAGTCAGATAGGTGACAGAAATCAGATACAATGGCTGCAAAATGTCTCTATACCACAAAATGTTTACAGTTTTTCCAGGTAGAGCATAGGCAGAACTCCCACTTTCTATCAAAGTCATACCGAGATTGTGTATCATCTGAGTGTGGATTCCTGAGATACGTAGAATTGTAATTTATAAATCCATAAATCAGTATTGGGGAAGTTGGTCAGGATGAAATATCTCTAAAGCTTTATGATTTCATGTCAAATAAAAAGTTTTTCTCAACCTGCCTTTAGAATCTTTTAGAAGTTATCTGTTATGAAATTAATGACGTAGATGTCACCCCCCTTCATGCAGTAACATTATTTGGGAACTTTCAAGAAACATTGTGACTTGGAAATGTTTCATGATCATTTCAATATTATTTGGAACTTTTCATCTCAGGAATGTCTTACTCCACCTTTAGTCTAAAACTCTAAAACGTTAGAGTGCTTGCATTCCTGACTAAATGAATACATAATGTTCATTCTCCAGATTCCTAGTGATATTAAAATATTCCCCCAAGTTAAAGATTATTTTACACATAAGAAATTATCAAAGTCCCTTTGTCAAAATTGGTTCACTTGCTTGAGAGAATTAAAGACATAGGGAATAAAAATCAAATGTGATCTTGCCTTTACAACACAAGAATTAGAATACTGTATTGTATTTATTATATAAGCTTTACAAAGTGGCAAATTTTAGAAGTTGTTAGTTTGTTTAATAGGAAGCAGAATAAATTTAAAACCAGGAAAAGGTAAGATTACTTCCATGATAATTCAAAAGGACCCACACTTTAACAGCATTTGCCTTTATGTGTCATAAGAGAAAATAGAAGACAAGAATAAACAAGATTAGGGAGGGATAACATTAGGAGAAATACCTAATGTAGATGACGGTGGGATAGATGCACCAAATGTTCATGGCATGTGAATTCCTGTGTAACAATCCTGCGTGATATGCACATGTACCCCAGAACTTATACTACTAATAATAAAAGAGTAATTCTTTAAAAATCGTTCTTAAGAATTATTCTTTTGCATTTGTGAGGATTGAGTTCTTCGAATTATGTGGTCATTTTAGAGTAGGTGTGATATGGTGCTGAGAAGAATGTATATTCTGTGGATTTGGGGTGAATCCTGTAAATGTCAATTAGGTTTGCTTGGTATAGATCTGAGTTCAAGTCCTGGATATCCTTGGTAATTTTCTGTCTCGTTGATCTGTCTAATGAATACAGTGGAGTTTTAAAGTCTCCCACTATTATTGTGTGGGAGTCTAAGTCTCTTTGTAAGTTATTAAGAATTTGCTTTATCTATCTGGGTGCTCCTGTATTGGGTGTATATATATTTAGGAACATTAGCTCTTCTTCTTGCATTGATCCTTTTTACCATTATGTAATGTCTTTCTTTGTCTCTTTTAATCCTTGTTGGTTTAATGTCTATTTTATCAGAGACTAGGATTGCAACTCCTCCTTTTTCTGCTCTCCATTTGCTTGGTAAATCTTCCTCCATCCCTTTATTTTGAGCCTATGTGTATCTTTGCATGTGAGATGGGTTTCCTGGATACAGTACACTGATGGTTTTTGACTTTTTATCCAATTTGCCAGTCTGTGTCTTTTGATTGGGACATTTAGTCCATTTAAATTTAAGGTTAATATTGTTATGTGTGAATTCGATCCTACCATTCTGATGCTAGCTGGTTGTTTTGCTCATTAGTTGATGCAGTTTCTTCATTGTGTTGATGCTCTTTACCATTTGGTATGTTTTTGGAATGGCTGGTACTGGTTGTTCCTTTCCTTTTTTAGTGCTTCTTTCAGGAGCTCTTGTAAAGCAGGCCTGGTGGTGATTAAATCTCTGAGCAATTGCTTGTTCATAAGGGATTTTATTTCTCCTTCACTTATGAATCTTAGTTTGGCTAGATATGAAATCCTAGATTAGAAGTTCTTTTCTTTAAGGATGTTGAATATTGGCCTCCATTCTCTTCTGGCTTGTAGGATTTCTGCTAAGAGTTCCGCTGTGTGTATATGGGCTTCCTTTTGTGGGTAACCCAACATTTCTCTTTCTGCCCTTAACATTTTTTCCTTCATTTCAACCCTGGTAAATCTGACAGTTATGTACCTTGCGGTTGCTCTTCTTGAGGAATATCTTTGTGGTGTTCTCTATATTTCCTGGACTTAATTGGTGGCCTGCCTTTCTAGGTTGGGGAAGTTCTCCTGGATAATATCCTGAAGAGTATTTTCCAGCTTGGATTCATTCTCTCTGTCACATTCAGGTACACGTATCAAACATAGATTTGGTCTTTTCACATAATTCCATATTTCTTGGAGGCTTTGTTCATTTTTTTTTCACTGTCTTTTTCTCTAATCTTGCCTTCTCATTTTATTTCATTGAGATGATCTTCAATCTCTGATATCCTTTCTTCTACTGAGTTGATTCAGCTATTAAACCTTGTGTATGCTTTGTGAAGCTCTTGTGTTTTCTAGCTCCATCAGTTCATTTATATTCTTCTCTAAGCTATTTATTATTGTTAGCATTTTGTCAAACCTTTTTTCAAGGTGCTTAGTTTCTTCGCATTGGGTTAGAACATGTTCTTTTACCTCAGAGAAGTTTGTTATTAAGCCTGTTTCTATCAATTCATCAGACTTATTCCCCATCCAGCCTTGTTCCCTTGCTGGTGAGAAGTTGTGATCCCTAGGAGGAGGAGAGGCACTCTGGTTTTGTTTTTTTTCATCCTTTTTGCACTGGTTTCTTCCCATCTTTGTGGATATATCTACCTATGGTCTTTGTAGTTGGTGACTTTTGAATGAGGTCTTTGAGTGGATGTCCCTTTTGTTGATGATAAAGTCATTTCTTTCTGTTTTTTAGTTTTCCTTCTAACAGACAGGCCCCTCTGCTATAGGACTGTTGGAGGTTCACTCCAGGCCCTGTTTACCTGGGGATCACCTGCAGCAGCTGCAGAACAGTAAGTGTTGCTGCCAGTTTCTTTTTCTGTTATCTTTGTTCCAGAAGGATACCTGCCAGATGTCAGCCTGAGCTCTCCTTTATGGATATATGGGCATAGGGGAGCTGCTTAAGGAGATAGTCTGTCCCTTATAGGAGCTCAAGTGCTGAGCTGGGAGCTCCATTGTTCTTTTCAGAGCTGCTGGGCAGGTACATTTAAGTCTGTTGCAGCAGAACTCATAACCGCCTTTTTTTTCTAGGTACTGTGTCCTGGGAAGGTGGGGCTTTATTTATAAGTTCCTGATGTGCTGCTGTCTTTTTTCAGAGATGCCCTGACAAGCAAGGGGGTAGCCTAGTCACAGTCTGCCAGCAGAGGCATTGCTGAGCTGCCATGGGCTCTGTCCAGCTGCTGTGTGAACGTGTTTGCAGTTTTGCTTATAGAGGTATAATTAGAACTGCCTTGGTAATGGCAGTCTGCCTCAGTAATGGTGGACTGTCACTGTAATGGCAGACTGTCTTGGTAATGGTGGACTGCATCTGTAATGGTGGACTGCCTTGGTAGTGGTGGACTGCCTCAGTAATGGTGGATGCTCTTCGCCCCACAGAGGTGGACCATCCTGGGTCCAGCTGTGCTTGCAGTGAAACTCTCAATACTGAGCATTTCAGATTGCTGGTCTTTGTGGGGGTAGGACCTGCTGATCCAGATCACCCAACTCCCTGTTTCAGCCCCCATTTGTTTGGTAGACTGGGTGACACTGTCTCCCAGGTGTTTCAGGTGCCAGTTAAAATGGCCACCCAGATTTATGTGAGTTTTTGTGTGGAGACCTGTTGTGCTGGCTGAAATAGCCATGCTGGAGACTCATGGAAGTTTTCTGCCTGGGAATCTCCTCATCGGTGGGCAGTAAAAACTCATTTGGAAATATGCTGATCACCCACCCTCTGCTTTCTCTGGGACTAATTTAAAATTGTGTCTAGAGGAAAATATGTAGCAATAAATGCCCACATGAGAAGTAAGGAAAGATCTAAAATTGACACCCTATCATCAAAATTCAAAGAGCTAGAGGAACAAGACCAAAAAAAACCTCAAAAACTAGCAGAAGACAAGAAATAACTAAGATCAGAGCAGAACTAAAGGACATAGTGACACCAAAAAATCCTTTAAAAAATTAATATATCCAGGAGCTGATTTTTTGAAAAGGTCAACAAAATAGACCACTAGCCATATTAATAAAAAAGTAAAGAGAGAAGAATCAAATAGATGCAATAAGAAACAATGAAGGGGATATCACCACAAATTCCACAGAAATATAAACTACCATCAGAGATTACTACAAACAACTTTATGCACATAAACTAGTAAACCTGGAAGAAATGAATGAATTCCTGGACACTTGCACTCTCCCAAGCCTAAACCAGGAAGACGTCAAAATGCTGAATAGACCAATCACAAGAGGTAAAGTTGAAGCAGAAATTTATAGCCTACCAACCAATAAAACCCCAGGTCCAGATGAGTTCATAGCCAAAATCTATCAGACATATGAAGAGGAGCTGGTACCACTCCTTCTGAAACTTTTCCAAACAATACAAAAGGAGGGAGTCCTTCCCAAATCATTTTATGAGACCAACATTGTCTTGATACCAAAACCCTGCAGAAACTCAACAAAAAAAGAAAACTTCAGGCCAATGTCCATGATGAACATAGATGCAAAAATCTTCAATAAAATACTGGCAAACTGATTGCAACAGCACATCAAAAAGCTTATGCATCATGATCAAGTAGGCTTCATCCCAGAGATGCAAGGCTGGTTCAACATACAGAAGTCTATAAATGTAATCCACAACATAAATAGTACCAAGGACAAAAACCACATGATTATCTCAATAGATGCAGAGAAATCCGTCTACAAAATTCAACAGCCCTTTCTGCTAAAAACTCTTGATAAACTAGGTATCAATGGAACGTATCTCAAAATAATAAAAACTATTTATTGCAAACCCTCAGCCAATATCATACTGAATGAGCAAAACCTGGAAGCATTCCCCTTGAAATCTAGACATTCCCTTTGGCACTAGACAAGGATGCCCTCTCTCACCACTCCTATTCAATACAGTACTGGAAGTTCTAGCCAGAGCAATCAGGCAAGAAAAAGAAATAAAGGGTATTCAATTAGGAAAGCACTAAGTCAAGTTTTCTCTATTTGCAGACAACATGATTGTATATTTAGAACACCCCATCATCTCAGGCCAAAATCTCTTGAAACTGATAAGCAACTTAATCAAAGTCTCAGGATACAAAATCAATGTGTAGAAATCACAAGCATTCCTATACACCAGCAACAGACTTCAAGAGAGCCAAATCAAGAATGAACTGCCATTCACAATTGCTACAAAGAAAATAAAATACCTAGGAATACAACTAACAAAGCATGTGAAGGACATCCTCAAGGAGAACTACAAACTGTTACTCAAGGAAATAAGAGAGGACACAAACAGATGGAAAAACAGTCCATGCTCATGATTAGAAAGAATCAATATTGTAAAAATGACCATACTGTCCAAAGTAATTTATAGTTTCAATGATATCCCCATCAAGCTACCAATGACCTTCTTCACAGAACTGGGAAAAAAAAAAAAAAAAAAAAAAACTTAAATTTCATATGGAACCAAAAGAGAGCCCACATAGTCATATCAATTCTAAGCAAAAAGAACAAAGAACAAAGCTGAAGGCATCACACTACCTGACTTGAATCTATACTACAAGGCTATAGTAATCAAAACAGCATGGTACTGATACCAAAACAGAGATATAGACCAATGTAACACAACAGAAGCCTCGGAGGCAATGCCATACATCTACAATCATCTAATTTTTGACAAACATGACAAAAACAAGCAATGGGGAAAGGAATACCTGTTTAATAAATGGGGTTGGGAAAACTGGCTAGCCATGTGCAGAAAGCAGAAACTGGACCCCTTCCTAACACCTTACAATAATATTAACTCCAGATGGATTAAAGACTTAGACATAAGACCTAGCACCATAAAAACCCTGGAAGAAAACCTAGGCAAAACCATTCAGGACATAGGCATAGGCAAGGGCTTCATGACTAAAACATAAGAGAAATGGCAACAAAAGCCAAAATAGACAAATGGGACCTAATTAAACTCCAGAGCATCTGCATAGCAAAAGAAACAATCATTAGAGTGAACCGGCAACCAACAGAATGGGAAAAAAAATTTGCAATCTACCCATCTGACAAAGAGCTAATAATATCCAGAATCTACAAAGAACTAAAACAGATTTACAAGAAAAACAAACAAACAAACCAACCCATTCAAAAGTGGGTGAAAGCTATGATCAGACACTTTTCAAAAGCAGACATATATGAGGCCAACAAACATATGAAAAAAAGCTCATCTTCACTTGTCGTTAGAGAAATGCAAATCAAAACCACATTGAGATACCATCTCACGCCAGTTAGAATGGCGATTATTAAAAAATCTGGAGACAGATGCTGGAGAGGACGTGGAGAAATAGGAACACTCTTACACAGTAGGTGGGAGTGTAAATTAGTTTAACCATTGTGGAAGTCAGTGTGGTGATTTCTCAAGGACCTAGAAATAGAAATTCCATTTTTCCCAGCAATGCCATTACTGGGTATATGTCAAAAGGATTATACATCATTCTAGTGTAAAGGCACATGAATATGTATGTTTATTATGGCACTGTTTACAACAGCAAAGACCTGGAATCCACCCAAATGTCCATTGATGATAGACTGGACAAGGAAAATGTGGCACATATACACCATGGAATACTATGCAGTCATAAAAAACGATGAGTTCATGTTGTTTTTAGGGACATGGATGAATCTGGAAACCATCATTCTCAGCAAAATGACACAAGAACAGAATATCAAACACTGCATGTTCTCACTCATAGGCGGCTGTTGAACAGTGAGAACACATGGACACAGGGAGGGGAGCATCACACACTAGGGTCTGTTGGGGGGACTAGGGGAGGGACAGCAGTGGGTAGGGAGTTGGGGAAGGATAACATGGGGAGAAATGCCAGATACAGGTGATAGGGATGGAGGCAGCAAACCATATTGAAATTTATATACCTATGCAGCAATCCTGCAAGTTCTTCACATGTACCCCAGAAACTAAAGTACAATAAAAAATATATATGTATATATTTAAAAAATAAAAATAATTATTTTTTTGAAAGATGGGTACTAATGTGACCCCTTCCCTATTATAGATTATGCTGGTGTGTTTTAAATTTTTGCTGACTCTCTTTTCTTTAACCATCAATCACTTACAAGTATATTATAATATCCAGACACTTCTAAAATGCTTTCTCTTTAATTCAGTATAAACATACTGTTGTATAACATCACTCTGTTTATCCCAGTTTCAAATACTTAGGGGTTTGAGAAAAACTTTAAATATGACAAGTTAAGATCAAAATGACTCCTTATTTGACAGTTGTATATCACCAATTTGTAATGTTATGCTAAACTGGTGAAAAATTTAGAAATGTAGATTTTTTAATTAAGAAAATAAACCGATATTGCATAGACAATATTGTTAGGATTTTCAAAACAGCTTCAAAAATGGTTTCTTTGCTTAGAATGTCTACAAATATAGTTTAGAGAGTAGATTCAAGACTTATAAAAACTTAAATATGAATTGAATGTTTCATAATATTATAGAGTTTCAAAACAAAAAATCCACTACATAAGTGTATCTGTCTTTAAGAACTATATTAATAGAATATTGTTTACATAGCTATATTTCCCCAAAATACATTGAACCTAATTTTAAATTTCTGCAGCATTGAGACTTCCTTTGAATATCCTGGGACACTGTCCATGGTCCAATTCTAAATACTGTTAGGAATTTTGTATATACATGTGAATCCTAGGGACAGTTTTATTCCTTGTCTCAGCAAATTGTTGTTCAGACAGCTTGATTAAAAAAAAGTGTTCTGATATAGAATCAGATGATTGAATACTCATTCTGCATTTTGGATAATATTTGTCAGTTATTACCACCCTGAATATTATGTACTTATTTCCATGACTCATCTTCCTATATTATGATTTTACATAATTTGTAAATAGAGTTACTGTGAACTGTGTCATGATGACTGGAAATGGAAGATGTGGAATTTAAATGCAATCAAGCAAGACAGATTAATTTTAAAAACTTGCACTCTCAGGTGGTTTTCAAAGATGATGAACTTTTTTATTGTTTCTGTGATGTGACTACTAATTGTTATAATAACAGATTTGACATTCTTTAACAAATAATTTCAGGAAATTATCAGTGTATGTGAGACCAAATGTTTATTTGCATGTGCTTTGTGGACCACACCCACACATCTAAATATATACAGTATACACAAGCACACAAATATGTTTGTATATCTGCATATTGTGTGTGTCTATGTATCTGTATCTTTACCTATTTTCTATTTCAGCAATGATATAACCATAAAACAGATAAAGACAATAAGGAGAAGAGAGATTAAAATTTAAGTTGAAATCATCTCCAAACAAAATAGTAACTAAAATCATACAGATAGATTAAAACTCCCCAGAAACTACTGTAGGATTGTGTGAGGAAAAAAAAAAAAAAAGTGATGGCTTAGAAATATACGGATGCAATTCTATTTAAAGGAAGAAAATTAAGAAGAATCTATAAGGAAATCAAAATAAATGGGCCAGAGAGGTAATAGGAGTACAAAGGAGAGGTATAATCAATACCAAATTGAAGGTTGCCTGGTGCTAGAAAGTATGTAGATTTTGAGCAAATGAATCTGGGTTTGAAGCTTCACAGGCTGTATGACATTACATGTACTTCTAAATGTCACTAATCCTCGTTTTCACCTCTTGCAAAAAAAGAAAAAAGGCATAGATAACTATATCACCGATTTGAATTGTGAACGAATATAATAATATTTAAATTTTTGTAAAATTTAAAGCCATCATTGATAGAATTTGATTGTATATCTCATTAGTCCTATTATTATATTCATCTAAGAAATGTCAACTTGCCGTGATCCAAGTAAAGAATAGGTGACTGTGAGAAACCAGAATAATGTATGTGGCTAAATCTAGAAGAAAGGAGCTTCTAGTTATATAAAATTCTTCCACGTACACTATGTGTGATACATTATGCTTCCTGTAGACTGTTTCTAATTTTTCACTCCTTTGGAATTTAGCTCAAAAATAGAACCAAGTTAGATAGTCGCATATACAGAGAAAGAATGACCTAATTATGCTAAATCTTACTCAGAACATTTTACCAGTGTACATTTTGTTGATAGCATCCTTAAAATTATTTCTAAATAGTTGTAGTTTATTCACTAAAGTGTTTTTTTGGTTTTTGTTTTGTTTTGTTGTGTTGCTTTCCATGCATACAAGTTTGAGGATGACATTAATGTTGGCCAAAGAATCATTTCATCCTCTAGATCACTTTGTAAGTATGCTTGCTTTTATTCTGTTTTCCTATCATTATTATTTTGTCATTGTATGTTCATAAAAAAATTTAAACCATTTAGCTGGATCAGCTCTGACCTTTAAGGGGAAATTAGGGAGTGGGGTAAAGAGTAAGTTCAACTAATACATTATTCATTTATTTGGTAAAAAAATAAAAAAAAAGTGAGATTTATTAAAATTTCTGTTATTATGTGCATTCAGTGTCTCTTGCATATGCTTACTTTAGAATAAAATTTCATGGTGTTTATTTACATAAACCCTTGAAAGGTCAAGCTTTTTTGAGACCTTCTCAGTCATAGTCCAGAAGCACATTGTTATTTACATTTTTTTCATAATGTTGAATGTCAATATGTCTATAGGTAGACAACCAGTTCCCTCCCATTGTAATATTAAAAAAAAAAGAATGGAATTAAAAATGCACCCTCAGATTAGTGAACCAGAAAAGAAAATGCCTGCTGTTCCTTTTAGTGATAAGGCACTTAAACATGCAGTCAGAAGGCCAAAGATTTGTTACCACTGGGTTGTGTTATTGTACAGAGGGAAGAATGATAAGACAAATTACACAAGTTAATAATATAATGGTTTACATTCTCAATCTAGTGTTGTTATTAAAATAAACACTTACATGTAATATGAAGAGCTGGCGGGTGTTCTATGTTCTAAAAAAAGTTGTCAAACTTAAGACGACTGTCTAGAGGTATCTGGCATTCACATCCTCCACAAAGAAGAACCAAAATAGTGAGTAGGTAATAGAACTTACTGTAACTTATCTAAGGGATAACAATGTAATTCAACAGAGAAGTGACAGGAAACACCTCAGCCAAGAAAGGGGAGGTAAGCAACGCAGGCTGTTTGTCCTGGGGTGGCTGCAAACATGAGTAGTTCTCCAGTGTGTAAAAGGGGTAAGTGAGAGGTCCTGAGTGGTCCTCGTACCCACCACAGACACCTGCAATCCTAGCCACAGGAAAGTCTCTGGACCCTCTTGGGCCCTGACACCAACTAGGGAACTGCCTGGAGACAACACAAAAACATTACTTCAAAGAGAGAGCTCACATTGGGACTCACACTCTCCTAAAACCTAAGGAGCTGAAGCATGGCACCATTTTGAGAGCCCAGCCTAACAGGGACCTGGATGCCTCCCACCCTGGAGCACAACAGCTTGTGCATCTCCACATCTCTGGATATCTATTATGCACAGCTGCTGCCACTGATGGCTCTACAACCAGGTCCAAAAGCACAAGCCATTGGCAGTGATGCATTGTTCTCTGCAGCAAGGCCACAGTGCATTTGCACACCCTTTGATGCAGGCTGCCCCCGCCTGCCACTGCCACTGCTGTTTTCAACTGAGCACTGCAGGGGCCCTGGACATCTCTCAGCCTCTGCCTACCACAACCAATGCCCATACATACCACCCAGGGGCTTGAGGACAGTCTTGCCCTGCCTGGCACTGTTCCACCAGCTCAGAAGAACACAATCCAAGGGCCAGGGGATTGCTTTGCCCTGTTCACCACTGTTGGCATCTAGGAATGCCTGCTGGGAACTTAGGGATGGGCCCACCCAGCCTGCCTCTATCCAGCATAGCTGGCCTCTACCTACACACACTACCTGCAGTCCTGGTGACTCGTCCATCTGACACGTCACAGCCACCACTACCAACAGCACAAATCTCTTAGGAGCCAGAGGTTGTCCTACCACTACTATTGTCATTGCCCATAACGTACCTACCGCCAGGGGCTTGAGAGTTCATCCACCTTCCTTACCCACCACTGCCACTACCAGCACCTAAGCAAGCCACCTGAAGGTCAAATAATCAGCCAGCCTGAACATTAGTGTCAGCATATGCCATCTTAAGAAACAAAGACAGACCTGCTCAGCCACTGCTACTACCGGACTGGCCCATTTAGAGATACTTTCTCAGCAAGGCTTCACCACAGCCTCCACTAACAACCATACCCTAAGACACCAGAGAAATCACAGACATGATTGACTTTGTTTACAGCCAAAACCAAAAATAAATATAAAAAAAAAACAGATTACACTAATATACTCAATCAAAATCAAAGCCCAAGTGCCCTACCCAAACAGCACCATAGATACATCTTCAAGAAAAAGTCCTCCCTATGAAAGCAAGTTCCAAAATTCAGAAGAAACAACTGTTACACTATATACACAGATATCAATGTGGGAACATAAGAAACATGTTAAAAAAAAAAAAAAAGGAAATGTGACTCTCTCTAAAGGAACATAATAATTCTCTAGCAGCTAATTTCACTGAAACATAAATTTATAAGATTTCAGTGTAAAAACAGACACAAAGACCAATGGAACAGAATAGAGAACAGCAATAAATTCACATATTTACAGCCAGCTGATTTTCAGTAACAGCACCAAGAATATACATTAGGAAAAGGATATCCTCTTTAATAAATGGCCCTGGGAAAGCAGAATATTCATATGCAAAAGAAAGAAACTGGGCTGTTATCTGTTACCATATACACAACCCAAAGCGGATTAAAGACTAAATTTTAAGACTTCAGATTATAACTACTAGTAGAAAACATAGGCAAAATCTTCAGAATATTTGGTTAGGCAAAGATGTCAAAAGTATGAGTAACACAAACAAAAACAGACAAATGTCACCAATATAAACTAAAAACCTTCTGCACAGTGAAGGAAATAATCAACAAAGAAAAGAGACATCTCATAAAATGAAAGAAAATATTTGCAAATTATTCATTAAACACAGGATTAATATGAATGTGAAATATACAAGGACCTCAAGCAAGTCGAGTAAAACAAACAAACAAATAATCCCCTGAAAAAATGAACAAAGAATATGGATAGACATTCCTCAAAAGAAAACACACAAATGGTTAAATGGTATATGAAAAATACTCAACATTACTAATACTCATGGAAATGCTAATTAAAACCACAATGAGATACTATCTGTCTCCAGTTAGAAGGACTGTTATTAAAAAGATTAAAAAAAAAACTAGCAAAATGTAATGGTTAATGTGTGTAATTCCAGCATTTTGGGAGTCCAAGGTGGAGGGATTACCAGAGGTCAGGAGTTCGAGACCAGACTGCCCAACATGACGAAACTCTGTCTCCACTAAAAATACAAAAGTACAAAAATTAGCCAGGCATGGTGGCCCGTGCCTCTAATCCCAGCTATTTAGGAGGTTGAGGCAGGAGAATTGCTTGAACCTGGGAGGCAGTAGTTGCCTTGAGCCAAGGTTGTGCTACTGCACTCCAGCCTGGGCAACAGAGCAAGACTCCCACTCAAAAAAAAAAAAAAAAAAAATCTATAAATGCTGATGAGGATGTGGAGAAAAGTGAACTAATAGAACTCATACACTTTAGTAATTTAGTACAGGCACTATAAAAAACAGTATGAAGTTTTCTCAGAAAACTAAAAGTAGAGTTACCATAGGATTCACCAATCATACTACTGAGCATTTATCCAAAGTATAGGAGATCTGAACAACAAAGAGATACCTGCATCTTTGTGTTTACTTCGGCACTATTCACAATAGCAAAGATAGGGAATCAACATGAGTATCCATCACAGAATGCACAAATAATACCATACCATGTCTTTTGTAGTAACACAAATGGAACTGTAGGTAATTATGTTAAATGAAATAAGCTAGACACAGAAACACAAATATCATATGTTCTCACTCATATGTGGGAGCCAAATAGTCCATTTCATGGAGGCAGAGAGTGTAATGATAGATACCAGACACTATTGAGGGCATGTATATAGGGTAGGGTGATGTGAAGAGAGGTTAATTAATAGGTACAAACATACAGATAGAAAAAATAAATTCTGAGGTTGGATAATAGAGTAGTGTGACTATAATTAACAACAGGTATTGTATATTTGAAAGCAGCTATATGAGAGGATTTGAAAGGATCTCAACACATAGAAATGATAAATACTGGAGATGATGAATACCTTAAATACCCCGACTTCATCTATGCACATAACAAAATATCACATGTACCCTATAAATATGTACACATATTATGTATCAATAAAAAATGTTGTCAAGCTTAACTATCTCTACTGCTTGGATTCTCTATTAACTATTCAATTTTAATTTTTTGTTGTCTCATATTTTACCATCCAAAGAGTAGCATGTATTTCCAATTTAATTTTATCGTTTACTGATATATAGGTATCATTACTGGATTCTTTACATTAATTCATTTTTAGAGAGAATCATATTGAAAACAAAATCAATAATAATACATTTCAAGTTCACATTTTATTGCTGTGCATATTGAAACTATAGAGGATTACAAATACTTATTTATGCAAGCACTGTGAGCTTATTGCCAATGAGATCTATTTAGGCTGCAAGCCTCTTTTATTTTGACCAGATGTGTCAAACAAATAGTATTCCTAAATCTCTTTAGATGCAGTGATCGGTTTCCAGTTTGCCAAAATCCCCAACATTCTCTTATGTCTACTGATTGTTCTTAAATAAATGCATTCTTTTCTTATAGGCGTTTGAGTTGACCAACCTCATTATTTTCCCCATCAGACTTGGAGGCATAGCTATTGTACATACACAATCAGATTAAATATACTATATAGTAGGTGACAAAAAATGTTTATGTGTTTAGAGAAAATTAAATATGGCAATATTTATTTAGATTATTTTAATAAGAAACTTTATAGTTTCAAAATTGGTGTGTCTTTTGGAAAATTGGTAAGAGCTATCATAAAATTCCCACAGGCAATCTAGATTTTCAACAGATTATTAACGTTATGTATTTATTTTATATGTCTATAACAGAAGTGGTTATATATTCAAAGACAATATATAAAAGCACAGTTTTATAATATTGCTTAAAAATGGGCACATCTTCAATGAACTTCTTTGAAAATAAAAACCAATTGCTGCTAAGCAAATTCTCACTTGTCAGCTTGGTAAGGGGCTAGTATTTTTCCTTCAGAATTATCAATATACTAATGGAAACATAAAGATAAACTAATAATGCTAAATTTATTTATAGGCCATGGTTCTTTTCTTCGTTGCTTTAGATAAACTAGAAGAAATAAAGAAAAAAATAAAAATAACATAAGATAAAGTAAAAAGGTGACTAGTGAGCCAATTCTATGACACTCCTGGAGTTAGTCCAAATGGAATCTATTGAAGAAATAGAAAAAATGCTTACATAATTATTATGCTTAAGTGTTTGTACACACAATCTTCTTGTTCCATTAAAATTAATTTTGGATACAAGTATGATGCTATTTTCTCTTTACTGACTTATTTGCCACTGCAAATAATACTGACCTAAAGTTCTGTTTACAAAAATAAGAATACGATGGACATAAAAATCATTATTTTTAGAAAGTCTCAAACAAAGCAAATATTTCTCCTAAGTCTTGCATCAAACATATTAGCAGTAACATTTAAATGTTTTATTCTTCTATATAAATGAGTCTGCATGTTTACCTTAACCAAGGACATTAGGAAATGGCAAATAATGAATATTTTGATTTATAAGTAAAGGCCTGAGAAGGAAAAATATAGGTACATATCTTCACTCCTGTATTAGTTTGCCAGGTCTGCCATAACAAAGTAGCACAGACTAGATGACGTAAACAACAGAAATTTATTTTCTCACAATTCTGGGGGCTAAAAATTCAAGATCTATGGTGTGTTTGTTTTTTCCCTGGGCTCTCTTCTGTGCTTACAGATGGCCACCTTCTCACTGTGTCTTCACAAGGTCTTTCTTCTGTGAACGTCTGCATCCTAATCTCTCCTCTTCCTAAGGACACAAATCATATTGAATTAGGTCCTACTCCCATAACCTCATATTAACTTAACTACCTACCTACCTATTTATTTATTTGAGATGGAGTCTCACTCTGTTGCCCAGGCTGCAGTGCAGTGGCATCACCTCGGTTCACTACAACCTCACCTCCTGGGTTCAAGCAATTCTCAGCTTCCCAAGTAGCTGGGATTACAGGCGCATGCCACCATGCCTGGCTAATGTTTGTAATTTTAGTAAAGACGGGGTTTCACCATATTGGTTAGGCTGGTCTTGAACTCCTGACCTCAGGTGATCCACCTGCCTCAGCCTCCTGAAGTGCTGGGATTACGGGCATAAGCCATGGTGCCCAGCCTTAACTATCTCTTTAAAGACCTTATCACTAAATGCTGTCACATTCTGAGGAGCTGAATGTATGCTTTAATGTATGATTTCTGAGGAGATGCAGTTCAGCCCATAACAACCCCTTTTCCCAAATCACAAGATAAATACATACAAGAAAATGGAATAATTATTTTATTAAACATAGCCAAAATCACATGTAAACAGCAGGGCACAGCACTGCATACACTCATTACAGTAGCTCAGCGCTTTGTAGGTGCTCTGTGTTTGTGTGTCCACACATGCACGTACACAACAACCAGACAAACCCTGACAAATTCACCACTTACCATGACCTCTTAGAAAAGATTTTCCGAAGAAAAAGAAAGGTTATTATAAAGCTAAAATTCAATAGCATGTATCAAAATCTGGTCTTAGAGTGTCATACCATTTTTAAGTGTCCTAATACATTAAATGTACTTTCCTTTCTTTCAGTTTTAAGATATTTATTTTTTTCTTTAGATTATGTAAATCATATTATTGTCATAGAAAGTAAAAACTTGCATTTTCTTTTGTTTACATAGAAATAGGAAAAAAAACCCTGAAATTTATGTTTTACTGAACCCCAATATATATATATATATATATATATCTCCTGTACAAAAGCAAGAAAGAAATTAGCTCCTTGTTAAATATCAAATTCTAGGATATGTGAATAAAATTCAGTAAGGTTAAATGACACACTTACGTAAGCACTGTAAGTTGTTGGATGAATTCTCAAGAAGAAAAGAAGAGTGAACTTAGTAGAGCTCTGCACATGATAAAAGTATTTGGTAAATGCTTGTTAAGTGCAAAGACCTTTGAGAGTTACTGTGATGCTGGTAGCCTGTTGCCCAGGAACCTACCCTCTCTAATTAGCTACACAAAGCCTGTTCTTTTCTTCCTCCTGAGGTCAGCCCTTTGGTTAGAAAGGAGAAAAGGGCACACAATAGGAAACAGCTTAAGCAGAATACAGACAAGAAGAAAAAAGAAGCCAAATAAACCAAATCAAGAACTTAATTTATCTTACGCCATGCAGATCCCCTCCAGATTTTAAAGGGCAACTGCTCCCAGGCACACAGAATTGAGAGGAGAGGATTCACATTTGGGTGAGGCGAGGCACCTGGAAGAAGCCTTGACATACATTTCCTATTGTGGACTCTGGACTCCTTAGATTCAGATAATACATTAAACAATAATGTCCATGTGACTATTATTTGATGGATTTGATGAAATTAACTAAGCTGTCGGTCTAGCAATGAAGCTGAAGTATCTCTGGAAGAGGTGAGGCATGGAAATATCCTGAGGCTTTCAAAATTGCTTTTACCATGTTGTAATGTGAATCAGGGTGGTTTGCTTTAGCCTTGACTTTAGCTTATCAGTAATCATCAGTCACTCTTTTAGTAAAACTGAAAGGTCATTTGCTGCTGTTATTCAGGATGTAAAAAATAATTACTTTATCTTTCAACAGTAGATGGTACTGTGAGTAGATTGTCTCAGGGAATGGACAAGATATGGATCAGTTTAGGAGTTAGTGTCAGGGAATCAGGATGAGATACAGAGCCAAGTGACAACAGTAGCAAGTGTAAATACAGAGAATGAACATGCACAGGACATGTAGAATAATTTGTGAAACTGGATGTGCAAAACCTTACATTATCTGATAGTTGTCCTACAAACTTGAACACATGCAGAACTTTAATTCAATATTAAATTATTTAAGTGTATAATTTTAATTCAAATTAGTCGCAGATTATCTTCTTATTTATATTTTTTAGATGATAATGGTCAAATGTATTACTATACCAGGCAGATGAAGATATTATCTTGAATAGATTATCTACTCCTGTGTCTTTCACAGTAAAGAACAATGGTTAGGAAAATAACAGAATAAAGGAAGACAATGAAGAAGTTAAAGCAATAAAACAATGCGAGAAATAACCTGGGGTTGTCAAGTGACAGCACAATGTGGGTTTTAATCTCTGTTTTACAGCCACAATTCTAAAACATTTTATTTTAGCTTGATATTATTATCAAAACAAAATGTATCTATACTATTTTATCACAGCTTTCCTTTTTCTGACTTCTCGATTTCATGCATTTTCGGTTGATTAGTTTCACCTTCTGTTAGATTTTTGGTTTTCACTATTTTCAGAACTGTCCATAAAAACGGATTTCCAGATAGGTCATTACTTTATCTCAGCACATCTAAAATGCAATCATCCTAATTTCTACCCACCATTATTGCTGTAGAAAGTCAACAGTCAGTTTATTCTTCGTATTTCAAAAATAAATTCATATTTTCTTCCCAATTTTACCTACTCCCTATGCAACTAGCTATCGTGTACTAAATTTTATCGTAATGTGTATAGGAATTAATCCATTTCTATTTATAATGTATTAGATGTGTTGGGCTTCTCAAAATTACAAATTAATATCTTTTGTGAATTCTAGAAAATTCTGAGGCACAGTCTTCCTGTATATGGCCTAATACTTGGTTCTTGACTGTGAATCTCCAATTTTTATACATTTTGCTTTATCTTCTAGAACTGAACATTTCTCTGGAAGAGACGACCCACAGACTGGGAGAAAATACTTACAAACTATTCATCTTTCAAGTGGTTAATAACTAGAATATATAAGAAGGTTGAACAACTCTATAGGAAAAAAAATGTAATAATCCGATTTTAAAAACGGGAAACAATGCGAATAGACATTTCTCAAAAGAAGCCATACAAATGGCAAACAGGTATATGAAAAGGTACTGCAAATCATTGATCATGAAAGAAATGCAAATCAAAACTGCAGTAAGATATCATTTCACCCAATTAAAGTGAGTTTTATCCAGAAGACAAGTGTTAATGAATAATAGTACGGATTTGGAGTAAAAGGGAACCCTTATACACTGTTGGTGGGAATGTGAATTAGTATGGCAAAACAACATCCTTATATGGATATATTCATTCTATACTCTCTCTCTCTCTCTCTCTGTCTCTGTCTCTCAATAGATAGATGATAGATTGATAGATTGATAGATTGATTGATTGATAGATAGATAGATAGATAGATAGATAGATAGATAGATAGATAGATTATTGTCTCCCTATATTGAGAACAGTTAGGAGAATCTTCAAACCTAGAAATAGGGCTACCAAGTGATCCAGCAATTCCACTACTAGGTGTATACCCAAAAGAAAGAAAATCAGTATATCAAAGGGATATCTGCACTCCCATGTTTATGAAGCTTTATTCACAATAATCAAGATGTAGAATCAATCTAAGCATCCATCAACAGATGAATAGATAATGAGATACATACAGACAATGGAATACCATTCAGCCATAAAAGAATGAGCTCCTGTCATTTACAACAACATGAATGGAACTGAAGGTCATTGCATTTAGTGAAATAAGTCAGGCATAGAAAAATGAACTTCTCAGTCTCACTCATTTGTGTGAGCAAAATATTTAAACAATTGGACTCATGGAGATAGAAAATAGAATGATGGCTACCAGAGGCCAAGAAGGGTAGTAGGATAGGGGACAAGTAGAAATGATTACTGGGTACAAGAATATAATTAGCTAGAATGAATTAAATCAAGTATTTGATAGTTCAACAAGGGGAATATAGTCAACGAGTTACTGTATATTTAAAAATAAATAAAATACTATAATTGGAATGTTTATAATACAAAAACATGATAAATGCTTGAGGTGATGGATGCTCCATTTACTCCAAAGTGATTATTAGGCATAGTTTATCCTCTACACCTACTAAATATCCATAAAATGTTTAAAAATAAAAAAATAAATATGGCCATTTTTATTTTTATTTTTTTTTATTTGTAGATTTTATTTTAATCTTCCATGTGTTTCTTGTGTGCTTGGTTGTTTTTTGTTTTTGTGAATCCTTTTCCTTTGCTACATATTCAAACTGACTTTTATAAAACTTATACACCAGGAAACATTCTTTTATTTTTGTTCTTATTCATGACGCTTTGTTTTCTTGAGTGTTCAATTATTAATTGTATGTTGGTAATGCACTTAGTAGAACAAAATTTTTATAACCAATTTTGGCACTAAGCTAAACATGACCTCTTTTAGATGGTTGGTAGATTCTTTTAGACACATGTAGGAGCTACCAGCTCGGCCCACCCTCAACGTTATGGCCCTCACAACTCACATTAAAAAAAATAAATTCTTAATAGATCATAGATGTAAATATAAAATTTATAGAAAGTAAGGCAAATAAATATCGTTGACCTTGAATTTGGTGCTAAATTTTTAGATATAACATCAAAAGTATAGCCCCTTAAAAAAATGAGAAATAGCACATATTAAACGTTTTCTTAAGTAATGTACAAACTAGGAATGGAAAAAAAAAATAGTTACAACTTTTCTGATGAAGGACTTGTTTTCTGAATACATAAAGAACATTTAAAAGTCCAGTTCAAAAAATGGACAAATGATATGTACAGATACTTCAGCAAAATTGATAGATGGATGACAAATATGCACACAAAATAATTCTCAACATCGTTTGTAATGGAGGAGATATAAATGTAAATAACAATGATATGTTATTGCACACCATTACAATAAATAAAATCTAAAATAGGCTGACAATGTGAAATGTAGACAAGAAGAGACAACAATAAGAACTATTGCTCATTACTAGTGGGCATGAAAAATAGTAGTCACTCTGGAAGGCCATTTGGCATCTCATCACACATCACATAAGTCTATAATCATGCTCCTGGGTATTTAATCAAGTTACCTAGAAAGTTGTTTTTACAAAAAAAAAAAAAACAAAAAAACAAAAAAAAAACTGTGCATGTTTGAAAATGCTTTATTTATTCATAATCACAAAAACCTGGAGATAATATCTGAATACTTTGGTTAGTATGTATACGTGCATTTCCTGACTCTCTCTGTTGAGAGATGAATCAGTAATGTTCCAGTAGAAAAATAAGCCTTTTACCCATATCTTGATTTCTAAATACCATTCTCAAAGAAAATCAGGAATCCTTAGAGAAATGACTAATTCTAGGGCTAAAGCAAGGAAAATACAACATGAATCTGGAGCTTCATGTAGTACAAGAAAGTAACAAGCTCCGAAAACAAAAAGATGAGTTATATACCCTGAGTCACAAACAGTGAGTATTCTGACACCATATATTTTTGGCTTCTCTTGGCTAATGAAAGTTTTTCAAGTTGGTACACAATGGTCAAACTAAAACAGAAAAAAAAAAAGCAACTAAGTTATGTAGTATTTAGGTTATAACCCATATTATGAGATGAATATGTGTGAGTCCCTACTGATATAAATGAATTATTAAACAGATAAATGAGAAAAAACAAGACTTCCTGATGAAATAATTCCAAATCATTTATGTAGATAATCTCCATTAAAAGAATAGATCTTAATTCCCCTTCCCCACTAGAGTGCTGGCTGGACTTAGTGACTTGATTCCAAAGAAAGAGTGTTTAAAAAGAGAAAATATAGCAAACACTTTCGGATTCAGGTTTTCAGGGTTAACGTCATTAGTGGTAAGTCAAGGCAATAGCACCGACCTGCTGGTATTGTGTGATAATAAGGACATGGTGTATCTACATATAGCATGATTCCCATGAACTGTAACTCCAGTCTGAACAAGGAAAATATTAGACTCATATCAAGGATCATACTATTAAATATCTCACCACTATGTCTCACAACTGTCATGGTCACCAAAAATAAGGAAAGTTGGAACAATTGTTGTCACAGTCAAAAAAAAAAAAAAAAAAAAAAACCTAATATACATTGCAACTACAAGTAATGTGGTATTTTCAATGGGACTGGAACAGAAAACAAGTGGTAGAACTAGTACAATTTTAATCAAGCCTGGAGTTTAATTAATAATAATATTATTGGGGGCAGTGGCTCATACCTGCAAGTCCAGCACTTTGGGAGGCCGAGGCAGGTGGATCACAAGGTCAGGAGTTTAAGAGTAGCTTGGCCAATGTCTCTATTAAAAATACAAAAATTAGCTGGGTATGGTGGCACACGCCTGTAATCCCAGCTGCTTGGGAGGCTAAGGCAGGAAAATTGCTTGCACCGGGATCTGGGAGGCGGAGATTGCAGTGAGCCGAGATCGCACCACTGCACTCCACCCTGGGCTGCAGAAGGAGACTCCATCTCAAAATGATAATAATAACAATTTATTATTATTAAGTTTTTTTATTTTTTATTTATTTTTTTATTGTTATTTTGTTTTTATAGGAAAACAAACTTCTTTTTTTTAGAAAAATGTACTATAAAATGGTAAGCCACTGCAATGGGAAATTTAAGTGAGAGGTATACAGGAAATCTATACACAAGCTTTACAATTTCATTACATCTAAAATTATTTCAAAATAAAAAATTATTTTAAAAGTTTCTGCATACTCATACTGCCATTTGAATCCTTAATTTCCTTTCTATATAGCAATACATGTGGTGGTGTCGTTGTTGGAATAAAATTTAACATAGATCTATTTTCACTCAATAAACCATATTTAAAGCATATGCTGGTACCTTCACATGCAAATCAAACATATTCCAAATGGATAAAAGAAAATGGAAAATAAGCAAAATTAAATTAAAAAGGCAATTTCTAGTTCTCAAAAACTAGTTATCTCAATATCTTAGATTCTGTAGCCTTGAATCAGAAAACACATGTATAGGAAACACAGATGAAATAAATGTATAACAGAAAACACGTGTATAGGAAACACAGATGAAATACATTTATATCAGAAAACACGTGTATAGGAAATACAGATGAAATAAATTTATATTAGAAAACACGTGTATAGGAAACACAGATGGAATAAATTTATATCAGAAAACACATGTATAGGAAACACAGATGAAATAAATTTAGCATTAATAAATTCAATATATTGCACAGCCTGATTAAATTATACATACTGTACATTAAAGATTTTCAAACTGTAAGTGTAAAGCAATTTCAATTAAATGTAAAAATTGTTTTGATTTTTGAGGAAAGAAAAGAGAGTAAAGTCTTAACATTAAAAATATCCTTAGCAATATTTGAGATACCATATGTCTATAAAAAATTTATTTAAAAAAATAATATCAGTAACAAGGTTATTTTATTTTGTTTTATTTTTTCTTTATAATAAACTTGAATAGAGACATTTATTCATTAGGCTGTAATTTATCAATAGTCCTTTATATGCATTCATTTTTATAGCAAATGAGTAAATTATCTATATCCAATATTATTACAATACTTGACAAAATACATCTTTGTCCATAATTTGTTTGGTTTTCTGTTTTGCTTTTGTTTTGTTTGTTCGTTTCTTTGTTTTTGTTTTGTTTTGTTTTGTTTTGTTTTGGTTGTTGTTTTACTTCTATTTTAGGTTCAAGGGTAAATGTGCAGGTTTGTTATATATGTAATATGCAAGTGATAAGGCCGGTTGCCTCGTTGGGAGGTTGGACATGCCCACCTCTGCACCCGGCACCGGGCTCTGCACTGGGCACCTAGCTCTGCCGCAGAGCTCCCCTGGAAGTCTCCAGCTGATGCAAGGCTCCTGGCCGGTTCTCTCACCAGAAAACCCTCCCCGTCTCAATCCCGCTTCCCTAGAGTCGATCAGAACTCCCAGCTGTTGCTCGTTCCTCCTACCTATAAAACCCCATGCCTCGGGAAGCTGTGGGCGACTTCCCTGGCCCCTCTCCCTGGGACCATGAAACCTTTGCCCGGGAGCTGAATAAATTGGATTTTCATTTTCTTATACTGGCCTCAGTTTCCTCATTTTAAACTCGGCAATAACACTTACAGTGAATAATAGAAGAAATTGTGTGACATACATGAGGACTCTCCATTCAGTCTTTGAAATTTTTCTCTAAATCTAAAAATAATTTTAAAATTAAAACATTTTTAAAAATGACACTTTAAGTTCTGGGATAAACTTGGCAATAACCCTTACACAAGTCATAGAGGTTTTTGTACAGATTATTTCATCACTCAGGTAATAAGCAAAGTACCTCAAAGACAGTTTTTGATCCTCATCATGTTCCACCCTCCACCCTCAGGCAGGCTCCAGTGTCCGTTGTTTCCTTCTTTGGGTCCACATGTACTCAAAGTTTAGCTCCCACTTGTAAGTAAGAACGTGTGGTATTTCATTTTCCATTCCTGCATTAGTTCACTAAGGATACTGCCCTCCATTTCCCTCTATGTTGCTGCAAAGGGTTTATTCTCTTTATTTTTTATGGCTGTGCAGTATTCCATGATATATATGTACCATATTTTCTTTATTCAGTCTACTACTGATGGGAATTTAGGTTGGTTCCATTTCTCCACTATTGCGAACAATGCAGTGATGAACATACACAAGCATGGATCTTTATGGCAGAACTATTTATATTCTTTTAAGTATACATCCAATAAAGGGATTGCAGGTTTGAATGGCAATTCTGCTTGGAGTTCTTTGAGAAATTACCAAACTGCTTTTCATAATGGCTGAAATAATTTACAGTCCTACCAGCAGTTTGTAAACATTCATTTTTCTCTACAACTTCACCATCATGTTATTGTTTGCATGTCCATAATTTGAATTGACCTTTAGAACTTCTGAATTAGACAAAATTTTTCTGTTTTCAATAAGACTAAATCTAGGGAGGCTTTTGGCTTCCAGTGTCTCCCAGAAAGATGCTGAATTTAAACAAAACAAATAAGAAAAATCGTCAAGATCAGAAGGAAAATGATAGATGTAAATTTCAGGGAATGCAAGTGTAGGGTGATGTGCATCATTGATAAGGCACAGACAGCAAATATACAGCTGTCAAAGGTGACAAGGGGGATCAAGCAGCACTAGGTGTTAGGAAATATCCCTCTGAAATGCAAACACTTTATCCAACTCTGTGTAGGGCTTCTAACCCCCAGTCCTATGGGACTATAAAGGAACATGAGCCTCCCATAATTCCAGGGGCTCAGAAGGCTAAGTATGTTGCAAAGAAAAGGGGGACAACAAAGGAAAGGAAAGAGACAAGGTAAGACACCGACACCCGCTCATGAATCCAAAAACTTAGGAAGCAACAGATCCTGAACTGTCGGTCAGATGTTAGCATTTTATAGATAAAACAATTCCAGAATTTCAGAATGTGTTTTTCTGTATCATAAACTTTTCTTAATTGACAATTACTCCAACATACAAGAAGGCATATAAAAAAGCTGTAGAACAAAATTTGGGGTAAAGTAGACTTTATTATGTTTGACTTTTTAAAAAAAAGTCTGTTCTGCTGAGCACGATGGCTCGCTCATGCCTGTAATCCCAGAACTTTGGGAGGCCAAGACAGGCGGATCACTTGAAGTCAGGAATTTGAAACCAGCCTGGCCAACATGGCAAAACCTCTTCTCTACTAAAAATACAAAAATTAGCCAGGCATGGTTGCATGTGCCTGTAGTTCCAGCTACTTGGGAGTCTGAGGCAGGAGAATTGCTTGAACCCAGGAGGCGCAGGCTGCAGTGAGCTGGGACCACATCACTGCACTCTAGCCTGAGCGACAGAGTGAGACTCTGTCAAAAACAAAGAAAAAAAAAAAAAGACTTTCCCACTTTTTTCCCCTTCAGTTTCAAATTAGTCTCTAATGTTTACATTTAGCCAGGCTAGCTGAACTGTGCAAGAAAACAAAATCTCCAAGTAAACTTGAATTAGTAATATTATAAACAGTGAATCTTATCTCAACACCAGTAGCTTAATAATAGCAGATTTCAAGCAGGCAGAAAAGAAAAGAGAAATACATAGAGAGATTTAGAAGACTCTGTTTAATTTTATAGTTGCAGGACAAAAATAACCACCAGAATGCCAACAGGCTGAAACTTCTGACAAGTAAATGAGTCTCTGGGTTTCCAAGGAGGACAAATGGATCAGGATTCATGCCCGTTTTAAAGTGGGGTGTAAAAGCATCTGCACCCTCCAACGGGTAAGATGTAGTAAGACGAAATCTTGCAAGTCTTCAGGCTTCTCATGCTATCCTGCCACATGATGAAAAAAAGCAAGTGAAAAGGCAGTAGTCAGAAAGGGAGCATTGAAAGTGAATGAAGTAAACCTCTGTGCTAGCCATAAGGACCACAGTAAGGCTTCAGTAAAGCAAAGGCAACAAGCTGGAAAATGACAAGAACTATAGCTTTTCCATATTCCGTAAAGTAGACAGAGTGTGGATTAACCCAAAGCATATACTGGAAATCATCTTCCAATGCTGTTTCCATTTTTATTAAACACCAGGGACAAGACTCTACCCTTGTTGGGCCAGGACTCTAACCTGAATCTCTTACCCCAGGTACTCTAATACCATGGCCTGGAACTCTAATGCAAATCTTAGGCAGGCATCCTTTCCCTGTAATATACCCAAGGGACTCTAACCCCATGGGACCATGACTCATCCAAATATTACACCCATCCCAAATATTATACCCCCGGACTCTTACCCTGTTGGGCCAGAACTCTAACCCAAATTTCTCATTCCAACAACTCCGCTGGGGTTTGGATATATTAACCTTGATAGGATGCTACGATGGACCCTACTTACCAGTGAATTGGTGCTGTGCAGACTGGATTTCCCTGGCATAGGGTCTCATTTTAAGGTACCTTTGTTGTGGTCACCAGAAGGTCAGAAAAGATATCTAATCCAAACCCTAAAAGAGGGTCCTTGGATCTCACATAGGAAAGAACTGAAAGAGAATCACAGAGTACAGTGAGAAGAGATAGTTTATTGAAAGCTACTTCATTACAGAGTATGGCATCCTCAGAAGAAAATGGAGCAGTGCGTCATCTTTGCTTTAAGTTTTTCTTATATAGGGGTCTTGTCTATGTAAAGACTAAACTAAGATGTGCCTACATGCAGGTGGGCTGACAGCTTGACAAAATGTATTATTCTACTTATTTAAAGAAAGCTATCCTTGACATTTTAGTGTTTAAGTACATGAAAGCATAGCTATAATTATCCTGAAAGCATATATTGTTATGGGTATTGGGACATCTGGACTTTCTGTTGTAGGAGTGTGTCCTTGTAGGCATTACCAAACTCCTTTCTTAGCTGCAAACATCTTATGACCAGAGGTCATGACTGGCAAGGAATGTGCCTTGCTAGTTTTAAGACGGAGTCGATTTCAAATTGGTGTCACTCTGGTTGTCCTAGGGTTCTGCTTCCCTAACAAATGTATTCCTTATGTTCCTGGTGAAAGGAGTGTCCTCCAGGCCACATAGGAAAACAGAATAACCTAATAAGGTTCTGTTTTGTTTTGTTTTTTAATAAAAAATACTTATTTCTGATCATTTCTCTGATCCTTTTTGATATTCTGTTTAAAACACTGCCAAAATAATTCTGGCATTTCTCCCTCATTTACTGTAGATCATCATTATTTCCACATTTCAAGGAACCATCCCAGCAGAATATTCAGCTAGCTCCTGGTAACCTTGCTGAGATGACGGAGCTTAACTCATGGAGAAATACCCCATAAAATAAAACTCCATAACTCAGCATCACTTTATGCTTCTCTATTCTCTGCACTTTTCTCTTCCTCCTGTACAACACATTTATGTTCTAAATATCCACAGTCACTCCTGTGCTCCTGGTTCCTACAGAAACATAATAGTCATATGTAAAACTCATTTTTTAACGAAGACTTTATAACTTATAGCAGAGATGTTTCTTTCCATTCAAATTTTATTTAACCCTGTTACTTACTGGCCTAGAAACAAAAGAGCAAATGAGTAAAGGTTATAATGTGAATGAACATTAGGCAGCTAACAACACTCCTCTGTTGAAAATTATGGGTACTTCCCAGATGGCGCTACCCCAAGAGGTAGGGGTCTGATGGCTTTTAGCAAATAAATTTTAAGCAAATCTGTGGTGCCATGGTTCTTATTACCGCTAACCAAATTTCCCCAACCCAAGTCTTAGAGTCTCATTCCTTCCCTATGAGGCTCCTGAATTCAGAGCAAGAGCATTGACAGGGCTGTGAGACTGATCTCGATGATAACATTTGGAGCTTGAACCTGATTTGAGGACAAGCTCTGCTACATCTGCAGAAGAATGGGATCTATTTTATAGGATGCTTTTGCATGGTTTCCAGGCAATGGAGGGAGGCTTCTGTCTACAGGTTTAGCCCTTCTGGCTTTTATATTGTCTTGAATTGTTAGTTCATTACCCTGTGCCATAATATTTATAAATTCTATTTCCCTCAAATCTTTTTTTTATTTTAGAGACATAATAAGCAAATACTTTCCCTTCTTCTTATATGGTATCGCAGTCTATCCAGTCAAATTCCAGAAACTAACAATGCCTTGGTATACCAAGGGTTATTTTAAGACAGCTAACCAGGAATGGAATTCTTAGTGCTATCTGATGAAATTCCTTGTTCCCATGTCAATATTCTGCTTTGTAAGATCACTTATAGTAGCAATGTTCTAGTTTGAATTTATTAAATGCAGACTGTACATCAAAGGTTACATTGCAAGTGGTTGATTTTGAAGTTTATTGCAAGTAGTACCAGGAGAAAATGGGGAATGAGAGAGAAATGGTAGAAAATTAATATTAGTAGTTTTATTATAGGGTTCTCATGGCTAATAACACAGCTCCTGCCTTTCTAGAGTTTCTGAAATACTGTGTTAAAATAACGTGTCCCATAGAAACCTGGTAAAGAGAGAGTATTTATTAACCATGCCCCATCTCACATTGATTGAGGGTTAATTCTAGGGACCATATTTCTGGTACTTTAACTGTCATTAAGAACATTTACCTCAGAGAGCAGCTGAATATTTAATAAGGCAGGTTTGCAGCTGGGCATAGAGCCTCATGTGTGTAATACAAGCACTTTGCAGGGCAAAGCCAGAGGATCGCTTGAGTTCAGAAATTCAAGACCAGCCTGGGCAACATAGTGAGACCCCATTTCTTCAAAAATTTTGTAAGAAGATTAGCATGGTACTGCCCACATGTAATTTCAGCTACTTGAGGGGCTGAGACAGGAGGATTACTTGAGCCTAGGAATTGGAGGCTGCAGTGAACTATGATTGCATTATTGCACTGTCTAAAAATATAAATAAAAATCAGGCATGTTTGAGCATTACTCAGCCTGCTAATTGACATTTAACTTTCATTAATAATATGGTTTTGTCAGTAAACTTACCTTTAAAGATTAGACATTAATAATGGTAAGGGTTTCTTTTTTTTTTTTTTTTTTTAATCTCCAACTTTTATCTTAAGTTCAGGGATACATAGGCAGGATGTACAGGGTTGTTACATAGGTGAACGTGTACCATGGTGATTTGCTGCAAAGACCATCCCATCACCCAGGTATTAAGCCCAGCTATTCTTCCACGATCAGTGTTTCAATAAAAGCACATGTATACACCACCTTGCTTTCTAACTACATTTCATTCCACAGCAGCAGAGAAGCAGTTCATTGGTGATCATTTGTACTACAAAGACCGTTAACAGTGACTATTTTGGAATTACTCTCTCAATTTCAGACATTGAAAAGGTACTTGCTATAATAAGACCTTTTTAAAATTTGGTGTAGGTTTCACAAAACAAAAATAGTACAGTGTCGTTGAGCCTTAAATGACCTTTGTTTAACATCTTGTCTAAGGTTTTTTTCTTTTGGGTATTATGACCCATTGAGAACAAGATTTTCTATTCTTTTTATTTATACAGATTTTTCAGAAAAGCATTTTTTTAACAGTTTGTCTAAGTTAACCTTCTTCTTTTTAAAGCTACAGACCACGAACACTTCAAACCTAATCTTTTTGACTCTCATTTTTTTTTTCTCAGAAGAGTCAAAAAAGAATCCTATCCTCCAATGTGAAAGCCAGCATTTCTAACCCATCTTTTAACAACTGTGAATTGTGTGTTACTCTACGTATGTTTACCTTTTTTTCAGGTGGTAAAGAGGTAAGGAGGGTTAATGTGAAGATTTAATAAGTGAAGGTAACATAGAAAAAAATATGTAATATAAAATAAGTTAATATTTGAAGAGACTCCAGAAAGCCCCAGCCTCATTTTTTATGAATGAAGAGATGGCAAAAAAAATGTTTACGAGCATATGTAACAAAAAATGTGTTTGTCATGTATATTTTAGTTTTTAATATGTATTCATTATGATTACTTTATAATATTTAAATATAAAACCTTAGAAATTAAAATAATTTTATAGATAAGAAGTTTAGAATATTATTGATAAAATGGAACAATATATCTATATTTAGCCAAATAATTCTGAAATCAATATTTATTTTATTGTATCAGTTTACAATTTTGAGGGGAAAACTACCAGTTCCATTTTTAGATTTTACATATGCATGCTAATTTGGGGAAAAAAGCATTAAGATTTAGATAAACAAATTTTGTGGTAAAATAAAAATATGAATGAGCTGAATTACTAATGAAGCATTTCTGTATTGTTTTATTCCTGTCCTTTGAAATGTTTTTTATCGTATGCCTGTTCTTCTGATAGTCAATATTGATAATGTCTGCAAAGTAAAATATGAAAAATAAATGAAAACGAATGTATCTTTGACGTGTGTGTGTGTGTGTGTTCTCTTGTATTATAAAGAGGTGACTCAAAAGCAAGATGAAAAGGCATTATAATTCTGAGTGGCAGAATGTGGCACAAGAGTTCCCTCAAGTGTATAATACAGCCTACAGGGAGACCAAATGCATTAGGATGTATTTATATTGATAAAGGAGTCATTCTTCCTAGTGTTTAGAAGACGAATTCTGCCATGACCCACATAACAAATTACTGTTTTCTGACCTCCCTGAAACAAGAACGTGGTAAAGTACATCCAGTGGAGCTGATGTAGTAGAGACACTTTCACCACAACAAGAAGTCTGCAGGGCGCAAAGACAGCCCCCGCCCCTCGCCCTCCGCTTATTTCCTATGCCACTAAAACACTCGATAAAGAGTCTTATCACCTCGATGCCAGAGCTCCTTTATTAAGAGACAGAAAAAGGAAATGCTGTGCTACCACAGTGGCATGAGATTTTCTGAAGAGTTAAGATCACTAAATGAAAGAAAGAATTCATACAACCTGGAAGGAATTCTTTTGTTATGATGCAGTACATCTAGCCAGCAGCTTGAATTAAGAGCGGATTTTTTCCTCATTATTTCACATTCTGTCATCCTTCCTACCTTGCAGAGCTCAGCCAACAGCTGCTATAAGTCCTTCCCTCTTCAATCATCTCACTTGCGCTGAACAAATACATTTTATTCAAAGCACACACTGTATACATTTTTAATGATAACAAATATAATTTATTTTATAATGTATTGCTGTTTCTTATGGATAATATTGGACTTAAAACAGCAATGCTCCTATCTTCCATGGATCTATTTCCTATTAACATTGTCATAAAATTATTAAATGAGCATTTTTATGTGACTGATTATCCTGGAGCAGAGATGTTAAAAATGATTTTCAAACATACCTAGACTTGAAACAATTTAGTTGTAAAGATACATGTAAAATATAATATCATTTTTAAAATGTGATTCAAAGTAAATAAACTTCATCCTGAGACATTGTATAGTAATTTTTCCAAAATAAAAATCTAAGAACTTTTAGTGCTTAGTAAGTACTTCTTGTCACTATTGCTGAGCAGGCAGTTCTATATTCACTTAGAATAACTGAAGTAATATTTGGTCATTTTTCTAATAGCCAATAAAGTACTGTATCTTACACACCACCGGACAGCTTAAAAACTAAGCCCATTAATTGTTGCTCTTAATATTCCATTTAATACTTTACTGCTGAATGCAGTCAGGAGAAAAGCAGTGGTTTGTAAAAGGATCACTGCAACAAGAAGAGCTAACGATCCTAAATATATAAGCACCCAATACAGGAGCACCCAGATACATAAGGCAAGTTCTTAATGACTTACAAAGAGACTTAGACTCCCACACAATAATAGTGGGAGACTTTAACACCCCATTGTCAATATTAGACAGATCAACCAGACAGAAAATCAACAAGGATATCCGGGACCTGAATACAGACCTGGAACAAGCAAACCTAATAGACATTTACAGAACTCTCCACCCCAAATCCACAGAATATACATTCTTCTCAGCACCACATCACACCTACTCTAAAATTGACCACATAATTGGCAATAAATCACTCCTCAGCAAATGCAAAAGAACAGAAATCATAACAAACAGTCTCTCAGACCACAGTGCAATCGAGTTAGAACTCAGAATGCAGAAACTAACTCAGAACCGCACAGCTTCATGGAAACTGAACAACTTGCTCTTGAATGTTGACTGGATAAACAATGAAATGAAGGCAGAAATAAAGATGTTCTTCGAAATCAATGAGAACGAAGACACAACATACCAGAATCTCTGGGACACATTTAAAGCAGTCTCTAGAGGAAAATATATAGCAATGAGTGCCCACATGAGAAGAAAGGAGAGATCTAAAATTGACGCCCTATCATCAAAATTGAAAGAGCTAGAGGAGCAAGATCAAAAAAACTCAAAACCTAGCAGAAGACAGGAAATAACTAAGATCAGAGCAGAACTGAAGGAAATAGAGACACAAAAAACTCTTCTAAAAATCAGTAAATCCAGGAGCTGGTTTTTTGAAAAGATCAACAAAATAGACAGACCACTAGCCAGATTAATAAAAAAGAAAAGAGAGAATAACCAAATTGATGCAATAAAAAACGATAAAGGGGATATCACCACAGATTCCACAGAAATCCAAACCATCATCAGAGATTATTACAAACAACTCTATGCACATAAACTAGTAAACCTGGAAGAAATGGATAAATTCCTGGACACCTGCATCCTCCCAAGCCTAAACCTGGAAGAAGCCGAAACCCTGAATAGACCAATAACATGGTCTGAAGTCGAGGCAGCAATAAAGAGCCTACCACCCAAAAAAAGCCCAGGTCCAGATGGGTTCACAGCTGAATTCTACCAGACATACAAAGAGGAGCTGATACCATTCCTTCTGAAACTATTCCAGACAATCCAAAAAGAGGGAATCCTTCCCAAATCATTTTACGAGACAAACATCATCCTGATACCAAAACCCGGCAGAGACTCAAAAAGAAAAGAAAATTTCAGGCCAATATCCTTGATGAACATAGATGCAAAAATCTTCAATAAAATACTGGCAAACCGATTGCAACAGCATATCAAAAAGCTCATCCACCACGATCAAGTAGGATTCATCCCGGGGATGCAAGGCTGGTGCAACATATGCAAGTCCATAAACGTAATTCACCACATAAACAGAACAAAAGACAAAAGACACATGATTATCTCGCTTGATGCAGAGAAGGCTTTTGACAAAATTCAACAACTCTTTATGCTAAAAACCCTCAATAAACTAGGTATTGATGGAACGTATCTCAAAACAATAAAAGCTATTTATGACAAACCAACAGCCAATATCATACTGAATGGGCAAAAACTGGAAGCATTCCCTTTGAAATCTGGCACTAGACAAGGATGCCCTCTCTCACCACTCCTATTCAATATAGTATTGGAAGTTTTAGCCAGAGCAATCAGGCAAGAAAAAGAAATAAAGAGTATCCAAATTGGAAAGGAGGAAATCAAATTGTCTCTATTTGCAGATGACATGATTGTATATCTGGAAGACCCCATCATCTCAGCCCAAAATCTCTTGAAACTGATAAACAACTTCAGCAAAGTCTCAGGATACAAAATCAACATGCAAAAATCACAAGCATTCCTATACACCAGTAGTAGACTTCAAGAGAGCCAAATCAAGAACGAACTGCCATTCACAATTGCTACAAAGAGAATAAAGTACCTAGGAATACAACTAACAAGGAACGTAAAGGACCTCTTCAAGGAGAACTACAAGCCATTGCTCAACGAAATAAGAGAGGATACAAACAGATGGAGAAACATTCCATCTTCATGGTTAGGAAGAATCAACATCGTGAAAATGGCCATACTGCCCAAAGTAATTTACAGATTCAACGCTATTCCCATCAAGCTACCAATGACCTTCTTCACAGAACTGGAAAAAAACACCTTAAACTTCATATGGAACCAAAAGAGAGCCCACATAGCCAAGTCAATTCTAAGCAAAAGGAACAAAGCAGGAGGCATCACACTACCGGACTTCAAACTATACTACAAGGCTACAGTAATCAAAACAGCATGGTACTGGTACCAAAACAGAGATATAGACCGATGGAACAGAACAGAGGCCTCAGAGGAAATACAACATACCCACAACCATCTGATCTTCGACAAACCTGACAAAAACAAGCAACGGGGAAAGGACTCCCTGTTTAATAAATGGTGTTGGGGAAACTGGCTAGCCATGTGCAGAAAGCAGAAACAGGACCCCTTCCTGACACCTTACACCAAAATTAACTCCAGATGGATTAAAGACTTAAACATCAGACCTAATACCATAAAAACCTTAGAAGAAAATCTAGGCAAAACCATTCAGGACATAGGTGTAGGCAAGGACTTCATGACCATAACGCCAAAAGCAATGGCAACAAAAGCCAAAATAGACAAATGGGACCTAATCAAACTCCACAGCTTCTGCACGGCAAAAGTAACAGTCAGTAGAGTGAATCAGCAACCAACAGAATGGGAAAAAATTTTTGCATCCTACCCATCTGACAAGGGGCTGATATCCAGAATTTACAAAGAACTAAAGCAGATCTACAAGAAAAAAACAAACAAGCCCATTCAAAAATGGGCGAAGGATATGAACAGATACTTTACAAAAGAAGACATACAGGAGGCCAACAAACATATGAAAAAATGCTCATCATCACTGGTCATCAGAGAAATGCAAATCAAAACCACATTGAGATACCATCTCACACCAGTTAGAATGGCGATCATTAAAAAATCGGGAAACAACAGATGCTGGAGAGGATGTGGAGAAATAGGAACACTTTTACACTGTTTGTGGGAATGTAAATTAATTCAACCATTGTGGAAGACAGTGTGGCGATTCCTCAAGGATCTAAAAATAGAAATCCCATTTGACCCATTACAATAGCAATCCCATTACTGGGTATGTATCCAAAGGATTATAAATCATTCTACTACAAGGACACGTGCACACGAATGTTCATTGCAGCACTGTTTACAATAGCAAAGACCTGGAACCAACCCAAATGCCCGACGATCATAGAGTGGATAGGGAAAATGTGGTACATATACAGCATGGAATATTACGCAGCCATCAAAAACGATGAGTTCACGTCCTTTGTAGGGACATGGATGAACCTGGAAACCATCATTCTCAGCAAACTGACACAAGAGCAGAAAATCAAACACCGTATATTCTCACTCATAGGCGGGTGTTGAACAATGAGAACATATGGACACAGGGAGGGGAGCACTACACACCGGGGTCCGTTGGGGGGAAATGGGGGAGGGGCGGGGGGTTGGGGATGTGGGAAGTGATAGCATGGGGAGAAATGACAGATACAGGTGAGGGGATGGAAGGCAGCAAACCACACTGCTGTGTGTGTTCCTATGCAACAATCTTGCATGTTCATCACATGTACCCCAAAATCTAAAATGCAATTAAAAAAAAAAAAGAAAAATAAAACATTCCATGCCTATAGTTAGGAAGAAATTGGTATCGTGAAAATGGCCATAAGACCCAAAGTAATTTATAGATTCAACACTATCTCCATCAAGCTACCATCAACCTTCTTCACAGAACTGGAAAAAAATCACGTTAAACTTTATATGGAACCAAAAAAAGAGTCCGCATAACCAAGACAATGCTAAGCCAAAAAAATGAAGCTGGAGGCATCATGCTACCTGACTTAAACTATGCTACAAGGCTACAATAATCAAAACACCAAGGTACTGGTATCAAAACAAAGATGTAGACCAATGAAACAGAACAGAGGCCTCGGAAGTAACACCACACTTCTACAAACACCTGATATTTGACAAACCTGACAAAAACAAGCAGTGGGGAAAGGATTCCCTGTTTAATAAATGGTTTTGGGAAAACTGGTTATTCATGTGCAGAAAGTTGAAACAGGACACATTTCTTACACCATATACAAAAATTAACTCCAGATGGGTTAAAGATTTAAACAGAAGGTCTAACACCATAAAAACCCTAGAAGAAAGCATAGGCAACACCATTCAGGACATAGGCATAGGCAAGAACTTCATGACTAAAACACGGAAAGCAATGGCAACAAAAGCCAAAATAGGCAAATGGGATCTAATTAAACTTAAGAGCTTCTGCATAGCAAAAGAAATTACCATTAGTGTGAACCAGCAACCAACAGAATGGGAAAAAAAAATGCAATCTTCCCATCTGACAAAAGGCTAATATCAAGAATCTACAAAGAACTGAAACAAATTTACAGGAAAAAAACAACCTCAGCAAAAAGTGATTGAAGGACATGAACAGACACTTTTCAAAAGAAGACATTTATGCAGCCAACAAACATATGATAAAATGCTCATCACTGGTCAATAGAGAAATGGAAATCAAAACCACAATGTGATATCATCTCACACCAGTTAGAATGGCGATCATTAAAAAATCTGAAGACAGCAGATGCTGGAGAGGATGTGGAAGAATACAAACACATCTACATCATTGGTTGGAGTCTAAATTAGTTCAAACATTGTGGAAGACTGTGGTGAGTCCTCAGGGATATACAAATAGAAATTCCATTTGGGTATATAAATTGTTCTTTTATAAAGAAACATGAACACATCTGTTTACTGTGGCACTGTTTAGAATAGCGAAGACTTGGAACCAACCTGAATGCCCATCAATGATAGAGTAGATAAAGAAAATGTGGCACATATATACCATGGAATACTATGCATCCACAAAAAAGGATGAGTTCATGTACTTTGCAGGGACATGAAAGAAGCTGGAAACCACTGTTCTCAGCAAACTGGCACAAGAACAGAAAACCAAGCACCGCATGTTCTCACTCCTAAGTGTGTGTTGACAATGAGAACACAGGGACACAGGGAGGGCAACATCACATACCAGGGCCTGTTGGGGGATGGGAGAGCTTGGGGAGGGTTAGTGGAGGGTGAGGGGATAGGAGATGGATAACATTAGGAGAAATACCTAATATAGTTGATGGGGGGATAGATGCAGAAAACCATCATGGCATGTGCATACCTATGTAACAATCCTGTATGATCTGCACACATACCCCAGAACTTAAAGTATAATTTTAAAAAAAGAGCTAGGTAAGATTAAATGAAGTCATAAGGGTGGTGCTCTAGTCCAAAATATGTGTTTCCTTAGAAGAAAAGCAGGAAACACAAGAAATGTGTATGAAGAGACCACATGAGGACATAGTGAAAAGGCAGCCATCTGCAAACAAGAGTAGAAGCCTCAGGAGAAACCAGCTCGGCTGGCACCTTGATCTTACACTTCGAGCCTCCACAACTGTGAAAAAAATAATCTCTACTGTTTAAGTCAGAGAGTCTGTGGTTTTTGTTACAGCAGCCTCAGCAAACTAATATAATAACAAGCCAATCTTACCAAAATGGATGTATTTCAAAACACATTTTATTCAAATTCTCTTGATTGTGCTATTTAGAATTTTTTGTGGTTCTTGTATAGCCCTATGCAAGACATATTTACCTTACATAATTTTCAGGGTATTTTAATCATGCATGTGTTGGGTTAGAAAATAATAAAAAGCATTGACATTTGGTAAAATGGTAGAAAAAATGCTTCTGTCGCATTGTGTCTCTGAAAACAGATGCTATTACTTGCTATTTTCTTGACTTAGCCTTTTATTTTAAAAAAGTATATATATGAATAGCACTTGCCTATCTCTATCCACAACTGTTCTACTTGATTTTATTCATTCCCCTTAAACCAAGCAAATTGGGAAAGAACTGAGTCATAATACTTTAAGCTTCACAAGAAAATCATACCTTCTTGTTTCTGTAAGTGTTTTGGGTAAAAACAGACATGTAAGAAGTTCTGACCAATACTGCACACATTAAAGTTTGCTGATATTTCTTAAGAAAGGTTTATTAGAATAGCAAAGAAGGGAAAAATCATGAAGGAAAGACATTCTTTCCCCTGACACTTGCTGTGTTTGGATAAGAGCATAAATAATGAAACTATGGCAGCCATTTATGAACATGAGTAGACAAATCTGAGTTTGAAAGCCCACAAGGCAATATAGGACAGAGAAAATATGGGGAGAACTTGGCCCTAGATGGCATCGGTGAGTTGCTGAAATGACCAGCTATGGTGCTTCCTGACTTCTAGATTCTACAGAACATATATATATATATATATGTAAATGTGCCCATATACATATATATACATATATATATGTATATGTTACCATTTGTGTCTCTCTTTTGCTTTCCTGTGAGGTGCACTGCGGGGCTTTTGCACACACAGGCCACACACACAAGCAGGAGATGACACGTGGGGTGTGCATTTCTCTACACACTGCCCCTCGCCCAGGAACACTGCAGAGAACATATATATATATATATATATATATATATATATATATATATATATACACACACACACACACACACACATATATATGTGTATATATATGCCCATACATATATAGGTATAGGTATATACATGTGTATGTACATATACGTGTGTATATACACATATACATATATACATGTGTATGTACATGTATACATGTACAGATGTATATGTAAATATATACACATATACATGTATCTATATGTATATGTATATATATATATATATATATATATATGTATATATATACACTGGCAACAGAATGGGAAAAATTTTTGCAATCTACCCATCTGACAAAGTGCTAATATCTAGTCATGTGCAGAAAGTTGAAACTGGACACACAACTGGAATCCAGAAGTAATAAATCCAGTAGTAAGGAATAAATATGTCATATATATGTACACACACACACACACACACACACACACACACACAATCCTGAATTTTAAGGGATTTTTGCTTATTTTCTCTATCATTTGCACCGAACATAGCCTATACTAATAGCTCAATATATTCAAAATATACCATTAAAAAGACCAGACTGTTTTTTGTGCATTAACTTAATTAATCAACCCAAATGCCTAGGAAGCGTAAAATATTTTAATCTCCATATTAAAACTAAGATTTTGAAAATTAAGAAATATGACAAGGTAAGAACATAATGTTAACTCAAGTGGCTCTGATGATGGAGTGCCATATGTAAGTTTCTCTTATTAAATGTATTTTCTATGTTTCCTTTATTAATTGGATATTGCCAGATAAGGCATATGTTTGGTTTCTATGTTATTTATCTAGCGATTAGGAATAATTATGTAATTACTTTTTCAATTTGACATTTTATTGATAATTTACTGCATGTAAATTTTGTGGGCTATAAATAAAACCTGCCCTCACACCAGGGGGTATTTTAAACTGAAATGAATGGACAAAATATAAAATTATATAAATTAATGTTGAAATTTTCCAGTTACATCCAAAATATTACATGTACCCAGAGCTGGGGGAAATTATCTCCAACTTTGATTGGTAAAGAAGTTATGTAGTGGTGGAAATATCAATGCCAGTACTAAAGAAATGTTTATATTTTCAAAATGTAAATTAGAGAATCACCTATCAGACACAATGGAGTAACAGCGGTCAGATTTACCTTTTCAGCAGAAACAACTAAAATAATAGGAGAAATATACGGTATTCAAAATATCAAATATCTATTAATAAAGACAGGTATCCCTGAAATACAGAAAACAATTGAACTGAGCTTAAAAAATACCCTCAACTTACTGACTGGAGAAATTTTCTAGGATGCACAGCAAGGAATCAAAGCCAGGAAAAGCCAAGAAATCTCCCTAAGATGATGATTTCATTGAAATCAGAGTAGCTAAAGTAAACAGGATAGAATAGAAGAAAGAGGTTCACAGATAAACAACTTTAGATATTCCTACATATATTATGAGTACTCCTCAAGTATTTAGATGACTGCAAATTAGTGCATGTATTGAAGGAATCTCTCTAACTCAGGGAAAAGAGCAAACTAAAATAACTATGGACGACTGTCCTCCAAACTCACAAATGATGCCAGGAATAGTGCTTGGTCCCAACTGCTAGAATTAAAAACCTCATAATTCAGGTAGCATTAGTTAGGGTACTAAAAAAGGCCTTGGCTTAGTAGTATGGAAATTTAGTTTTTCCCTTTTTCTTCAAAAAAAAAAAAAGTTAATTTCTTTTTTTTCTTTTAAAGGAAGATCTGCGTCTCATTGAGAAATTGTAAATCAAGATTTAAAAAGATTTAGCTGCCCATTAGCTTGCCTAAGTCCTATAAAAATATCTCAGGAGTATTTAAAGAAACGCAAAAATATCTGTATACATTAAAATAGGAATTGCAATGGCTGGTATACAGTAAAAAATTACCAGGGCTGTAAAAATGCAGGAAAACAAAATCTATCATGAGTGTAAAAAAGAATGAATCCAAAGCAATGAACAATAATACATGTGACAAAATTAGTAGACAGAAACATTAAAAGAGGTGCCATAACTCTAATGCACATATTCACAAAGCTATAGATGGAACATGTTAAGTAGATATACAGGTTATATAAAAACCTTCATATTGTACATTGTTTGTCATTAACATATTAATGTTGACTAAGAAATACTAGAAAATGTGAAGACATACAAAGGTTGGAAGACAATTCTCCATTGTTTCTCATATTACTGTGTGTCTTTTGAGAGATGGCCTAATTACCCTTTCTTATGGACTATCTTTTCAAGGATGCTGGTATGTGGACAGACTTTGGTGACAAAGCTAATGTTTTTTACTGAAGCAAATAGTAAGAATATTTATTTGCCATTCCAAAAGATTCAAATTCTCTAAGTTTATGTAATGCAACTCCCTGTGTGTATAAGTGCCATCTTGCCTTCTTCATGACACTTAGGGAACTGGGCTTGAAGAATCAGCAAAAATTCTAATATATTATCCATTACTCTCTTAGTCTGTTCTCACATTACTGTAAGAAAATACTTGGAACTGGGTAATTTATTTAACAAAATGAGATTTAACTGATTTTGATTTTGCAGGCTCTACAGGAAGCATTCTGCTGGCATCTGCTTGGCTTCTGGGGAGGTCCCAGGAAAATTACAATCATGATTGAAGGTGAGGGGGAAGCAGACAGGTCACATGGCCATGGCAGGGGAAAGAGAGTGAGTAGGAGAAGGTACAACATACTTTTAAACTGGAACTCACTCACTATCGAAAGGATGGTATAAACAGGATGGTGCTAAATCATTCATGAGAAATCTGCCCCCATGATCCAATCACCTTCCACCAGGCCCATCTCCAACACTGGAGATCACATTTCAAAATGAGATTTGGACAGAGACACACATCTAAACTATATCGGTTGCTATTTTTGTGACTAATAAGATTTCTTGATCCCTGAACCAGGAGTCTGGTTTTCTACCAGCATAATTAAACTGTGACATGTTAAATTGGCAGCATGTAAGTGAGATAAAATCTCATACTCTTAGCAGTTTTTGACAGTTATGCAAAAGTGTATGATACTGAAAGAAACATAAGTTTCTGAAAAGTAAAAATAGGCACTTCAGGGAGTAACTAATGCTATTTTATATGGTTTGCCTCTGTGTCCCCATCCAAATGTTGAGTTTTAATCCCCAATGTGGGGGGAAGTATCTGGTGGGAGGTGATTGGATCATGGGGACAAATCCCCCCCTTTCCCCCCACCCCACTATTTTCGTGATAGTGAATGAGTTCTCATGAGATCTGGTTGTTTAAAAATATGTGGTACTTCTCCAGTCATTCTCTTTCCCTCCTGCTGCTATGTGAAGATATTCTTGCTTCCCTTTCAACTTTCTGAATGACTGTTAAGTTTCTAAGGCCTTCAAAGAAATGCTTCCCGTACAGCTTGCAGAACTGTGAGTCAATTAAACCTCTTTTCTTTATAAACCATTAAGTTTCAGGTGTTCTTTATAGCAGTATAAGAACAGACCAATACAGAAAATTGGTACTGGGAGTGAGGCATTGCTATAAAGATACCTGGAAATATAGGAGTAACTTTGGAACTGGCTAATGCACAGAGGTTGAAAGAGTTAGGAGGGATCAGAAGAAGACGGAAAGATGAGAGAACATTTAGAACTTCCTGGAGACTTGTTGAGTGGTTGTGACCAAATGCGGATAGTAACATGGGCAGTCAAGTCCAGGCTGAGGTGCTCAAAAGGAAGGAGGAACTTATTGGGAACTGGCGTAAAGGTCACTCTTGCTGTGCTGTAGCAAAGGGACTGGCAGCATTGTGCTCCTGAATTAAGAATCTGTGAAACTTTGAACTGGAGAGTGATGATTTAGGGTATCTGTTCAAATAAATTGATAAGTAGCAAGGCATTCGAGATGTGTTTATGCAAAAAGTGTATGCTAATTTGCATAAACAAAGAAATGACCTAAAACTAGAACTTATACTTAAAATGAAAGCAGGGCTTAAATGTTTGGAACATTTACCCAACTATGTGGTAGTAGAAGAAAATAAAGTATTTGCTGAGGACAAATTAAAGGCTATAGAAATTTGCATATGTAAAAAAAGCCAAATGTTAATACTCAGGACAGTGGGGAAAATGTGCACAGGGTATTTCAGAGACATTCCTGGCAGCTCCTTCCATCATAGGCCTAGAGGCCTAGGAGGAGAAAAGGGTCTCCTGAGTCATTCCCAGGACCCAGTGGTTCTTTGCAGCCTTGGGACATGGTTTCCTGTGTCCCAGTCACTCCAGATTTAGCCAAGACTAAAAGGGGACAAGGTATAGCTTAGTCAGTGGCTTTGGAGGGTGTAAGCACCAAGCTTTGGGAGCTCCCATATGGCGTTGAGCTTCTGGGTGTGCAGAAGGCAAGAGTTGAGGTTTGGGAGCCTCTGCCTAGATTTCAGAGGATGTATCAAAACACCTGAATGTCCAGACAGAAGTCTGCTGCAAGGGTGAAGACCTCATGAAGAACCTCTACTATTGCAGTCTGGAGGGGAAATGTAGGGTTGTTATCTCACACTGGTTCCCCACTGAAGAACTGCCTAGTGAAGCTATGAGAAGGTCACAGTCCTCCAGACCCCAGAATGATGGATCCATCATCAGCTTGCATCATGTGCCTGGAAAAGCAGCAGACACTCAACTCCAGTCCATGAAAGCAGCTGTCAGGGCTGTACTCTGCATATCGACAAGAGCAGAACTGCCCAAGGCTTTTGGAGCCCACCCCTTGCCTCACTGTGGCCTGGTTGTGAGACATGGAGTCAAAGGAGATTGTTCTGGGACATTAATATTTAATGACTGTCCTGCTAGGGCAGGCTTGTAGCCCCTTTTTTTTGGCCAATTTGTCCCTTTTGGAATACCAGCATTTACCCAATGCCTATATCCCTATTATATATTGAAAATAACTAACTTGTTTTTTATTTTCCAGGCTTATAGACAGAGGAGGCTTGCCTTGTCTCAGATGAGCCTTTGGACTTGGACTTTTGAGTTAATGCTGGAATGAGTTAAGAATTTGGGGGTATCTTGAGAAAAAATGATTGTGATTTTAAATATGAAAAGTCATAAGCCTTGTGAGGGGACACTGTGGAATAATATGTCTTGCCTCTGTGTTCCCACCCAAATCTCATGTAGAATTTTAATTCCCAATATCACTGGAGGGGACGGATAGGAGGTGATTGGATCATGGGGGCAGATTTTCCCTTTGCTATTCTAGTGATAGGGAATGAGTTCTTACATAAGACTTGAGAGGGGCTATGGTTAAATAATACATTTTGCCTATGTGCCCCCACCCAAATCTCATGTTGAATTGTAATTCCCAACATTGGTAGAAGGATCTGGTAGGAGCTGATTGGATCATGGGGGGAGATTTCCTCCTTGCTGTTCTTGTGACAGTGAATGAGTTCTTATGAGATTTGAGTTTTTAAAAGTGTGTAACACTTCCTTCTTTGCTCTCTCTTTCTTGATATCATGTGAAAACATGCTTGCTTCACCTTTGCACATGATTGTAAGTTTTCTAAGGATTCCCAGCCATGTTTCCTATACATCCGTGGAACTGTGAGTCAATTAAAATTCTCTTTTTTGTAAGTTAGCCAGTCTCCATTACGCCTTTATAGCACTGTAAGAATGGGCTAATACATTATTTTACAGAAATCGTGGAAATTAATAGTAAACTTGTCTGATTGTATAATTAGCATACTCTGTTTCCTATAAAGGAGAAAATGAGAAGGTAGTTGCAAGCCGAGTCCTGGAAATAAAACATTCAAAGACCTGATCTTCTGGCAGATGAAATGTCTTCCCAATGTGTGATAACCTTATACAACAACTAATACTAAAAAGTTATCTTGAGTGGGCAAAACTTTTCTTTCTCTTTCAGCCAATGGTTGCCTAGATACAAATCCACACTAAGTATAAATTGAGGAAATCTATGTTCTCTATGGGCAGAAACCAAGCAATTTGTTAAAACCTTGGCTGGTTCACTTGAGAAAAGAGGAAGAATAGTCGACCCTTCCTATAGTCTATTATGCTGCCATATATCCATAAATTTGGGAAAATCAAACAGTCCTAAATTTTCTGGCATTAAATAGTGGCTCTTACAATACCACTTATGGAAAACTTTCCTCAATACAGATATACTTCTATGGAAAATCATAGATGAGATATTTACTGGCATTCTGGTTCTTATGGAGCCAAATTGGATTAGTAGCTGATGACTATGAACCAGTGGAAAATGAGAAAATTGCCAAAAATAATCTAGATACATTCTTGTGTTTATGCCTACTTCCCTGAAATGTTAACCTCATTTTGTGTGAAAACCAATTACCAAATGAAAAAATAATGTCTGAGAATATGAAAATTTGATGCAAGCCATGAAATGATATAGTCTCCTTAAACTTCAAGCATAAAAATAATGAGAAAAGTTTCATGAAGTTATATTATAATCAAATTGCTTAGAAACAGTGACAAAGAGAAAATCTTAGCAATGTTGGGGCTCAGAAAATGATACCCTATATAAATTGCTTTTGGTATGCTGAGTGCTAAGGTTTAAGGAAATATAAGATCTTTATGATCTTTGCCTACCACCCTGACTCTCACACTTCTCTCTTTCCTAAAGCATAAGAAGAGACTTTCTCCGAAGTTTCTTTATTTAACTAAGGGAAATTCCTCCAGAAGGAATTTGTCATGAGTCCCCTTCCCACAATCTCAGTAAATTGGAAAGACTGATTTACAGAATAGGAGACTAAAGGTTGACACATAGTATTCTTCTGATGACTGCTACCTGAAATATCTCATCGTCATAACAAGACAATGTTCATTCATCACAAATTTCCCTCTCTCACCCTCTCATTGCTTGTGACACCATCCTCCCTCAAGAAGCCCTAAACCCCTAATCTCTCTGCAGCTTAAAATGTTATTTAAACATTAACGATCTGGCTCTTTATTTAATCTTATACTGTGCATGACTTCTCTGCATTTGCATTTAATAAATCAGTATGCCTTTTCTCCTGTTAGTCTGTCTAATGCCATGTTTATTCCAGAAACTCAATCTCATATTACCAAGCCTTCGGAGAGTGGAAGGACATTTGTTTTTCATTGCCGTAGCAGTTATAAGACAAAAAAAAAGGTATGTCCTAAGAAAAAAAATTAGGATAACAGCAGATTACTCACTGAACAGAATGTAAACTGGAAGATACTAGAACAACATATTTCAAGTACTAAAGTTAAAATCAAAACCAAAACTTTTTGATACAGAATGCACAGATATGTTACAATAACAACTACAAAATTATGACTTTTTAGACATATGGAGATTTTCTGATTTATTATGATTTGATCCAGATGAAAATAAATATTTAAGAAAATTTTACATTCAGAAAAAATATTATACTTAATATATCTTGTGGAAACCTGGATCCATACAAAAGAATGAAGAGCATCAGAAAGTTTAACACATAGCAAATATAAAGTTGTAATAATTCTCTTGAAAGAAAAAATTGATTAATAAAAAGTAATAGCAATACCTTGTGAGACTTAGCACATATATAAAGGATACATATTTGAGGAAAGTAGAACAATGTCTGGGAGAGTAGCAACGGAAGTTTTACTTTTCTTAAGCCCTATGTATACCAGTATATGTGAGTTGATGCTAGACTGAGAAAAATTAATGATTCTATAAAGGTTAAAGTATACACCAAAATAACACAAAAAGAAGTGTAGTGAATATACAGCCATAGATACAATGGACAAAGGGATGATTCAGATCCCGGGTTGGACAGCTGGGACTGCCTGAGATCTTATCACACAACTCAAAACAGCATAAAATTTGAAACATGAATTGTTTATTTCTGAAATTTTCCGTATAATATTCTAGGACCACAGTAGACCAGGGGTAACTGAAACTGTGGCACATATACACCATGGAATAGTATGCAGCCATCAAAAACGATGAGTTTGTGTCCTTTGTAGGGACATGGATGAACCTGGAAACCATCATTCTCAGCAAACTGACACAAGAACAGAAAATCAAAGACCGCATGTTCTCACTCACAGGTGGGTGTTGAACAATGAGAACACATGGACACAGGGAGGGGAGCATCACACACTGGGGTCTGTAGGGGGAAAGTGAGAGAGGGACAGCAGGGGGTGGGGAGTTGGGGGAGATAGCATGGGAAGAAATGCCAGATATAGGTGATGGGGAGGAAGGCAGCAAACCACACTGCCATGTGTGTACCTATGCAATAATCTTGCATGTTCTTCACATGTACCCCCAAACTTAAAATGCAATTAAAAAAATAGCTATCCTAGTAGGCATAAAAAATTAATAAGAAAATCTAAGATTACAAAAACAAAAATGCAAGGCAGACCTGTAATATTGGGGTTCAAGTGTTCAGGGTGCCCTCAGCTCCCCTGAGAGGATGTTTCTCCAGGTTCTTGGTCTCCTGCCCTCTCAGGAATGAGAGAGGGGACCATAGTGCAGTGTGCAGTAAATGCCAGACTCGAAAGTGTTTGTAGAAAGTGATTTAGTTATTTAGAGAGAGAGAAACAGGAAAAGGAGAGAGAAACAGCTAACTCTCACGCAGAGTGAAAGATTCCAGAAAGATGGAATCTAGGAGAGGAAAGCAGCTTCCATATTGAGTGGAAGGGAATAGAGAGAGATGGAGTTTAGGAGGGGAAGACAGGCTTCCACGAGAGTGAGGAAGGGGACTCCAGAGGGGAAATCCAAGAGAGAGAAAGATGGCTTTCACGAAGAGAGTGTTCATGGAAGATCCCAGGCCAATTAAAGGAATTCTTTAGAACTTCCGCTGGAGTGATTGACTCTTAGTTTCTTCCCGTGCCCTCAAAATTTAGACACAAACCATTAAATCTCCAGGATGGAGAGAGATGAGAGGGGACATGGTGCTGGGAAGTTCTTGCCCTTAAAACTTGGCCCTATTGTGGACCCAGAAAGAGAACACATTCCCTCAGGCCATTCAAAATTTTCAGTAGACAAAATTATTTTATCTCATTCCAAATATCTGTATGATTACTCATAATTTGTGGCCAAGTATAGTATGAACATATTAAAAGTAAAATGGAGCTTTATCTCACATAGATTGTAGAGAGAATCCATATTTTTGGAAATCAAATAAAAGCTTTTAAGTAATAATTTTGTCTGTGACTGAGGTCAATGTTATAGTTTTACTTAAACTAAAAACAAATTAGTACTCTTGGTTGGAAGGGTTTTGTTTTTGTCTTTTGGTGTGTTTTTCCTAGCACTTTAATTATATTCTTTAAAAGCACAGGTGGCAAAAGTAAAAATAAACAAACAGAATTGTATCAAACTAAAATGCCCAGTACAGCAAACAACCAATGTGAAGACACAAACTATTAAATGTAAAAAAAAATCTGCAAACCATATATCTGTTAAGAGAATAATATTCAAAATATATTTACAAACTTAACAACTCAATAAAATAAATAAATAAATAAATAAAATGAAATAAAATAAAAAACAAAAAATAAAATAAATAACTTGATTAAAAACAGGCGGAGGAGCTGAGCAGACTTATCAATAAATAATAGCCAAGAATTATATTGAAGTGTTCAATGCCATTAATTATCAGGAAAATGCAAATCACGGTGACAATCACACCTATTAAAATGATCTTTGTCAAAAAAGAAAGACAATATGTTGATGATAAGTTCTTAATAAAATAATAAGGGAATTGTGTTAAGCCATTTATAAGGCATATGCCACTACAATCCAATCACCTACCATCAGGCCTACCTCCAACCTTGGGAATCACATTTCAACATGAGATTTCAGGGGGACAACCATTCAAACCGTATCATAGGTGTGGCCAAGAATGTGGAGAAACCGAAACCTTCGTACACTCTTGGTAGGACTGAAAAATGGTTAGAAGCTAAGAAAAATATAGTGTTGAGTTTCTCTAGAAAAATTAAAAGTAGAACTTTCACATGATTCCACAATCCCACACACTCGTCACACCTGTTGTGTTACCAATATAAATGAGACACAATGTTTTGGAATATATATATATATATATATATATATATATATAATCAACATTATATAATGTGTAATCAACAATGAACTAATTAATAATGTCTGTTTTCATTCTTTTTCTACTTTAAAATTTAAGATGTTTTTAATAACAGTGTTTTGCACATTTCCACAATATAGCCTTCTGTCATATTCCCTCTCTCTCCTGAGGGTGGTGTCACAACTCCATGGGACCTCACATTCAAAATCCTGATATGTTAGTTTCAAATGAACAGTGTTCTCCCCTGAGAGATCTTGGTACCTATTTTCCAAATAACAACTGAGCTGCAATTTTGTATTAGGTATTATTCTAGGCTTTTTGTATTGATACATTAGTGAAACAAACAAACAAAATAACACTAATGATTCCCACCTTAATTATGTTAAGTGACTTGTGCACTGCAACCTCCACCTCCTGGGTTCAAGCAATTCTCTATAGGCGCTCGCCACTACACCTGAATGATTTTTGTATTTTCAGTGGAGAGGGGGTTTCAGCATGTTAGCCAGGATGGTCTTGATCTCCTTATTTCAAGATCTGCCCTCCTTGGCCTCCCAAAGTGCTGGGATTACAAGTGTGAGCCACCAGCCTGGCCAACACTTATATTTTAAACAAATGGTAGAAGTCTATTTTCTTGTAATGCAATTATTTAGCAAAATCTTGAAAGAACTGAAGGGATTAATATCCCTATTTGTGCAAAGATGATTCAGTCAGTGTGAAGACTCTGTGGTGACAGTGTGCTTGGTGTGATGAACAAAACAATGTGGCTTGGCCAAGGTGAGTCATAAAAGCGTTTAGCATGATAATGGAGAAGGAATGCGGAAACCTGGTCATATAGAATCTGAAATAACTTGCACTTGAATAAAATCATTTTTATTTCTCTTTTGAAAATAGACCAAAGGACAGAAAAGATAGAATTAGATAAGACCTATTAGGAAAGTATTAAATATACTCAACACAATATTAATAACAATTTGACCCATATTGGAAACACTGCTGGCACTGCAAAGTGGCTTGAATCTGAATGTATTGTGAAGATACAGCCAGTAATATTTCTCAATACGCCGTACTTGGATTATAAGAAAAATAGCAGTTGTTAATGGCTTTAAGACACTTGACCTAATCAACAGAAAGTATGGAATTATTATTGACCGAACTAGGGATGACTGCTTATGGAGCAAGTTTGAAGGGAAATTAAAAGTTTAATTTTGGATGTATTGGACTTGGTGTATCTCTGATTCATCCAGAGATTTCAAGTAGACAGTTGAATGTGAATATGGTGTTCAGGAAAACAAATGTAGACTGGAAAGATGTAATTGGAAGACACTGATTTACAAGTGATATCAAAGATGAGGAAACATTGAAATGAGGATAGTCAGAGAGGAGGGGAGACTCCAAGACTAAGAGGTGAGAGAGAAGAGGAAAGATGAAAACCTAATTACATGCATATGTAACCTAAAATGATATGGAAAAGATAACAAGAATACAAGATAAAGTTAAAAGTGTGTAGGACCATCAGATTGCAGGGTGATTAATGTGTGAAACTAATGCAGCCAAGTAACTAGAACAGAGTAGTTGCAAACAAGAAAAAGTTTTTGTCAGAAAGTAGGTATGTAAAATTAAAACAACGTATTCATCACTTTGTAATTTCTAAATTTTAAGGAAAACATTCGTTTTCAAATTAAGTGGAAATAGTATAAGAGATAACATCTTCTAAATACGACTTGCATTCTTATTTTTCCTTTAAAATAATGAGAAAGTAGATTGATGGCAAGATGCTCTAATATAATAAAAATACATTATATGTTGGCTATGTAATTTATGTACTTGTCAAATGTTATTCCAAGGGTGAAGTAGCCTATTTGAAGTTGCAAATTCACATCTGATGAATGACTTTCTACAACAGCGTTATTATGTTTTGAAAAATTGAGGTAAAAATACTTCATGAAAATGAACAAAATAATACATTCATTTTCTTTGAATTCTTTATTCTTTAGCATAAGAGATTGCTCAAAATCTGCTCTAATAAAATCTAGCAAAATGAACCAAAAGATAGAACGAATTAAAAGTAGACATAGTATTACAGTTTTGAATGTCAATTAAAAAGAAGATTCACATTACAGTTTATATATGTGTTATATATACAAAACATATAACATTATATGTTCAGACAGATAATATAAAAAGGAGATCTTTCATATATAATATATATTATACAAATCATATATTCTGTAATAAAAATAATATGTTACGTGAGATTTTATCAAATATATTATGATATTTATTATAGAATATATTTATCTATAATATTTATTTATAATATAAACTTTATTATTATTATTAATATTATTGTTTGAAACAGTGTCTCACTCTGTAGCCCATTACAGCGTTCAGTGCCATGATCATACTTCACCATAACCTTGAACTCCTGGACTCAAGTGATTTTCTGGCCTCAACCTCCAATCTATCTTGGACTACAGACACATATCACTTCATCTGATCTGCCTGCCTTGGCCTCCCAAAGTACTGGGATTAAAGGCATGAACCACTGTGCCTAGCCAAAAGCAGTATTTATAATACACAAATAAAGTATCAAGATATATGTGTATAAGGAAATCTAATCAAAAGTAACAATACATGTGAAAATTGTCATATACTATTTTCCTGTATTTAGAAAAAAAAGCAACAAATAGCCACAATGTATAAAGTGATATTATGTATAGTTTTATCCATATATTTGCAGAAACTCTAGATGACATAAAATATTTCTATAAAAAATAAATTTTAGAAACAAGACAACACAATGAAAAGTAAAAAAAAAAATAAACAAAATAAATCGAAAACATAATCTTCACAATAATGTAACATTCTATGGTTTAATGATCCCAAATCAATAGCCTTCACTAAAGAATATAAAAACAAAAATCCTCTGAACTGTTCATCCTAAAGCTATTAGTATCTTGAGAGTAAAACTGGAAAAGAATACTGAAAAAATAAATAGAACAATATTATTTGTTAAGGAAATTTTAAAATTGTAAATCTACATATATATAAGCAAAATGTTGTAGATGAATATCAATCTATGCACTCTCCTTAAAACGTGATTTTGAGCTCTTTTATTTTAAATGTGGCATGTCTTCTTCCATCTCTTGAATCTAAAGTATCCTTGTGACTTACTTTGACTAACAGCAGAGTGGAAATAATGTGCTAATTCTGAATCCAGGACTTACAAGGCCTTGTACACTTCTATTCTCTCTTAAATTCTTTTCTTTCTTTCCTTTTTTTGGGAGGGGCGGGGGGACCATCAGCAAAAGCACAGACAAGCTTTCTAGAGGGTGAGAGAAAAAGTGAAGTAGAGCTAAATCAGCCTGGTTGAACGAGTCAAATCTTACACACGTGAGAAGGCTCATTTGACATGCAACATGACTCACATCTGACATGACCCGTAAGTGAACACAGATGCATTAATAAACTAAACTGAGCCCAACTTACATAGAAAAGAATAATCAAAGTAACTGATAGACTCATGGGCAGTAAACGTGAATTCTTACAATAGTTAACTTAGGTTATTTTGCTGTTGCTGTTTCATTATGATGAAATACATATAACATAAACTTAACCATTTTAATCATTTAAGTGTAAAATTCAGTGTCATTAAATAAACTAATATTGTTGTGCAACACTAAGTACCACTCATCAGAAGCTTTTTATCATTTGAAACTGAATCTTTGTAGTTATTCAACAATATCTCCTTAATATTCCCTTCTGACAGCCTCTGGAAATCTCTATTGTATTATCTGCCCAATAATTTGACAATTTTAGATACCTCATGTAAGTTGAGTTATGTGCTATTTTTCTTTATGTTTCTGACTTATTTTACTTAGCATAATGTGTTTAAGATTTATTCCTGTGGTAGCAGGTATACAAATTTTATTCCTTTGAAGACTGAATGATATTCCCTAGTAGGCATACACCTTACTTTGGTTATCTATTCATTGGTTGAGGAGCACAGATTGCTTCCACCATTTGGCTCTTGTAAATAATGATGCTATGAACATTGATATACCAATATATGTTTGAGATTTTGCTTTCAATTATTTTGGAAATATACTGAAAATGAAATTTATGGATTATACGGTCATTCCATGTTTATATTTTTGAGAAATCACAGTTATCATTTTCCACAGCATTTACATTTTCACTGGCAATACACAAGCATTCCAATTTTTCTACATCACAACCAACATTTATTATTTTTTGTTTATTGATTTATTGAGAGAAGACATTGTTATTGATGTTTTGAAATTTATTAGAATTTGGTAATCTAAGGTAATCATATTACTATAAATGATATCCATATCCTGGAGAATGTTCCGTGTGTACTTGGAAATATATGTATTTTTTTTTTCTTGTTGGGTGAAGTGTTCTGTATATGTCTGTTAGGTTCAATCACTTTATAATATTGTTCACATCCTCTACTTCCTCATTGATTTTCTATCTTTTGTATCTTATTGTTCTATTCACTATAGAAAGTGGAGTATTGAAGATTCCAACTATTACGGTAGGATCTGGTTTTCACTTCAATTACATCAAATTTTGCTTCATATATTTTATAGCTTTGACATTAGGTACATACGTGTTTTATAATGATAAATCTTAATAAATATTTCAACCATTCCCATTTAGTGCAGCAAGATAAATAAGATGATCTTTCAGTGCTTCTCTTCAGTTTTGTGGCAGGAATAACCTAGTCAATGTAAGGAGACACATGAAAATGACAAAAACAAAAAAGAAATAAAAATTGAAAACCAAGAAAAATGCTGTCATTTACAGACAATAAGAAGACTAATATAATTACTTGTCAAAGTAATTCCATATCAGTAATATAAAGTGCTTCAAGAGTAATAGGGATTGGGATACAAATTGCTGGTAGCGGTCAGCTCTTCCTTTACAGTAGGAATAAAGAGACTAAGATTAGAGTCCAGATGCTAGAGTATTTGAAACAAGAAGTTATGCAATTTTCTTTTTGAATGACTCTATTTTTCCTTATGAAGTTGTATACTTTGAGTAACAGTGAGAATATAGAGAACTGGAAGTTGAAAAAAAATTAAGAGCACTTGAAAAATTACCATAAAACCTGAAAAAAATATCAATATTGTAGGACAATTTAAAGGTGACTCTTCTGAGTTTACAGCAGAAAATATCAATATTTTATGTGAACTTTTATATCAATCCTAAGTCACTTGTATACAGCCAAAGACTGGATGCTTACAATCATTTAGACTGAAACTTTCGCTGGCAGAATTTGAGAAAAAGACAGAGGGTGAATACACTTTTTGCATATAGATAAACATATTACTGTAATGATAGATAGGAAAAACTAAAACAGGCTTGAGAAAAATGAAGGCGAAGAAGTAGGTTTTGAATTGGAAACAGTGAAAATGTCAATAAACCAGAATATCTCTCGAGCTCAAAGAGTAGTTATGCTATGCTATATTGCAAAAGTTAGAAGAAGGAAACCTTTAATTAGTGATGTTCTTATCAAACAATTACGTGGTCTAGAGTGTAATTTTGGGTGTGGGTCCCTGAAGTCTATGACTATTAAACCTTAGCAATGTTCTACTTAAGCATAGGAAAATGGCACAAGAATACTCATTCTCACAAACAGATTAAACATTGTATTAGATGTCCTAGGAAAGCATTATAGTAAATATGTACATAATTAAAAAGTTATATACAGAACTCATTATTTGTATTTGTCTCAATAGCAACTATGTGCATTTATTATTTTTTTAAAAAAATAATTATAAAGTCAGTCCAAGGATTGAATATATGATGAATATATATTATAAAATGAAGATCATTTGGCTCAGACAGCACGGTATTTTGTTCTGTTTACTGCCCAGAAAATAGAAGCCTGTGTTTCCATTTCCACATTTCATGTGCACTAGTTGCTTTCTATCTAAAAGCCAAACTATATCCCTTATTTAGCATTGAAAAGATTTAATTTATTTGTCATATCCAAAAAGTTTTAAAAGTTAATTAATAGAAGTAACTTATTTCAGGTATCTTTATTTTAGGAGAGTAGCTAAAATATATGGTGTGAAGAAAGTATTTAATTTACATGTTATAATTTATTAAGGTACTTCTCAATCCCTTTAATTTCATTTCCATTAATTAATATGTCTTATGATTTATGGGTCTACTCACAAGGGGCCTGATATTAATCATGATTAGCTGTTAGATTAATGACTGATTCAAATGTGTAATATAGACAGTTCTGTTAGTAGATAATGATGATTACTAACTACACAAACATTTGTAAAATGAATTTCAAGGTAAAACTTTGAAACGATAAGAATTTGTATAGAATGCTCTGTTAAATTATAATGAATTTATATTGAAGTATTACTCTTTTTATTTCTATCTGTATTATTAAATCCAATTTACCACATAGGAAACATCTGTTTCAAAAATCAAAATAATATAAGTAATAAACTTTTATGTGTGTTCAATTTCTATCCAGCTGTATCACATCATGAAACCATTTTTATAAAGAGTACGATGACTACATTATGAGTTAGTCTACCTAATCCTGTGAAATAAGACACCTTTACTGAAAACAAGAGGACATAAAATTTCTTGTCAAGATTTTGCTTGAAATTTTTGCTCAAAATTTAAGAAAATAAATTTCATAGGTGAAAATGAAAGTGAGATGTGTATTCCAGCAAGAATCAACATAACCATATTCCTAGGCCTTTTATTAATTCCAGGGGCTAGTTGAGGTTTTATTCATTACTATCAATTGTTCACCAAAAATGCATAGCATGCACTCTATTCTGGATAGTAAAAGACAAGACAGTTTTTCACTGTGGAATCTCTGATTGAGAAAAGTTTTATCAGTATTTTAACTTTCATTTACAATTTTTATCACAACGCAATAGCTGTTTGATATTATCGTTGCAGGTTGGGGTCTTCCTGTACAGATGGACTTAATTAATTTAACATGATAAGAAAAAGGAAGGGAAAGGAAGAGGGATAGTGAGAGGAAACAAGATGAGATTCAGATTTTCTGAGACCAAATTTGGTCTTCTAAATAAGTGATATTGGACAATGTTTATGATCAATCTATGTCATAGTAGCCTTGCCTATAATAGACAATAATAATAGTGCCTGAGGGCATATTGAACTAATGTACATCAGTGCTTAGGAGATTGCTGGAAGTATTTAACTACTAGATCAATGACACCTTTTAATTAGTAGATGTAGTTATGGTAGTAGATATCGTATTAAGAGTAGTATACTCCCCAGTAGAGGCACCTGCCTGGGAAGACACATGGCAGAAAAGGCAAGGGTGACCAAACAGTGTCACCTCCTTTGTAGTTGTGCCTGGTGCTGGAGCTGTGACTCTTCTCCTCATGGAGCATCCCTACAACAACAAAACAAACAAACAAAAAAAGTAGCATTCTCCAACTTCTGTACCTACAAATAGGTTAACAAATAGACTAGCTGGCTGTATCTGTTCTGAGGACTCTAGTTTCTGCAAATGAGATACAAAATCTGGGAATATGTTATTATTTTCCATTTTTGTTGCAGGTTTAAGCTAAGATCTCCAAGTAACTTCATTAAAGTGAATGCATTTGCAAATTGTTACCATTAATAAAGAAAAAAATTGTAATTTCTTAATTTCTTCCTGAGTTCTTTTTTATTTTTTTAATTTATTATTTTTTATTGCATTTTAGGTTTTGGGGTACATGTGAAGAACATGCAAGTTTGTTGCATAGGTACACACATGGCAGTGTAATTTGCTGCCTTCCTTCCCCTCACCTATATCTGTCATTTCTCCCCATGCTGTCTCTCCCCACCTCCCCACCCCCCTGTCCCTCCCCCATTTCCCCCCAATGGACCCCAGTGTGCAGTGCTCCCTTCCCCGTGTCCATGTGTTCTCATTATTCAACACCTGCCTATGAGTGAGACATGTGGTGTTTGATTTTCTGTTCTTGTGTCTGTTTGCTGAGAATGATGGTTTCCAGATTCATCCATGTCCCTACAAAGGACATGAACTCATCGTTTTTGATGGCTGCGTAATATTCCATGGTGTGTATGTACCACATTTTCCCTGTCCAGACTATCATCGATGGGCATTTGGGTTGGTTCCAGGTCTTTGCTATTGTAAACAGTGCTGCAATGAACATTCGTGTTCATGTGTCATTATAGTAGAATGATTTATAATCCTTTGGATATATACACAGTAATGGTATTGCTGGGTCAAATGGGATTTTTATTCATCTGACAAGGGATTGATATCCAGAATTTACAAAGAACTAAAACAGATCTACAAGAAAAAACAAACAAACCCATTCAAAAGTGGGCAAAGGATATGAACAGACACTTTACAAAAGAAGACATACAGGAGGCCAACAAACACATGAAAAAATGCTCATCATCACTGGTCATTAGAAAAATGCAAATCAAAACTACATTGAGATACCACCTCACACCAGTTAGAATGGCGATCATTAAAAAATTCTGGAGACAACAGATGCTGGAGAGGATGTGGAGAAATAGGAACACTTTTACACTGTTGGTGGGAGTGTAAATTAGTTCAACCATTGTGGAAGACACTGAATTCTATCCTCTACCACTAAGAAAGCAGAGCATTTGATGGTGAGAGGTATTAATTTCCTGTAATGGTGTACTTCTTTTATGGCAAGCCTCCCATTATTTTTCTTTTGCATTTCTTAAATAACTTCATATTCCCCACATTTTCTTTTTCAGAATAATGGGAGCATTGGCTTGAACATACCCCTGCATCTAGAACCCAAACCAAAAATAATATATAATATTTATCAGCACTGTAGGTATTATCCTTATTCCCCCTTTCAGTCACTATATTCTGCACCCAAGATTGACCTCTCTCATGACTTCTAAGATCTTCAACACATTTTGTCTATTTTGTAGCTTTGTGTCAATGGAGGTATGTATATGCAGTTTTGCATAAAAATTCTTATGGTTGCATGTAGTTATATGTCATTTCTTTTTATTACCAGATTGATATGGTTTGGCTGTGTCCCCACCCAAATCTTAACTTGAATTCTAATAATTCCCATGTGTCCAGGGAGGGGCTAGGTGGAGATAATTGAATCACGGAGGTGGTTTCTTCCAAACTGTTCTTGTGGTAGTGAATAAGTATCATGAGATCTGTAGGGTTCTTATAAATGGGAGTTCACAGGGACAAGGTCTCTTGTCTGCCATCATGTAAGATGTGCCTTTGCTTCTCCTTTACCTTCTGCCATGTTTGTGGGGCCTCCTCAGACATGTGGAACTGTGAGTCAATTAAACCTGTTTCCTTTAGAATTACCCAGTCTTGGGTATGTCTTTATTAGCACCATGAGAACAAACTAATACACAGATAGTATGTCATTTGGTGACTATAGCAAAATATTCTACTATTGATGGACATTTGGTTTATTTCTAGATACTGTTTCTGTAAACATTCTAATACATGTATTTGGTGAATATATGTATGCATCATAATTAGATTTTACATTTGGAGTAAACATAGTGTGTGACATATATAGCTAAATAGATACTGCCAAAAATTTATCAAGAGCCATTGTATCAATATATACAAGTTATGGTTACTCTATATCCATGCTAATACTTGTCATTATTAGACCTTTATATTTTTACCAGCAAAATGGCTATACTGATATCTAATTATAGATTGACATGAAATCTTCTCAATTTGTAATGGGTTAAACACCTCTCATATGTTTGTTATTTAATAAACTCTTAAGTATTATTTGGAGAAAATAAAGATATTGTTCTTTTCTGATGGTTATGATTGTGAATACGACTACAATTTTCAAAAAAGTTAACTTAGTTTTGCAAAGTGCTAAAGTGAAAATGTTGGGTTGGCATGGTGGCTTATGCCTCTAATCCCAGAACTTTGGGAGGCCCTGGCAGAAGGATCACTTGAGGTCAAGAGTTTGAGATCAAACTGGGCAACATTGCAAAACCTGTCTCTACTAAAAATACAAAAATCAGCCCCACATGGTGGTGCACACTAGTAATCCTGACTACTCGGGAGGCTGAGTCTTGAGAATTGCTTGCACCCAGAGGGTGGAGTTTGCAGTGGGCCGAGATTGCAGGATTGCACTGCAGCCTGGGAGACAGAGCAAGACTATGTCTTAAGTAAATAAATAAACAAATAAATAAAATAAAGTGAAAATATTGTTACCTATAATATGAAATGATAGATTAATTCTATTTGACAAAAATTATAATCATTATGTTACTAATGTAACATTTATCTATATAAATGTTAGCATTCTAATGAGACTTAGACATTTGTTAATTCTACACAAAAAATATTCGCTCTATTCTGCACTTGCTCACGTTTTTTTCCACCTGCTTTTCGCATCATCCCAAATCTATTTTACCTATTAAAATCCTACATCTCCATTAATGCTAGTCCCAAAAGCCACAAGAAAATGGAGTGTATTGCCATTTTTTCAACCACTTTACAATTTCATTTTGTGCGTATGCAAAGAACATACTAAAACTATCATTTTCCTCTACCACACTTAAAATTTTTGAGATTTGAAACTAATCATATTAATTTGCTGTATTTACTCTTGCATTGTCTGGTGCTGAATACTCCCTAATTAACTCTATTTACTTAAAGTATGTTTGGTAATTCAATTAAACAATAATGTGCCTTAGAAGTGTACAACAATTATGTATTATCAGATTATTAGACAAGTGATGAGATATGGTCTCTTCCCAGAGGAGCTAACAATTTTCTGCAGAGATACTCATATACATAAGTAATTACAATAATGTAGGGACTATTAGTGTAGGAAAAATTATCAGAAGCTAGGGAGATTAAGTAGCAGAGGGCTAAATATCATTCCATGGATGTGCTCTATTATTTCCAGTGAGCTAAAGAGTTTATGTTTCTACACCCGTGCCTATGGTAAGTCACTTGTCTTGATTCCACAGACTATATCAAACCTCTGAACTTTGTCCTAAATAGAGTACAACTGAGGCAAGTTCATCATGCTTACATATTTTCTGGATCCCCAAACTAGCAAAGGTAGCCTTTCTAAAGGCTTCCAAAAGTTACTCATTTCTAAGTTATCTAGCCAAACTAGACTAGGTTAAAAATCATTACTAAAAATAGATGATTAGGTAGTGTGACAGGTCCCCTGTGAGATTACTGAAGTATGTATGTCCCCTGCCTGAAGTCTGAAGGCCAAGCAGTGAGAAAAAGCTATGGTGCCCAGCCAAAGAGAAAGTGTCTCTGAGAACCCAAACATTCAGTGCCTGCCTGGGAACATTCCAAGGGAAACAGTCCCATCACACACACACACACACACACACACACACACACACACAGTAGGGAAAGAGCCAGAAAATTAGCTTGAAAGCAGCTTAAGGATGGCAGGCAGCCTGGATCTCTAAAGTTGTCCTGCTGCTGTCCAGGAGAACCTCACATATAAGTCCTAAGTTATAAACTCACCAAGCTTGGCTTGTCCAAGCCATTCTTGGGTCTCTCAGCTCCCTCCCAATTTGTGGAAAGGTTTTGCTTGCCTGTTTGTTTGCTTTTAAATAGAATTCTGAGTTTTTCTCATGACAATTGGTGTCACGAATAACAAGAGACCAAAAGAGAAAGGAGCGTCTGTCGGGGGAGTCTTGGGTGGTTGGCAACATGTATGTGGGGTGGAATTTCCTGACTGTTTAAACTTTGTGGACTGCCAGGTGAGTACGGAAACACTTGGAAAATGCGGGCAGAGACTGGGCATTTATTACAAGAAGGTAAGATATTACGGTATGAAAGACTAATAAATGTGCTATTGCTGCAATAAGGCTGCCTATGGATAAATCTATTAGAGCTGAGAAAAGAAAAGTGTAGAAACTCCTGCAAAAGTTGAAAGGCATGCCAGGTTTTTTAGGACTCCAGCTAGTTCCATATTATGGCCCTATCTTGCACAAATTTATTTATTTTTTTAATTTCTTAGCCTGTTTTTGGTAGACAAAGGTATCTTGTGTATGTTTTAAACTCATGAGCAAAATACAACAACAAAATAAATTCGGAGCTCAAATGGTAAATCTGCAACTGTAGAATTAAGCAGAGTGTTCTAAAGCTGTCTATTTCTCTTTTTCACTTTCTGCCTGCTTTGAATCTACTGTTGTTAAGCTACCAGGGTTGAGATAAAACTCAATAATTCAAGGCAACTTGGAGATTTTTCTCTTTCTTAGTTTAACCAGTTCTGCTAAAATGTAATGATGAAACTTATTTGGAACTGAAGAAAAGATAAAAGACATGTTTTGTTTTGTTTGTTTGTTTAAATATCAACCTGCCATAGAAACTACTTTATCTAAAATTTTGACCCTTGTCTTTTCTTGGTTTACTTATTACGGCAAATAAAGTTTAGCCATATTGACATGTCCCAATTTTGTAAAAAATAATTTGAAAATGGCTGTCTTTTGTAAAATAACGAGTTTGTGATACTGTCTCATGACTAGAGTTTTGAGGTAAAAGCTATCGAATCTCTCTCTCTCTCTCTCTCTCTCTCTCTCTCTCTCTCTCTGTGTGTGTGCGTGTTTGTGTTTGTGTGTGTGTGTTTAGATGTGTTTATGTGTATGTACAAGTATTATTATTTGTTGTTTCTAGAATGCTAACAAATTAACTTGTAAATATAAGAATATTCAACTTAAATAAGTCCAAATGGTTTTTCAGTTCATGTGAATTCAATAACCTTTGGTAAATAAACTGGCTTTAAAATTATTTGTAAAATAAAAATAAAATTATCTTCAAAAGTGTTAATATATATATTGGGGTTAACTGATTATGTAATTTTTATATTTTCCTCTACTAAATATTTTAAGATGTTAAGGTTTGATGTAAAGACTATAAGACTATAAACTTAGCCAATAACAGAGTAATATTTGTTGTATGATATGTTTTCATAATTAAAATAAATTTGGTGTTGATTTAATAAAACAGCTAAATTTTATCAATTATCAGCCAAAATGGTTGTGTGTTTAAGATTCTTCGTTAAGTGAATACCTAATATTCACAGATTATAAAAGTGGTTGACGAAAAAAAACTGAAATAATGACTTGTTTTGTCTAATATTTTGGTTGTCATAAGTAATGTCAGAAAACTGCCAAAAATAAATAAAACGATTAAATTTAAATGAGATAAATTCTTATAGGTAGACTTTTTGTGTGTCTTAAAATCTTAAAATGATTACAGGCACCCATTGAATTTCTAGATCATTTCAAATTTAAGGAGGGTTTTGACATGGTGCTTTGATCACATATCTGAGCCTGTTATTAAAAAATACAATCTGCATGTGTCAGGGAGACATTGGCAGACCTCAGTGAGCTGGAAAAAAGCAAGGACTGAGTTCATAATGCAATCAAAGAACAAAAACAGGGATGAGCCAATGGGTGCCTGTACACTTGCCATGGCCCAGGCAGGTAATAAATGTGAACAATATCGGTTGTAGGGGGGACATTCTAAAATCACCCACAAAATCTAGAGACCACACTGCTTTAGCACCCTTTTGTATTGAAAGTCTCTAGAGATACCATAAGCATGAGTTGGTGTTTGTGGCAAAACAACCAATAGGATTAATACCTATATGGTTTTGGTCTCAATTATGGAGGGGATAGAATCTCACTATACAGTCCAAGAGCAACAGCTGTTGGCCATGTATAAGGCACTGAAACAAGCAGAGGCCATCGTGTGCAGTAAAAATTGCTTGTGCTATAAAAGGATGAATAAAAGATCTCCTAGCCAAGCCCACTTCTGGTGTGGCACAATCACAGGCCTTGCAGAAATGGCACATCTATCTGCTGAAAAGCGATGTCTTGTCCACTAATCCTTTAAGTCAGGCACTACAGGAAGTGTTCTGACCCATCCACTTTGAACAAGTGGAACGGGCAGACATGGAGGTGGAGTCCCCTATTATGCCAATCATCATATATGAGGGGATCCCACTAATATCTGCTAGTGCCTGGTTCACTGATGGGTCTAGCAAAGGCACTCAGCACTAGTGATCATGTTGCAAATGGATACTAATGCCATATAGAGAGCATGGAGATTAGGACAAAGCAGTCAATGGGTCAAGCTATGGGCAGCGTGGATACTCATCATTCACAAGCCCTGGTCGCTTGCACAGTTGGGCTACATATAGAGATCTTACCAAGTGGATCAATCAATGGCCAACAGTCAGTTGTCAGGTTTGTGTCAGGTGCCTTTGTGGAATGTCCATGTGGCAGGACATCTACATGAGGTTACACAAGAAGGATGTTCATCTTACAGTGTACCTTGTGGATGCCCACAGCCTAAGTCACCTGAGTAAATCAGGAGGAAGACACCCCTAACTCAGGTGCTAGCAGTTTGCCCAAGCCCATTGGAGAAGTCTACCATATGGTTACACATTTTTTTTTTTTCCAATACATGAACAAAGATTTTCTTTCCATATATTTGTGTATTTTAAAATTTATTTTAGCAGTGTTTTACAGTTTTCACTGTAGAAATATTTCCCCTTCTTGATTCTTTTTTTTTTTTTAATTGCATTTTAGGTTTTGGGGTACATGTGAAGAACATGCAAGATTGTTGCATAGGTACACACATGACAGTGTGATGTGCTGCCTTGCTCCCCACCACCTATATCTGGCATTTCTCCCCATGCTATCTCTCCCCAACTCCCCACCCCCTGCTGCCCCTCCCCTATTTCCCCCCTACAGACCCCAGTGAGTGTTGCTCCCCTCCCTGTGTCCATGTGTTCTCATTGTTCAACATCCACCTATGAGTGAGAACATGCGGTGTTTGATTTTCTGTTCTTGTGTCAGTTTGCTGAGAATGATGGTTTCCAGGTTCATCCATGTCCCTACAAAGGACACAAACTCATCGTTTTTGATGGCTGCATAATATTCCATGGTGTATATGTGCCACATTTTCCCTGTCCAGTCTATCATCAATGGGCATTTGGGTTGGTTCCAGGTCTTTGCTATTGTAAACTGTGCTGCAATGAACATTTGTGTCCATGTGTCCTTATAGTAGAATGATATGTAATCCTTTGGATATATACCCAGTAATAGGATTGCTGGGTCAAATGGGATTTCTATGTCTAAGTCCTTGAAGAATTGCCACACTGTCTTCCACAATGATTGAACTAATTTACACTCCCACCAACAGTGTAAAAGTGTTCCTATTTCTCCACATCCTCTCCAGCATCTGTTGTCTCCAGATTTTTTTAATGATCGCCATTCTAACTGGCGTGAGGTGGTATCTCAATGCAGTTTTGATTTGCATTTCTCTAATGATCGGTGATGATGAGCATTTTTTCATATGTTTCTTGGCCTCAAAAAAACCCTTCAAGAAAACAAAAAACCCTGGTTACATCTTAAGAGCAGCCACTAGGGGACAGCTGTGGAATGGGCCATAGCAAAGGCACCAGGCATCCTTATCAGTATGCAGGTATTTTGGCAGCTTTTCTGAACTGGGAGACCTGTTCATGGCTATGACCTAGAACATTTCCCTCCTCACCAGGTTACATATGTTGAACTGGACAGTCGACTGCAGGACTGAAAGTTGATTATGTCAGCCACATACCCAGAGTGGAGGGACGAGGTAAGCCTTAACCTGTGGAGCTATGCAACAACAGGGCTACTATAGACCTTCCCAGTAAAACATGCCACTCAGCAGGAGACCATCAAGTGTCTTACCACTCAGCATCATGCATGGCATGCCAAAAAGGAAGGTAGTGATCAGGTCCCCCATTTCATGGACCATGATGTCTAATGCTGGGCATCAGAATGAAACATAGACTTGAGGTTCCACTTACCATGTATCTCAAGAGGGTCAGACCTCATAGAAAAAAATGTCCTGTTGAAAACTTAATTATGTTCATTGTCTCAGGACAGATCCTTAAGGTCCTTGACTAAGAAACTCGCCGAAGCTATACACATTTTAAATGAGACATTCACTACCACATATGGCATCACTCCTTATGGAGAGTTGACAGATCTTGTAAAACAGACCCTACAAAGTCTCAGGATTACCTCTTGAGTCTCAGCCATGTTCCTGAAGCAGGTGGCCAGATGATGCTCCTGGGAATACCAGTGGATCTGCCATGTGGCAATGGCTAAATGAACCTGAGTTGAGCTACAAGGTGCTCCTGTACTGGATGAGTTTCATGGCACCAGAAGGTGCCATGAAGGCTGCTGGAGGGGAGGTAATCCCAGTTGTGATTCTTGATGGAGGTCCGAGTACCTTACTCTATCAGCACATGGCGCACTGGCACCTAGTGAGGTGATCATAGTGTGGATAGCACGGGCAAGGCCAGAAACTTACCGATTGGCTATTACACTTGCTCCTAGGAAGAGAAGCCCTGTGTGGTACTGTAAGCCAGGTTTGAGGGTTGGTGGCCTTCCTAACAGGGCCAATGGAAGAAAATAAAGAAGTAATAATGTTGCAGTGAACGGATATACTCAGGAGAGCTCCTGCTAAACACCTTTATTTACAACCATAGGCTGTTCTTCCCGCCACCAGTCTAGAATGTGTTCCTATACTAGGCTGCAATTATAGCAGCAGTCAGCACCCAGTCTGACTGGTATGTGAATACCTCCTCCCATCCAGTTTTAGGGTTATGCCCTGGAATATTCTACCTTCCTCCTGACAGAATCGCAGTGACTGTTTCAACAGTACAGATAAGACAACCCGGTTTCACTGGGGATTGCATCCACCTGAAGGGCCTATCAGTAACAGAACAGAGACCCAAAATGTGTTTGCTCTTACCTGACAACAAATGAATGACTCCACATCACTCACATGTCCATAGCAGATGGTCTTTTCTGGGCAATTACGGAAAATTTAGTGCTCTACCAGACACCCTTTGTATATTGAGAGACATAACCACACCTCCAATTCCACTGATTCCTAACTGATGTGGTTGCTACCCCCATTAGCCTGTCATTGTACTTACCCTGTGTTGGTAACAGATTGGACTGGTTGACAAAATAGCTCTAAGAAGACAAGTGTGTTCTCCTCACCTTTGGGGGCAGGATGGTAATAAGTGGGGCTAACTCATGGCCATATGTACCCCATAACTGGTCTGGGTGATGCACAATGGGGTGGCCACCTCTACCAGGAGTTATACGCAAAACTACCCACCAGCCCAGCCAACATGCAAACCATGAGAGCCAGGTTTCTCTGATCCTTGTCATAGTGGAAATGGCCAGTGAGTATTCTTACATCCTCTGCGGGTGCCATTGATGCTTTGATTCAAGTCACTAACCTGGCATTATTATCCACCAAGGAACTTCATCATACTGAGAGCAGTATTAGCTTGCTAGGTCAGGAGACTGCTCAAATGAGAAAGGTAGTGTTACTAAGCTATGCGACCTTGAACATTCTCACTGAAGCCCAGGGTAGCACATGTGCACTCATAGATGCTACTTGTTGTGCCTATGAAGAGAATCACGTGACAGATCCTTTAAATCATGTGTCAACTCAAATGTATGATATAACTCAATTAGGTTTCTTTGACTCATTCCCAGATTGGTTACACAACTTACCTATCCACTGGAGTTACGTATTGCTAATAGACATGATAATTTTAGTTAGCTTCTGTTTTATGTTATGTGTACTGTATATTTGGTTCACACACACAGACCATGGCTATATGTTATAGACCTGTATAGTTTTTTCCCTTAAACCCTGCTCAGAGACCATTATGCAACCATTTGTAGAAAGAATATAAGAGCTGGAGGACAGGGTGGATATTAATGTAGCTGATTCCCCAGCAGGTTACTAAAGTGTGTATGTCCACTGTCTAAATTCTGAAGGCCAGGCAGTAAGCCAAGGCCACAGTGGACAGCCAAGGACCAGGTATCCCTGAGAACCCAAACATCCTAGAGACTATCTAGGAATATATTAAACAAAACAGTCCTATTACACACAGACTGTAGGGCAAAGAGCCAGAAAATTAGCTTAAAAGCAGCTTAGAGATGGGAGGCAGCACATGGATCTCTAAAGCTTCCCCATTGCCTCGTATGCTAAGTCCTAATAAACTCATCTACTTGCCAAGCTGGATTTGTCTAAGTCATTATTTGGTCTCTCAGCACCTTTCCAATTTGGGGAAAGATCTTTTAAAATATAATTCCAGATTTTTCTTGTTATAGAAAACATAGTCAATTTAATACGTGCAATATCTTCTTATTACAAGTATTAGATTCCTGACAAATGCTCACTGAATAAAAGTTCAAGTATTAAGATATACAGACATATTTTATTTAAATAGTTATTTAAAAAAATAAGTGTTTTCTTCTTGATAATCTTGGAAAGACTTATATCCTTTACCAGTTTTTAATGTAACCAAATATAAATACATTTTGCATGAAAATAATTATTTTTAACATAAACAAGTATTATTCTGATAACTGATTAAATATCACGGTAATGACTCGAATAATCAAACCAACATAAAGATAATGGTCTCAACAATGTATTACCTATTTTTAATTTCTAGAAAGGTCATAGAAAATAATACAAAGGAAAAGGAACTTCAACTTCCACCCTCTTCTTTTGAAAACTTTGACAAATTTTCACACTATATATTTTTGAGAGTGCTTCGAGATAAAAATTGTGAAAATGACCTTTATTTTATGCTTTTATTTTCTTGATGTGCTAGCTTGGATTATCATTTTATGCACTATTTATAGTCTTTTTATGGGAAAGCTGACCTTTACTGGAATTTAGGTATGGACAGAATACAAATGTGCAAGCATGCTTCTTATGAGCTGGAAAAAGAATCAAAGGAATGATAAACAGATGAGGAGAGTGTCTGTGAAAGATGTCATATGAAGTGTATCTTTCAGGCTAGGTTTTACAAAAACCAATTACAATTTTGTAGCTCTCTAGATTGTTTTATCAGTATTTAAAAATGAAAGAAGATGAGGCAAGTACCTACATGAAATGCCCTTCATCAGATAGTTCTGCAAATTGTATCACACATGTGTAAACTCAATGTAGTAATTAGGTTTTATTTTAAATTATCCCTTGAAGGTATATATTTAAAATGTGCAAACAAAGCTTCATCTTCTCCTGTTTTAAAAATGTGTCACCATGCTTCACTTTTAAAAGAGATCTTCAAGTTGGCTTTTCAACCAGTACCTTAAATGTCAGAAAACTATAATTCTTGATTGAGATAAAATGGTGAAAGACACTGACAAAATGTAGTGAATATGCTATATATTAAAATTGTTCCTAAAAGTAAACATTATCCTGAGAAATGTTTAAATTAGCAGAGATCTTAGACTGGCCCCAAATTAAATTAGAATAGTAGAAATTACATTGGTCTGAAACTGTGTTTTTCCATTGAAAAGCAGAATGTTTAATTCAATGATAATAAAGTTTGAATGAATGTACTGAGCTGATTAAGGGATGCTTCAAAGTCATATATAGAATTTCCTTTGAAAAAAAAACATTTCTATGCAAACATAAAAATAGATTAAACAAATGAATTCAATTGTTTAACAGGGAAAAAGTAATATTCTTTCTACTTCTCTATGTGTAATAGACTCCATTGCACAGCTAGTTGGATGTGGCTACGTGAATAAATTTACCCTGGTAGAATGTGTGGAGCATTATGTATGCCTGTTCTAGGCTGTGGACTTGGAAATCAACAACCAGTTACCGGGAAAGTGTTATGATGAAACTGGCTGAGAATCCAGGATATTGGATATTTGAATGACCGCAGAGGGTACAGCTTCTTTGAACTTACTGGCTTGGATTTGCTACGGGAGAGAAAAATATTATGTATTGAGTTTAAGAAGTTTAATAAATTTAACTTTTTGGTCTTTTATCAGTTTCTACTCTACAAAATAAAAGCACTACTTAAATAATTGGTTTGATTCCCGGCAAAAGAATTAGAGATTTATATTAATGAAGAAAAAGATGACATCACGTTACCAAACAAGAGATGTGAGGTTTTGATGAAATCAAATGGCTTGACAATGGCCAATTATGTTTGATGATAGTGACCAAGAAGTAAATGTCAATTGGCATCAACATCAAATCAGGTTTTCCATTTTGAAAGCAATTATATATATAATTTCTTAATTTTGTCTTCTCTTTGATAAAATGTAATAAATGAATAACTACAATGGACAAAATATGAGTGATCTCTTTTTCACACTTTTTCTAATCTCGTTTTATTTTACAGAATGGAATGCTATCAGTTTGGTTGGCATCTCTTGATTAAACTTGCCTGATAGGTAAAAATAGTGATAGTAGTCATCTATGAGTAGAATGGTGGCATATAATTCAAATAACAAATTCATATATACTATATTTACTTCTAAAGACTTTCAATGTGAATATTTAACTTTATCAATGAAAAGCTGTCTACATTTATTAGTGTACATGCAACTGTTTATTTGAATTTTTAGTTCTATAACCTAATCCATTTGGGTATTCAGTAATTTTATTGCATGCATACGTATTATGCACAATATATGTGTATATACACACACCATGTATATATATATGTATATATATAAATAGCATGTAACTACACATACATGGATGTATAATGTCTGTATGTGTGTATATATAAATATATATACAATTAATTTCATGTCCCACATTTTATTATTTTATTAATATGTTCAATACAGGCATCTCTCTTAAAAAGTGGTTCTCATTCTATGTTCTGGTTCTGTTTGTTTCAGTTGGTTATTTCTCCTTTTTATTTTTAGATGAATTTTTGTTTCTCTGCAATGATATGAGCTTTATTTAATCATGTTTTATCATCATTTTACTGATGGTCAAATGTGTATCTACCATGAGTGACTAAGGAAGAAGTGAAGGGACATGACTATAACTTTTTTCAGAGTCCTAACTTAGACACTTATTTAAAATGAATAACTCTTCATAATTCTCAATGTTGTTGCTATTCTACATCTATTGACTTTGTTCTTCAAGTTTTTAAAAAATATACATATGTTTAAAATGAACTTATCTTACCTATGGTTGTAATTTCGTTGTGTTATTATAATTTCATTATTCAATTTATCTCTTTATTTTTCCTTCCAGCTTTTATTTTAGGTTCTAGGGAACAGATGCAAGTTTGTTACATAGGTAAATTGCACATTGTGGAGGTTTGGTGTACAAATTACTTTGTCTCCCAGATACTGAGTATATTACTCATAAGGTAGTTTTTCTTTTCTTTTCTTTTTTTTTTTTTTTGGCAGTAGTGGATTAGCTTTTTTTTTTTTTTTTTTTGTCCTTTTGTGTGTGGGCTTAGTGGCCTGCTATTGAGGTTGGCTTATTCTTTTTTAATAACTAGAATGTGAGCTGTGAGAGACTAGGGGCCTTTGTCTGTTTTGTTCAGTGCTATATCTCTTGTGCTTTACGGAGTGCCTGCCACAAAGTAGGTGCTAAGCAGGTAGTTTTTCAATCCTCAACTTCATTCTACACTTCACCCTCAAGTAGGCCCAAGTGTCTATTGTTCCTTTCTTTGTGTTCATGCGTAAAATTTAGCTCCCAATAATAAGTGAGAACATATGGTATTTGGGCTTATATTCTTATGTTAGTTTGCTTAGAATAACGGCCTCCAGTGCCATCCATGTTTGCTGCAAAGAACATAATTTCATTATTTTTATGGCTACGTAGTATTTCATGGTATATACGTACCACATTGTCTTTATCCAAATCACCATGGTGGGCATCTAAGTTAATTCCCTGTCTTTGATGTTTTTGTGAATACTGCTGCAATGAACTTATGTGTGCATGTGTCTTTATGTGTACATTTTTTTGGGTGTATCATAGTTCATTTCTATGATGCTGATAAAGACATATCTGAGACTGGATAATTTCTAAAGAAAAAGAGGTTTAATGGACTCATAGTTCCATGTGGCTGGGGAGGCCTCACAATAGTGGAAGGAGGAAGGCACGTCTTACATGGCAGCAGACAAGAGAGAATGAGAGCCAAGCAAAAGGGAGTTTCCCTTATAAAACTATCAGATCTTGTGAGACTTATTCATGACCATGAGGACAGTATGGGGAAAACCACCCCCATTGATTCCATTATCTTTCACCAGGTCCCTCCCACAACACATGGAAATTAGGAACTACAGAGCTACAGTTCAAAGAGATTTCAGTGGGGACACAGACAAACCATCCCTGATCCCTTCCAAATCTCAGTCCTCACATTTCAAAAGCAATCATACCTTCCCAACAGTCCCCCACAGTCTTAACTCATTTCAGCATTAACTCAAAAGTCTACAACAAAGTCACATCTGAGACAAAGCAAGTCCCTTCTGCCCATGACCCTGTAAAATCAAAGGCAAGTTACTTATTTCCTAGATACAAGGTGCGGGGGAGTACAGGCATTGGATAAACACATCCATTCCAAATGGAAGAAATGGGCTAAAACAAAGGGGCTAAAGGCCCCCATGCAAGTCTGAAATCCAATGGGGCAGTCAAATATTAAAGCTCCAAAATTATCTCCTTCGATTCCATGTCTCACATTCAGGTCATACTGATGCAAAAGGTGGGTTCCCATTGCCTTTGGCAGCTTCACTCTTGTGGCTTTGCAGGATGCTAGACTCCCTCCTGGCTGCTTTCATTAGCTGGCATTGAGTGTCTGTGGCTTTTTCAGGTCCACAGTGCAAGTGAACCTACCATTCTGAGGTCTGGAGGACAGTAGCCCTCTTCTCACAGCTCAATGAGGCAGTGAAGAAAAATAGTTCCACTTCTTCTCTTTCAATTTGGATGCCTTTTATCTCTTTCTCTAGCCTGACTACTCTGGCCAACACTTCCAATACCACATTGAATAGGAGTTATGACCATAGATATTCTTGTCTTGTTCCTCTCAAGAGGAATGGTTTCCTCTATTGCCTATTCAGTATGACATTAGCTGTGAGGTTGTCATATGCGACTTTGATTATTTTCAGATACATCCCTTCAACGCATAATTTGCTGAGGTTAACATTAAAGAATGTTGAATTTTGTTGAAAGCCTTGTCTGATTGTATTGAGATGACCAGCCTTCTCTGCATCTATTGAGACAATTTGTGTGTTGTGTGTGCTTTCGTTCTGTTCATGTGACCAATCGAATTTATTGATTTGTGCATGTTAAAACAAATTTGTATCACAGGAATAAAGCCTACTTGAGTGTAGTGGATTAGAGTTTTGGCATTCTGCAGAATTCAGTTTGCTAGTATTCTGTTGAGGAGTTTTGCATCTGGGTATATCAGAGATATTGGTCTAAAGTTTTCTATTTTTATTGTGACTCTTCTAGTGTTTTGGTATCAAGTTGACACTTGCCTCATAAAATGAGTTTGAGAGGAGTCTTTCTTTTCAATTTTCTGGAATAGTTTCGGTAGGATTGGTACCAACTTTTTATATATGTCTGGTAGAATTTGGCTGTGAATCTATCTGGCAGGGCTTGCTCTGGTTGTTAGGCTTTTTATTATTGATTCAATTTCAGAACTCATTATTGGTTCTGTTCAGGGTTTCCATTTTCTTACTGGTTCAATTCTGAAAGGTTGTATGTTTGCAAGAATTTATCAATTTATTCTCGGCTTCCTAGTTTGTGTGCATATAGATTTAAAAAAAAATCTCTGAATATATATTTTCATTTATTTCTGTATTTCTGTGGGGTCTATAGTAATGTCCCCTTTGCCACTTCTTATAGTCTTTACTTGGATCACCCCTCTTTCTTTATTAGTGTAGCTAGCAACGTGTTAACCTTATTTATTCTTAATAGTACAGGCTGCTGGTTTTGATTATTTTTTGCATCAGTTTTTATATCTCAATTTCATTTGGTTTGGCTTTTATTATAGTTCTTTCTTTTGTTTTTATTTTTATTTTTGCTGTCTTTGGAGTAGGTTTGCTTCTGTTTTTTGTTTGTATCTTTCAGTGTGACGTTAGGTTCTTAAATTGATTTTTTTTTCTAATTTATTAATGTGGGTGTTTTTGTACTATAAATTTTCCTCTTACAACTGCTTCAGCTGTGTCCCAGAGATTCTGGTGTGTTGTATCTTTGTTTTTATTTGTTTCAAAGAATTTATTAATTTACACCTTACTTCCTTTTTTTTTCTTTCTTTGTGACGGAGTTTCACTCTTGTTACCCAAGCTGGAGTGCAATGGCACAATCTCGGCTCATTGCAACCTTCACCTCCTGGGTTCAAGCAATTCTTCTGCCTTAGCCTCTCGAATAGCTGGGACTACAGGCATGTGCCACCATGCCCAGCTAATTTTTGTATTTTTAGTAGACACAAGGTTTCACCGTGTTGACCAGATGGTCTCGATCTCTTGACCTCATGATCCACCTGCCTCGGACTCCCAAAGTGCTGGGATTATAGGCGTAAGCCACCATGCCCGGCCTTACACCTTACCTTCTTAATTTACCAAAATTTTGTTCAAGAGCAAATTGTTTAATTTCCATGCAATTGCATAGTTTTGAGAGAATTTATTGTGTTGATTTCTATTTTTCTTGTGCTGTTGTCTGATATTGTGGTTGGTCAGATTTCAGTATATTTGAATTTGTTGAAAATTGCTTTATTGCCCAACATGAGGTCAATTTAGGATGCACACCACATGAAGATGAGAAAAATGCATATTCTCTTGTTGGCTGAATTGTTCTGTTGATGTCTGTTATGTCTATTTGGTCAAGTGTTGACTTTAGGTCTCAAATATTTTGTTAGTTTTCTGCCTTGATGATCTATCTAATACTGTCAGAGGGGTGTTGAAATTTTCACACTATTATTGTGTGGTTACCTAACTTTCTTTGTAGGCCTCCACACACTTGTTTTATGAATCTGGGTACTCCAGTGTTTGATTCATATATATTTAGAATAGTTAAATCTTCTTGTTGAATTGAACACTTTACCGTAACATAATGCCTATCTCTGTCCTTTCTTATTTTTGTTGGTTTAAAGTCTGTTTTGTGAGACAAAGAGATAGCAACCCCTGCCTCTTTATTATTATCTATTTGCTTGGTAGATATTTCTCTATCTCTTTATTTTGGGAGTATGGGTGTCATTGCATGTGAGATGGGTTTCTTGAAGATCGAATACAGTTGGGTTTTTCTTCTTTATCCAATTTGCCAGTGTATGCATTTTAAGTGGGGCATTTAGCATATTGGTGTTCAAGTTTAATATTTGTATGCATATATTTTATCCTGCCATTGTGTTGTTAGCTAATTGTTATCTATATTTGATTGTATTTGATTGTGTAGTTGCTTAATAGTGTCAATTGTCTATGTACTTAAGTGTGTTTTTATGATGGCTGGTAATGTTTTTTGTTTGTTTGTTTCCATGTTTAATACCTTTAAGAAAATTTTGTTGAAAGTCTGAATGAAGATAAGAGACATTTCAGGCATATAGTTACCCATATGAATCTGGAGATAGAGTGAAAACATTAGGTTTCATATTGGGAGTCAGAAGCATATTGAGCTCTGAAACTGCTAGCATTTTTTTTTTTTTTTTCCTTTAGCTATACTTCTACCCAGAGAAGAGAACAAAGGTATCTGGGAAGTTTACTAGTTATGCCATGCTAAAGAAATGTTTTTGCAAATCAGTTTATCATATTTTCTTACCACAGCAGAGACATTTCTGTGTTTGATATCTTATGAAGATTACTCCTGCTTAACAAACTTAAAACTTAAGTGTGTATTTGCAGTGCTTTTCTCAGTGACATACTCAGTAAAATTAAAGTTGATTTTGTAATCTATTACTTAATTAAATTAACATGTGAATTCATCCAAGAAAATCCTGGAAAATGTAATGAAATAATTGAGCAGAAGCAGGCATAGCCAGTTATAAGTGTTCCAACACTGTCTGCTACCAAATCCAGTGTATTAAACATAGTCATAGAAGAATAAGGTTTGAAAGTCTGTAAGACCTCCAGCCACATTCTTCTGCCTTATTTTGCTAGAATTTTTATTTTGGGTGTATAAAGTATTTGTAAGCCACCTAAGCTTAGGTATCTAATAACATGTCCACATTGTTTTTACCAAGAATAAATAAACCAAAAAGTATATTTTCTTTAGCATTGGATTTAGTGAAATAACAATACTTGCAGCTTAATTTAGTACTATTCTTTTCTACATAAATTACTATATATTTTATTTTAGTGTGTGAGGTTACTGGACTAAAACTTCTGACACCAACCAAGGAGGAAATTTTTCTCTATAGCACAGAATAGTACTTAATTACAGTGTAATCTGATTAATGATGGTTAGGGATGAAAATATTAAAATAAAATGAGAAAAGAAACAATAAAAGATAGTTAAAGTTGATATTTTCTTCATTGACAGTATTTTATAAATGATTACTTTTATCAATCTGCATAATAAACAATATTTATGTAGTATATATGTTCCATACGTAAATTCAACACTTTGGATTCATCCAGTATAAGCCATGTGGCATACTTGAGAAGTAGCTTGAGCTTTTCAGCATTTTATTTTTTTATTAAAAGAAGCTTGTAAAATATAACCTGCAATTATGTAAAAATTTTTGTCTCAGTTTCAGTAAACATTTGTTATTTAACCATATGAATTTATCTGTGAGTTCAGTTAACAATTCAATGAAAACTATCCCCTTTCGAAAAAAATAGTTTATTTTTTATTTCTTTTTATGCTTAGCTGTACTTAAACTGTTTTTTAAATTACCTGCACTATAACATGTTTCTCTTTAAGTCTTTAACTATTTTTCAGAACATTACTTATGATAAAATCTATTAGTCTCTTTAAAATCCTTTAAACCTCAAGAAAATTAAGAAATTGTTGACATTGATCTCTCATTTCCTGAATGTAGTTCATTCAAATTGAGCTAATCAGACAAGCCTTGCTTAGAAACTTCCTTAAGCATGTTGAGTCAATAAAGGACTGAAGTTAATAACCAGACCTAGTTATAGCATATCTATGGATGGCTACTGCTGTTATCTATGTACTCCCATGCCATTTTTAAAGCTAGATAAATTAAGTATTTAAGAGCAATATATTTGTGATAGACAAGTGCATTTTTCATAATTATATATATATATATAATTTTAACAAAAGTAAGGAATTAAAATTAGTATAAATGAAATATTTGAATTGTATCACCAGGAAAGAAAAGGAAATACAGTAGACTCTGTATATGCAGATGCAAGCAACTGGAGATCAAAAACATTTGGTAAAAAAACAAGAAAAATAAAAATACAGAAATAGAAAACAATACATGTTTTAAAGTAACATAGCATAACCATTTACATAGCACTTATATTTACATAGGTACTATAAACAATATAGAGATGGCTTACAGTATATGGGGGATTGCATAGATGAAATTCAAATATATGCCATTTCTATAATACTTGAGCACCTCTGAATTTTGGTCTCCACAAGGGTCCTGATCCCGTCTCCAATGGATACCAGATGATTCTATGTGTTCTCTGGGGTGGGAGTAGAATAGAACGTAGACCTGAATAAAAATAATTTTATTTTAAATTGTCATTAAGAGCCAATAATTTTCTTTAAGTGGAACTGAAAAGAAAGTTAGACTAAAACTGTGTTTAACTCTGCTAATCCACACTTATTGTCACTAAGTTAAACAATGTTAAAGTGAACCTTGGTCTAAACCTTCAGCCTTATCTCTTCAGACTTTCCTCTTTTGTTTCTATAATACAATACGATGTTACTTGATTTATAGAGGTTTCTAGTAATCTCTTCTCTTTTCGAGTTACCACTGAGAAAGTGTTCAATACTGTCAATGATTATTTCTCCTTTACTTCAAAATGCTTAAATGAAATATCAATGCTTTACTTTATGTTGTTGGTCTTTCACTATGCGAATTTGTTTCCTGTGCAAGCAAAGACTTGTAGGCTTATGCTAATATTCCTTGATATTTTTTAGAAATTTTGCTATTGTACATTATTTTTACTAACAAACAATTGGTAGTTAAATTATTTATCACTAACAAATGTACAGTTGCAATTAAGAAGCTTTACAGACTATTAAACGTGGTGGTTTAGTATGAATACAGACTCATCTGAAATAAACACTTCGATATATAGTTGGGTCTATAATTATCAGTGGATATGTAAGCTAGACATGGAAGCACAACCTCAAAGAGGAAAAAAGAAAATGAATAAATAAAATTATAAAGATAAAAATATAATTTTTCAATTTTTGAAAAAATATCAAATTTATTTTTAGTGTGTTTTGAAATAGTATAGAAGGTTATATTTGATCAGAAAAAAGTATTTGATTCAAAATGGTAGTACTCATTCCTTGGTCTATAATTAAATTGTGAAACATGCTGGCATAATTTAAAATAAAGGTCTTTGTACTCAGCAGCAGCAGAGAATTATTAATTGCAAAGCCTTTGCATTCTGCCCTGTCAATCAGCACAAGTCACAAATCAATCAGCTAGTTGGCACAGGAATCAAAGTCAGAGAGGAAAATAATTTCTGCTTCACTCTAATAAGGTACATCCCCCCCTTTTTAGTGGAAAACAACAACTGAATGGTTATTATCATGGATAAAATTTAATTTTGAATATGCATGCCTACCATCAGTTTAGTGATCTACAGTTTTACTATTTTTCTTTCTAATTTTAAAAATTGTTTAACAGCTTTATTAAAGTATAATTGATGTATGAAGAATCATGTGTATTGAATGTGAACAATATCATGAGTTTAGACATTGGCAAAAACTTATGATATCATCAGAGAATCAAAGTAATAGACATCCAACAGCTTCCAGAATTTTCTGTGTCCCTTTGCTTTGTTGTTGTTGTTGTTGGTGGTGATGTTACTGTTTTGTGGGGTGTAGAGGCAGTAAGAATAATTAACATGGAATCTATTCTACTAACAAAATGTGAAGTGCTTTATACTGTGTTGTTAACTGTAGGTACTATGCTGTAAACCAGATCTCTGGAATCTACTCATCTAGAATGACTGAAACTTTATGCCAATTGAACAAGTACCACAGCCCCTGACAAATATTATTGTCTTCTGTACTTCCATGAGTTTCACTATAACAGATAGCTCATATAAGTAGAATTATTCAGTATTCATGAATAATATAGGTGGAAATTATTTATATGAATCTATATAGAATTATTTATATTAATCTATAATCTACTAATCATGTAAGTAGAATTCTTCAGTACTTGTGTGACTGGTTTATTTCACTAGTATAATATTTTCTAGTTTCTTCCATGCTGTTGCAAATAGAAAGCTTTTCTTCATGTTCAAGGCTGAATAATATTACATTATAATTATCTGCCACATTTCTTATATTCATTTATTTGTGGATTGACACTTGAGCTGTTTTCACATCTTAGCTGTCTTGAATGATGCTGAAATAACATGGAAGTGCAGATTTTTTTTGACATAATAATTTCAATTATTTTGGGTAAATATCAGAAAGTGGATTATTGGATAATAAGGTTTTTCTATTTTTATTTCAAAATTTCTGAGGATCCACCATACTATTTCTTACACCTAGGTACATCTTCCATTGCCATCAGCCATGCAGAGGGTGAAAATTTCTCCCAATATTCACTAACGATTATCTTTTGTTACATTTTAATAGCCATCCTAACATGTATGAAGTACTATGTCATTGTTGTTTTAATTTGCATTTTACTGATAATTAGTGATGTTGAGCATCTTTTCATATATCTGTTGGCCATTCATATGCCTTCTTTAAAGACATGTCTGCTTAAGTTCTTGGCCCATTAACAATAGGGTTATTTTACATTTTTGCTATTGAGTCACAGAAATCCCTTATATATTTTGTATATTTTGAAGATTAACTTCTTATCAGATATGTGGCTTGTAATTATTTTCTCCTGTTCTTATTATTTAGCCTGTCATTCTGTTGATTGTGTCTTTTGCCATATAGAAGCTTTTCGTGTGATGTAGTACCACTTCTTTATTTTTACTTTTGTTTCCTGCTGTGCTAGTTTTCTAAACATTTTCCTTGTTCTTTTTGTTTGTTTGTTTGTTTGTTTTTGAGATGGAGTCTCACTCTGTTGCCCAGGCTAGAGTGCAATGGCGCCATCTTGGTTCACTGCAACCTTCACCTCCCAAGTTCAAACAATTCTCCTGACTCAGCCTCCCAAGTAGCAGGGATTACCGGTGCATGCCACCATGCTCGACTAATTTTTTGTATCTTTAGTAGAGTCGGGGTTTCACCGTGTTGGTCAACCTGTTCTCAAACTCCTGACCCGGTGATCTGCCTGCCTCAGCTTCCCAAAGTGTTGAGATTACAGGTATGAGCCACCACACCCAGCCTCTAAACATTTTCTTAAGTAAATATGCTTGAATCATTTTCAACCCTCTGTGTCTTACAGTGTTTTACCCTCTCAAACATCTTTCTAATTTTATTAAGTGAAAAATAATAAAAATGCACATATCATAGTCTAAATTAGAAAGTTGGAGAAATGCATTATTCTTAATAAATAACATAGTACAAAATCCAGACGGAAAGTTGTCCAATGAATATTTCAGTTTCATTGTAGGTTGTTTTTAAGTGATTTATATTTACATTTCTGTACTGAAAAAACAAACACATTCATAATATTAGTTAGAGTAAACAGTTGCATTTTATGAGATATATTTTGTGTGACTTAAAAGTTATAAAAATTTTCTACACAATAAAGAATGCATTATGTGATATTGATGTAACTGTGTACAGATGTTAATGCTTTAAGGTTGCTGGATCTATCAATGTATATTTAAAAAACAATACAACAATTTTATATAAATGACACATATTGAATTATACAATGAACATAACTTTAATTCTCATTTTTATTTGACATTATATCATTATATCATTTTTGATTTTTCAAAGTTGCCAGTGGTAGAATAAAATATTTTAAAATCCTACTATCTCATACTAACCTTGTTTCTCTTCTAATATTTTTCCTGTATAAATTAGTTAGGATCCTTGAGAGAAGCAGAGCCAATAGGATATCAATGGATATATTAGAGGGGACTTATTTTAGAAATGATTTCCTGTGACTGTGGAGACTGAGAAGTCACATGATCTGTCACAACAAGTTGGAGGTCCAGGAAAGCTGGTGATGTAATTTAGTCTGAGACCAAAGGTCTGAACAACAGAAAAGCCAATGGTATAACTCTTGGTCAAAAGCCACATGCCTGAGAACCTGGGGACAAGACAGGAGATGGGCCCTTGGTCTACGTATCAGCATCTGAAGCCCTGAGACCTGAAAAGGCTGACGTCCCAAGGAAGGTGAAGATAGACATCATAGCTCAGAGAATTCACCTTCCCTCTACATTGTTGTTCTATCTGGCCCCCCCGAAATTGTGTGATGCCCACTCACATTTGTAAAAATGAATACTTTTTACTAAGTTCACTGTTTCAAATGTTAATCTCTCCTGGAACACATCCTCACAGACACACCTAGAAATGTTTCAGTAGCCATCCAGGTACACCTTAACATAATCATTGGACCCATAAAATGAAACATCACATAGTGTCTACAGTACATTTAAAAAATAGTTTTAAATTAGACATATTGAAGATTAGAAAACTAAGAGGCATACTGCAGTATTCAAAATTCTGTGCCTCTTGAGTACATGTCATATGTATTCAAAAATATATCTAAATATGATTAGATATTGGTATCTCAATTGTATAACAAAAGCAATAAGTATCTAACATTGACACAAAATTTCTTTGATATTCATATTTAAATAACTTACCTTAAATGTATTCATTTCATGAACTAAATATGGGTCTGCTCTTTTGGCTAGCTGTTTCAATATGAGCCTCTACCATGTAACTACATGTGTTTGCTTTTTTCTACTTCTAAAATAATATAAAAAGTTTAATGGATCATTTCATAACAGTCTATAAAACATCTTTCTAGTATGTTTATGTTATATTAATGCCTCAAATATTTGATATTATACCTATGTCTACTAATGTTAAAGGCAATATGTATATATCAAACTGTTTTAAACAAGCTCAACAATATGTACAAAACCTATTGCACGTGGTAATGTAAAAGCAATGGAAAAATATAAATTGATATATTTGACGTGGTTAACGACTTTAAACCAGGATGCCATACTTTTTTGTTAAACATAAAATGTGATAAATAATTGATTAAATTGTACTACCGTTCATCTTATAATAGTGAGATAGAAACCAAACACCTATAAGACAAATATGTAATTTAAAAGAAATTATTTAAATAAGGTGTATTTGATTATATAACTAATCATAATTTGAAAGACCTAATGAATAAGTCCAGAAAAAAAAGTTTTATTACTGATGTTAATAATTATATCTACTACAGTAAACACGATCTTTTCAGCCTTTTCTAAATCTCAATGGAAAGTAGATCTTGTGGAATTCATTAATTTGTTTATTTGTTTATTTTAGGTTCTTAAGCCATAGAATTAGTAACAGGAATGAAAGAGAGGAACAAGTCAATGATCTGACAGAAACACTAGCAAACTTTCTGTAATGGAGGACTAGATAATAAATAGGCTTTGCAGGTCATAAGGCCTCCATCACAATTACTTAATTCTGCCATTGTATAAGAAAAAAATAGACACAGATTGTATATAAATTAATGGGTATGGATTTTCAGGGCTCAGAACATGATACATCAAACTGTGGCACTTTGACATGCTGAGTTCTTTGAAATAGTTGTGATTGAAAGGGCCTTGGAAGTAAGATTTCTCTGACCTTCTTCTGCCTTTTGTCTTCCATTCTTTTTTCTCTCCTGAAGCAAATCATAGAAACTAGAACACTTCTTTCTCAAAGCAAGCCACAATACCTAGACATGTTATTCTATCCATTTTTTCTTCTCCATTAAGGATGCTTATTCAAAAGAAGTCTTACCCCATACCACAAGGAAGGAATGCTACACAGAATGGCCACGATAAACCTGATCAGAAAGGCCATGCAGGGTTTCTCCTCTCCTTCTATACTGTTAGAGCATATCCTTTTTGTTCAATCCCATTTCAATAGGACTGTTCATTCTTCATTAAACCTAAACATAAAAGTTGACTTTCCTCTGAGTCTTCATTTCTGCAGTTGCTCATGTCATGTAAAACTTTGATTAAATGAATTGATTCTGATTTTCTCTTGTTAGTCTGCCTTTGTTATATGTCTATGTGATCCTTATGATGAGGGAAGAAAGGCATCCCACTTTTCTGCTACTACAGGTTATTTCCAGTAAAACCTTATTTACAAAAAGAAGTGGTAAACCTTAATTTGATGACCCTTGATTTAATAATAATAGTTGACAAGAGCCACAACAACAACAACAAAATATGCAAGAAAAAGACAAAAGCAAAATTCAAATGATGTGGCCTTCACTTACTCATGAAAGCTTTCTGGCTGTTTATCTTAGACTTACTTAAAGAATGATGTGAAATAGAATTTACCTTTGGCTATCTTTCTTCTTGAACATATAGAATATTCCCCATATGTTTAGCAAGTCTACACATAAAATAATAAGCATAAAAGTCTGAATTATGGGATACATTTCTACCCCCACACTAATATTCACAAATTAAAGTCCTAGACTGCACTAACACAGAATATAACTGTTCAGATATAGAAGCCTAAGGAGGCAATTAAGTTAAAATTATAGTATTAGTATGAACCCTAATCCAGTATAACTAATGTCCTTATAAGAAGAGAAAATTTTCACAGAAACAGGTACAGAGAAAAAACCATGTCAAGATACAGGGAGATAATGGTTATCTGCAAGCTTTAGAGAAAGAGACAACTCAGGAGAAACCAACTATGAAGACAGACACCTTGATCTTAGCCTTCTAGTCTTCAGATCCATAAAAAATAAATTTCTATTTTTTAAGCCAACTAGTCTGTGGTGCCCTAGCAAACTAATGCAGTCTGCTTTCCATTTTATTTGAAGCAATAATATAGAGTTTATTTTGTGCCTTGTACAGACATATATGCTATCTCATAATTGAAATTCAATGAATTTTGATTATAAGAATTTGAATTGTAAGATAGCATATATGTCCAAACAAAATATAAAATAAACTCTGTATTATTGATTTAATGACATTAATTCATTCCTGAGAAACTTAACATTAAATAGAAATATTTTTTGTTCATTTTATCCAACTCTATATACTCAATTTTCACGTGTATATATATACGAATTACATAAGGTAAATTCATTTTGTACATGTAATCAATAATAATATAAGCATAAATTAATATAGATTTTTACATAAGAGATAATGACCTTAAAGATGATCACACTCGCCAGAGTAGGACCAGAAGACCAAAACGGCTTTTAGTTGGTTAAGAAAGATTATGGGATATCATTCTTTAAAAGGTGCATTATTTGAGAACACATGATAACTCACATTCATGCTGCACTTAAAAATAAATGTATTACATAGAAAAAATACAAATGACATGAAGGCCTTCAAAATCCAGAAAATAGCAAACATTCATGTATAGTAAAAACTAGAAACATTAATCCTTTTTTATCATGTGTATATAAAACAAAATATTTAAGGGTCTATTAGACATTCTTTGATTAAAAACTATTGTTTTGAATAAATTTCTGATTGTCTTTGTCTGAAATCATGATAAATAAAATGTTCCTTTTATTTTTAGTGTTCTCCTAGGTGAAAAAGTCATTGAAACAGCCCTATATTGCCTGGAGACAGTGCAATAACTGTAATACTATTTAAAATAAAGCTTGTTCTCCTCATGACCTTAACATGCCTACACTAATTATCCATGTAGAAGCAGCATGAGCAAGATATTAAAGTTCTTCCTCCAGAGTAAATATGTCAGGAATGCCAAATAAATTATAATACTTGGCTAATGTATAGTACTAGGAACAGAAGAAATGTGAGTGCAACTAGGTCTTGAGAATGTTTCATGAAGTGACACAGGGAGTCAGACATATGGTGAATTTAGAAAAAAAAATAAATAAATAAAATAAAAACTTTTTTTTTTTTAACAAGAGGATACTAATCATATCCATGAGTAGAAATTCTACATTTTAGCAAGGGAATTTGGTACAAATTTTAATAATCTGCTGATATGTTTCTTTGGAGTTTGAGCATAGCAATGACCTACATTAAATGAAGAGAAAGTATTAGAAATGTATTGGCATGCTATTCCGGGAGAGAGAGGTCCTAGGAAATGAGAGTGTATGAATGGTCTTGTTGAGTAACATTGGAGACTCCATGTGTGCTTATATTTCCTTACTGAGTAAAATTGGAGCATCCAAAGGACATCCCTCAGACAAAAATGGCAAGGAACACACTAGCAAGGCAATACGCCTGCATCTGTAAGAAACTTGGTGGTAGCAGTCTCTGTAGGCTAGTTTGGAGGCAAAAGATGTGTTTCATGAGCCTGAAATCATTAGTGTTAATGAAGATTATGGAATTTAGGAATTAGAAATCTCAGAAGTCACAATAAGTGTTAGAGGCAAAGTAAAAATGGTTATTAAAATAGGAAATAAATCTAGGTTTATAAACAGGTGACTTGAGCAGATATTTGCGGGAAAGGCTAGCAAATCTGGATTCTCAATGGATAAAAGATGCTCATTTAAGAAGAATTTTTATAGATTAGTCCAAAAGGCCAACTTAAGAACTAGCAAACATCAGCTTCTTCTGCTGGAAATTTTGGTTCTTCACCTGGTTTCCTGATTTAGTCAGTTTAGGGACCTGGAGTGAGGCCGAGCGCTGTGCATTGGGAGGCTGATTTGAGTGAATCACAAAGTCAAGAGAGCAAGACCATCCTGGCCAACTTGGTAAAACCCCGTCTCTAGTAAAAATGCAAAAAAAAATTAAAAATTAGCTGCGTGTGGTGGTGCATGCTTGAAGTCCCAGCTACTTGAGAGGCTTAGGCAGGATAATTGCTTGAACCCAGGAGGCAAAATTTGCAGTGAGCTGAAATCCCACCACTGCACTCCAGCACTCCGGCCCAGTGACAGAGCAAGACTCCTTCTAAAAAAAAAGGCCTAGAGTTCATTAAGTATATGGAGAAGTTATATCCCTTTGAAGAAGAATCCAGAAACATCACCACAATAATACATTTATTCCCTGATCCATTCCCCACAGAAATTATAGCTAATCCTTATTGACTGTGATACCTAAGAGAAGGTAATTTCTAAATATTGCTAGGACACTTAAATATGATATTTGAACTGATACTGAAGCTAGAGGACTAGAAAAAACATCCCATTATAGCATTCCAGTTATAGAAGGGGCTTGAAAATACCATGTGACAGGGTATTAGTCCATATCTCACAGTGGAGTTAATGTTTCTGTGAAGCTATTTTGTGGTTTTCCTTGTCTTAAAATACTCAATAGAATACATATAGCTACTATTTGGCAAAAAATACGACACTGGTTTTCTCTTACAAAGAATAAAGACCACAAAGTAGAATGATATTAAATAAAAAGAATTGTCCTTTCTAGGAAAGTCTACAGAGATTAATTGTACTAACAAATAGTGGTGGATGTTGAGATGGCGTTGGCCCTTGTAAACTTTGTATGGGTTGTGACAGATGATAGTGGGATAACTTTTCAGGTGGTAGCCACAATTGCAGATGCTCTGACAGGTGTAGGAGCTGGTTGTAGCAGAATAACATAGTTTCTAATACTTAGTCTTCCCTAATTATCTGGAAAATGTCTTATTAATTGCCTTCAATAGAGAATATCAAAAGTAGTTTGCTTTCACTTACTGAAGAAAAAAGTATGTGTTCACTGTCTTGCCTCCTCGCTATGCTAACTCTCTTATTTTAATCCAAAATAGTCCCAAAGAACCCTCATTTAATGACACTCAACTGATACTCAAAGCTTATCCATGTATTAATGTCATAATGTTAATTATATCTGGTAAGCAGAAATTGGCAAGCCCCTTTTGTCGTCATAATAAGATACATGCATGTTAGAATTAGAAGGTAAATTCCAAAATATTTGGGGACTTGTGAATTGTGAAAGATTTCATAGATTCAATGTTTTAGAAAATAATAGCATAACTTAAGCGAGATATGCCTTCTACCACTAAAAAAAAGAATTTTATGGAATAAAGTAACTTGAAGATGCTAGCTAGCTTTTATCATCAGCTTCATCATTTTGGGAGCAAAGGGCTCATGAGCTAAACAAACTTTTTTTTTTTTTTAAAGAGATGGAAGACATGCATTTGTTCAGAACATGAGCCATGTCTTGCCTAGTGAGATCTAGCTATTTGTACTGGCAAATGCCCAACACCCAAGCTGATATCATATGAAACAAAAGGTGAGCATCATTCCTCTTAGGGACCAAACAGTACAGTCATTTGAGAATTTTATATAGTGGAAGTATAGTGATTTAGTTTTGCTAGATATATACTTGGCTTCTTTGTCTGCAATGAATCTGTCATTATCTGAAGGCTCACAAAATACTTCTTATAATAACATAGCATTGATACAGAATGGCCTAAAACTAAAGGTTGCAATTTATGTCAAATAATACACATTAATTTTTGTACAACTACTGTATCCATTGGCCTTTCAGAGTACCTGATAACATGGAATCATTTCCTTAACACAATACAGTTATGTGCCACATAAAAATATATGTGGTTGAAAAAGAACCACATATATGACAGAAGTGTCATAAGATTACAACACACATTTTTACTATACATTTTATATGCTTAAATACACAAATACTTACCATTGTATTACAATAGCCATAGTATTCCCTGCAGTATCATACTGTTCGGGTTTGTAGCCTAGGAGCAATGGGCTATACAACATAGCTTAGGTTATGTAGTAAGGCATATCATCCAGATTTGTATAAATGCATTATATGCTCTCACAAGTACAAAATTTCTTAGTGACACATTTTTATTTTTATTATTTATTTATTTATTTATTTATTTTGAGATGGAGTTTCGCTCTTGTTACCCAGGCTGGAGTGCAATGGCATGATCTCGGCTCACTGCAACCTCCGCCTCCTGGATTCAGGCAATTCTCCTGCCTCAGCCTCCTGAGTAGCTGGGACGACAGGCACGCGCCACCATGTCCAGCTAATTTTTGTATTTTTAGTAGAGACAGGGTTTCACCATGTTGTCCAGGATGGTCTTGATCTCTTGACCTCGTGATCCACCCACCTCAGCCTCCCAAAGTGCTTGGATTACAGGCGTGAGCCACCACGCCCGGCTTAGTGACACATTTTTAAAAACCTTTCTCCATCTTTAAGAGATTCATTACTGTAGTTTAGTGATTTGTTAAAGCTAATGCCATCTAGTCAAAAATATTCTGCAGGATTTGAGCAACATTTCCTATGATACAGTGTACTTTCTCAACTAAGAATTGATATTGATATTTGCAAACGTTGAAGACTTAAGTTGGAAGTAGGATTAGCATCTGCATTTATTTGATTTAAATTCTATAAATCTGTATTTCTGTGATTTGAGTTCATTGGCAAAGGATCTATTGTACCATGAGAATATATGGCATGTTTCTTAAGTCAACAGATGTAGACATGAACACAAAAGTAAGAAACTATTCTGTGTAATAAATAAAAATTCAAGTTTTCTTTTGCTGAAAGTTGTCTGGTTAACTTCTACAATGTTAAGCTATTTTACTGGTCCCCTCATATAGAAGGATTTATAAGCTGAATATTTGGTCATCATTTTTGAACAATTAGTTATAACATTGAAGTTACCTGTTCAATTTTGATGAGAAAAATTCCAGGTTTTTAAATTTCTTTTTTTTTTTTAATTTTTTTATTGCATTTTAGGTTTTGGGGTACATGTGAAGAACATGAAAGATTGTTGCATAGGTACACACATGGCAGTGTGATTTGCTGCCTTCCTCCCCCTCACCTATATCTGGTATTTCTCCCCATGCTATCTCTCCCCACCTCCCCACCCCCCATCCCTCCCCCATTTCACCCCAACAGACCCCAGCAGGTAGTGCTCCCCTCCCCGTGTCCATGTGTTCTTATTGTTCAACACCCGCCTATGAGTGAGAACATGCAGTGTTTAATTTTCTACTCTTGTGTCAGTTTGCTGAGAATGATGGTTTCCAGGTTCATCCATGTCCCTACAACGGACACAAACTCATCATTTTTTATGGCTGTGTAATATTCCATGGTGTATATGTACCACATTTTCCCTATCCAGTCTATCATCGATGGGCATATGGGTTGGTTCCAGGTCTTTGCTATTGTAGACAGTGCTGCAATGAACATTCGTGTGCATGTGTCCTTATAGTAGAACGATTTATAATCCTTTGGATATATATCCAGTAATGGGATTGCTGGGTCAAATGGGATTTCTATTTTTAGGTCATTGAGGAATTGCCACACTGTCTTCCACAATGGTTGAACTAATTTACAAATATGGTTTTAAATGCTACAGCTGTAGGATCTTTCTTCATTGACTCCTTGAAAATAATTTGACTGGCTGAAGAAGCAAAAAAATTACAGCCAAATAATGTAATATGATATTAATCTGATTATTGTAGTTCTCATATTCAGTGAGAGCTTTCTATTTCATAATCACATTGCATAACACCAGTGTCCAACTTTATGCTCACTTGAAAAAAAAAAATCAGTGCCAAAATGACTAATCAACATTTTTACACTATTGTCCTTTCTACAATCATGTTTATTTATTGTAATTACTAGCCTAACCCACTATCTTCTATGTTTCCTTAGAGACTGTTATTATGTGATTATTTTGACTGTTTATTTAAACATTAAAATTAGAACGGTTTACATGCTAAAGAAAGTGACAAAAATGTTTTTAAATGAATTTGACAATAATTGGCCAATGTCTGAAGTTTGATATAGAATTTGGCCTCACATCATCTCTCTTTCAATGAGTGGGCCAAAATATCTATTTTTAAAGTTATATTCCCTTGGAATATTTTACTTCTTCTGTGTTATTCAAGACCTTCCCTAGGCAGACTTATTACCTTGAATCAGTCTACTTTCATCTGGTGCCAGCATATTGCAAAGGACTTTATATTATTCAGGGTGAAGTACTTTTCATTTTCAGTCAAATATTCATGGGTAATATGCTAGAGGGCATTGCAATGAATAAAAGATGGGAGGCAAGATGTGTCAGAAGTATAGGTGAAAGTAAAAGGAATAGTCTTTTAAGGTTTTATATGTTAAACATGTTTTGTATTTATTGATAATGTGCTCTTCTAAACACAAGAATTTATAAAGAAGAAAAGAGAACATCTGTGTCATATTACCTATAACATTTAGCTTACTCAAAACATATTTTTATAGACATATACTACATATTTAAACCATAAATGTCAAAATAATCCTTAAATTTCTTAAGAATATGGCATTCATTTACATTTTATGGTCATTAGATCCCTCTTACCTTGTTTTCTGTGCCCTGCCATTGCATCCCATTTACAAGTCTTTCTTTTCTTTCTCAGATGGAGTTTTGTTCTTGTAGCCCAGGTTGGAGTGCAGTGGTGGGATCTTCCCTCCACCTCCTGGGTCCAAGTGATTCATGTTCCTCAGCCTCCCAAGTAGCTGGGATTATAGGCATGAGACACCACGCCCAGTTAATTTTTGTATTCTTAGTAGAGACAGGGTATTGCCTTGTTGTCCAGTCTGGTCTTGAACTCCTGACCTCAGGTGATCCATGACCTTAGCCTCCCAAAGTGCTGGGATTACAGGCATGAGCAACCATACCTGGTCAAGCCTTTTCTCTAAAATGATATCCATTGAGATGCTATAGATAATATAGACAATTGCTAATTTTAAATACTATGAGAAAATAATAATTTCATAGAAGGAACTCGGTGATAAGCCTTTTGAAGCTTTGAAAGATTCAAGGCAAATAGTCTTTCCAAATGCCACCATTCCAAAAGGTGGGAAGATATTCCTACAGTAACTTTCCTTCAAGAAACAGAGAAGAGGTATCAATTGAAGTCAACTTCAATTAATCAACCCATAGACAAATCTTTAGTTATTATATTTTGTTGTATTTGGAGTTCTGAAGATCATCTCACAGCTACTAAGAAATAGTATCATTTTATTTAAAAATGCTTTATCATTCTACCTTTTTGAACTATTCAGTCGTTGGAAGCATTTTTCTTTCACTATAATTTATTGTTTTAAACTTGTTGATAACTTCTTTGGAATTGCATTAGTCCATTTTCATGCTGCTATGAAGACATATCCAAAACCGGGTAATGTATAAAGAAAAGATGTTTAATTGACTCACAGTTCTATATTGCTGGGAAGGCCTCAGGAAACTTACAATTATTGTGGAAGGCACCTTTCCATGGGGCAGCAGGAGAGAGCATGAGTGCTGAGCAATGAGGGAAACCACTTAAAAAATCATCAGATCTAGTGAGAACTTACTATCATGAGAACAGAGTAAGGCTAATTGCGCCTGTGATTTAATTACCTCCCACTGGCTCACTCCCACCACACGTGAGGATTATGGGAACTACAATTCAAGATGAGATTTTAGTGAGAACACAGCAAAACCGTATCAGAGATTTAATGATTAGCTATTACATATTATATATATGTATGTGTGTGTGTGTGTGTGTGTGTGTGTGTGTGTGTGTGTGTGTGTGTTCTTATTTAGTTATGGCCAAGATTAAATTTATCAGAAGCGAGAAACCAATTTTGCTTAAAACATACTCCCAGTTCTTAAGGCTAGGAGTAGGTCACACTATGTGATTGACTATTATGATAAGACCATGTGGAATGAGGGAGACTAGTCATGCATCAGAAAGTAAGATTGTGAGTGGCAGTAATTTTCTTCTTTATCAGATTTTACTAAAAATGCAATGTGTCAAAAAAATTAGAAATATAAGCAATTAAATCTAAAATACAAAGCAAAAGAATAGAAATAAAAGTATAATGTTTCATCAATGTTATTTATCAAAAGACATCTAAAGAGTGGAGAAGTTCAAGCCTAAGGTCACTCTTTTTTTTTTTTTTTTTTTTTTTTTTTTTTTTTTTTTTTTTGAGACAGAGTCTGGCTCTAGCTCTATCACCCAGGCTAGAGTGCAATGGCATGATCCTAGCACACTGCAACGTCTGCTTCCTGGGTTCAAGTGATTCTCCTGCCGCAGCCTCCTGAGTAACTGGAATTACAGGTGCATATCATCAAGCCCAGCTAATTTTTGTATTTTTGAGGCAGAGTCTCAATCTGTCACCAGGAGCCAGGCTGGAGTCAGTGGCGTGATCTCGGCTTACTGTAACCTCTGCCTCCCAGGTTCAAGCAATTCTCCTGCCTCAAGCAATTCTCTCCTACTCTCCCAAGTAGCTGGAACTACAGGTGCCATCACCACGCCCAGCTAATTTTTGTATTTTTAGTAGAGATGGGTTTCACCATGTTGGCCAGGATGATCCCGATGTCTTGACCTAGTGATCCACCCACCTTGGCTTCCCAAAGTGCTGGGATTACAGACATGAGCCACTGTGCCTGGCCAATTTTTGTATTTTTAGTAGAGATGAGATTTCACCATATTGGTCAGGCTAGTCTCAAACCCTTGACCTCGTATTCTGCCCATCTCAGCCTCCCAAAGTGCTGGGATTATAGATGTGAGCCATTGTGCTTGGCCAAAGCCTCTCTTAAGAACAATGGATGTGATAAAAGGCAATTATGAGGAGATTTAATTTAATTTAATTGTCATTGATTCAGTGAAGATATAGCTTAGAATATAGATTGGTTCATTTGCAGGAAATATCCAAGAAATGAGAGCTTAAAGAAACCTCCTGAGACCCAACAAAATATAGAGCAATAGCTGTCAATTAGTGGAGTTTGGATATTGACACGCACAGAAAGAAAAAATGTACAACTAATACTACTGTCATCAGTAGGTGACTGAGGTTTCACTCAAAGCTATACCTCCCTGAGAAGCATAATTGGAGGCTTACAATTGTATGTGTAATGAAGAAAAAGCATATAGACTTCACTAAAATAATACAGACAGTCATTAAACACACAAATACACAAATAACTATGTTCCATTGGAGGAGGTAGTGCTCAGTGTTTCTATATTATCTAGTCACGTTTTCAGCAGAAAAACGAAGAAAAACTTGTGTTTTCATTTCTAAGTATGAGTCATACACCAGAAAAAGATTAGACAGCAGATACTGTCTTCTGAAAGTGGCCAGGTTTTGAATTTCATAGGAAAAAATGAGGTTTTAAATAGCGATTGGAAAAATGTTCAAAGAACTAAAGAAATGCATAAACAAGCAATTAAAGATGTGATGACAATATCACACAAAAGAGTGTAACAGTAAGAAAGTAGTGTAAAATAAAAATAAAAATAAAATGTGGACCTGAAAAATGCTATAACTCAAATGAAATGTCCCTAGAGGCACACAGCAGCATATTTAAACTGGTCAAAGAAAGAAGTAGCATATTTGAAAATTGATCAAAAAGAATTATTCAAATTTTAAAAAGAGAAATAGAAAGGAGCATGTGCTGTCATCTATGGAGTACTCCATTCAACGAAAGAGAATGTATGTTTCTCAAGTACACATGGATGTTTTCAAGAACGTATCTAGAAGATGCCATATACCATATGTGATGCACGCATCTCGAGTGATGATGAGAATGAGACAGCATTACACACACTAACATACCCATAATGTAAAGACTGAAAGGAGAATAAAGAGAAAATAGGAAAAAATAATAAAGAAATATTCACTGAAAACACCTAGATTTATTAAAGAACAACAATAACATATGCATCCATAATGCTTAAATATTCAAATAGAACAAATACAAAATGATCCACAGAAATACATCATAGTAAAAATACTGAAAGAAAGACAAAGAGAACACATTGACTGCAGCAAGAAAAGCAAAATCTTAAATGATGTTACTTTTATAAGATTAACAGTTAACTTATGAGCAGAAACAGTGGAGATCAAAAGGCAGTTCAATAACACATTTAAAGTGCTCAATAGAAAAAAATACAAAAGAAAATCAACGAGAAAAATTTTTTTTTTAGATGGTGTCTCACTCTGACACCAGGCTGGAGTGCAGTGGTGCAATCTCAGCTCACTACAACCTCTGCCTCCCGGCTCAAGTGATTCTTCTGCCTCAGCCTGCTGAGTAGCTGGGACTGCAAGCATGCACCACCACACCCGGCTAATTTTTGTATTTTTTAGTAGAGACTGTGTTTCAGCATATTGGTCAGGATGATCTTGATCTCTTGACCTCATGATTCATCTGCCTCAACCTCCCAAAGTATTGAAATTACAACAAAAAATCTTATATCAGGTAATCTATTTTAAAAAGACTTTTTCACAAATAATTTTTTAGCAGACCAATCTTTCAAGAATTACTAAAAGATCTTCAGGATGAACGCAAGTAAAATTAGGTGTTAATTTGAATCCAAACAAATAAATATAAGCATTAATAAAGGTAATTATTAATATAAATAGCACTATTCATAATTTTTTCTCTCTTCTGCTAACTGATTAAAAGGAAATGTATAAAATAATATGTAATGAATGTATAAAGTAATATGTAATGAAATGTATGAAATATTATGTAATGAACTAGACAGGCTTTAATATATAAAAAATAATATATACATGTTTGTTAAAAGCAGCATGAAGGATTTAAGGGACAAAGCTGCATTTCAATTAAGAAAATGAGTACGTATATATCCTGTTATTTTGGTTACTGTATCCTTGCAGTATAATTTGACATAAGGTAACGGAATGTCTCCAGATTTATTTTTTGCTTTGGATTGCTTTGCTATTTGGGCTCTTGTTGGTTTTATAAGAGTTTTAAAATTAGTTTTTCCTTATTCTGTGAAAAACTGCATTGATAATTGTATAGAAATTGCATTGAATCTTCTGATTATTTTGGGTATTACGGTCATTTTAATAATAGTGATTCTTCCAATCCATAAACATGAGATTTTTATTTTTTATTTTTGGTGTAATCTTTGATTTTTTACCTCAGTGTTTCTAGTTCTTCTCGTAGAGCTCTTTTGCTTCCTTGGTTAAATGTATACCTAGATGGTTTAGTTTCTTGTAGCTATTGTAAACTGGATTGCATTCTTGATTTGGTTCTCAGTTTGAACTTTATTGGTGTATAGAATACTACTGATTTTTGTACGTTGATTTTCTATCCTGAAACCTTACTGAAGACATTTGACAAATCTTGAAATGTTTTGGAGGAGTCTTTTGAATTTTCTAGGCATAAAATCATGTCATCAGTGAACAGACATAACTTGACTTTCTTTTTTTTTTTTTTTTCCAATTTGGATGTCTTTTATTTCTTTTTCATTCCTAATTTCTCTGGCTAGGACTTCCAGTACTATGTTGAGTAGGAGTGGTGAAAGTGGCATCCTTGTCTTGTTCCAGGTCTTAGAGGGAATGCTTTTAACTTTCCTCCACTGACTACAGTGTTGGTTGTGGGTTTTCTGTATATGACTTTCATATTTTGAGTTATGTTCTTTTGAATAGTACAATGTTAAAGCTTTCTATCATGAACGAATGCTAGATTTTTAGAGTGCTTTTTCTGTGCCTATTGAGTATATACCTTACGTTTTTAATTATGTTTATGTGTTGAAACAAATATGTTGATTTGTGTATTTTGAACCACCATTGCATCCCTTAAATAAAACCTACTTGATTGTGGAGTCTTATATTTTTGCTGTATATTAAATTCAGTTGGCTCATATTTTATTGAGGATCTATATTCACTGGAGATATTGGCCTATAGGTTTTTGTTGTTATAGTTGTTTCTTTGCCTAGCTTTGGTAACATGGTAATACTGGCTTCATAGGATAAATTAGAAATGATTCTCTCCTTTTCATTTTTTTGGAATAGTTTCAGTAGGATTGGTAGCAGTTCTTTTTTCCAAGAATGGTAAAATTAAGCTGTAAATTTGTTCTGTCTTGTTCATTTTTATTAGAGATTTTTAAAAATTACTGATATAAATTCACTACTCGTTTTTTGTCTGTTTAGGATTTCTGTTTCACCCAGATTCAATCTTAGGAGGTTGTTTTCTCAAGGAAAATTTATTCATTTCCTCTAGATTTCCATGTTCATAGAGATGCTTAAAGTAGCATCCAATGATTTTTTGTAGTTTTGTGGTAGTATTTGTAATGTCACATTTTATCACATCTGATTTTGTTTATTTGAATCCGTTTTCTTGGTTAATCTAGCTGGTGGTTTATCAACTTTGTTTATCATTTTAAAGAACCACACTTTCATTTCATTTATCCTTTGTATTGATTTTTTATAATCATAAGATAAATGCAAATTAAAACAACAATATATCATCTTACACTAGGCAGTTGGGCCACCAAAAAAACTAAAAAAAAAAAAAAAACTAAATAGATGTTGGCAAGTATGCAAAGAAATGTAAATGCTTATACTTGTTTGTGGGAATGCAAAGTAGTACAACCTCTATATGTAACTCAGCAATTTCACTACTGAGTATCTACCTAAAGGAAAGCAAGTCATTTTTTTTTTAAGTGCCTGTACTTTTATATTCATCACAGCACTATTCACAATAGCCATATCATGAAATAAAACTAAGTGATGTCTGTGAGTAGATGACTGGATAAAGTGTGTGCTTTTCAGAAACATGCATATAACTTGAGACCATTATCCTAAGTAAAATAACAGAAATGGAAAGTCAAATATCTCATATTCTCACTTATAAGTGGGAGTTAATTAAGCATACACCTGGACATATGGAGTAGAATAATAGATACTGAGGATTCCAAAAAAGGGGATGATGGGAGGGGGATGAATGATGAAAAATTACCTGTTGGTGCAATGTACACTATTTGGTTGCTGGGTACATTAAAAGTCCAGACTTCACCACAATTCAATACATCTATGTAACAAAACTACATCTGTCCATCTAAATCTTTAAATATAAAATAAATAAAAGTCATTTATTTTATTTTATACTATACTCCACATATACTATTCTACCCACCACCAGATAACAATTCCAATGTATCAATTTTCATTCAATGTTTTAAGATTAATTTATTTGACCATTGACCTCCTGCTCCTAATTAATGGTGATATATGTTTATTCATTATATTACACTTTACCTATTTAGCAATTAGCACTCTTTGCTGCCAACTTTCTACTGTAATAAAAAAATGCTGTAGTGATTATGCTTGTCTATGCATATTTAATAATTGTGTTTTGTGATATACACATAGAACATTTCCTACGTTACAAAATATAGGAGAATATGCTTATTTTAAATGCTTGCTTCAAAAATGTTAGATGACACTTTATTTATTTATTTATTTTAAGACAAGGTCTTGCTCTGTCACTCAGGGTGGAGTAGAGTGGCACAATCTTGGCTCACTGAGACCTTCACCTCCCAGGTTCAAGCGAGTCTCCTACCTCAGTCTCCCCAGTAGTTGGGATTACAGATGCTACCATGCCTGGCTAATTTTGATATTTTATTACAGATGGAGTTTCACCATGTTAGCCAGGCTGGTCTCAAACTCCTGATCTCAAGTGATCCTCCCACCTGGGCTTACCAAAGTGCTGAAATTGCAGGCCTGAGCCACTGCACTCTACCCTAGACAGCATTTTAAAATGATTATATGATCTATATTTCCTTGAACAATACATGAGGATAGGATGCCTTTTGATTTCCATAACATAGTCCTCTGAAGAGCACAGGACTTTATGTTTGATGAAGTTTAATTGATCACTTAAAATAAATGGTTTATTTTATTATTTATTTAAAATATATCTTTGCCTGACTAGGATTTCAAACTTTAAATTTATTTCATTTATTGACAGGATATTCTTTTAATTTTTATATTTGAATGTGTGTGAGGGGCTTTTAGGTAAAGGCAAAGGCTTATTTTTTTTCCAATAATTATATATTTGTTTCAGTACATCCTTGTACTTTTAGAAATTTAGGTAAAAATTATTGGGAATATATTCACAAAGGTGAAACTGTCAATTCAGGAGTAATGATTATAGCTTATTTTTCTGAGTCATGCCTAATAATGCTCCAAAATGATGTACACCCCATGTTGTTTTTGGCTATTTCATAAGTTTTTCCTATCCTTTAGTTGTAAAATAATGTACTTTGATTTTTTGTTTTCATTTCCTGGATAATTGTCTATAATTCTTACTGTTAATCTATATATTTAATCTTTTGTTAATTACCTGTCCATAAAAGTGAACCTTTTTTTCATGTTTGCATATTTGTAGTATTGATTTTAATTCTCTCTACAATAATCTCTTTTAGATATTATAAATACCTTCTTCTATTCTTTCAACTCCATTAGCTTTATTCATGATTTCTTTGAAAGAACATCAATTTCATTGCAAATAGATTAGTTTGTTAGCAGAATATTTAGGCTTTGGAAATTGCGAGAATAATAGCCAATATTTACCTTGGATAAAAATTAGTATTTTTTTTAATATTGCTTCTATTAATTTTATAGTTTTACTTTTCAAATTTAGTTAGCAGTATATCCTGGACACATTGCAAATTTGACTCTGGGTTAACGCACTAAATCAAATATCACAGTAAAGTCAGTCACACAAATTTTTTGGTTTCCCAGTACATATAAATGTTATAATTACATTATTTAACAGTCTATTAGTTGAGAAAGACATTAGGTCTAAAAATATACATACATTAATATAAAATACTTTAATACTAAAAAATGCTAACAATCATCTGATCCTTCAGCTAATCATAATCTTTTTGCTGGAGAAAAGTTTAGCCTCAATGCTAATAACTGTTGATTAATCAGGGTAGTTTTGCTGAAATTTGGGGTAGCTGTGGCAATTTCTTAAAATAAGACCATAATGAAATTCACCACTTTAACTAACTCTTCCTTTCACCAAAGATTTTTCTGTAGCATCTGGTACTGCTTGAATGCATTTTACCCATACTAGAACTTCTTTCAAAACTGGCATAAATTTTCTCCACCCCACTGCTACTTTATCCATCACAAGAAACAACATTTTTTTTTTCTCGTTTGTTCAAGTTTTACCATGAAATGGCAACAATTCAGTTACATCTGCAGGATTTACTTCTAATTTTATCTATCTTGCTGCTTCCAGCACATTTGCAGTTCAAAATTTCTTCTACTGAAGTCTTGAACCCTTCAAAGATATCTATAAAAATTGGAATCAATTTCTTCCAAACTCCCATTCATGCTAATATTTTGACATCTTCCTATGAATTGTAAATGTTCTTAATTGCCTGAAAAGTGGTGAATCCTTTATAGAGGGTTTTTAATTTACTTTTCCCAGAGCCATTATAGCAATCACTCCCAATGACATTACATAGCCTTAAAAAATATATGTCTTAAATGGCTTGAAACATAAAATTAGTCCTTGATCCATGGGCTACAGAATGAATGTTGTGTTAGCAGGCATAAAAACATTAATCTCCTTGCACATCTCTCAAAGTTCTTGGGGAACTAGGTGTGTTGTCAATGAACAGTAATACTTTGAAAGATTTTTTTAATTCATGAGCAGTGGGTCTCAACAGTGGGCTTCAAATATTCAGTAACCCATGCTATGAACAGATGCACTTGTCATCCAGGCTTTGTTGTTTCATTAATAGAACACAGACAAGACTGGATTTAGCATCATTCTTAAGGGCTCTAAAACTTTTGGATTTCAAAATCAGCATTGGCTTCAGCTAAACGTCATCAGGTACATTATCCCTTAACTAGAGAGTCAGCCTGTCTTTGAAGATTTGAAGGCAGTCATTGACTTCTCTGTTGATATAAAAATTCTAGTTAGTGTCTTCTTCCAATACAGGTGTGCTTCATTTATGTTGAAAATCCATTGTTTAGTATAGCCGCAATCATCAATTATCCTTAAGTTAGATCTTCTGGATAACTTGCTGCAACTTCTACATCAGGATTTGCTTCTTCATCTTACGCTTTTATGTTGTCATGGATCTGGCTCTTTCTTTAAACCTTAGGAACCAACGTCTGCTAGCTTCAAACTGTTCTGCAGTTTCCTTCACTCTTGTGAAAAGTGAAGCTTCCTTCACTCACTTGTTTCTAAAAACAGATTATAACATCCCTAGTGGAATCTTCATGTAATAAAAGACTGTAACTTCCATTTTGCTAGTAAACTCTCTCTTTCTGGCTATGGTGAAGTGAACTACCAGGTGAAAGAGGCCTAAATTGTCAATGTCTGGGAAGTCCTTCAGCAAATAGCCAGAACGAAACTAAGGTTCTAAATCCAAAATTTTGTAGTAACTGAGTCCCATCAACAACACTGAACTTAGAAGCAGATGCTGACCCAGTTGAATCTTTTATCAGCTTTGTGAGAGTTTGTGGAATAGTATTTTCTAAGATCCCGAAGCATATGACCCTGACAAGACACGCTTGTATTTCTGATCCAGAAAAATTGTATATAATCAATGCCTATGTTTTAATTTTTCTCAAGCTTCTAAGTTTTGGGATAATTCCTTATGTAGCAATAGATTACTAATGCAATTGTTCATAGTATTTACTGATATAAGCCTGTTAAGGCCCTCAAATTTTTATTGTAGAAGTCGTATGTATATGTGTTGAAGATTAGTTCCTAGACACATTATATATTTGAATGCTATTTTATTTTCATTGCATTTTGAATTAACCATTAACTATATAAAATATTATTGATTTTGTAAATATAGTATAAAGTGAAAATGCTAAGACTTGATTTTCAAGATGACCCTTTCATGGGCAAAAAAATAAGGAATAATTTCATCTTCCCTTTTCAAAGCCTTCCAATTTATCTTTGAAAAAAGAATAGGATATCAAAGAGATGTGGTAAAATATCACATGATCTACCATGTATGTGCTTCCTATTGTTAGGAATACCCTTGGCTGGAGACTTCATTATTATATTTAGCAGCAGCATTAAAAATATGCAATCTTATTATAAGTCATAAAATAAATACAACTTATTCAGTAAGCATAATATTAGGTGTAAAACGTTGTGTTTTTGTTTGTTTGTTTTTTTGTACATGGAGCTTGTTTTAGCATATATGCTATGGAAAGAAATTATGGTAAAACACTTTTAAATAGACTACTCTTAACATTAAAAAATGTGAAGAATCAATTAGTAAAATTTTTCTCTCTTAGTTAATAATGAGCAGGTATGCATTTCATCTAGAACAGGCAGCAAGGTAGAAAGTATATTACTCCTACTTCACAACAAGAAGAAATCTGGGCAAAGGAAATGAATGGCTTTTCTTGAGTCTAACAGAAATCTAGGAACACAGGGAGGAAAGTAGTATAAAATTTTCAGAGACAAACACTTGGGAGAAATTACAGGAACTGAGCATTGTATTATCTGTGAAAAATGCCATGAAACATGTGAGTCAGCAAGATGATTAAAGTAGAGATTTGCTTTTAAAAAGCGTAAGTATAGAATAGAATGAAAATATAAAGCAGGGAGAATAGATGTGAGATGCCACCACCCACTTTCAGGAAAAATCAATATTTGCTTACAGAGCAAGTCACCAAGGACAATGAAAAACTCTCCCTAGGGGAAGGGGTTCTAACAGGGATGTGTAGGGGGAAAATGTTACTGCCAGTTTTTCCTATTACCCTATGGGGAGCAAAGGGAGTAGGGAAAGCCTTATTCTGCTGGAAAAGAACAACAAAGGGGAAGCAATCCTTCTTCCCCAGCCACTCAAGTAGCTAGAACTACAGGTATGTGACACCATGCCCATCTATTTTTCCATGTTGTGGGGGTGGGGGTGGGGGAGTAGGGGGTTGTGGGGTGGGTGTTTGGTAGAAACTAGATCTGGTTATGTTACCCAGGCTGGTCTCAAACTCCTGGCCTCCAGCAATCCTCTCACTTCAACCTTCCAAAGTGCTAAGTTTACAGGTGTGAGCCACTGTGCTAAACCTTAATAAACATTCCATCCAATAGTGTATTTCATCCAATAGCAGCAAAATACGTGTTCTTCTCAAGTGGACACAAAACATTCTTTATGATAGATTACATGTTAAGCCATAAAACAAGTCAACAAATTTAAGAAGACTGAAATCATATTATGTGTTTTTTAACCATAATGTTTTGAGACTAGAAATCTATTATGGGAGGAAAATTGGAAAATTTAAAAATAAATGAAAATTAAACAACTCACTTCTGAAGAACAAATACCTCAGAGAAAAAAAAATATGGACTGTTACAATAGCAACTGTAAGGGGAATTTATAGGAATAAATACTTACATTAATTTTAAAAAAGACACCCCAGGTAATTAAATTTATACCTCAAGGAACTAGGAAAAAAGAAGAAACTGAGCCCATAGTCAGAAGAATCAATTAAATAAAGATCAGCGCAGAACTAAATGAAAAAAAAAAAAAGCTAGAAAAACAAACAATAGAAGATATTAATAAAAGTGATATTTGATTTCTTAGAACATAAAATTAACAAGTCTTTAGCTAGACTGAGAAAAAAGAGAGAAGTCTCAAATTAATATAGTTATAAATGAAGAAGGAAACATTACAATCGATTTCACAGAAAGATAAAAGATTAGGAGCAATACTATGAACAATTATATGCCAACAAGTTGGATAACCTAGGGAAAATTAAAAAAATAAAATAAAATAAACACATATACTGTACCAAGACTAAATCATGAGGAAATACAAACCCAAATGGACCAATTGTATTAGTCTGTTTTCACACTGCTGATAAAGACATAACTGAAAGTGTGAACAAAGAAAGGTTTAATTGGACTTACAGTTTCACATGGCTGGAGAGACCTTAGAATCACAATGGGAAGCAAAAGCCACTTCTTACATGGTGGTGGCAAGAGAAAAATTAGAAAGAAGCAAAAACAGAAAACCCTGATGATCCCGCTAGATCTCATGAAAATTATTTCATGGGTAAAGAACCTGAAAAGATACTTTCCACAGAAGACATACAAATGACTAAAAGGCATTAAGAAAAAGTGCTCAATCTTGGGAATCATCATCAAAACCACCAAAAGGTATTACCTTGCACCTTTTTAGAATAACTGTTATCAAAAGAACAAAAGATAATGAGTATTGGTTAGGATGTAGACACTAAAGAACCCTTGTGTACTGTTGGTTACAATGTAAGTTAGTGCAGTCATTAGTACAACCACCTCAAAAAATTAGAAATAGAATTACTATGTGACCTAGCTTTCCCATTTCTGGATATATATTCAAAGGAAATGAAATCATTGTGTTGAAAGGAACTCCTAAATTTACTGCAGCACTATTCACAGTAGCCAAAAAGTGAAACTAACACAAGTGGCCACTGATAGATAAAGGAAATCTGATATATACATTAAGTGGAATAATATTCAGCATTAAAAAAATCATTTTCAAAACGTGAATGAAGTTGCATAACATTAATTTAAATAGCCAGGTGTCAAAAGACAAATTCTGCATCATTTCATTTTTATGTAGAATGTAAAAAACTTGGAACTAATAGAAACAGAGAGTATAATGGCAGTTACCAAGGGTTGTAGTTGGGGCAGGAAGAAGAGGGGCAGAGGAGATAGGAAATGGGTGTGAAAATAAAGCTCAATCAAAATTACAGAGATTAGAAAATCAGGAGGGAAAAATCAGTCTAAAGGAATATGCAAACCTCCAACAAAATAGGTCTCAATATCATCGATCACTTAAAATGTTAATAAACTAAACACTCCAGTTAAAAGGGTGTCAGATTAGATTTAAAAAGAAAATATCTTATTCTTTGCCATCTACAATAAGCACATTTTTTATACAAATAGACTGTTCAAAATAAAAAGAGGGAGAAATATATACCACATCAACACTGACTATAAAAACCGGATGACCTCTACTAATTTCAGACAAAGTAAACTTCAGAACAAAAAAAAAATTATTAGAAAAAATACGTACCATATTCTGAGCTACTAGAGGTAAGGAATCTAACATGTGAATTTTGGAAATACAATTTGACCCATAATATTAAATTAACACAATGTTAGTCCTGGTGGATACTATCTTTTATATAATCTGAAAGAAAAAAATTGAATGTCTTGTATGCATGTGAACTAGAAAGAATTCACCCCTTAACAGGTACTGTCGAGAGAATTGCTGATATCCAATTAATAAAACATCCTGAAATATATAAATCATTTACATAAAAATAAATGTTATAAGACAGATGCTATCTAATGTTCTGTAGTGTAACTAATAAAAATATGTGTATGCATATTTAGATATTTTGGTCTTTTAACAAGAAAATAAATATGCTAATTATAAAGTTACTGATTCTAATGCATAGATTTTTATATAATGTGAATCCAGATAAAGCCACAATTATGAATCCCTAATTCAAATGAATTGGACAAACATTACATATTGATATAGAACCGTTATATATGTATAGAAATATATGTGTATATTGTACATATATACATAATGTACATATATTATGTATTAACATAATATGTTATATGTAATTGTATATCTTATTTGTTATAGATTATATCATATGTATAATGCAATATATATCAGGTATGTATAGAATACATATACATAAATGTATTATTTAATATGTATTTAATATATGTGTATATGTACCTACATATAATTGATATATATCATAGGTACAGATATACATATGATATATATCTACTAAAATACTTGACATGCTACAAGAAATGTAAATATGTTGAGTTTAGGATTTAAATATTTTTAATTGTGGGGTAAATAATGCTGAAGGAAAATAAGTAATAAGTAATAAGTAATAAGTAATAAGGTAAAATGTTATATATTCATTCAATGTTGGATAATATTATGTAATCATGACTTTAGGTGGAGTAAATACTAAGAGAAACATTTTAGTTTACTTTGTCATATCTACTGATGCAAGTGTGTTTTTCCCCAATGTTTTTATGATTTCTTTTTCATGCATTTGAAATAACTAAAGTATGGTTTATCACTCTATCGTAGATTCTGCTGTAGAGTTTAATCAGGGAAATATCATGTTAATTTATATTTAATTTGTAGTGTTGGATTAGGTCTATGGGATCATTTCAAAACACCAGGCATGAAACTTCTTGATTTTCTGACCTATTTCCCATGAGAGGTTTCTTTCCTCCACTATAATATAAAAGTGATGGACTGGATGTTGATTTTTACAGCCTCTGCTCTGTGACTTATACCTGGAGTGATACAAAACTACAGTTTTCTAACTAAGTTTCTGTCCTTCTTTGCTTTCCTCTGGTTTCATCAACTGAGATTTAGCTAAACAATTAGGATTGCATTCAAACAAATTTTTCCTTTTTCTCTGTTTCCCTGTGAACGAGCTACAATAATGAAATATAGATTGGAAGGTACCAAAAACATGAAATGTGAATAATGTGGTGTTAAGCACTTTCCTTTTCAGTCAAGTTTTTTTGTTACTTTAAGCCTTAACAGAAACATTGTTTTTCAAGATGTTACCAGTCTTTCCTGAGATTCACAGGGCAGCAACAGTTTAGGACCTCAATGTATATCGATACTTTTAGTCTTATTGCTAGGGCTTTGAAATTTATGGTGAGGATTATGCTACTTGTCATCATGCCTGCAACACCGGAATTATTATTGAGACTTTTAGAATGTTCTTCACTTGATGAAATGTTTAAAGTGTGAAAGGTGAAAAAAAAGTGCTAACCTAGAATTCTATATCAAATGAAAATAAAGCAAAATAAATTTAACTAAAAATATAAAGGCTAGAACAAGTGACTCTAAAATGTAGAAAATGATGTGAAGACACCCAAACAGTAGAACTGCTTGAAAAAAATGTTTGTCAATTAGACTTCTAGATATTTATTTAAGATAAATAAATACTGTTAGAAAAGCCTCTACATACAAAAATGTTTATAACAAGTATATTCATAATTGCTCAAATTAGGAAACATGCCTAATGTTCAAAAACAGGGTAAATAAATAAAGTATAATATTTGATACATGAAATTACCACACAGCACGCTGTGAAAGGCACCAATTTTCTCAAATTAGAATAACAAAAACTGTAATACTTCATAGACCAGAAATCTTCTATGTGTGTATCATTCATTATAATATTTATCAGAGCCTGTACAAGTAAGCTTACTAAATTTTTATTCTAGCATGACCCAAGATCTTGAGACGGAATTTATATTTCAGCCTGAAAGGAAAGAAGTCAAAGAACAAGATTGTGAGGAGTTGCTGTCAGATTGACAAATGACGATCATGGAGACCTGGGAGGGCACTGGGAGAAGAAAATAAACCCAGTTGCTCAAGGGACATTGTGGCAGTAAACAGAATGATTGCAATGAAAAAGAACAGCAAAGTTAAAAACAAAAACCTGACATTAAAAAAAGGCAAAAAATACATGTAAGTATCTAGGAACCAACCCATTTTTAATATTTACTTTTTTTCTTTTTTTTCTTTCTTTTTTTTTTTTTTTTTGAGACAGGCTCTCACTGTCACCCAGGCTAGAGTGAAGTGGCATGATCACAGCTCACTGTAGCCTTAAACTCGTGGCCTCAGGCAACAGTCTCACCTCAGCCTTCTGAGTAACTGGGATTACAGGTATGAGCTACTGTGCCTCGTATATTTGTATACTCCATTAAATTGTTTGGGCTGTCACAACAGAATACCACAGACTGAGTAGGGTAAACAAGAAAGATTGATTTCTCACATTTCTAGAGGCCAAGAAGTTCAAGACCATGGTGTTGATTCGATTCCTGGTGAGGGTTCTCCTCCAGGCTTGCAGACAGACCTTCACCCTCTTTCTTTACCTGGTAGAGAATGAACCCTCGGGTGATCTGTCTTCTTATAAGGGTCTCCCCACAATGAACTCATTTAACCATTACCAATTCCAATAGGCTTTATCTCCTAATGCAGTCACATAGGGTGGTGGGGCTGCAACATATGAAATGTGATGGGACAGCATTTAGTTGATAACATATATAATATTTTGAAAATTGTCAGAAATAAAATGGAGGCACTTTTGTCAGACCCTGGCAAAATGGAGTCAGGAGGGCATAAAGGGAAGGTTCTCATGCACCTATGCCAGGTAACAAGAAGGATCAAAAAACACTGCAAGAAACATAGCCTTGCACAAAGGCCACCTCAACCTTACACAAAAATCTTTATGTGAGAACATCCACCAAGCAATTGCCTGTCCAACCTTCAGCTAATGCAAACAACTTTATTGATTCTTGTCAAAGATAATTTTTTCAGAACAAGTGTAATTGTCTTCATTGTTGCTTTTTGTTTGTTTGTTTGTTTGTTTGTCATTTTTTAGAGGGAGTCTCACTCTGTGGTCCAGGCTGGAGTGCAGTGGTGCCATCTCAGCTCACTACAACCTCCGTCTCCTGGGTTCAAGCAATTCTCCTGCCTCAGGCTCCTAAGCAGCTGGGACTGCAGATGCATGCTACCATACCTGGCTTATTTGTTTGTATTTTTAGTACAGACAGCATTTCACCCTGTTAGCCAGGATGGTCCACCCACCTCGGCCTCTTAAAGTACTGGGATTACAGGCAGGAGCCACGGCACCTGGCCTCGTTCTTTTTTTAAGAGACCCTTGTCTTCCCTTACCTCAATGAATACGACCATGCATATTCCTATTGCAATACTCATTCTCAATAAATATATTTCATTTGGAGATCCTCTCTCTGTCTATTATTTAGGTCAGCATCAAGATGTCAAGAAGTAGAATGGAAGCACACTTGCCTCAGACGATCACCAGTCCGTGGGCTAGAGCATGGTACTGACTTAGCCCTTTGTGTCCTTTGCTCATGTGAATCACCTTTTCTGCACTAGTCAATCCCCTTTTGGAATTCTAAAAATTCTTTTGATTTTATTTGAGATGTGGGGCCACCTTTAATAAAGGTCCTTGCAAACTTCTCTAGACTATTAAAGGCTTGTGTCTTTCCTGGTAAGCCCTTTCTTGTATGAGAACAGCATCTTCTTGGAGAGTAGTTTATACACAACTTAGATTCTGTCTGTGAGCTATGTCTTTTCTGGTGAATATTTTTTCTTTTCTTTTCTTTCTTCTTCTTCTTCTTTTTTTTATTACGTTATTTAATATTTTGCATTGTCCCTATACCCAGCTTATTATTGTCAATACTGTTATTTTGTTTTCATTTTGGTTTGATTACAGGCATCTGCAAATGCTTTGGCTCTTTTATCTTTCCCTGCTTGTTTCTGAACATCTTCCAAGAGCAAAAAAAGTAACATTCTAAACAGCAGGCATGGTCTGGCTAACTAAAAGCTACTAGGGCATTCATCACCACTATCTATTAGAAAATCTTCTCACTGAAGAAAGTCTCTGTAGTAAGATAAATGTCACATAGAGGCAAGATCATCACTAGTGAAATGAGGTAATTCCCCTGAGCTTTTCATGGATCTTGTGAAGCTGGTGGCTTATTTACTCAGCCCACAGCTCTCAACCTGTCTCTAGAAGAGGAGCATGCAGGTAAGTGGGTGTAGCTGCCCGGACGAGTGCTTCTGGGCCCTGGCAGGAATGGAGCTCCATGAAGCCCTGCGACAGTAGGGCGATATCTATGATCCTCAGAGCCCCAGACTGCATGTGTTACAGTGTGCTTTTTCAGCTTTGCCATCTATGGATGGCTTACGTGTTTAACAACTCAGTGTGTTACTCCTCTGTATCAGTGCTCTTGCTGTGTTCAGGAAGGATCAGGTCTTACAAATGAATTGAAGGTTATAAATGCAGAGAATTTTATTGCTGAGGGAAGTGTCTTTCAGCAATATGGGGAGCTGAAAAGGGGATGGAGTGAGAAGGTGGTCTTCCAGTGGAGTTTGGCCATCGCAGCTGAAGTTTTCTCCAAAGTCCCACTGTCAAACCGTCCTTCTGAAGTCAATCTGCTCCTCTCCAACATCCAGCTGCTGCTTCTCTTCTCTTTTCTTCTTTGCTGTTCTGCCACTCCGCCAGTGGGGCCTGGAATTTTTCTGAGTACAAGATGAGGGGAAGTGTGGGCCACGGTGGTTTTGGAGAAGGCAATATTCTGGAAAAATACAGGAATGCATATTCTCACTTTGCGCCGCGGGTCCAGGCTTTCCGGGGGCCACCCTCTTCTACCCAGTATTTCCCTGCCTCCTGTCCATATCACTAGGGCATCTGCCATTCTCAAGAAAATATCTGTAATAGTAGAAAAACCTTTGTCACAGGATGGAACGCTAGGGCAAAGGCATTCACCAAGTATTAAAAGAAAAAAAAAAAATGTATCCTGTGACCAGCACACTGTAAAATAAAACACCAGTCCAAACGGTTGATATTCCTGACAGAGTTTATAGGTATTTTTCTGTGTGTTTTTTGTTTGTTTATTCTTTTTCCCCTGAACACATTAATAAGACATAAAATGGGATTCACACAATTCTAAGGTATGGCAAAATCTCTGGAATGTCAGCCAGCTGTGCATTCAAAGTTTAAGGCACATTCTCACACAAATTTTTAAACTGATAGGCAAATTACACGAAGGATAATTTATGGCCATAATTATGGCAAATATTTGAACTCCCAAAGCATGTTTTTATTATAAGAATGCAACTACATAGTTAAAAGTCAGAATATTGTAAGATGTAAAAGTTTCTAAACTTTCTGTTTAGTTCCTCTACCTATTTTGAAATTCTGACTTTTCTTCTAGTCACTGCTGCGATTGTCATTATGATATAAATTGAAAGATTGATAGTCTAAAAGAAAAGAACCTGATAAGTGCTTACAAAAATTAGAGTCTCAGATCAAACAAGTTTACTTATTAACACACATGCCTCGCAAATCTCTTGAGTTCAGAGGTATAATAAAAAGTATCTGTTCAGCATAGAAATTTCCTTGTCTGCCACACATAAGCCAAAAAAATAAATAAATAAATAAAGAGAAAAAGCCAAAAAACACTTCAAATAATCCTTTGAAAATTATTTCTAAAGTGTGTTCCCCGCTGCACTGATGAATCAAGCAACCAGATCAGCAAACAAAACCAAGATAAATTATTACTAAATTCAGGGTCACTTGAAGGTTTGTTTTTCCAATGAGTCCCAGTAAAAATGTAAACATCTGAGGAACTAACCCATAAAATCACTTAAAGCTATAAAAAAGGGTAAAAGAAGGCTTTTTAAAACTCAAACTGAAATGGAGAAGTTCCCTTACCCTCCTTCAGGGCCTGCGATAGGGGTGTGGCTCACTTCTTCAGTGCCTGCTGCTCAGACCTCTAGGGAGCATACAGAAGGGCAGGCTCTAGGGTTCTGACCCCACGGCAGTGTCTAGGGGTGAATGTTTACAGCTGAAGCCGCAGTGGGCATGTGTTACACGGTGCTTTTTTAGCTTAGCTCTCTATAGGTTGCCCAAAGGAGAGGGTATTCTGTATCCGGGGGTTCTTGCCTTGGGGTACAGGAAGAATCGAATCACACGTGGTCTTAAAGAATGAGTGCAAGGTTTTATTGATTGGAAGCAGTTCTCAGCAGATGGGGCAGCCAGAGGGGAGATGGGTTTCCCCTGGAGTCTGGTCATTCAGCAGCCCAAGCTCTGCGGCCTGCTGGTGTGCGGGTTCCTGCTGATGAGCTTCTCTCCGCATCCAGCCAGCCACCTGTGTGTTCCTCTGCTGATGTGCTCCTCTGGTGTCCAGCTGCCTGTGCGTCTGCCTGCAAGCTTCTTGTGGTTTTTATAGGCACAGGAGGAGGGGCATGGCAGGCAGAGGGGTCTTGGAAAATGCAACATTTGGGCAGGAAAACAAAAATGCCTGTCCTCAACTAGGTCTGTGGGCACAGGCTGAGGGAGAAGTGGGGAGGTGGTGTGTGGAGTCCTAGCTAGAGACCATGTCCTTCCCCACTTCCATATCATTTAAAGGGACCATGCCCTTCCCTTCCCTATACTTCCCTTCCATATCAAAACTGCTATGAAAACCATTTTACCCAAATACAGTGTCTGCAGCCTCCATAAAGTTAACTCTCAAGGTCAAATGAAAATTAAGAGTTTTCTGTTATTGTTCATCTGTTTTTAATGTCTGTGTATAAATATTATGTGTATATAATATTTAATTTACATAGAGCTCTTTAATTTACATAGAGCTCTATTTAATTGACTAGAAAAAATAAGTTCTTAAATCGACTAAGCTTTTGTTTTTAAGTTCACATGACTTGGGTAAATCTTTGGTAGATAAACTGATGTTAAAAATTGTTGGTTACATAAAACTAGAAATGTCTTCAAAATGACTTACATTTTTGCATTTGCTTAATCATCAGACATATTATTTTCTCTGCTAAATGTTTTACAGTCATCAAACTATAAATTCAGTCTGCAAAAAAACATGGTCTTTGTGTAATTTTTTAAATGAAAAAACTAGTTTAATATGATTTATTTAATTTTTAAGAGGTATATCAACTAAGTAGTTGGAAAAATACTCATATATTCAACTTTTAGGTTCTTAGGTGAATATGTGATGATCAAATACTGTAAATATGGTTGACAGAAAGGTAATTTGAGATGACAGCTTGTTCTCAGTTTTCACAAGAGATCTGGATAGAAAAGTTAAAAATAAATTAGTTAAGTATAAATAAGATCAACATTTATAAACGAACTTTGTCATGTAATTTGAAGTCTTAAAGACATGTTATGGTAAACTAAATGATAGATACTCGTTAAACCTCTGGATCATTTCCAAATAAGACAAAATATAAAAACATTAATTATGTAAGATAGGTTCAATTTTATTTACTTTTGAATTTTATAAGAAGGTAGTTCATATTTGGGTTTGTTAATAAATGTGCCCTATTCTATATTGAAAGATTGTTTTATGAGATAAAACATGTTTCTCTACATTATAAAATATATATTCATAAGCTGTTGGTGTATGACAAGCAGAACAAAATGCTTATTTCCTAGGTTTTGCACTAAAACTTAAATTTAGTAAAAGGTAAACATTTTGCTTAATTTGTGTAATTCTATCTTTAAAGTATATAAGGAAGATGTGTTTTTTTGGTGAGATAAAATTATTTTAAAAAGAATTTTTAAATGAAAATTTTGTCATATTTAAGATTATCTAAAGGTTATTTCAAAACACGGATTTAAGAAGAAAATGAAAACAAGACAGAAACCAATGAGTAGAAGAGAGATGCAAAGAAATTTATCAGTATGTGGAGATATATATATATATTTCTGGCAAAAACGTTTATAAAATAATTTTATTTAAGAAAGGATCTTGTATGGTCAAAATGATAAGAAAAAAAGGAAAGTAAATTTTTGTCCTAACATAGAATGAAAACCAAGTGGTTGTTCTGATATGAAGCAGAAGATAGTGTGCGACAAAACTAAATGCTTAAGCAAGTTTTAAAATGTTTGAGCAGATTGTAAAAAGTTTATAAAAGATGACTGTTATGAAAGGATTGTTGTGTACAATGAAGTTGTCTAAAATTAAAAACTATAAGCTAATTATACATAACTTTTTCTAAAAATTAAGAATTAATTGACTGATGCAAAACCAAATCTACTCTAAGTTTAAAGCAATAAGGCTTTAACTATTTGTATGTTCTTGATAAAAATAAAAATAAATTGCAAAAGGTTTTGATTTTTTAATTATGAAATTATTTAAATACATTTTTAACCATCTTCTGAACTGGAGATTTTTTTATTTTGATAGGTTTATGCAATTTCTCAAAATTTAGGTTAAAAATAGTAATATTTTTATTTCTCAAAATAGTTTTTCTTTTCAAATTTTTCACATTCGTATCTCAGAATTTCAACTTGTGCTGTATGTTACTCCACGTGAATTGCAGGCCATGTATTACTGCCTTTAGCTCTTCCTTCTTATTTGCTGGGGAAATTCTGACTGCTATTGTTAACCTGATGCTGAAAATGTTTGCCTGGAAAGCTGAGAATAGCAATCAGTATATCTTGAGTTTGTACTCTTGTTTTTTTTTTTTTTTTTTTTTGATGTGTCTAAATTATTCTGTGTGATCAGGAAATTCCATGTGCTTTTATTTTTCTGAGAGCCATATACTCTCCTGCTCAAGGTACTGATTATCTTGTTTACATTTTCTATAATAATAATATTATTTACACTCAACCTTGGATTTAGACTTTTGTAGTATCTAATTAAATTCAAGTACCATATCAGGTTTGACTTTCAGATTCTCTAAATGTGCTTAACATTAAAAATTAATCACATTGCTATTTATTCCTTTTTTAAAAGTTTGTCCTAGAAAAACAAATACATCTTATCAAAATAATTTCCTGTGTCTCATTTTTCTTAAATGAAGGTCTTAATTACTTAGGAAAACTGAGTACTTAAAGCATTATGTTTTTACATCTATGTAAATCATAGTATTTGCTTTTGAAATATTTTGTCCCTTTGTTAATTGAATGACAATTATTTTACAATGATATATTATTCTGGTTTAATTAAATGTTTTAAAACGTTTCACATCCTTGGCAAGCTTTCTCAGTATAAAAGTTTTAAATTAAGCCTTTTTGACCTCAGATTTACTTTAGCATTTTCCAGATGTGCCAGGAGAGCATCAAAGAATGTATCTGGCATCATGTAGAGATGCTAAACTAGATACGTTTCTTTGATGTATTATATTGTATAGGAAATACTGTTGAATAATAAAATGATCTCAGATCATTTTATTATTTGTGATCTCAGATCATTTTATTATTTGATAATTCATTATTATCAAATAATAATTTATTATTTTAATATAATGTCATATTTGTATGGCTGTGTTATTGCTATGAATGTTCTGAAGAGTATGTGAAATTTATAAAAGTCTGAGGTCATGGTGTGATGCTGTCGGGCATGATTCTGGTTGTTATATTAAAATTCTTTATGCAATAGACAAATACATTTCCATGTCAATTTTTCACTATGATATACTCACATAACATTTTAAACTCTGTATATTCTAAATTCTTGTCATCCACAGTTATTATTTTAATTTTTCTCTATATGCATCTTCAATCAGATTCATGGAAAAGACTCTAACAAGTACTTTTGAATATGGATTTTTTATAACTTTAAGATCATGGGATCAAATCTAATTAAGAAACTGATGAATTCATGTGACTTCTGAGATCTAGCAGAAGGATAATTGATTGTGATACAGACAGAAGTTGCAAATGCTGAGTAGAAGACGGAGGTTCACCAGCAAAGGACCTGCCTCAAGCCTTGATAGCCGCAGTCCTAAATGAGAACAGGTATTTCTGTTTTTGTGCTGGAAATATTGTCCCCATCCTGCTCCCATATAAACCCTGAACCTCAAGATCCAGAGCAGAGCAGCAGACCAATGATGGTGGAATGACACAGCAGAGAAAGAGAGAGGAGGGACATTCAGATCCTGAGGGGAGTTTTGCTGGAGGGGTTGGAAAAGAGTTCAGCCGCTGGGTGGCCTGACTCCACAGGAAGATAACCTTCCTTCCCACTCCATCCCCTCTTCTGGCTCCCCATTCATCTTGCTGAGAGCCACCTCCACCACTCAATAAAACCATGCACTCTTCTTTAGAGCCAGTGTGTGATCTGATTCTTCTAGGACACTGGGCAAGAGCTCAGGATACAGAAGGCTGTCACACTGGCCCTCTACCCTTGTGGTAAGGCAGAGGGGCCATTGAGCTGATTAACACTCAAGCCATCTGCAGACAGCTAAGCTGAAAGAGCTTTTTAATGCTGGGGTTGCAGGCACCCACTCCTATACACTACTGCAAGGCCAAGGACAGGCACTCACCCTGGCCCCTGCACCATCCAATCTGCATGCTTCCATTAGGGGTTTGAGCTGCAGGATGACCAAACAAGTGAGCCACACCCCTGTTGCCTGTCCTGCAAAGAGAATCAAGGAACTCTTCCATTTCAATTACATGAGATTAAATAACCTTTTTATGACTATTTTCTGAAACATTATTTGTTCTTTCCTTAAATATTTTGTTTCCAAATTTAAAGAAGCATTCTTTTTTTTTTTTTTTTTTTTTGAGACGGAGTTTCGCTCTTGTTACCCAGGCTGGAGTGCAATGGCACGATCTCGGCTCACCACAACCTCTGCCTCCTGGGTTCAGGCAATTCTCCTGCCTCAGCCTCCTGAGTAGCTGGGATTATAGGCACGCGCCACCATGCCCAGCTAATTTTTTGTATTTTTAGTAGAGACAGGGTTTCACCATGTTGACCAGGTTGGTCTCGATCTCTCGACCTTGTGATCCACCCGCCTCGGCCTCCCAAAGTGCTGGGATTACAGGCTTGAGCCACCGCGCCCGGCCAAGAAGCATTCTTTTTTAAGCAATCTATAGTTTGCAGCAATATAATAAAGTATAATTTTGTGAACAAAAATGAAAAGTTTTATTTTTTCTTTCTTAGTTGATCCCTCCAAAATTCAGAAACGATTAATGAGTAATTTTATTTTTATGTTAATATGGTTCTTGGCATAAGTTCAATAAGAATATTCTCTCTTCATAGCAGAATACAATGGAAAATATTAATTGTATGAGCCAAGATTGACTGGGATGTCATATTTAAAATGTTTACAGATACTACAGAGAAAACCAGAAGCCTGCCTTGGCTTGGCCTTCTAGCCTTGGGAGGTTTTGAAATGTTTAATCTCAGATTACTATGTGGCCAATCACTGGTCTTGCTAAACTTATGTAAATTATTAGGTCAAATTTGACAAAACTGATTATGTAAACTAATTAGCCTTACTCTGATCATCTTTGTTAGAACTCAGGGTTGCTGTGGGGAAAAAGAATAAATTTTTAAAGAAAAAAACTATAATATATCTCTTATCAGATTGCCGCCTTGTGCACAGTTTTCAAGTTATTAGTCTCTACCTACAAACTGGACTAGAACATTAATTCTTGTAGCTACCTCCAATTAATTTTTTTCCCATGGAATTACTAAAAATGGGAACTGCTCTTTTTTAAAGCACTATAAGCTGAAGCTAGACAACTAAGTATAAATTTCAATGGACAAGCCTCTTGCATGATGTGTAGCCTACAGAAAGTTCACAAACTGCCCAATACTAATCCCTAAAGAAATTCAAACTGCAAACCAGAACAAGACATTGATCAGTTCATGCTGTGGATAACATTTCCCAAGATAAGAGAACAAAACAATGCATCATCGTAGGATACCTGTTTCTCTTAAGTTTGCCTTGCTTATGAGTACTCTTTCTTTTTAACTTGGCAGAATAATGGTATAGATAAAACGTTATAATCAAACTGCTGTGGGTAATGACAAAATTTTATATCACGTCAAACCTAGATCTTTACATGATGTAAGAGATCCTTTAGGTTTTTAGTATATCTAGTGGATAACTTTCATAACCCTCTTAATACAACATTTTATTCAAATTATACTAGTGATCTTTTTTATAAAAACTTTTGTTTTAATTTAATCTAGTTCTGGGATACCAAATAATAAAATGGTTATCTAAACTGCACAAAATAAAACAAGCCACAGGTTTAAACATATCTTACCTAATTTCCCTTGATAATTTGACTTATTTAGTTGGTTAACTTAATTGTCAAATTTTTGCAGAAATACAGCCTCTAACAGAATACTGCCAATCCAACACTTTGAGATTCTAGTCACTGTCTACAGACAGCAGTGATGGATTTCAAGTAGATTTTTGTCTGTTCTTACACTTCTTATAAAGTCATGCCCAAGACTGGGTAATTTATAAAGGATGGAAGTTTAATTGACCCACAGTCCCACACAGCTGAGGAGGTCTCACAATCATGGCTGAAGATGAATGAGAAGCAAAATCACGTCCTACATGATAGCAAACAAAAGAGCTTTTGTAGGAGTACTCCCTATGTTAAAATCATCAGATCCTCTCATATTTATTCACTATCACAAGAACAGCATGGGAAAGACCCACTCCTATGATTCAATTACTTCCTACTGAATCTCTCCCATGACATGTGGGATTAATAGGAGCTACAATTCAAGATGAGATTTGGGTGGCGACACCACCAAACCATATAATTCTGCTCCTCGCCTCTCCCAAATCTCATGTCTTCTTATTTCAAAACCAATCATGCATTCCCAACAGTCCCCCACTGTCTTAACTCATTTCATCATGAACTGAAAAGTTGACAGTCCAAAATTTCATCCGAGACAAGGCAAGTCCCTTCCACCTATGAGCCAGTAAAATCAAAAGCAAGTTAGTGACTTCCTAGATGCAATGGATTACACGGATTCTATAAATCAGTCATTCCAAATGACAGAAATTGGCCAACATGAAGAGTCTACAGGCCCTATGCAAGTCCAAAATCTATCAAGGCAGTCGAATATTAAAGCTCCAAAATGATCATTTTTGACTCCATGTCTCACATCCAGGTCGTGTTGATGCAAAAGGTGGGTTCCCATGGTCTTGGGCAGCTCTGCCTCTGTGGCTTTACAGGATAAACAGCCTCTATTCTGGCTGCTTTAATGGGCTGGTGTTGTGTGTCTGCAGCTTTTCCAGGTGCACAATGTAAGCTATTAGTGGACGTACCATTCTGGGGTCTGAAGGACAGTGGTCCTCTTCTTAAAGCTCCACTAGGCAGTGCCCCAGTGGGGACTCTGCGTGGGAGCTCCAACCCTACATTTCCCTTCTGTTCTGCAGTTCCCTTCTCCATGACGTCACAGCCACTGTAGTAGACTTTTGCCTGGACATGCAGGCATTTCTGTACATTCTCTGAAATCTAGGTGTAGGTTCCCAAACCTCAATTCTGATTTCTGTTCAGTCACAGGCCCAGCACCATGTGGAAGCCACCAAGGCTTTGGGCTTGCGCATTCTGAAGTAGCAGTCCGAGCCATATGTTGGCCTCTATTAGCCATGGCTGGGACACAGGACATGCAGTCCTGAAACTGCACAAAGCAGCAAAGCCCTGGGCCGAGCCCATGAGACCATTTTTTCCTCCTTAACCTCCTGATTAATTATGCAAATTTCTGCAGCCAACTTGAGTTTCTCCTAAGAAAATGGGTTTTTCTTTTCTATCCCATGGTCAGGCTGCAAATTTTCCAAACTTTTATGCTGTGTTTCCCTTTTAAACATCAGTTCAAATTCCAAGCCATATCTTCATGAATACATAAAACTGAATGTTTTTAACAGGACCCACATCATATCTCGAATGCTCTGCTGCTTAGAAATTTCTTTCTCCAGATACCTTAAATCATCTCTCTCAAGTTCAAAGTTCCACCAGTTTCCTAGAGCAGGAGCAAAATGTTGCCCATCTGTTTGTTAAAACATAACAAGAGTCATCATTGCCTTAGTTCCCAACAAACTCCTCATCTCCATCTGAGACCACTTCAGCATAGACTTTATTGCCCATATTACTATCAGCATTTTGTACAAAACCATTCAATAAGTCTCTAGGAAATTAGAAACTTTACCACAAATTCCTATCTTCTTTTGAGCTCTTCAACTGTTCCAACCTCTGCCTTTTACCCAGTTCCAAAGTTGCTTTCACATTTTCAGGTGTCTTTAAAGCAGCACCCCACTCTACCAGTACCAATTTACTGTATTAGTCTGTTCTCATTTGGCTAATAAACACATACCTGAGACTGAGTAATTTATTAAAAAAATAGACATTTAATTTATTCATAGTTCCACATGGCTGGAGAGACTTCACAATTATGGCAGAAGGCAAATGAGAAGCAAAGTCACATCTTACATGGCAGCAGACAAAAGAACTTGTGCAGGGGAACTCTCCATTATAAAACCATCAGATCTCATGAGATTTATTTACTACCATGAGAATAGCACAGGAAAGCCCCACCTCCATAATTCACTTACCTCCCACCTGGTTCCTCCCAGGACATGTGAGAATTATGGGACTACAATTCAAGATGAGATTTGGGTGGGGACACAGCCAAATCATATCACTCTCAAAATTTCTCTCATTGCCCAAATATTGTTAAAAGGGTTTTTAACAATACTGTATCTAGTCACCGATCACTTTCTTCTGACATGGGACCAGATCAGTAACCAAGAATAGGTTCATTTTGGCAGCAAGAAATAATGAAAAGCGAACCACAGTTGGTTGATCAGAAATGATTTTAGAGAGATATTCTGATCAAAAGAGAAAAGTGTAAAACTTGTCAGAGTCAAAAGAGTCATTATGTCAGACCTTGGCAAAATAAACTCAGCAGGCCATGAAGGTAGAGTTCTCATGCACCTATGCCTGACAAGAACTATCACCAAAGATCCTGCAAAAAACACCATATTGTACAATTGTCAAACTTACACAAAAATACCATATCAACCTTCCACAAAAAATCCTTCTGCAAGAACATCTGCTCAGGATCTGCCTTTTCAGCCTTAGGCTGATGCCATCTTATTGATCCCCAAAGTCAAGGATTATTGTTTCATAGCAATTTATGTAATCTTCCTCTTTTTCCTTTTAAAACCTTTGTCTTCCTTTACTTTTCTGACTACGCCCATGTGTGTTCTCATTGCAATACTCATTGTGAAATAACAATGTATTTTTTGAGAGTCTCTCTCAGTGTCTGTTATTTAGGTTGATGATGTAATATTACACGTTTTGCAATATCTCTTTTAAAATGAATTATGATAGGTATTTACCACCTTCTTCTGTTTGAGGGTACATTAATTAATTATTGCTCTTTTGTCTCCTTTTTAAATGTGTGAATAATTTAGGCTCTTCTGTTGCCCTAAAGAAATCATTAATTTCTGACAGGCACTTAGATATTACATTTCCTTTGGGCTTGAAATATACAATTGGTCTAAAAATAGTTGCATTTATCCTATCTCTTTGAAATTTTCTAAGGTCTTAATCGGTGATTTGGCTCTAGTAATAAACAAAAACAGTACTTATTTTCAACAGAAGCTACATTTATTTTCTGAAACAATAATACTTTATAACAAGCAAAACCAACACCTCAGTGGCTTACAAAAGTATTTACTTTTGCTCATGATGCTTAGGAGAAACCACACAGCTCATGCATAGATTCATGAACAAAGGTAAATACCTATTGTTGCAAGCCACTGAGGTGTTGCTGTTGTTTGTTATGAAGTGTTATTGTGTGGTTTCTACTAACCTGTTCCAGGCTTTGGAGATCTTGGCTGGATTTGCTTATATGGTTTTGGTCAGCCAAGAGTTTATTGAGTTCTGGCTGAGGTAGAATAGACCTCAATCAGCTGTGGTAAAGTAAAACCCTTAGGCAAATTAAATTTAACAGAATTTATTTGATCAAAGAAGAATTCATGAAGCCGGCAACGCTCTGAACCAGAAGTTCAGAGAGCTGTGATGGGCAGCATGAACAGTGAGCCTTAAAAGGTTGACCACTGAACTAGGGAAATCATCTGATTGGCCACAGCCTTATTTTGGCATTTTATAATGAATCATTTACCTTATTTGGGCTTGATCTGATCAGTTCGATGTCTGTGATTGGCTGAAGTTTGCTGTTTGTGATTGACTAAAACCCAGCTGTTATAAAATTATACTTGCATAAGATGAGTTTTAGTTTATTTTGGTACTAAGCTAGGTGGTTATTTGTTACATAAGAATTCAAAGTATAAAGACAACCTTAGGCCAGTGGCCTGCTGCTTATTTAATTTACTTGTCTCTGTTCTGTGTTGTTTCAGATAAGCCAGTCCTTGAAATTTTTGCAGTGACAGAAATAATGCTTATGTTGTGTTTGCTGTATCATGTTAGATAAAGTAAGTAACAAGGCAGAGCTTAGGGTAAGAGACACAGAAGACAACAAAGTGAAAGAGCAAAGGTATGACTCTGTGAAGACCATTGACTGGTGCCACTAAAGTGACTGATCTACCGGAGAAGCCACTTGTAGAAATCCTAAATATCAGAATTTTATTTTTGGTAGAATAAATTGCCTTACAGGTAATTAAATAATTAAGTGAGAATTTTATTAAGATATCACAGAAGGCTTAAACAGTTAGATATAAAGAAATATATACCAGTTCACAATAAAACTAAATGAGAATAAACTATACATTTTATTTTGTGGGGGATGGGATTTCACCCTGTCACTCAGGTTGGAATGCAATGGCGTAATCATAAGTCAGTGCAGCCTCAACCTCCTGGGCTCAAGCAATCCTTTCACCTGAGCCTCCCCAATAGCTCGGACAACAGCCATGAGCCACCATGCCTGGATAATATATTTTTAAATCTCTGGAAGAGATAGGACCTTACTTTTCTGGCTAGGTTGGTCTTGAACTCTTGCCTTCAAGCAATCCTCATACCTCAGTCTTCCAAAGTGCTGGAATTACAAGTGTGAACCATTGTACTCAGACTAATTGTTTTAATTCTGATTTTTGAGAATTAATAATCTTTGCTTTTCAAAGTAGATTTAGGTTTACAGGAAAACAGAGTGGGATGTAGAGAAAGTTTCTTCCCATATCCTCCCTTTTCTCCACCTTCACTTCCTCCTATTGGCAAAATCTTGTATGTGCACTGATCGTTAGTTACAAATGATAAATGTATATTGATACACTATTACTAACTGACTCCATACCTACATCATTGCTGTTTGTGTTTCATAGTTCTCTGAGTGTTACCAAACGCATAATGTCATGTATCTACCATTAGAGTATCACACATTAACTTCTCTAAAATCCCCTGTATTCTACCTATTTGTTCCTCCTGTCTCCAACCCATCTAATGGCAACCACTGCTCATTTTACTTAGTTTTGCCTTTTCCTGTAAGTCATACATTTGAAATCAAAGCACACATAGGCTCTTGAGATTGGCTCCTTTCACTTAGTGATTCACATTTAAAGTTCTTCTATGTCTTGTTATGACTTGAAAGATGATTTCATTGTATCACTGAATAAAATCACATTCTATAGATACATCATGGTTGGTTTCTACATTCAACCGTTGGGAACATCTTGGTGGTTTCTAATTCTGGCTACTATGAATAAATTTTTATAAACACTTGTGTAAAGGTTGTGGCTCTCACCAGTAATTCCAGCACTTTGGGAGGCAGAGGCATGCAGATCATCTGAGGTTGGGAGATCAAGACCAGCTTGACCAACATGGAGAAACCTTGTCTCTACTAGAACTACAAAAAAATTAGTCAGGCATGGTGGCTTGTGCCTGTAATACCAGATAACCATGAGGCTGAGTCAGGAGAATTGCTTTAATCCGGGAGGCAAGGTTTCTGTGAGCCTAGATACAGCCATTACACTCCAGACTGGCCAAAAGGAGCAAAACTCCATCTCAAAAAAAAAAAAAAAAAAAAAAAAAAAAAAAAGAAAAAAGAAAAAAGAAAAAAAAAAAAAGATTTCTTGTGGACATATGATTTCAACTGATTTGAGTGAATACCTAGGAGTGTCATTGCTGGATTGTGAGGTAAAAGATTGTATGGTGTTGTGAGAAACTGCTAAACTGTCTTCCAAAGTGACTGTACCATTTCACATTATCACTAGCAATGAAAGAGAATCTCTGTTGCTCCACATTCCCACCAGCGATTAATATTATCAGTATTTTTATTTTAGGTCATTCTAATGTAGGTGTGGTGGCATCTCACTTTGCAGACATTTAATCTTTTTAACATTTTAAAATCATACACATTTAATTAAATATTTTTTAAATGTAGATTATAATTATTGGTTGTGTTAGTCTTTTGTACTTAATTATGCTACCTCCACTTGGGATTCAAGTGTTTATGAAAGCTAACAGTTATGTAAAAGTTATCAGTTGTTCAAGTGTATCAGAAATGTGATTAAGTCAGGATTATCTTGGATACAGCATATTTTTTTTGTACACAACATTTTTCATAATGCTTTTGAAATATTCAGTCATTGTTTCAACCAATAAATATTTTTATCATGTCAAACATATTTCAGGCACTGTGCTAGACACAGAGGAAACAACAACAAAAATAACAACATGAAAAAGTCATAAAAATAAGCCTTTCTTACTGGAAAACCATTTCTCAACTGCATAGCTGCAAGAAAAAAATAAGAAAATTAATTTTTCTCCACAGCAGCACACTCTGTATGTGATTTGGGGAAATAAGTCATAAAGTTGTAACACTTCCTCTGTTCTATAAAAGATCCAACTAGCTTGACGTAGATAAAACTAAAGAAACCAATTGATGCTATCAATTCACAAGAATTAATTTTCATTGTCACAAACCTATGTGTTGCATATAACTAGATATTTATAAAAATCAATACTCATTTTTAATGAATTGGCACATAGTAGTATCAGTATATTATTTAAAACAATACTCAAATATAAGAAGTACTGACAACTTGAAAAATTGACAAAGCCTTATAAAAAGAACAACATGATAAATAATTGAAACTACTATAATGAATCCAGTCAGATGCCAAAAAAAAACTGTCTTCAAAACAGGTTGAATAGGTGTCATTTTCTTATTAACCCTAGTATTTTATCAATTAAATCAAGACTTTAAGTCTTAATATCTTCATTTAAAAAATGTAAATACAAGGAATGCAACTAAAATTTGTAAAAGGTTGCATGTGAAAAAGTCTTTTCACCTTTAACTTTCTATCATTTTATGTTCTAACAGTGTGATTTTCAAACCACTTACTATATTTAACTTTTTGAACACATAATCAATTTAATGGGTTGTGTTTGGACCTTAAAAATGTAATAAAATATTCAACATTAGAATAGAGAAAATTAGAATAAAAATATGAGAGTGAGAGTGTTCTGTTTTATGTAATATGTATGTGTTCATCAATTTACAATGTAATTTAAAACTACAGGCATAAACAAAAATGAAAAACCATTACCTGGAACTTACCACAAATAACCTGATGAAGAACTATCGGCATCGTTTCAAACACGTTTATTCCTCTTTTGAGGATATTTAAGGATATAATTCACAGTTTTATTGGCTCCTTTTAATTATGAATTATTTTTCTATATTATTTTTCTATTAAGTTTGCTAAGACATTTTAGAGATCATTAAGTTATTGTCACAGATTTTATTGATTTAGTAAATATTAAGTCAAATAAACCAGGAAATTATAATCACCATTAGGTGGAGAAAACTAGGCAAACACAAAATAACAACAAAACAAAATATGTAGAGAATCAAAAATTAAAAATAAATTCATTATTAACCACATGTAGAATGTGACAGTTTCTATAAAATCAGCATTAGAGAATAGAGCAGAATGTGTTTTGGGCAGTTTATCAGGCATGCCTATACAATGATGCACTATCAATAGACAACTACTTTTGAATATGTGATGATGTAGAATGATACACATTCACATATACAAGCGTTAAATAATCTTTAGGTCAATCTAGGCTAAGATATGAGTTTGTACAATTTAGATAACGATAGAAGTCTCATTTTCTTTCTAACTTGAGCTAATGCTTATTAATTACATGTGAAACTTTCACCTTAATTCAGCAACATGTTTCTGTGTCACAGTTATAAGGCATTGCTCTATTACAGTTGTTGGGTAAACTCCAGCTTTAGACAAAATACTTCCCTTGGCTTGTTTTCGTTAGTATGGTTGTATTTGAACACACCCCTAGCCAATTATTTTATCTATTGTCTAAGCTGCTTACGTGCTACAATGTTGAGATTGAGTAGTTGCAACAGACACCATATGTGGCGATCACAATATAAATATTTACTCCCAGATGTTTTTCAGAAAATGTTTCTCTGGAAGCTAGGAATAAAAGAAACATAAGATAAGTTAGATCCCTTCAGGTACTCCCTGTCTAGTCAGGAAAAATGCACACGAAGAACATATAATCCGGTGAGAGAAGTGTAACAAAAGATGTAAGTAAGGGCAATATGGAAACCTAAGTTTAACTGGGGGTGATTTCTGAAAGGCTTCCAAGCCAAAGCGATACTTGTATTTTATCTTAAAACATATGATGTGAACTATTTACTCTCAATTTGTTATAAATATGCACATGCACATTTCTCTTCAAATGAATTTGTGTGTGGCTTTTTTTCCATTGTAAGATTTAATCTGACATCCTGTGAAACAAGCAACTTTTCCAAGAACTTGGTTTTGCCTTAACAGCTACATATTTCATTCTTTTTGGCTGAGATATAATATTCATTGTGTGAATACATCACATTTTACTTACTTGGCTGAGATGCAATATTCCTTATAATACAGTTTGATTGGTGTTTTCATTTTGGGTTTTTGCTTTCGTGAGCTGTTGTTATAAGTCACCCTTAGTATTAATTGCAGATATAAAACTTGGAGTACAGTTTATCAGCCACTGTTTTTTTTCAAATATATTTCTTTACAAACTCTTTCTCAGAATTACAGTTGTTATTTTTTTGAATAAGAAATAAACTTGTTTGTTAGCCAATTAAGATAATGAGGTTATTGTTATCACAATATTCTTGCAATTCTAATAAAATGGTTTTGTCACTTTACACTCTGCCAGTGGTGAATAAGAAAGACTGCGACCTTACATCATCTCCAGTATTTGCTATTAAATGCCATGATAAGCATAACAATAGAACCCTAAAGTTATCCATATTCACATTTTCAGAAAATATGAATATGTTATAAAACACTGGAAGCAGGGGAGAGACATAGATTGTCAGATGTGATTGAGGTGGCTAATCAGTTGATCTTGAAAAAGAATTCTACAATTAATTGCAATCCAATGTAATCATATGGGCCCTTTTTATATGGAAGAAAGATGTAGGGGAATTGTCAAAGTGATGTGATGTGATGTAAGAGAGACTCAACAGACATTTCTGCCTTCAAAGATGGAAGAGAGACATGGGCCAAAGACTACAGGTAATCTGTAAGAGCTGCAAAAGAAAAGAAAATGCACAGTTTCTTAGAAATATCACTAAGAAGTACTATCTAGACAACACTTTAATTTAGCACTGTGAAACCTGTGAGGCTTCTTGTAAGGCCGGCTGCTTTGCAGAAGGTTAAACGGACACATCCATCTCTCTCCGTGCTTGATAACTACATTATTACCGAAGCTTGTTATTTGGCTTTGCTGCATGGCTTCCCTGAACTTGCCTCTGCATACCAGACCCAAGCCAACATTCAGCACTAAATTATGCATTCAACCCCCAGCCCGCTGTTGATAAACCCTGCAGAAAAATTTTTTAAAGAAGCTCCATCAAACCCTGCCCAGTAGCAGTCTGCCCTGTAAGCCTCCAGCAAGGTCCACTTACCCATGGTCCAGCCCATCTACCCATAACAACTAGCTCCAGGTATTTCCTGCTTCTTAACAGCCAATAAGATTAGCTTTGCTTTGTTTCCCCAATAGCCGATCAACTGCTTTCCCTTTCCATAAAACCCCACTCCCTGAACAGCTGGGCACGACTTCTTTGGCCCCTTCCTGGACCACAGAACCTCTCCTGGGAGCTGAATAAATTAGCTTCTCATTTTCTTATACTTGCCTCAGTTTCCTCATTTTACCTCGGCAACAATTCTTACACTTCTGAATCCTATAAACTTAACATTGTAAACATATATTGTTTAAGCTACTAAGTTAATGGTAATTTTTAAAATAGCTATCATGGGAAACTAATACAAATCCCTTTTCAATTTTTGCCAGTTAAATTAATAATTATATTGGCTTCCATGTCCCTTACTATTAGCCAGATTAGAAATATCTTCAAATATGTATTGACCTTCACAAGATTATTTCTTGTGGAAAATTTTTGTTAAAGCTCTTTGCTCCAATGTCTTTTCACTTTTCAATTATTTTCAATTTTCTTATTAAATTGATAAAAATTCTCTATCTCTCTCTCTATATATATATAAACAATTTTTCCTTGCTTTTAAAAACCGCAAGTGTCTTCTAGTTTGTAGCGCATTCTTTGTTAATTTCCTTAGGGTGCCTTTGTATGAAAAGACATCTTGACTGAAACATAAATAAATTTTTGTATATTCTGTTTAGTGATTTGAACTATTTGCCTTCCTCAATATTAACCAGATTTTCTACTTAGATGCTTGAAGTTTTATTTCCATTATTAAAGTTCTAATTAATTTGAAGTTGATTTTTATTTATTTGTGATAAGTATTCTAGATACACTTGTACAATTTCTACTAAACTTTTAATTGTTAATTGTTAATTTCTGTGGGTACATAGCAAGTGTATATGCTTATGCATATGATATATTTAATATCAAAACAGATATTTCGACATAGGCATGCAAAGTATGCAAATCACATAAGGATAAATGAGGTATTCATCACCTCAAGCTTATATGCTGTGTTACAAACAATCCAAGTATTCACTTTTAGTTATTTTAAAATATACAATTACACTAACATTGACTATACACACCATTTGTGCCATCAAATACTTGATCTATTCATTTTTTCTAACTATTGTTTATTACACATTAAGCAGCCCTACTTCCCCAGACCTACCCACTACACTTCTCATCCCCTGGTAACCATCATTCTGCCATCTCCAGGAGTTCAGTTGTTTTAATTCACAGCTCCCACAAATAAGAACATTGAAAGTTTGTCTCTCAGTGCCTGGTTTATTTCACTTAATATAATGATCTCCAATTTTATCCATGTTATTGCAAATGACACGATTTCTTTTTTTTTTTTTTTCATTATTGCTGAATAGTGCTCTATTGTATATATGCAGCATATTTTCTTAACCATTCATCTGCTGATGAACACTTAGGTTACTACCAAATCTCGCTTATTGAGAACAGTGCTGCAATAAACATGAGAGTGCAGACATCTCTTTGATATACCAATTTTCTTTCTTTTGGACATGCACCTAGCAGTGGGATTTCTGGATCATATGGTAGGTCTACTTTTAGTTTCTTGAGGAACCTACAAATTGTTCTCCACAGGGGCTGTACTGATTTACATTCTTCACACCCTATTCAGCATTTGGTATTGCCTGACTTTTGGATGAAAGCAATTTATATATATATATATATATATATATATATATATATATATATATATTTACTTATTTTTATTTATTTATTTATTTATTTATTTATTTATTTATTTGAGACGAATCTTGCTCTGTTGCCAGGCTGCAGTGGTACAATCGAGGTTCACTGCAACTGAGCGAATGTGTTCTCTTTCCAGGTCCATGAGGGGCGTAGTTTAAGGGCAAGAATTTTCCAACCCCATGTCCACCTCCCATCTCTCTGCATCCGCGAGTTTTAACATAGTTTAACATGGTGGGAGCTCCTTTTCACCTCTGGGATTTCCCCTCTGGAATCCCCTTCTACACTCTTCGTGGAAGTCTTTCTTTTCTTCTCTTTTCTCTACCTAAATAAAATCACCTTTCTGCAACACTTCCTGGGTCTGATATTTACTTTTATGAGCATATAGTGCATCTGCAGTGGCCCCACTGCTTATTCTTTCATAGGTTGGAGGCCAAGAACCCACAGCATTCTCTTGCGGAAGCTGTGACTCACCGGCACTCAAGAAGAAACCCAGTTACACAACTTCTGCCTCCGGGTTTCAAACAGTTCTCTGCCGCAGCCTCCCAAGTAGCGGAGACTACAGGTGTGCACCATCACGAACAGCTAATTTTTTGTATTTTAGTAGAGATGGGGTTTCTCCATGTTGACCAGGATGCTCTCTACCTCCTGTCTTCTTGATCCACCCACTTCGGCCTCCCATAGTGCTAGGATTACAGGCATGAGCCACTTTTCGCGGTGGGATGAAAGCCATTTTAACTGGAGCAAGATGATACCTTAAAGTAGTTTTTAATTCTAATTATCTGATGATCCATGATGCTGAGAACCTTTTCTCATTCAGTCACTCTATGTCTTTTGATTAGAGAGTTTAGTTTATTTGCATTCAACATAATTATTGTTAAGTAAGAATTTACTGTTTTGTTATTTGTTTTCTCAGTGTTCTAAGCCGTCTCTTCCTTCTTTTCTGTTTTCCTTTTGAAGATGATTGTCTCTGGTGGTGTATTTTAATTTATTACTTTTTATTATTTCTGTTTCCATCACATTGTTTTTATTTGAGGTTACCATGAAGCTTGAAAATAATATTTTATAATTCCTTATGTTTCACTGATAAAAGCTTAACATTACTTCCTTAAACAAATAAACAAACATATAAGCAAAGAGAAAACTATTAAGAACTTTACAGTTTAATGTCTCCTCTCTTTTTAACTTTTTGTTATTTCTATCATTATCTTGTACTGACTATGCCTTTAAAATTTATTGTAGTTATTACTTTTGATTGGTTCATTTTTTAGTCTTTCTATGTAAGATATGAGTAGTTTACACACCACAATTATAGAGCAAAAGTAGTCTATGTTTTTGTGTGTACTTAATATTATCAGTGAGTTTTATACCTTCAGATGTTTTCTTATTGCTTAAAACATCTTTTTTCTTTCAGAGTGAAGAATTTCTATTAGCATTTCTTGTAGGACAGGTCTGGTATCTTTATTTTTCTTCATGTTTGAAGGATACATTCACCAAATGTATTACTCTAGGGTAAAATCTTCCTTCGGCACTTTAAATATGTCATGTCACTCTTTCCTGGCCTGTAGCTGAAACCGACCCGATACTCCCATAGACTGTTCTTTTAGATACACGAAGAAATTGGCCCTTCTGCTGTTAAAGCTTGAAACTTGTATTTGTTTTATCTGTGTTTCTGCCTCAGGAAAGGACCTTCAGCCCTCTCAAAAAAGTATCAAGGTACTGAAACTCACCAAATGTTACACCTTTCATTCATCATGGTTGCCTTTTGACCTCTCCCTAGTTCTGGTTTTCTGACACAGTTTTACATTTCTTCTCTGCTATATAAACCACTAGTTTTATTCTGGGTGATGGATTTGAGGCTGAGCGCCCATCTCCTCAGCTGCAGCACCCAATTAAGGCATTCCTCCTTGGCAATACTGTCATCTCAGCAACTGGCTTTCTGTGTAGTAAGCAGCAGGACCTAGATGAACCCTTGGCATTTCAGGAATACAATATTTCCACTGAAAAGTCTGCTGCCAGTTTTAACGGAACTCCATTGTATGTTATTTGTTTACATTCTGTAGCTTCATTTAGAATTCATTCTTTATCCTTGACCTTTGAAAATTTGATTATTAATTGCCTTCTTGAGATAGTCTTCTTTGGGTTAAATCTGCTTGATGTTCAATTACTTTCTCATACTTACTTAAATATTGACATCTTTGCCTAATCTTGATAAGCTTTCTGTTATTATCCCTTTGAAAAAGTTTTCTATCCCCATCTCCCCACATTCCCTTTAAGGCCAATAACTCTTATATTTGCCCTTTTGGGGCTATTTTCTAGATCCTCTAGGTATGCTTTATTGTTTTTTGTTTTTTCATTTGTTTTCTCTGCGTGTATATTTTCAAATATCATGTCTGCAAGTTCAGTAAGTCTTTCTTCTGTTTGATCCATTATGCTATTAAGAGAATGATGCATTCTTCAGTATGTCAGTTTTTTAATTCCAGTATTTCCACTTGATTCTTTTTAACTATTTCAAGCTTCAATCAACTTATCTGATAGAATCCTGAATTCCTTCTCTATGTTATCTTGCATTTCACTGATTTTTCTCAAAACAGCTATTTTGAGTTTACTGTCTGAAAGGTTACATATTTCTGTCTCTTCAAAATTGGTTCCTGGATGCCTTATTTAGTTCGTTTGGTAAGGTCATGCTTTTTTAGATAGTCTTGATATTTATAAGTGTTTCTCCATGTCTGAGCATTAAAGATTGAAGTATTTATTGAAATCTTTGCACTCTGGGTTTGTTGTTTGGTTAGCTATTCTGTTTAAGATAGAGCTAATCGTTCAGCTTTAAAAAATTCTGCACACTCAAGTCAGCCCTGTAGCTATAGTTTTCCATTGATATTACGTAAGACATACATAAAAAATAAAATTACAACCCACCTTTGGACTTTAAGATGTACTCCTTTTGTTCTCCTGAGTTGGTAAGATATCTCCAGCCTCTCTCTCTAGGAAGGGAAATGTTGGTATGAACAATTTTAGACATTCCAACATCTTTTACATCCAAACCCATTTTAAAAAGGGTAGGTCATCTGAATTTTTGCTTGGACAAACACAATGATTGGTCCATATTTTACTAGTAGGCAGAGAAACCACATCTCAAGGACAGGATACGTTTTAATGTTTTTTCTTATCTCTGGGCTTATATATACATTTGCTAATTGTATGCTACTTTCTTTTCCATGTTGGGCAACAGTAGATTTTTTTTTTTTTTTTTTTTTTTTTTTTTTTGATATCAAGTCTTGCCCTTGTCCTCCATGCTGGAGCACAATGGCACAATGTCAGCTCACTGTTACCTCCACCTCCTCAGTTCAAGCAATTCTCCAGCCTCAGCCTCCTGAGCAGTTGGGAGTACAGGTGCCTGCCATCATGTCCTGCTAATTTTTGTATTTTTATTAGAGACAGGTTTCACCATATTGACCAGGCTGGTCTCTAACTCCTGACTTCAGGTGATCTGCCCACCTCAGCCTCCCAAAGTGCTGGGATTACATGCATAAGCCACCACATCTGGCCAACAGTAAAATATTGTATATAACCTGTAAACTTATGTGAGGCATCATGTTATAGGAAGAAGCACTGCCATTTAATTTTGCCTTAATAAAGGAGACTATGAGTGAGAAGCAGGATACGTGAAGCTGGTGAAATAGAACCGATGTTGTTTTCAGGTCTGTTTCTATCTCTGTGCATAGACCTAGGGAGAAAATATCATTGAACACATTAAAACACTAGGCATAAAATTGTCATTGGCTAATACTTTGAATAGGAGAGAAAATATATGAAAATTTTAAGTTCAACTCGATAAATGACAAGTAACATGAATTATCTGAATGAATATAACAAGGGTTTTAGAATCCAAGGACTTGAATTTTGGAATTACTCCTTCAAGGCAGATTTGGTGTTTATCAGTTTTAACATTCTGAATTAAAATAAGTTGATCAATGGACCCCAGTGTATGACATTCCCCTCCTTGTGCCTATGTGTTCTCATTGTTCAACACCCACCTATGAGTGAGAACATTCACTGTTTGGTTTTCTGTTCTTGTGTCTGTTTGCTGAGACTGATGTTTTCTGGATTCATCCATGTCCCTGCAAATGACATGGATTAATCCTTTTTTTATGGCTGCATAGTATTCCATGGTGTATATGTGCCCAGTCTATCATCAATTGGCATTTGGGTTGGTTCTAGGTCTTTGCTGTTGTAAACAGTGCCACAATGAACATATGTGAGCAGGTGTCTTTATAATAGAATGATTTATGATCATTTGGATATATACCCAGTAATGGGATTGCTGGGTCAAATGGAATTTCTATTTCTAGGTCCTTGAGGAATCGCCACACTGTCTTCCACAGTGGTTGAACTAGTTTACACTCCCACCAACAATGTAAGTGTTCCTATTTCTCCACATCCTCTCCAGCATCTGTTGTCTCCAGATTTTTTAATGATCACCATTCTAACTGGCATGAGATGGTATCTCAATGTGGTTTTGATTTGCATTTCTCTAATGATCAGTGATGATGAGCATTTTTTTCATATGTTTGTTGGCCTCATAATGTCTTCTTTTGAAACTGTTCATATCATTTGCCCGCCTTTGAATAGGCTTGTTTTTTTTCTTGCATATCTGCTTTAGTTCTTTGTAGCCCTTTGTCAGATGGGCAGATTGCAAAATTTTTTTTTTTCCGATTCTGTTGGTTGCCAGTTCACTCTGATAATTGTTTCTTTTGCTGTGCAGAAGCTCTTATGTTTAATTAGATCCCGTTTGTATATTTTGGCTTTTGTTGCCATTGCTTTTGGTGTTTTAGTCGTGAAGTCCTTTCCTATGCCTATGTCCTGAATGGTTTTGCCTAGGTTTTCTTCCAGGGTTTTTATGGTGTTAGGTCTTATGTTTAAATCTTTAGTCATCTGGGGTTAATTTTAGTGTAAGATGTAAGGAAGGGGTTCAGTTTCAGCTTTCTGCACATGGCTAGCCAGTTTCCCCAACATCATTTGTTAAACAGGGAATCCTTACCCTATTGTTTGTTTTTGTCAGGTCTGTAAAAGATCAGATGGTTGTAGATGTTTGGCATTACTTCCGAGGCCTCTGTTCTGTTCCATTGGTCTATGTCTCGGTTTTGGTACCAGTATCATGCTGTTTTGATTACTGTAGCCTTGTAGTATAGTTTGAAGTTTAGAAGGAGGGACAGCATCGGGGTGGGGAAGTTAGGGTGGAATAGCCTTGGGAGAAATGCATGATGTATGTGACGGGGGGATGGGGACAGCAAACCCCCATGGCATGTGTTTACATATGCAACAATCCTGCAAGATCTTCACATGTACCCCACGACTTAAAGTACAATAAAAAAAGAAAGAAAGAAAAGAATAAAGAACTAAGTGAAAAAAATAATAAAATAAGTTGACCAATAAGAAAAATTAAATTTATATCATAATCTTAAATAACTCATATTAGGTCTCCTTTTATACACAAATATACATTATTACTATCTCATATAACATCATTGATTCTATACATTTTCCAAATGTATAACTTATTTTTTCTTTAATGAATTGGGTACAATTTCTAAGTACCAAGCCTATTTCAGAGTGAGCAAATATTAAGAAATATGACTTTAAACAACATATACTTTCTCAAAATATATATATCCAAAAGAGTTTATTTTTCTACTCATATTCACAAATTAACCAAAAAATTACATTATGAACTATTCAAAATTATATATTACTGAAGACTGATAATTAGGTTAGAAATCAAATAAAATCTGTAACAAATTTTAATCTTACACAAAGTTTATATTTTATAAAGAGATTACAATAAAAGCCACCCAACTGGGATCTCTTCTAAAAATGGTCTATAAATTGACAATAATTTGAAAGATAATGATAAAAGGGTAGCCATAATTTTGTTCAATTTATATATGTTTTTCAGTCTATCAACATTAATGTGCTAGGTTTGGTGGCTCAAGCCCTATAATCCCAAGTCTTTGGGTGATCAAGGCAGTAAGGTTGCTTGAGGCCAGGAGTTCAAGACAAGCCTGGGTGGCACAGTAAGACCTTTTCTGTACAGAACATTTTTTAAAAATTTATCTAGGCACAATGGTACATGCTTGTGTGTGCTTATAGCTCTAGCTACTGAGGAGGCTGAGGCAGGAGAATCTCTTGAGTCCAGGGATTGAAGGCTGCAGTGGGCTATAGTCATGCCACTGCATTCTGGCCTGAGCAAAAGAGTGAGAGCCTGTATCAAAAATTAAAATTAAAATTAAAATTAAAAAAAAACAATAGCAATGCCTTAAAGTATATATAATTACCTTAATAAAGATAAAAATTATTCTCCCTTTACATAAACTAATTCCTGACTTAGGGTAAATCCTTTCATTCAGGAGAGAGACAATATTTTCTATTTGTCTGTGAGACCATGCCATTTAGTAAAATAAATTTGAAAAAAATACATATAACCTCAAGGTAATTAAGAAATAGTCTTATCTTACAGATGACAAAACATATTCTATTAACAATCCCTGTAAGTATAAAACATTGTAAATAAATAATGAATTTACTATGAAATTAGTTCAAAGATATTGTCCCACAAAGAACAATTTACTGAAGTATTGCTCTCCTTTTACTAGTTGTTTAAAAACAACTTTCTATATTAAGCATTAAATTGATCTCACAAGAAAGCACATTTATTCCAAATGTCACTAACTTTGTTCAGAACTAAACATTCAAAAGCAAATATTGAATCATCCGCTGGACTTTCTTCATGAGAGCATCAAAACTCAAGATGTCCTTCTTCATCTACCTATTTATTTTATATTTTAAGGAAAATTAATACTTTGAGGTTATCTATCTCTCTGTAACCCTCATCCTCATACCATTGTGTATAGCACCTAATCCAAACCATTTCCCCAAGGCTCTACATTCTAACAAAAGTTTCACTATGCTTTTGGGAGTGATCCCTAAGCCCCTCTGTATTTTTACCTTCTCAGAATGTTTCCTTTACCTGCTTCCCCCAGTTCAAAATCATATGCCATGGAATAAACCTTCATTCTTTCCCTCAGATTTATGATCATTTTTCACATGTTTCTTGGCAGAAAATAGATTGCTTGTCTTAATCATTTCTCATTGACACTTCTAAATTACTCTTCTTCCTTTATTTGAAGCTCAGACCATCTAATTATGCACTGCCGCTACTGTTATCTTCTCATGAAGCTTACAATCTAAAGGGATGGAGAAAGATACTAAGCAATGAAAATAAATTAATGGATCTGTTAGAAAATAGCTGTTGTAGGGAAACAAGTAAAATATGGCAAGGGAAGATGTGTAGTTGAAGATGCATGTTTGAAATTTTAAGTCGTGTAGTCTATTATCCTCACCAGATGATAAATATCTACCTTTTATATCAAAATAATGTACCTTCAATAGAAAAAAAGAGCTTCTCTAATCCATAGAACCTATACCTGTTTCTACTTTTATATAGGCAAACTTCCATGACTTTATTTTTCAGACGAAGTCTCATTTTGTCACCCAGACTCAGAGAGAGTACCTTTGAGCACAGACCAAAGATGGGCAGATATCTTGGGAAAAGTGTTTCAAGCGATAGAAATACAATCAGAAACATGGAGTAGAAGAAGAAATCAGAGAAGTAAAGTAAAGATAATAGTTCATTTTGGAATTCATTGGCAATTTTAAGAATTTTAGTCAGTCCCTCTCCTCCCCACAACTGCCTTTTAACTAAATGTTTGCCTCTTGACTGATTAATTCCTTCTCCCTACTCTTGTCAACCTTTATAGTGATTTTGGACTAATGTGGTTGGCTATTACAATAACACATTAGTTCATTTAGTATCTTCACTTTTAATAATTGAGTTTTATCTTTTTCTTTTACACCCACTGCAGGGTGTTTCTATATTCACAAACATCTATGTCTTTTTTTTTTAATGAATCGTCATCCTCACCAGCTAATAAAATGCCTACCTTCTATAGCAAACTAATGTACTTACAATTTAAAAAAAAAGAAGCTTCCATAATCCATTGGCCCTATACCTGTTTCTACTTTTATATAGGCAAACTTCAATGGCTTTTTTCTTTCTTTTTAGACCAAGCCTTATTTTGTCACCCAGGCTGGAATGTAGTGGCACAATCTCGACTCACTGCAACCTCTGCCTCCTGGGTTCAAATGATTTTCCTGCCTCAGTCTCCAGAGTAGGTGGAATTACAGGAGAACACCTCTGCCTGGCTAATTTTTATATTTATAGCAGAAGATGGGGTTTCGCCGTAGTAGCCAGGCTGGTCTCAAACTCCAATCCACCTGCTTGGCCTCTCAAAGTGCTGGGATTACAGGCGTGAGTCTCCATTCTGAGCCTTTAATTTTTTTTGATGTCACTTTTCTTCGTATGTTCTCCTACCATTTATTCACAACAGTCTCTTTCCTGCTACATATATTTCATCATGAATTTTATTTAATACACAGAAAACGATGTTCATTGTCAAGTTTGCCATATACTTCTCATCTAAATTAAACAGAAGTTAAAAAAATTGTTTTCTTATGATTTTTAGAAATACTCTGAATTTGGCTTTTGTGACTGCACACTTCTGGTTGTCCTCCACATTACTGTTTTCTTTATCCAAGTTCATTTGATGGCTCCCCTTACTTTAGCCAGCGGTTATTATCAGATTAACTAAAGGCTCTATCCTCACTGCTCTTCTTTGTGGCATTTATCAGCCAAGAAGAGACAGAAGATCATATTGCAATAAGACAAGGCATTTATTGTGGTGTTTGGAATTGCAATTTGGGAGACAGCGATTCAACTAGAAGCCTAACTATTCTTAAGAGAGAGAGAGGAGAAGAGTTTTTTTTTTTTTTTTTTTTTTTTTTTTTTTTAAAGAGAAACAGTTGTTTTGAAAGGATTACTATTGGACGAGATGGCTAGCTTAGTTTATGAGTTCATAATTCATTGATTGCTGCTGTTCAGTGGGGGTTGCAGTACTGGCAAAATTCCACTGTTTCCAGTTTGTTGTAATCATTGCAGTTTGACCCAGTTCAATGGTTCAAGGCAAGTACCTAGATTTTTTGCAAGTCTGTAGGACAGGCAGGCAATCCTTTTTGGAATGGGTTCCCAACTCCCTTTTAGAGCTATGAAACAGAGTGATGCCATTTTGTATATCACATTGCACATATTCAGTCTCATGACTTGATGTGTCATTATGTGATGTATACATTTTCCCTTCCAGATAAACTTTATAATGCTGCCATTAGGTCCTGAAAGAATAAAAAAAAAAAGGTGGCATTTTTATTATATTTAAAAGTTAATTTGAGTTCAAATGGACAATTTTCAAAATATATTTATCCCCATGAAAACATGTTATAATTTTCTATATTGTCAGATCTTTTCATTTTTAATAAGAAATAAAATCACTTAAATCTAGTCATTATCATATTGATTTTGGACAATTAACTGAACTAGACTAGCAGTTAATAGGCTAACAGTTATTTTGTGTTTGCAAATTAAGTGATGATGTCTTCAACTAAAATTATGGCATATTTTTTCCATTCCATTATTTACATATCTTTCTTAATATAGTTTAGTGACTAGAACAAGGTATTTCTGAAGTAGGTATATTAATTGTGATTTTCCATTCCATTATTTACATATCTTTCTTAATATAGTTTAGTGACTAGAACAAGGTATTTCTGAAGTAGGTATATTAATTGTGATTTGGAAATCTCAGAATTTTGCCAAGTTGTCACTGGATTGTGTTTGGAAATGCAGCATATATTTACTGGTCTTGTGTTATTTTCACAAAGGATATTTACCTACAGTGCTTTTTGAACTATGAGTAAATATATATTAGTCCAAGAAAATTAATTTTCCTAATTGTAATGCCTTACTTCCTATTCACAGACTTTTTAACTAGTTATTTTAGTGCGTATATGTTTGAACTGCACTGTGACTAACTTGCATTTTCCCAAAGATTAATGTGTTTGATATCTTTTCTGTACTTAGTTGTCATCCATGTATATTATCTTTGATGTGTGTTTTCAAATATTTTGTTCATTTATTTCGAATTGGTTTATTTCTTGCAGTGTTTTGCTTGTATTTTACTTGTATGACAGTAGGCATTGCAAAGCAGATTCAAAGTCTGATAAAGTAAAATTTATGTTGTGGAGTGTTGAATTTTGTTGTATCTTTCAAAGAGTGTTTGATTTTGTTTGAGTAAAAAATCACTTGGGATATGTTTAATCTTTTAAAAAATATGGCTTAAAAGATTATGGCTTCCTTCTAAGCTTTGTTAGATGAGTCTACTATAATTTTTACTCAAGAATTAATTTAGACATTTTATAAGAATTTACTGTTTTGGATTCCTCACCAAACTTTCTGTATATTATAAGATCTCTCCACTTTCACTGGTTGATCCTCAACTATTCCCATCATCTATGAACTCCAAACATTGTATAATCAGTATAACAAAAAATTAAAATTATAAACCTGACAATTACTGAATTGACCCAACTCTTCATTGGGGGCCACAAAGAAACGTGAAAAAATTTTCAGGCCATGATGGGGAAGGAGAGGTCAAATATGCTTTATTTTATTTTCCTCACTGCAGAGTTCAGTCACAACTAACGAACATTAACATTAAATTAGAGAGCCTAAGACCAACAGAACAGACTCTTTGTGGCACTAGGATACCAATTCCAACTTGACTCTGGTATAACATCACATGAGGATAACATGCCCTAAAAGGAAATCAAAATATTTTACCCCAATATATTTTTCTTTTACTTTTTTTTTTTTTCTTTTGAGACAGGGTCTCACTCTGTTGCCAGGTTGGAATGCAGTGGCACGAAGTTGGCTCATTGAATCCTCTGCCTCGCGGGTTAAACCTATTATCCAGCCTCAGCCTCCTGAGTAGCTAAGACTATAGGTGCACTCCATCATGCCAAGCTAATTTTTTGTAGAGATGGGGTTTTACCATGTTGGCCAAGATGGTCTTGATCTCTTGACCTCGTGATCTGCTCACCTAAGCCTTCCAGAGTGCTGGGATTATAGGCATGAGCCACCACACCCAGCCGTTTTTGACATATTTTTAAATGGTCCTGCAAAACTTTCTCTTGTGTGAAAAATTTGCATTCTGTAGATAATTTTCTTTCCTTACTAGCTTTTTTTCCATAGGTCTCACACCTTTGATAACAGACATTCACTCTGAAGCTTGCAACCTGCAGGCTTTCTCTACATGACAAGAACCTTGTCTTCCACAATTCCCTCCCTTTTATCTTACCTGGAGCTGATTTCAACTCTTTACACAGAGCTTAACCCTTTCAATCAATTGCCAATCAGGAAATCTTTGAATCTACCTATGAACTGGAAACTCCTGGCTACCTCACCCCAGTTCAAGATGACCCACATTCCTGGTCAGAACCAACGTATAACTTATATGTATCAATGTGTGTCTTTGCATGTAACTGTTGTCTCTCTAAAATGTAGAAAATCAAGCTGCAACCTAACCATTTTAGTCACATGTTCTCAGGTCCTCCTCAGGCTGTGTCACAGTTCATGATCCTAAATGTTGGCAAAATAAACTTCTAAATTAATTGAGATTAATTTTCGAAACTTTTCAGTTTGCGTAGGCAGCTTACTGGTGAGTCCTTCACTATCATCATGGAGTTATTCTCCTCACATGTACAGTTGAATCTATAGCCAAATATTCAAGGAGACCCAACAACTGATTTCTGTAGCTAGCTTTGAATCTCTCTTCTCCACGATATTCTGCTACATAAATACTAGTCATCTGACTGTCTCCAAATCTGATTTCTGTCTTCTCAAATCAGTGAGCTCACAGAGCACTGTTTCCCCTCTTTCTGCTGTGGTTTGGAAATTGCTTTCAGATAATAAGTTAGGTTAAACAAAGAGTTATTCATTTTATTTCATTTGTTACATGTATTTCATTCATTTCACATATTTCATTTCACATATTCACTTTATTTCATTTATTTTACTTATTTCCTTTATTTCAGGTATCACAGCCCAGCTCTGCCTGTTGTCCAAATATACAAGTCTCTTAAAACATATTTTCCAGTTTTATATTTTTCTGAAGGAGGATAATTTTTGTAGCTATTTATCCCTGATGAGCAAACTATAAGCCCATAAATACAGGATTCTCCATAATGGACCAAAATTTCAGCTATCCAGATAAATTTAGTGTCTGTCTTATGACAATTGTTTTTCTTATAACCTTTAAAAGTATTTCTGTTGAACAAAAAGATTCCAATAGGATAGGTAAATAAATATTAAATTGAAAATAGTAAAATATAATTGTACATATCAAGTATTCTTGGAAAATTCAGTTATATTTTTCATTTATATTTATAATTTTTAAGAAAATTATTCAAAACTTAGAATTCAAATTGTATACAATTATCCTTTTTTTTTTTTTTTTTTTTGACGGAGTTTCGCTCGTTACCCAGGCTGGAGTGCAATGGCGCGAACTCGGCTCACCGCAACCTCCGCCTCCTGGGTTCAGGCAATTCTCCTACCTCAGCCTCCTGAGTAGCTGGGATTACAGGCACACACCACCATGCCCACCTAATTTTTTTTGTATTTTAGTAGAGACGGGGTTTCACCATGTTGACCAGGATGGTCTCGATCTCTTGACCTCGTGATCCACCTGCCTCGGCCTCCCAAAGTGCTGGGATTACAGGCTTGAGCCACCGTGCCCGGCCACAATTATCCTTTAAGTATCATAAAAAATGCCTCAGTTCATAAGCCCTTCTCCCCAAAATTTAAACCTCTAAGAATATTTACCAGTTTTTTGACTTTGATATTTATTATTTAATTATGACCTAAATATTACTTTGTGGATTTCTGTCTAACAAAGACACATCTCCAAAAATGTTGATTTTTTACTTTGTTAGAAATTAACCAGTATAGCATTAAGCATGTTCATTTTTAAACACTCCTTGGAATTTCTGAATACACGCATTTCTGTTCCTCTAATATATTTTTGAACCAGTTCACAAATATCACCTGCTCCATAACCAATTAAAGGGTTAAATAAATTTTAACATTGGTTTCTACTATTTTGTATGAGAGTCATATTTTCGACTTTTTGAAAATTACACTTGGGCAGTTTTACAGGTCATCTCCCAAGATATCCAAGTGGACTCAGCTGTCCAAACCAATTTTACCAAAAAAGGAAACCTCATGGACTTTTCCAGCTCAGATTCCCTCAATCTTTCTGTCTTTCTGTCTGTTTCTTCCTTTTTCTACCTCTCTTTCTCCCTCCTTGTCACTCTTATCTGTGTATCTATCTATCTATCTATCTATCTATCTATCTATCTATCATCTGATGTCTTGAATGCTAGATAAAACTTATTTTGTAGAAATAGCTTATTTATTTGTTTATTTATTTATTTACTCCTATAAATGAATTCCAAGTGTTTTTAGTCTTGGGTCAACTTGCATTCTAGTGTATGTCTGTGCATAACAAGTAATTTATTTCACTAGGTGCCAGAATATTTTGGAATTAATATTTTTGGTTTGACCACATGGTGACCTTCTTTCTGGATCATAGTATCTGTTCTCTCTCAAAGGCAAGACAAAATAAAATTGGTGTGTTAGACTTTTTCATGGTCTATTAGTCTATTTGTGAGAAGAAAATATTTCAAGCTGCCTTTTAAGATCTGGTGAATTGAGTTTTTCCTCTTAGTTTATATGTAAGCCATACCTGAGGTTTAAGAGCTATATATTCATATGGCTGCTATTAAAAGCTTTTTGCTTGTGTGTATATCAGTTGAAGTTTTTTACTTCTGGATAATATTGTTAAATTGATTATTTTTAAAATCTCAAAAAAGGTGATGTTTATAAAGATTAATATACACCTAGATAAATCTAATAATTACAGAATTTCCAGGAAATTAAAGAAATTAAATCTTTTGTATTTAAATATACTCAACGTTAATTTTAAAAAAATCCTCTGAGATAGTGAAATTTAGATCGATTTTATACAAAAAATAAGTTTTTGTAAGTTTTTTATAAGTTTTATAATTAAGTTGAATATTTGTACAAATCAGGCTTTTACATTATTTGATAAAATTCAATAGATACACATCTATGCATCTTTCTTTGATTTAATCATTTTAGGAAATAATTTAAAACTTTTTTTTTTTCATTTTATAATATTGGAATTTTTTTCTCAGAAAAACACTAGTCATGCTTAGTTTCCAAAATTCTAATACTGGTTTATGTATTAGATAAGCTGAAGTTACTACTATATAATGTTTAACGTTATGAAATAGTAGTAACATGTTAAACATGATCAATTTCTAATTGCACTTGAATGAGTGATATCAATAGTAGTTAGGTTAATTTTCAAGATTATTACTTAAATTTAAACCTTTAGAATATTATTGACTTCAGTTACAAATACATTTTTAGATATTTGCTTGACTTCTAATTAATATAAGTAGCTGAATATATTGGCCTGTTCTCATGCACTATAAAGGACTACCTGAGACTGGATAATTTAACAAGAAAAGGGGTTTAATTGAAACACAGTTTCACAGTCATTTTTAAGAGAGGCATGGCTTGGGAGACCTCAGGAAACTTAAAATTATGACAGAAAGGCAAAGAAGAAGCCAGTACTTCTTCATATGGCAGCATGAGAGAGAGTGAAGTGGGAAGGGCTGCACACTTTTTTTCTTTTTTTTTTTTTTTTGAGATGGAGTTTCGCTCTTGTTACCCAGGCTGGAGTGCAATGGCACGATCTCGGCTCACCGCAACCTCCGCCTCCTGAATTGAGGCAATTCTCCTGCCTCAGCCTCCTGAGTAACGGGGATTACAGGCACACGCCACCATGTCCAGCTAATTTTTTGTATTTTTAGTAGAGACGGGGTTTCACCATGTTGACCAGGATGGTCTCAATCTCTTGACCTCGTGATCCACCCATCTCGGCCTTCCAAAGTTCTGGGATTATAGACGTGAGCCACCACGCCCGGCCCAGGGCTGCACACTTTTAAACAATCAGATCTCATCAATACCCATTTATTATCATGAGAATAGCAAGGGAGAAATCTGCCCCCATGAGCCAGTCACCTACCTCCAGGTTCCCACCCCCAACAACTGAAGTTACAATTTGACATGCGATTTGTGTGGGAACACAGAACCAGCTCCTGTCATTCTGCCTTTGGTCCCTTCCAAATCTCATGGCCTTCTAACATGTCAAAACACAATCATGTCTTCCCAACAGTCCCCTGAAGTCCTAACTCATCCCAGCATTACCTCAAAAGTCCAAGTCGAAAGTCTTATCTGAGACATGGCAAGTCTCTTCAACCTTTGATCCTATGAAATAATTTAAAAAATTAGTTACTTCCAAGATAAAATGGAGATACAGGCACTGGGTAAATCCCCTATTTCAAAAGAGAGATATTGGCCAAAACAAAGGAGCTACAGGCTTTGTGCAAGTCCAAAACTCAGCAGGGCAGTCATTAAATCTTAAAGCTTCAGAATAATTAGCTTTGTATCCATGTCTCACATCTAGGCCACACTGATGCAAGCAGTGGGCTCCCGAGACCTTGGGCAGCTCTGCCTGTGTGGGTATGCAGGGTAGAGCCCAAACAATGGCTTTCATACGTTGTTGATGAGTGCCTGTGGCTTTTCCAGGCACCCAGTGAAGGCTGTCAGTGGATCTACTATTCTGGGGCCTGGATGATGGTGGCCTTCTTCTCATAGCACCACTAGGCAGTGCCAATTCTGTGTGGGGGCTCCAACCCCTCATTTCTTCTCCACACTGCCCTCCTATTGGTTCTCTATGAAGGCTTTGTCCCTGCAGCAGACTCCTGCCTGGACAACCAGGTATTTCCGTAGATCCTCTGAAATCCAGGCAGAGACTCCCAAACCTCAGCTCTTGCCTTCTATGCACTGATAGTCTCAACACCATGTGTAAGCCGCCAAGGCTTGGGGCTTTTACCATCTGAAGCAATGGCTCAAGCTGTACCTTAGCCCTTTTTAGCCAGGGCTGGAGCTGGAGCAGCAGGGACACAGCATACCATGTCCCAAGTCTGCACAGAGCAGTAGGGCCCTGGGCCTGGCCTAGTAAATCATTTTTTCCTTCTAGGCCTCCTGGCTTATGATGGAAGGGGTTGCCACAAGGTCTTTGAAATGGGCACATTTTTTTTCCATTGTCTTGGCTGTTAACATTAACCTCTTCTTTACTTATGCAAATTTATGCAGACTTGAATTCATCTCCAGAAAATGGGTTTTTCTTTTTTGCTATACAGCCAGATGATAAATTTTTCAAACTTTTATTCTCTGCTTCCCTTTTAAATATAAGTTCTAGTTGCAGGTCATTTCTTTATTTATGCTAATGAGCAAGGGCTTTAAGAAGCAGCCAGGCTATATCTTGAATGCTTTGCTGCTTAGAAGTTTCTTCTGCCAGACACCCTAAGTCATCTCTCTCAAGTTCATAGTTTCACAGATCTCTAGAGCAGGAGCACAAGGCCACCAGTGTCCTTGCTAAAGCTTAGCAAGTGTGACCTTTGCTCCAGTTCCAATAGTTCCTTATTTCCATGTCAGAGCACCTTAGCCTGTACTTTACTGTCCATATAATTATTAGTATTTTGGTCAAAACCATTCAAGTTTCTAGGAAGTTCTAAATATTCCCTCATCTTCCTGCCTTCTTCTGCTTCTTCCAAACTGTTCTGACCTTTGCCCATTACCAAAGTCATTACCATTCCAAAGTTATTTCCATATTTCCGTGTATCTTCATAACAGTGCCCCACTTCTCTAATAGCAATTTTCTGTATGAGTCTGTTCTCACACTGTTATAAAGAAATACCTGAGACTGGGTAATTTACTAAGAAAAGAGGTTTAATTGACTCAGAGTACTGCAGGCTGTACAGAAGGCATGGCTAGGGAGGGCTCAGGAAATTTGCAATTATGGTGAAAGAGCAAGGGAGAAGAAACCCCTGCCCCGCTCCCATGGCAACAGGAGAAAGATAACAAAGGGGGAAGTACTACGAACTTTAGAACAACCAGATCTCATGAGAACTCACTCACTATCATAAAAATAGCAATGGGGAAATCCACCTCATGATCTAACCGCTTCCTACCATGTCCCTTCCCCAACATTGGGAATTATAATTTGACGTATTTGAGTGCAGCCACAGAGCTAAACCATGTCACTAGATCTTTAATAAGCAAACACATTTTTTAAATTCTTGTGGTTTTGCTTCTTAATTTCATATATCCAGAGGTCCTATTATTTTTGGTTCTGTTAATGAGTACATCCTATTTTGCTGCTTTAAACAAGTGGAAAAGGCTTATATACGGAATTGAATAATCAAATGATTAGTCATAATGGGTTTTGCTAATCTGATGGTATATTTTCACAGTTATTATACATTATACATAGTCATACAGTTACATACATCCTAGTTTCTCTTGGAAAGAAAAGTAAGTTACATTGGACATGTGACAATTGGTGTGGTTGATTGATAACATGCCAGAAGAAATCACAACAGCTAGATATTCTGTGTATTCAAGGTATAAGGATGTATTTTGCTTTCCAAGAAAAAAAATGCCAGTCTTCTCCTACAGCTAAATGATATTTCCCTATAATATTTAACAAAATAGTCAAAACAGTGACAGATTAAAGCTAATCATCAATGGCCAATTACAAAATTTTTTACAAAAGCAAATTTTATTGGCCTTGATTTATAACTCCTGATATAAAAAGAAGTGGAATGTGTTAAAATATTAATGGGGAAAAATGGCTTTTGATTCATCGTTTTTTTATAATTTTTTTAAAGTTTGTCAGTTTTTTCAGATGCATGTTATGAATAATGTATTGTATGCCTGCCTTTTATTTATTAAGAAAATGAGGAAATTCATCAGAATTAATTTTTTTATGTTTTTAAAGAGACTTTTTTTCCATTTTGATAGTATTCCTTACTGTAACAAATTAATCATTACGATTTAGTTGTATCATCCAATAAGTGTTTTACTCTTTCCTTGGAAGTTTGTCTTGAGGCTCTGCTCTAAGCTCCAGGCAAAATATCTGTCTTTGACAAATAAGAATGGTCTCTTAACACCAGGGGATGTACCAAGTATACTGATACTTTAAAGGACAGCCTCTTGGGAAGAAATTTCCAAGCTGAGTTAAGAGGCCTAGGACTGATTTAAGTCCAGAATCAGATTAAATGATCTCATATAAAAAGAGATCTATACTAAGATAGAGTGAAACACTTATTTAATAAGTGTTAAAATGTAATAAATGAACCATTTATTACATTAAGACTGAATCAATTGGTAAGGGATATATACGTATTTTTAAAACATGATTGGAATTATTTTCAATGCTCTATTTTCTGAAGATATATGCAGTTAGTTAAGGGGTTTGGGTACCGAGCAAGAAAAAAGGAAAAATCACAACTTCCCAGTAAAACACAATGAGATTTTACAGAATAGCATGTTGATAAGTTTGCATAGAAAGAAGTGTCAGTCATAGCAGGAGACTTTCCAGAGACAGAGGCATGAGGCCATCACTCAAAAAGACCAGAGGGGGAGGGATCCAAGATAGCTGGTTAGGAGCAGCTCAGGATTGCAGCTCCCAGTGAAAGCACAGAGGCTGCTGCAGGTGATCCCCAGGCAAGCAGGGCCTGGAGTGGACCTCACGAGTCCTACAGCAGAGACTGTTAGAAGGGCAACTAAGAAAGAGACATAAATAATTTCATCATCAACAAAATGGACATCCATTCAGAGACCCAATCTGAAAGTCAACAACTACAAAGATGACAGGTGAATAAATCCACAAAGATGGGAAGAAGCCAGCGTGAAAAGGATGAAAACACCTGAAACCAGAATGTCCCTCCTCCTACAAGGGATCACAACTCCTCACCAACATGGGACCAAGGCTGGATGGAGAATGAATGTGATGAATTGACAGAATCAGGCTTCAGAAGGTGGCTGACAAGAAATTTCTGTGAGCTAAAAGAACATGTTCTAACCCAATGCAAAGAAACTAAGAACTTTGAAAAGAGATTTGACAAAATGCTAATGAGAATAAACAACTTAGAGAGGAATATAAGGGAATTGATGGAGCTGGAAAACACAACACGAGAACTTAGCAAAGCATACGCAAGTTTCAACAGCTGAATTGACCAAGCTGAAGAAAGGATATCAGAGGTTGAAAATCAACTCAATGAAATAAAACAAGAAGGCAAGATTAGAGAAAAATGAGTGAAAGAAAATGAACAAAGTCTCCAAGAAATATGGGACTATGTGAAAAGACCTAATCTACGTTTGATAGGTGTACCTGAAGGTGACAAAGAGAATGAATCAAAGCTGGAAAATACTCTTCAGGATATTATGCAGGAAATTTCCCCAACCTAGAAAGGCAGGTCAGTATTCAAGTCCAGAAAATACAGAGAACACTACAAAGATATTCCTCAAGAAGAGTAACCCCAAGGCACATAATCGTCAGATTCACCAGGGTTGATATGAAGGAGAAAATGCTAAGGGCAACCAGAGAGAAAGATCAGCTTACTCACAAAGGGAAACCCATCAGATTCACAGCAGATCTCTCAGCAGAAACCCTACAAGCCAGAAGAGAGTGGGGGCCAATATTCAACATCCTTCAAGAAAAGAACTTTGAGCCCAGAATTTCATATTCAGCCAAACTAAGCTTCATAAGTGAAGAAAAAATAAAATCCTTTGTGAACAAGCAAGTACTCGGAGATTTCATTACCACCAGGCCTGCTTTACAAGAGCTCCTGAAAGAGGCACTAAACATAGAAAGAAACAACTAATACCAGCCACTTCAAAAACATACCAAATGGTAAAAAAAAAAAACAACACAATGAAGAAACTGCAACAACTAATGGGCAAAACAGGCAGCTAGCATCAAAATGGCAGGATCAAATTCACACATAACAATATTAACCTTAAATGTAAATGGGCTAAATGCCCCAATCAAAAGCAACCCATGGGTGTGCTATATCCAGGAAATCCATCTCACATGCAACACATATAGGCTCAAAATAAAGGGATGGAGGAATATTTACCATGCAAATGGAGAAAAAAAAAAAAGCAGTAGTTGCAATTCTTGTCTCTGATAAAATAGACTTTAAACCAACAAAGATCAAAAGAGACAAAGAAGGACATTACATAATGGTAAAAGGAGCAATACAACAAGAAGAGCTAACGATTCTAAATATATACACACCCAATACAGGAGCGTCCAGATACAGATACATAAGGCAAGTTCTTAATAACTTACAAAGAGACTTAGACTCCCACACAATAATAGTGGGGGCTTTAACACCCCATTGTCAATATTAGACAGATAAATGAGACAGAAAATTAACAAGGATGTCCAGGACTTGAACTCAGACCTGGACCAAGCAAACCTAATAGACATTTACAGAACTCTTCACCCGAAATCCACAGAATATACCTTCTTCTCAGCACAACATCACGCTTAATCTAAAATTGACCAAATAATTGGATGTAAATCACTCCTCAGCAAATGCAAAAGAACAGAAATCATAACAAACAGTCTTTCAGACCACAGTGCAATAGAGTTAGAACTCAGAATTCAGAAACTAACTCAGAACCGCACAGCTTCATGGAAGCTGAACAACCTGCTCTTCAATGTTGACTGGATAAACAATGAAATGAAGGCAGAAATAAAGATGTTTTTCAAAACCAATGAGAATGAAGACACAACATACCAGAATCTCTGGGATACATTTAAAGCAGTCTCTAGAGGAAAATATATAGCAATAAATGCCCACATGAGAATCAAGGAGAGATCTAAAATCAACACCCTGTCATCAAAATTGAAAGATCTACAGAAGCAATAACAAAAAAACTCAAAACCTAGGAGAAGACAAGAAATAACTAAGATCAGAGCAGAACTGAAGGAGATAGAGACACAAAAACCTTTCAAAAAATTCATAAATCCAGGAGCTGGTTTTTTGAAAAGATCAACAAAATAGACAGACAATTAGCTAGATTAATAAAAAAGAAAAGGGAGAAGAATCAAATAGATGCAATAAGTAATGATAAAGGGGATATCACCACAGATTCCACTAAAAAAACCAGTTCTATGCACATAAACTAGTAAACCTGGAAGAAATGGATACATTCCTGGACAGTTGCCTCCTCCCAAGCCTAAACCAGGAAGAAGTCGAAACCCTGAATAGACCAATAACAAGGTCTGAATTTGAGGCAGCAATTAAGAGCCTACCACCCAAAAAAATCCCAGGTCAAGATGGGTTCACAGCCAAATTCTACCATATACAAAGAGACGCTGGTGCCATTCCTTCTGAAACTATTTCAAACAATCCAAAAAGAGGGAATTCCTCCCAAATCATTTTATGAGATCAACATCATCCTTATATCAAAACCTGGCAGAGAATCAGCAAAAAAAGAAAACTTCAGGCCAATATCCATGATGAACATAGATGCAAAAATCTTCAATAAAATACTGGCAAACCGATTGCAACAGCACAACAAAAACTTATCCACCATGATCAAGTAGGATTCATCCAGGGGATGAAAGGCTGGTTCAACATATGCAACTCGATAAACGTAATTCACCACATAAACAGAACCAAAGATAAAAAACACATGATTATCTCAATTGATGCAGAGAAGACCTTTGACAAAATTCAACAGCCCTTTATGTTAAAAACCCTGAATAAACTAGGTATTGATGGAACATATTTCAAAATAAAGCTATTTACGACAAACCAACAGCAAATATCACTACTGAATGGGCAAAACTGGAAGCATTCCCTTTGTAATCTGGCACTAGACAAGGATGCCCTCTCTCCCCACTCCTATTCAATGTAGTACTGGAAGTTCTAGCCAGAACAATCAGGCAAGAAAAAGAAATAAAGCATATTCAAATAGGAAAGGAGGAAGTCAAATTTTCTCTATCTGCAGACGACATGATTGTATATCTAGAAGACCCCATCGTCTCAGCCCAAAATCTCCTGAAACTGATAAGCAACTTCAACAAAGTCTCAGGATACAAAATCAATGTGCAAAAATTACAGCATTCCTACACCAATAACAGAGTTAAAGAGAGCAAAATCAAGAACAAACTGCCATTCACAATTGCTACAAAGAGAATAAAATGCCTAGAAATACAACTAACAGAGAACGTAAAGTACCTCTTCAAGGAGAAGTACAAATCACTGCTCAATGAAATAAGAGAAAACACAAACAGATGAAGAAACATTCCATATTCATGGTTAGGAAGAATCAATATCCTGAAAATGACCATTCTGCCCAAAGTAATTTACATATTCAAGGCTATCCCCATCAAGTTACCAATGACTTCATCACAGAACTGGAAAAAACTATCTTAAACTTCATATGGAACCAAAGGGAGCCCACATAGCCAAGCCAATTCTAATCAAAAAGAGCAAAGCTGGAAGCATCACACTACTGGACTTGAAACTATACTACAAGGTTACAGTAATCAAAACAGCATGGCACTGGTACCAAAACAGAGATATAGACCAATGGAACAGAACGGAGGCCTTGGAGGCAACACAACACATCTACAACCATCCGATCTTTGTCAAACCTGACAAAAACAAGCAATGGGGAAAGGATCCCTTGTTTAATAAACAGTGTTGGGAAAACTGGCTAGCCATATGCAGAAAGCAGAAACTGGACCCCTTCCTGACACCTTACACTAAAATTAACTCCAGATGGATTAAAGACTTAAACATAAGACCTAACACCATAAAAATCCTAGAAGAAAATCTAGGCAAAACCATTCAGGACATAGGCATAGGCAAGGACTTCATGACCAAAACACCAAAGGCATTGGCTACGAAAACCAAAATGGACAAATGGGACCTAATCAAACTCCACAGCTTCTGCACAGCAAAAGAAACAGTCATTAGAGTAAATCAGCAACCAATAGAATGGGAAAATTTTTTTGCGTTCTACCCATCTGACAAAGGGCTGATATCCAGAACCTACAAAGAACTAAAACAGATTTACAAGAAAAAAAACAAAAAAAAAAAAACAAAAAAACAGGCCCATTCAGAAGTGGGTGAAGGATATTAACATACACTTTACAAAAGACATGCATGAGGCCAACAAACATATGAAAAAGTTCTCATCATCACTGATCATTAGAGAAATGCAACTCAAAACTACATTGAGATAGAAACCCACACCAGTTAGAATGGTGATCATTAAAAAATCTGGAGACAACAGATGCTGGAGAGGATATGGAGAAATAGGAACACTTTTCCACTGCTGGTGGGAGTGTAAATTAGTTCAACCACTGTGGAAGGCAGTGTGGCAATTTCTCAAGTACCTAGAAATAGAAATTCCATTTGACCCAGCAATCCCATTACTGGGTCCAAAGAATTCTAAAGCATTCTACTATAAGGACACATACACACAAATGTTCATTGCAGCACAGTTTACAATAGCAAAGACCTGGAACCAACCCAAATATCCATCAATGATAGACTGGACAGGGAAAATGTGGCACATATACACCATGGAATATTATGCCACCATCGAAAATGATGAGTCTGTGTTCTTTGCAGGGACATGGATGAACCTGGAAACCATCATTCTCAGCAAACTGACACAAAAACAGAAAATCAAACACCACATGTTCTCACTCATAGGTGGGTGTTGAACAATGAGAACACATGGACACAGGGAGGGGAACACTACACACTGGGGTCTGTCTGGGGGAAATAGGGGAGGGACAGCAGCAGATGGGGAGTTGGGGAGAGATAGTATGGGGAGAAATGCCAGATATAGGTGATGGGAAGGAAGACAGCAGATTACACTGCCATGTGTGTACCTATGCAACAATCTTGCATGATCTTCACATGTACCCCAAAACCTAAAATGCAAATTAAAAAAAAAAAAGACCAGAGGGCAGAGGAAGTCCTGAAGGAGAGGGGAACTGGAGAGGAGGTTGACATATAGAGGTGATATTGCTCAGCAGTAAAATTATAGAGCTCTGAAGAGTAGCAGTGACTTGGAACCTTTTACAGCCTCGAAGGTTCTCTTATCTATCCTAGTAGACGTGCTTGTGTAATCTATATGTAAAACAGTTAAAGGTGTTCAAATCTGAGTGTGGTGCTGGTGGTCTTTACCTAACAGTCTCTAAAAACTCTGAAAAAGTAAACAGGGGTCATTATTAGACCATCTATACAATATTTGGGTAGATATGAAAATACTTCAGATATGTTAGCTGTATCTAAACTTCAACTTAGTTGACTTTACTTTGAAGCTAAAATAGAGATTGTTAAATAGTATCATAGTTTTATGTACTGGTTTCTTGGTATTCATAATCAGAAGAAAAATCATTTTATGGGGTCTCAGTACTTTTCTTGGGAAGTTGAGTAGATTTAATAAGAATCTCTCTTCCTATTTAGCAGGAAATATTGTTCAAACAATTTTGAACAATGAATCAAGGTTAATACTGAAAGTCCATATGGGGGATATAGCTCATTCGATCAAGTAGGAGTTTGTAGCAGGCCAGGTGTCACTAACACAGGCCTCCATAACAACTGTTTCAGTACTGAGTACTGGGTATATATCCAAAGGATTATAAATCATTCTACTGTAAGGACACATGCACATGAATGTTCATTGCAGCACTGTTTACAATAGCAAAGACCTGGAACCAACCCAAATGCCCATCGATGATAGACTGGATAGGGAAAATGTGGTACATATACACCATGGAATACTACGCAGCCATCAAAAACGATGAGTTTGCATCCTTTGTAGGGACATGGATGAACCTGGAAACCATCATTCTCAGCAAACTGACACAAGAGCAGAAAATCAAACACCAAATGTTCTCACTCATAGGTGGGTGTTGAACAATGAGAACACATGGACACAGGGAGGGGAGCACTACACACTGGGGTCCGTTGGGGGGAAATGGGGAGGGACACGGGGTGGGGAGGTGGGAAGAGATAGCATGGGGAGAAATGACAGATACAGGTGAGGGGAAGGAAGGCAGCAAACCACACTGCCATGTGTGTACCTATGCAACAATCTTGCATGTTCTTCACATGTACCCCCAAACCTAAAATGCAGTAAAAAATAAATAAATAAATATTAAAAACTGAAAATGCAGCGTCCTTATACAAAGGCTAGAATGTAAAAAAAGCCCACCAAGAGTTTTGCCTAGGCCTTTCCTGGGCCTTAAAGCATGACAAAATAACAAAGGAATTTTTAACAGGATCCATTTAGAATTAAACATGTTTTATTGTAGGGGGCGGAGGATCTGATTAAGCGCCCCAGGCCTCCACACAAAGTTTACTGGGGTCTGAAGGAACTCCCCAAACAACCATAATTTAGCAGGAGACATGATAAAAATCGTCCCAGCACCTGGGCTCATTTAAATTAAGTAAATTTACTGAGGCTCCAGAGAATGGTTTCAGGACTCAGATATTACTTACAGATTAAACGAAGTTAATCATTTATGTCTATAGATGAATGCCCACCTGCAAATAGACATGTAGCTTGGAAGTATATAAGCTCTGGAAATCTTTGTAATTTTGAGTTGTCCTGGTGATATTTTCCAGGCCTTCTCCCTGTAACCAGTTATAGAAATAAAAGCTCCCTTCTCTCCCAGTTCATCTTATCTTGCTCCTGGACCTCAGGAATAATCGCCTTGACCCTCAGTTTGGTCTGGGAACAAGGTGACTTCTGAAGAACAAGAGTTGTATGTTATGTGACTCGTTGCTTACAAAGCCCTTCCTGAGAAACTTACCTAGTATCCAAATTATAAAGATTCAGCCTCATAAATTGTAAAGAACTCTTGCTAGTAGACCTTGGGGCTTCAATTTTTGTAAGAAACATCAAGAGGAGGATATTAATTTCCTCAAACTTATTTGTATTTTTGTAGGAACTTCTGAACTGAGATTCTTGAGTATGGTTCCATAGCTTTGAGATAGAAGAGTCAAATAATAAAGTCATTTTAAGGTCCAGCCAAGATTCCTTGCAACAATTTCTACATATCATAGGTTAACTTTCTCATCTCTGTTCAGTAAGTGATTTTCAACGAAGTTCATATGTGTTATCAGCTTTTGCTGTACCTATGTAAATAATTGTGTACAAAACAAAAATGGGACCAATGTACTCTGTGTGTGTCTTTGTTCGTAGGTTGTTGTCTGTGTGATGGTTAATTGTATTGAAGCAGGAGTGGTCGTGAGAAACGGACCTCTTGAACACCGAACTGGGAAGGAAGAAGTGTTTATTATTATTATTATGGCTGGGAGCCAGGTAACAATTTGTCTAAATGACCAAGGTCACCTAACAAAGAGAAGCTCTGCGTTTATATAGGCTTACACTTTAGATATTATACATGAAAGAATCTTCGTTTTAAAGCCTTAGAAATCACATATGAAAGGGTCTTGGCTTTACAGCTGTAGAAATCACATATAAAAGTGTCTTGGTTGATAGAGGAGTTGGGTGGGGTTTTGAACTTGTTTAAGTAAAAACAATATCTTCCTAGAGATTCCCCCACACCATGCCTGCTATTTACAGGAAGGTGATTAAGGAGGCACCATTTGTCAAGTCTTTTCTTCTATTAAAATGCAGTGTGGAAGTCAAACGGGAAGTGATCCTAGATGCCTGGGTCTCCTTCCTCAGTATGTGTCCACTTGATTGGCTAAAAGGTGGCCAGATAGCTGGCAAAACAATATTTCTAAGTGTATCTGTGGAGGTATTTCTGGATTATATTAGCATTTGAATCAGTAGACGGAGTAAAGACAATTGTCCTTTTCAATGTAGGCAGGCATCATCTAATCCATTGATGGCCCAAATAGAACACCAGGTGGAGGAAGAGCAATTTGTCCTGTCTCTTTGAGCTGGGACATCATATCCTGTCTCAGAGATCACACTCCTGGTTTTTGTGCTTTTGGAATTAGATTCAAATGTAAACCATTAACACTGCACCATGGGTTCTAATGCCTTCAGCCCCAGATTGCATTGCTATTGACTTTCCTGGTTCTTCAACCTGCAGATGGCTGACTGGGATCTCTCAGCCTCCATAACTGTATAAGACCATTCCCATAATAAATATATATTTACATACATATATAGGCTTCAAGATTCAATTTCACACACATACACACACATGTAGGTTACTTTTCTCTAGAGAATTCTAAGGCAGTGTGCATAATCAAGAACTATCTTTGGAGATTCCATATGATCACAAAAGAGGGCGATATGTTGTTAATAAAAGTTTTCTAAAACTTTGAAATAAGAAATTAATGTAAAAAAGTATATTTAGTAATAACATAAATAATTAACTTCAACATATCAGCTCTTTACTAATCAGCTCTTATTCATGCGTTTTTTTTTTTTCTTAAACTTGCTAAGGAAATATATAATATTTAAAACTTTGATATCCAAAGTACATTCCTATATATCTCCTGGGGACCTACTTAATAAGTCTATTTTATAATTGCTTAATTTTCTAAGAGGAGATTCCTGTGTTTGACTTTGATATCCCCTGTTTGATTAAATCCCATTCATTATCAAGTAACATGTAAACTTGTAGATTTCTGTGAAAAGAAAACAAATAATGCTGAAGTTTACAATTTTATTATCATTTTTTGTGATTTTTGTTAGAAAATTTAGACCAGCATGTGTTTAACAGATTATAAAAAACTCCATAACTTAGATTTTCTTTTTTTAAACAACAGCTTTGTTGAGATATAATTTTCATACAATTTGCCCATTTTGAGATACTATTCAATGGTTTTTAGCACATTCACAGATATGTGTAAATAATGCAAACAAGTTTAGAACATTTTTAAATCTCTAAAAATCCCACACCCATTGTTATTAATTCCCTTTCCCCCTTCATCCTTACAGCCCAATTCTTGTAGCCCTAAATCTATGGATTGGTCTATTCTCAGTATTTTATATAAATTAATTCATATAACATGTGGGTTGTTCTCACTGATTTTTCTAACTTAGCATAACATTTTCAAAGTTCATCTACAAGTGTCAACATGTATTCGTATTTCCTTTTTATTCCTGAATTTAAACCAGATATACTATTTTATTAGTTTCAATATTTATTACTGAATTGAATAAATGCTTCATGTGTGCTCATAGTCTTAATTTTATGTTGCATCTGTAACTAAACTTAATAGTAAGGAGTGATTTCATGTATTCAAATTTTAGATTTTTGTTTATTCATTTTTCCATGTTTTAAATAATACAGATATGTACATAATGTCAAAAAAACTTAGAATCCAATATACTGAAACAAAATGAAAATCAACAAATACATATCATTTTTCAAAAATATAACTATATAAAATATTCAAGAATTGTCTACTCTTATCAAAAAAATTGTAAATATTCAGTTTGTAGTTAAATAGTTGAGATTCAGATATATTGCTGTTGTTTTATATGAACTTGTGAAACAGAAATGTCAAATTCCACATTTAGATAAATTTTATTTTTAATCATTTTGCTCATTAGAAACATATAAAGGCATTTGACATTATTTGTGTTTTTGCAGTTGTTTTCAAAAGTTCTTGGCAAAGTGTGAAATTTGTTAATTTTTCTCTGACCATCTTAAGAAATAGGTTGTTTGATATACCAGCTTCTTACCAAAAAAATGCTTCAAATAAAAGAGGTACTGTGAAATGCCAAACGTTCTTCTTACTGTATAAATCTAATCATATTTTTTTCACGAAAATGAGAAAACTGGAAATAGATCTCCTGATCTTGCAATTCTATGTGAACAAAAAGTATTATGATATTTTTGCTTGAATGTGAGTTAAAAATGCAGAAAGCCACTCAAAACTGCAGTTTTGTGTTCTGCATTTGGTTTTTACTAGTCATAGGGTTTGACTACCATTGCACTGAGTTTTTGTAGGCTTTCTTTTTTCTATCCCGTTACTTCTAATATCTATAAATGTCTAATTATAAAGCCTATACTCTGTCTCTGATATTAAAGTTATTCCTCCAAAATTGATGTGCAATTCAGAGTACATACATATTGCTGATTCTTTATATATATAAATATATATATACACTTTAAGTTCTGGGGTGCAATGCAGAACTTGCAGGATTGTTGCACAGGTACACACACGCCATGGTGATTTGCTGTCTCCATCCCCCTGTCACCTACATCAGGCATGTCTCCCAATGTTATCCCTCCCCAACCTCTTCACCCCCACTATGCCTCCCCTAGCCCTCCATCCCCCAACAGACCCCAGTGTGTGATGTTTCCCTTTCTGTGTTCATGTGTTCTCATTGTTTGACACCCACCTATGAGTGAAAACATGTGGTGTTCAGTTTTGTGTTCTTGTGTCAGTTTGCTAAGAATGATGGTTTCCGGATTCATCCATGTCCCTGCAAAAGACATGAACTCATCCTTTTTTATGGCTGCATAGTTATCCATGGTGCATATGTGCCACATTTTCTTTATCCAGTGTATCACTGATGGGCATTTGGGTTTGTTCCAGTATTTGCTATTGTAAACAGTGCTGCAATGGTCATACTTGTGAATGTGTCTTTATAATAGAATGATTTATATTCCTTTGGGTATATACCCAGTAATGGGATTGCTGGGTCAAACGGTATTTCCATCTCTAGGTTCTTGAAGAATCACCACACTCTTCCAGAGTGGCTGAACTAATTTACACTCCCACCAAAGTTATTGTAACTGGAGCAGCTGCAGCTGGATTCCCTGGTTTCCACACTGGGAGTCAAACTTAGGCTGCCTGGGTGAAAACCAGGAGTCCTAACTACTAGATCACCACAGAAGCAGAGTAGCTACAGCTGGAACTTAGTCTCTTGGCCTTCCTAACCCCAAAGACTGGGGAAGAGGGCCTCTGTGTCACAGTGAGTGTTATAGCTCATATAGAACCCGTGGATCCAAAGAGTGTGAGATAGTGCCATTTATTAGGCAGAGTGAAAAGACAGCTTCCACACCAGTGGAAAGGGACCTGGAGTAGGTGCCACCTCATGCTGGGGCTGCTAGAGCAAATAACCCCTGACTTATTTCCTCCCCATTCAGATTCTCGTCCAATGAGAAGGGTTCTTTCAAACTTCCTGTGGAATTGATCTTTGAATGCTTTACTGGATTGGCTACTGTTTCACAACCCTGTTTCACAACAACTCCTCTATTTTACAAAGCCCCCACCTCTGGGAGCCAGAGGTGGGAAAATTAGACAAAACTCTAACCTGGCAGAGTTGGGAAAGTGGAAGCAAAGGCCCCTAGCTACCCCAGGAAGTCCCTCTAACACAGTTCCTCATTATCTCCTAATCTGATTTAATTTGTTACTCAGTATATTAATATTTAATTAGTTTAATTAATGCTGATTTAGTTATGTAGATCTTTCAAAGTGCTCTTATTTGTCTATTTATACAACTTAGGTACAAAAATAATATTAATCTTACTCAAATTATTTGATCTAGTATCTGTACATTTTATTTGGAAGGATATCCATAATTGTCTCATATTTTCACGTTTATTTTAAGAGTAGCATGCTTTCAGATAATTAAAATTCTTGCCGTGAAGCATTCAGACAATACTTTTAGTTAAGTTGTATATTAGATTGCTTATATGGGGCAAGTGTTTTGAAATTATTGAAGTGTTGTTTATTAGAAATATCTTTTTCTACCATTAAGTTAAATGTGTTATGAAAAGATGAAGAAGCGAGACACTGGAATTTGGTGGATTCATCAGAATCAATGATGTTTATAAATTTTATTAGCAAATATATCAGGCTGAATTGTGCAGTTTTGTTACTAAAACTGATGAATTCTCTGGGAATATATTCTTAATTTAATTTGAGTTTTCCTCCTTTTTAAGGGTGTCTGATACTAGATTATCAATTCTGTTATTTCACTAAGTGGTGAGTGTACTTCTCCTAGGAAATAAAATACATGTTTAAACAAAAAGACTTTCTCTCACCTAACTCTAAAATTTCCAGCAGCCAACATAAATATTAATAAGGCTGGTATTTGTAATAAAACTTGAGGAAAAAAGTATTGCAATTACAAATAAAGAATTATAACGCAAAGAATACTTCTTGACTACTAAATAGATAAAGTCTTGGCAATCTTGGCATAATCTATTTTTTCCCCAACCTTTTTGTCATTCACATTTATTCTAGCAAAGAAAAGTAGAAACATTGAAGCTATATACTTTGTCTTCATTTCTCCAAAATGTGTTGTGGTGTTGCATGTTAATTATTGACTGTCAAATTATCTCAGTCATGTGATGCAAATTACACACATAAATATATATATATATATATATATATATATATACACACACATATATATAACAGAAAATATTTTATGTGCATATTTGTATATAGTTCATCCCACCTTATCTGCAGATTCTGTATTCGCAAATTTGCTTACTCCTCAATGTTTATTTGTAGCCACAACATCAATGCCTGGGGTGCCTTTCAGGTCATTCATTTTTAGAAATTTGCAAGCAGTAAAAAATTTTAGTAACCCCCTGCACATGAGTTTCCAGCAGAGTTTGAGTGAGAAATTTGTCACCCCATAAACATGTGCATTCCCAGCTGAGGCTGAACAGGACAACTCTCTGTCCTTTTGTTTCAGATATAGTGCAAACAATTGTTTTTTCTGTGGTCTAGTTAGCGCCTAGTTTTTGCTTTCTTTGGTTGACATCGTTGTTGATAATTTCACTGTTTTAAGTGGACACCAACCCTAGCTCTGGAGTGCTGTCTAACGTTCCTAAGCAAAGGAAAGCTGTGATCTGCCTAATAGAGAAAATATACGCGTTGCATATGTTTCCTAAAGACATGAGTCCTAGTGCTGCTGGCTACAAATCTATTGTCAATGATTAAACCGTATATGTTAAATAAGTTGTCAGTCAAATACATTCACACTGCTGTGCAAAAATCACTATTATCCATCTCCAAAACATTTGCATAAAAAGATACCATTTTACTGATAATAAAAAACCCAATGGATTTCCAACACTAATTTATCTTAAAAACAACATGTTTAGAACAAATTAGAGGGTTAAGAAAGGAAATTTTATAATTATATACATTGCTACTAAATGAATACGGCATTTCATAATATTAACTGTTACATTCTCTATTTTTTTCACTGTTTTAATTGTATAATTAAAACTTAGACACAATACTTAAAAAGATCCAGGTGTGACTACAGTAGGGCTGAATATTATTCTTTAACTTTTCCAATTATTTTATATTTCTGAATTTTTTCATGCCAATGAGGTTCATATACTGAACATAAATACACATGGAGTGTGAAATAGGTGGCCAAAAATATATTAATTTAGAATGATATTTATTAATCAATACTCCCTTTATTTAAAAAATTTACCTTGGGAAAAACAATTGAAACAGGTTTATCTGTCAGCTAAAGTATTTTATGGCATTGGAGCTTGAAGCATTTACGTATGTTGATCTACTTGTTCCCTTCAATGAGAGCCATGGAATTTCTTTAACTTACGTGAAATAACAATTATTTCTGATTCAAGTTTCTCCTGCCCAGGTAATTATGTCTGTCAAAGCGGTTTAACTGAAAAGAAACCACTCACTTTTCTTGGAAATTGTTCATTTGGAATTTAATCATATTGAAAGTATTAATTTGAAAAGTGTACTGTGGAATGCAAACCTTGTATAGGCTTCAGAAATAGAAATTTTAAAATGGACTTGATTCATATGAACACATGCATAGTTTTGATTTCTAAGAATATGCCAAAAATGCAAGCCAAAAGTGAACTTAAAAATTATGTTAAATATGTTTTTCATCTCTTGTTCAAGAGTTACAGATGTCCTCTTCAGAGAGGTCTTTCTTGACAAACTATGCTAAGATGATCCTCTCTACTTGTTATGTTTTCATCACATAGTTGGCTTATTACTTTAGAATTTCTTTTTACAAATTTTGCAGAAAATTATAATAAGATTTAATTCTTTGCTTATCTATTGTTAGACTAAATATCAGATATTTATGAGTAATGCAATTGAATAAAATTTATAGCATGCATAGTTATTTATCCATAAGTTTTCATCTATTACATGTTATCTATTATGCATATTTGTCACATATGCATATATATGTATAATATATATATATATATAATCAATCAACTAAAAGGACGTTTCAAGCCACCAGTACCTATGAGTAAGCTTTTATAAGTTTTTTGTTCAAATAAATTTGACCCAACATTACTACTGAGGATGGTGAACTTAAAATACTTAACTGACCCCAAAAGAAGCATTAGCAGTGTCAGGACCTACAGAAATATGAGGGTTGTCAACTTGAATGGGATAAAGGATGCCAAGATAGATGATGAAACATTATTTTAGGGTGTTTCTTTGAAGGTATTTTCAAACAAGATTTACCTTTGTGTTAGTAGACTCAGTAAAGAAAATTGCCCTCTCCAGTGTGATCACATCCTCCAGCTAGCTGAGGGCCTGAATAAAACAAACAACTTAAACGAAGGACCAATTCACTTCTCTCCTCGAGGAGCTGAGGCATCCATCTTATGCCCTCCGACACAAGCATAAGCACTTCTGATGCTTGGGCCTCCAAGCTTCAGAAGTGCTTGGTCTGAGAAGACTCAGATCAGAACTTACACCTTTCCCCCTAGCCCAGCACCCTGTGCTTGAGCCTTCAGACTTATACTAGTACTTATGACTTCTTTGTCTCCCCTTGTTCTTAGGCCTGCAGGTTTGGAACCAGCTTTCCTGGGATTCTTACTTGCAAATAGCAGATTGTGGGGCTTAGCTTTCACAAACAGTTGAAGCGATATGCCACAATGAAGATTTTTCTATACATCTATATCAGTACCTAACTGGTTCTGTTTCTATGGAGAACCCTCATGTAGATAATCAAAATCAAATATTTAGTTTTATAATATGGAATGATATGCACAAGGACTTCTGTGAATTATTTTCTGCAATTTCTAAGGTAGAGATGATGTGATATAAGCAAATCACCTGTGCTCTTCTAAAATGATCCATGTTGCCATTGCTCTGAGAATGGTGATTTGCAAGCAGATCAGACCAAAAAACCTGGAGAATTTTGATCAATATTTGCTTTGTTTTATTTTTTAAAGCTCAGAGACCAGTCAGAATATCTGAATTTTTAACAATACAGTTCAATAATACTTTAAGACATGAACAAATATAAGATAGAGGTTTGTAGATATAATACATTTCATCAGATTGATTTTTCATATCCATCACCATGAAGGGATCATCCTAGAATTTTGGAAGGTTGTTTCTTCATTTTGGCTTAAGCCAGCCAGCAGAAGATGCTTTTTCTTTCCTTGTAATGGGTTAAGGGAAGGCCTGTAGGATTTACTCAATAAATTAAGTGGAAATTGGTGGTTGACTAGTGTAGAGAGACTCAACTATTCAGAACACTTTATTGGGCATTCTGCATTACCTTCCTCACTTCAACATCAGATATTTCAGAAGCTTTTAAAAGCACATCTGTGGTTAAGTTTCATCTCCTACCACCACCACATTTTCTTTTCTCTGCCGTCGCCAAATTCCATTAGTCTGGGTTCTAAGATTAGTCTGAAGCACTCCCAATATATAACCATGTAGAACAAATCAGGATTGAGGAATCAAGTGTTTGCAAAATACTTCTGGGTAGATGGTCCATCACAAAATGAAAAGCAGAAATCTTATGATCGTGACCTACTCAATCTGGTTCAAATTGAGTAGTTGGGTGTGTTGCAGGTGTTACAAATTTGAGTGTTGAAAGTAGTGTCTCCAAACCTTAAAATATACAAAGGGAAGACAAGAGATTCCTGCTTTCATATAAATGTTTAACCTAAACCATATACTGTTTTACGGCAAAACGTAGTTGCAGTGAAAGAAGTTATCAAAACTTGGGTCAATATGCAAGAGATTATTATTTTCCAGGTAAATGTATGCATGGTTTTATTCAAGATGTCAGGTAAAAAATGAAAATCATTCATTTTAACAATGTGGCTCTTCATGTGTATCTTACTCTTATATCCCTCACAAGAACAAGCAAGATAAAATATTAAGAAAAAATACTGGTGGCTTACAGAAAATCACCAGAATTATTACATTTCTTTCACTTACTTGAGTTGTTAGTACAATATCTCTATTCATGTATGTCTATTCATATAGATAACTTGGTGTCATAATATTAACTCTATACTTGGAAAGGAACTAGCTCAATAACTTCAACTCAAGGTGGTAAAAAACATACTTCTGTACTGCAGAAGTAGTCAAAAAGTGCTAAAACCAGAGACTTATGAAGTGTCAGCTAATGGCAGTAGAGTTAGGGTGTCAGCTAAGCAAACCAACAAAGATTGTCAAAAAGTGCTGCAGATTTTTCCATACACAAAATAGCATCCAAATATAATCCCATTAGAATATTGACTTTATTTAATATTTCTCAGAGAAACACAAAATCATGCAAAATTTAATGTTGTCATTCTTCAAAGCTCCTTAAGCATATCATTATTATGGAAGTTTGAAATGATGGAATACAAAGTTAATGAAATAGATCAATAAAAAAGATATCCTATACATTGCATATGTTATTGTTATTTTTAAATATACTTTAAGTTCTGGGGTACATGTGCAGACATGCAGGTTTGTTTCATAGGTATATACATGCCATGGTGGTTTGCTGCACCCATCAACCTGTCATCTACATTAGGTATTTCTCCTAATGTTATTTCTCCCCTAACACCTGCCCCCTGCTAGCCCTCCCCTAGCTCCCTATCTCCCCCACAGATCCTGGTGTGTGATGTTCCCCTCACTGTGTCTATGTGTTCTCATTTTTCAACACCCACTATAAGTGAGAATATATGGTGTTTGGTTTTCTGTTCTTGTGTCAGTTTGCTGAGGATGATGGTTTTCAGCTTAATCCATGTCCTTACAAAGGACATGGAATCATCCGTTTTAATGGCTGCATAGCATTCCATGGCATATATGTGCCACATTTTCTTTATCCTGTCTATCATTGATGTGCATGTGGGTTGCTTCCAAGTCTTTGTTATTGTGAACAGTCCCACAATAAACATACATGTGCATGTGTCTTTAAAATAGAATGATTTATAAACCATTAAGTATATACCCAGTAAAGGGATTGCTGGGTTAAATGGAATTTCTATTTCTAGATCCTTGAGAAATCACCACACTGTCTTCCACAATGGTTGAACTAATTTACACTCCCACCAACAATGTAAAAGTGTTCCTATTTCTCCACATCCTCTCCAGCATCTGTTGTTTCCTGATTTTTTAATGATTGCCATTCTAACTGGTGTGAGATGGTATCTCAATGTGGTTTTGATTTTCATTTCTATAATGACCAGTGATGATGAGCTTTTTTTCATATGTTTGTTGGACACATGAATGTCTTCTTTTGAGAAGAAGCTGTTTATATCCTTTGCCCACTTTTTGATGGGGTTGTTTGTTTTTTTTCTTGTAAATTTGTTTAAGTTTTTTGTAGATTCTCCATATTATCCCTTTGTCAGATAGGTAGATTAATAACATTTTTTTCTCATTCTGTTGGTTGCTGGTTCACTCTAATGATAGTTTCTTTTGCTGTGCAGAAGCTCTTAAGTTTGGCAGCTTCAGCAAAGACTCAGGGTACAAAATAAATGGGCAAAAATCACAAGCATTCCTGTACACCAATAATAAACAGAGAACCAGATCATGATCGAATGCCCATTCATAATTGCTACAAAGAGAATAAAACACTGGGGATGCAACTAACAAGGGATTTGAAGGACCTCTTCAAGGACAACTACAAACTGCTGCTCAATGAAATAAGACAAGACACAAACAGATGGAAAAGCATTCCATGTTCATGGTTAGGAAGAATCGATATCATGAAAATGGCCATGCTGACAAAAGTAATTTATAGATTCAATGCTATCCTCATCAAGTTGATATTGACCTTCTTCACAGAATTGGAAATATCGCCTTAAATTTCATATGGAATCAAAAAATATCCTTCATAGCCAAGACAATCCTAAGCAAAAAATAAAACCATGCTGGAGGCCTCATGCTACTTTACTTCAAACTATACTATAAGGCTACAGTAATCAAAACAGCATGATACTGGTGCCAAAAAAGAGGTACAGACCAATGGAAAGGAATCGGAGTCTCAGAAATAATGCCAGACATCTACAACTATCTGATCTTTGACAAACCTGGCAAAAACAAGTCATGGGGAAAGGATTTCCTATTTAATAAATGGTGTTGTGAAAACTGGCTATCCATATGCAGAAAGCTGAAACTGGATCCCTTCCTTATGTTCTACACAAAAATTAACTCCAGATGGATTAAAGATTTAAATGTAAGACCTAACACCATAAAAACCGTAGAAGAAAACCTAGGCAAAGCCATTCACGACATAGGCATGTGCAAGGACTTCATGACTAAAACACCAAAAGCAATGGCAACAATAGCCAAAATAGACAAATGGGATCTAATTTACCTTAAGATATTGCACATATTAAAATAATATGTTGACCCTCTTCATTGGTGATGGAAGAATTTATATGCCCTGCAGTAATGATTCTTGATGTATATAGAAACTAGTTAATAAAAAACATACTGCTTGCCATGGCAAGGCTTTTGACAAAGACTGTGGACTCTATTGTATATAAAGAAGCTCCTTAGCATTCTTATTTGAGAAAACTTCCCCATGGATGACATAATTGTAAGGAAATTGCAACCAAGGGTAGTAAGCGGAAGCAATGTAGGCAAAATTAGAGGCAGATATTGAAGGAAAGGCAGCAATCTAAGTTTGGCCGTGTAGTGGAAGATGATGTCATGGGGCATCAAATTTGGAATGTACACAGGCCTCTATGAAAGCACTTTTTTGACAGTGTCCAAAACAAAGAGATGATGTTTACAGAACTTGAGTTATGTGACTTGTGGGGGCCACTTGAAGAAAATCAATATAACTAACAAAAAATAAATTAATTAATACAATTTTTACACTTTTTTTACAGTGAGAATTCTAATTAAAAGACGTAATTGAAAGTTGACAAATGCCACAAACAAAAAAGGCAGAAAAATAACAGATTCTAAAATCATTATATAATCCCTAGACATCTCTATAATCCTTTAATTATTTTTTTCTAAATTTTTGGCTGCATACTCTTTGATCATCTGTCCAACTGCCAGAATTAAAAACAGAAAATCACAGGTTTCTATTATTAAATTGAAGCCTTGTATTTCCCAGAAAATCTGTCTTCCTTATTGTTTTATTCACTGCTCAATTTACCATATGTGTGTGTACCTATGCAACAATCTTGCATGTTCATCACATGTACCCCAAAACCTAAAATGCAATAAAAAAATTGTAAAATAGATCTAAATCGTATATATGTGAAAACAAGTAAACAAAAAGCTTGTATATGATAAGAACCCAGATTTTAAAAGAAAAAAAAAAAACATAAAAGTTGTTTCCAATGTCTATTGGGACATGATTTAAGTATTAAGCATATAAAAGTCATTATGGAATCACCTTTGATATACAGACCTCTCTGTTTAATTACATTTAATTTTATATTATTTTACATGAAATAATGTTAGAAATGCAATATATTACTAAGAAAGATTTTTATTTAAATAATGGAAATATTAAAAAATTACAGAAGTTCACATAAAACACATCAAATTCCTTTGACAGTCAGTCTTTATAGTAAATTTTCTATATTATGGAAAATTACACAAACTGCAAGCCAGAAATAGGAAATAGGTGGACATAAACTATAAATTTTAGAAAAAAATTGAATTATGATCATTTAAATTAAGAGCACTACAATTCTGCATTTTATATTTTTATTGAATATTCTAATACAATTGTTTTGTAATAAGACATGTTCAATATCATGAGTGGGGGAATCTGTATTTTGTTTTCACAAGCTAAACATTTTTACTTTCTTATTTACTACAAGGATGTGGTTCAGATAATATTTGAACCAGCAGCACCTCTACTTTAAAAATATATCTTTTCAATTATTTGTTAGGCTACATTTAATTGTTTTAACAATGTTGACATTATTAACGTAGGTGTGGTTTTTCTGTTCACCAGCTTGGATGATTTGTAAATATTTTACACTATTGCTAAGTGTCTGCACTACCAATGAGAGATATGAAAACAATCTTAGCAAGTGATGATGAATATATTCAGTAAGGTAGATTTATGCCACCTTTTTTATATTCCAAGATCAACATTCCTCTCTCCATTCAATTAATACTATCAATATAGATTTATATTATTTTCTGAGTTGCCACAGTAAGCAAAATGAATGTTGCCTAGGAATTTACTGGGGAATGAATGACTTGATTTGTGAAGATGTCATCTGTGCTGACTGATGTTTTTTAAAATATTTGATTTAATGGTCTACATCTACAGATATCATCCAGTTAGATAATATTTCTTTATACACGCTATATCAACATTTCAAAATCAAATGTTTGAGCCTGTATAAGTGTGCATGTGTGTATGTGCGTGTGCAGACACCTAAATAGATGCTGTAGTTACTACACAGATATTTTAGTAAATGCCATTTGAGTAGGCACGTATTATCCTGCAATATAAAGGTAATGAGATTTTGTGTGTGTATGATCCATGTCATGTTACTAAGTACTTTATTATCGAAAGCAAATCATCAGTGAACACTGGTGGAATAATTTATACGTTAGATTTATGTGAAAATAGGGATTGAGATCTCCAAACTGTGTGCCGTATCAGATCTTGATTAGGAAGTGTTAATATGAACCACATGTCTATGATAAAAACTCAGGGGCAAAAAAAAAAAAAAAAAAAAAAAAAAAAAAAAAAAAAAAAAAGAATTTCTAAGTCCCCAAAACAGAATTACCTTGAAGTAAGGGAGAGTATCATTTGATATCTCAGGGCTCCCACAAAAGTCAGAAGTCTGGTCCTGAAACAGCTTGGGACTAATGTTGAGAACCAGCAACACCCCTATAATCTAAGAGTACACTCTTTTTTTTTGGATAACAAGTCAAACAAGAGCTATACAACCTGAAACCCAAATATGTACCCAATTTTGTGGGCCGTTTCACACTGTGAACATGGGAAATTTGGTTTAAAATTGTAACTGGCCATGAGACAAATAACATGTAGTAAGTATAACAGTAGGTGTAGCAATATATTTGTCCATTCTCATGTTGCTAATAAAGACATACCTGAGCCTGGGTGATTTATAAAGGAAAGAGCTTTAACTGATTTACGGTTCAGATTGGCTAGGGAGGACTATGGGGAAGCAAACGTGTTTCTACACACAGTGGCAGCAAGAAATGTTGAACAAAAGTTGGGAAAGCCATTTGTAAAATCATCAGATCTCTTGAGAACTCACTATCATAAGAAGAGTATGGGGGTAATGTCCCCATGATTCAGTTAGCTCTCATGAGGTCCTACATAATGGGAACTACATTTCCAGATGAGATTGGTTGGGGACACAGCCAAACCATATCAAGCAACAAGCAACTTTTGTTATTTCTCTACCTGTTGACCAAAACAGGACTGATGTATTTGTAATTCAGGAATACATCTCAGATAGATAAATGACAGTAGATAGGTAGATAAATAGAAAGTATTAACTCTCTGAGGCTGGCATAAGAAATAAGCACAAACTGGATTGCATAAAATAACAGAAGGTAATTTTCTCACAGTTCTAGAGGTGGAAGTCTGAAATCGGAAGGTTGGCATGGTCAGTTCCTGCGGGCTGTGAGGGAGAGTCTGTACCATGTTGCTCTTCTAGCTTCTGGTGGCTTGCCAGCAATCTCTGACATTTCTTGGCTGGCAGTTGCATTGCTCAAGTCCTTTGCCTTTGCCTGTTATTCTCTCTGTGTCTCTCATGTAGTCTTACCTCTCTGTGATTCTGACTCTGTCTTTGTATTTCTCCTTATTTATAATGATATCAGTCAATTGGATTAGGGTGTACTCTAATGACCTCATTTTAACTTGATTACCACTGTAAAGATTTTCATTCCAAATGAGATCACATTCTGAGCTACTTGTGGGTAGGATTTCAACACATATTTATTAGGAGACAAAATTGAACTCATAACCAATAAGTAGATGTACCAATAGATTGCTAGATTATATTAAAAGGGACATGTAAACACAGATTATTATTATTTTTTTTGCTCATAGAGGTAGTGTCAACCTTATCAATTATGTATTTAATGAGCATATTAGGTCTCAGAATAAAAGATGAAACTTTAAAATTGCTCTTTAATGTAGGCTATATTGTTTTTGACAGCTAATGAATTAACATAAAAGTATCGTGTCCATCATTTGAAATGTAGAGGAAGAATTTATAGAACAAAATTTCTGCAATTATTTTAACATGTGAAACTTCATGATAAAAATAGTAATTTATGTTTATATGAGTTTTAAAAACTTGTGGGAATATGTCCCATTCTAGTCATGTATAGAAATGCTATAACTATGAAGAATAAAATACAGTTACTATCCTCAAGGAAAAAAGACAGTCAATAAAAATCTTAGAATGAAGTGCTAAAAAGTTTGCACTTTATTGAATAAACTATCAAAAGTTATAGTAGATTTTAAACGGGAAACAGAATTTTAAGAGGGCAAATCTCTACATAAGATAGGTGAACACTGGTAGAATATAGAGTTTCTTTTTTGTGTTTTTGTTTTTATGAATAACCTAGAGAACAGAAAAAACTAAATGTGTTTTTAGATGATCTTTCCCTGGCAAATAAACAGCGACAGTGGAGTTGATATTCATAAGCTCTGTTGACTGAGTACATGTGAGAAATGTGGAAGGTACATGAATCTGTCACGCATAAACCCAACTCTTACTCAAAACTTCATTCTGTGTGTAGTTACCAGGTGACTGTTTTGTTATGTGATGAAAGAAAAGCTAAAATCTAAAATTCTGGAGCACAAAAATATTTTGTTTCTGACATTCTGTTGAAATTTTTTTTTTTTTTTATTGCATTTTAGGTTTTGGGGTACATGTGATGAACATGCAAGATTGTTGCATAGGTACACACATGGCAGTGTGCTTTGCTGCCTTCCGTCCCCTCACCTGTATCTGTCATTTCTCCCCATGCTATCTCTTCCCACCTCCCCACCCCCCGCCCCTCCCCCATTTCCCCCCAACAGACCCCAGTGTGTAGTGCTCCCCTCCCTGTGTCCATGTGTTCTCATTGTTCAACACCCGCCTATGAGCGAGAATATACGGTGTTTGATTTTCTGCTCTTGTGTCAGTTTGCTGAGAATGATGGTTTCCAGGTTCATCCATGTCCCTATAAAGGACGTGAACTCATCGTTTTTGATGGCTGCATAATATTCCATGGTGTATATGTACCACATTTTCCCTATCCAGTCTATCATCGTTGGGCATTTGGGTTGGTTCCAGGTCTTTGCTATTGTAAACAGTGCTGCAATGAACATTCGTGTGCACGTGTCCTTGTAGTAGAATGATTTATAATCCTTTGGATTTATACCCAGTAATGGGATTGCTGGGTCAAATGGGATTTCTATTTTTAAGTCCTTGAGGAATCGCCACACTGTCTTCCACAATGGTTGAATTAATTTACATTCCCACCAACAGTGTAAAAGTGTTCCTATTTCTCCACATCCTCTCCAGCATCTGTTGTTTCCCGATTTTTTAATGATCGCCATTCTAACTGGTGTGAGATGGTATCTCAATGTGGTTTTGATTTGCATTTCTCTGATGACCAGTGATGATGAGCATTTTTTCATATGTTTGTTGGCCTCCTGTATGTCTTCTTTTGTAAAGTATCTGTTCATATCCTTTGCCCATTTTTGAATGGGCTTGTTTGTTTTTTTCTTGTAGTATTTTTTCTTTGTGTTTTTAAATATGAAGAGAAGAGAATAACATTTTAAAATAAGATAAAATGGGAAACTTGAAGCTGAGTTAAATGAAAAAAAAATATTGGTACATTTAATATATCCTACAGAAAGTAAGCAAAAGTTTTTTTGTGGTTCAGCATGATTGGGAGAGGGGATAAATGAAACTCTAAAATCCAGCATAAAAAAAAAGCTAAAGAAGAAAGACAGACTACCTATAAAAGCATTAATTTTTATGAAACACCCAAAATGAAAGGTATGAAGAAGATAAAGAAAAAGGCTTGTGACCAGCTGCCAGACAGGTATGATTTTAAAAAGCAAGTTGAATAGAAAAGCAAGGGAATTTAGCTCAGATATAGAGGAGAGTTTTGACTTTTACTCACATTACATTTTGCTTTATTTCTGAAAGTTTCTTTTACTGAAACACAGCTTACAGAAAATATCGGAAGTGTTACTTCACAAAATAAGAAGTCTGTGTGTCAGAATTCTTTATAGGGCTTTGATTAGGTTTTACAATTTATATCATCCTTTTGACTTTGCCTTTCTGTTCTGTCTTGGGGATTAGTGGAAGCTGGGGAGTTTGGTAGGCTCTGTCTCTTAAACTGGAAGTAGGTTTCTTATATTTTTGATACACTAACAAATAAATAAATAAAATGTTGAAACTTAGTGTATTCTCAGCTGCAAAATGTAAGTGAAAGATAGCCAGTCTAGGGTATTTGGGGATTTGCTGGTATATAGGTTTATATGAAGGAGAAGAGTCCCTGTGACTTAGAGAGGCAATATCATACATTTTCACCAGGAAAGGTAATCCCTTCCAATCAAACCCTTAGGTTATCACTTGAGAACTGAAGGGTTACAGTGGGGTACAGTCTGGTGGATTGCTAAAATTCAGTTTGTTGAGTTCAGCAAACACAATTCAAAAATGTATTATCATTTAGTTTTCTGCTGTCTGACCAGTTTCCCTAGAAACAATTGTTTTGATTCTATTATCAGTGGTCCCGACTGTTAGCTGTTTTACATCCTTAGGCTCAAGCCTGTCCAGTGGGCAAAATATAATGCATATAATTTCTTGTATCACTGTTTTATTGATGGTTAATGTTCAGTGCCCAGAACAGTGCATGCCATGTTATACCTATAGGGTAGTTATTAAATGCATGGATGAATGTCAGAATTTTTTATCATCTTGTATAAACTTGAATTCATCCAAGTACTTTTAGTTATCACTGGCTTGGCAATGAAGAAAAGCAGCAGGTTAGAGAATTGACCCCAGAGTTTAATCTTGTGATTTTATTTTCTATGTCTACTATTTATTAGCTCTGCAAATTTGAGAGCTACTGTTAAATCCCTTTATTTTCTGTTCTGTAACATACAAATATTTAGTTTTTGTGATTATTGCTAATATTAAATTCTGAAATGTCTAACATACGCCATGCAATCAGAGTTAGCTACTGAAGAACTTAAGGTGTATAAAGGATGTTCTACTATAACAAAACAGCTACCACAGTTGCAACAACATAAAACCTTTCAGAGAAGCAAGAGCATTAATTCAGTGATCATCTATATATGAGAAGGCAAGGCACAGAGTAATGAAGGATTGACTTTTATTTGAATTCTGACTATTATGTTTTGGTCCTATCACTGCCATTTACTATCACAGAGGTATGGGCTATAAAATTTAACCTTTTTTAGTTTAACTTTTCTCCTCTATATGTTGCAGATAATAATGCGTGTTAGGTTTTAGATGCTGCGGAAAATAATTATTTATCATATTTCACAAATCTGCACATATCATTGCACTCTCTTGCCATGTGCACAATTGAATTATTTAAAAGAGGCTAAATGCTCCAATTAAAAGACACAGACTGGCAAATTGGATAAAGGGTCAAGACTCATGCTGTATTCATGAGACCCATCTCATGTGAAAATACACACAGAGGCTCAAAATAAACGGATGGATGAAGATTTACCAAATAAATGGAAAGAGAAAATAAAAAAGAAGTGGTTGCAATCCCAGTCTCTGACAAAAAAGACTTTAAACCAACAAAGATCAAAAAAGACAAGCGCATTACATAATGGTAAAGGCATCAATGCAAGAAGAAGAGCTAACTATCCTAGATATTTATGTACCCAACACAAGAGCACCCAGATACATAAAGCAAGTTTTTAACGACTACAAAGAGACTTAGACTTCCACACAATAATAGTGGGAGACTTTAACACTACTGTCAGTATAAGACAGATCAATGAGACAGAAAATTAACAAGGATATCCAGGACTTGAACTCAGATCCGGACCAAGCAGACCTAATAGACATCTACAGAACTCTCCACCCCAAATCCACAGAATATACCTTCTTCTCAGCACCACACTGCATTTATTCTAAAACTGACCACATAATTGGAAGTAAAACACTCCTTAGTAAACTCAAAAAAAAAAAAAAAAAGGGAAATCTTAAGAAACAGTCTTTCAGACCACAGTGTAATCAAATTAGAACTCAGGATTAAGAAACTCACTCAAAACCACACAACTACATGAAAACTGAACAACCTGCCCCTGAATGACTACTGGATAAATAATGAAGTCAAAAATAAAGATGTTCTTTGAAACCAATGAGAATGAAGATACAATGTGCCAGAATCTCTGAGACACATTTAAAGCAGTGAGTGGAGAGAAATAAACTTATAGCACTAAATGCCCAAAAGAGAAAGGCAGAATCATCTAAAACTGACATACTAATGTCACAATTAAAAGAACTAGAGGAACAACAACAAACAAATTCAAACATAGCAGAAAACAAGAAATGACTAAAATCATAGCAGAACTGAAGGAGATAGAAACATGAAAAACCATTCAAAAAAATCAATGAATCCAGGAACTGCTTATTTGAAAAAATCAGCAACACATATAGACTACTAGCTAGACTAATAAAGAAGAAGAGAGAAGAATCAAATAGATACAATAAAACATGATAAAGGTGATATCACCACTCATCCCAAAAAAATACAAACTACCATCAGAAAATACTGTAAACACTTCTATGCAAATAAACCAGAAAACCTAAGACAGGGATAGATCTCTGGACGCTTACACCCTCCCAAGACTAAACTAGGAAGAAGTCGAATCCCTGAATAGACCAATAATGAGGTCTGAAATTCAGGCACCAATTAATAGCCTATCAACCAAAAAAAGTCCAGGACCAGACAGTTTCACAGCCAAATTCTACCAGAGGTAAAAAGAGTAGCTGCTACCATTCCTTCTGAAACTTTTCCCAACAATACAAAAAGATGGAATTCTCTCTAACTCATTTTATGAGAACAACGTCATTCTGATACCAAACCCTGGCAGAGACATCTAAGAAAAGAAAATTTCAGGCCAATATCCATGGAGAACTTTGATGCAAAAATCCTCAATAAAATGTTGCCAAACTGAATCCAACAGCACATCAAAAAGTTTACCCATCATGATCAAGTCGGATTCATCCCTGGGATGCAAGGCTGGTTCAATATACACAAACCAATAAACATAATCCATATCATAAAAAGAACCACAACCAAAAACCACATGATTATCTTAATACTGACTGAGAAGACCTTTGACAAAATTCAACAGCCCATTATGGTAAAAACTCTCAATAAACCAGGTATTGATGGAAAGTATCTCAAAATAATAAGAGCTATTTATGACAGACCCACAAACAATATCATATTGAATGGGCAAAAACCATAAGCATTCCCTTTGAAAACTGGCACAAGACAAGGATGCCCTCTATCACCACTGTTATTCAACATAGTATTGGAAGGTCTGGCCAGGGCAATCAGGCAAAAAAAAAGAGAGTATTGAATTAGAAAAAGAGGAAGTCCAAATTGTCTCTATTTGCAAAGGACATGATCATGGATATAGAAGACTGCATTGTCTCAGCCCCAAATCTTCTGAAGCTGATAAGCAAATTCAGCAAAGTCTCAGGATACAAAATCAATTTGCGAAAATCACAAGCATTCCTGTACACCAATAACAGACAAACAGAGAGCCAAATCATGAGTGAATTCCCATTCACAATTGCTACACAGAGAATAAAATATCTAAGAATACAATTAACAAGTAATGTGAAGGACCTCTTCATACAAACCACTGCTCAAGTATATAAGAGGACACAAATAAATGGACAAATATTTCATCCTTATGGTTAGAAAGAATCAATATGGTGAAAATGGCCATACTGTCCAAAGTAATTTACAGGTTCAGCTACCATTGACCTTTTTCAAAGAACTGGGGAAAAAAACACCTTAAATTTTATATGGAACCAATAAAGAGTCTGTATAGTCAAAACAATCCTTGCAAAAAGAACAAAGCTGGAGGCATCATGCTACCTGACTTCAAACTATATTACAAGGCTACAGTAATCAAAAGAACATGGTACTAGTACCAAAACAGAGATAGAGATCAATGGAATAGAGCAGAGGCCTTGGAAGTAATGTCACTCATCTACAACCATTTGATTTTTGACAAACTTGACAAAAACAAGCAATGGGGAAATGATTCCCTATTTAATAAATGGTATTGGGAAAACTGGCTAGCCATATGCAGAAAGCTGAAACTGGATCCCTTCTTTACACCTTATACAAAATTTAACTCAAGATAAATTAAAGATTTAAACATAAGATCTAACACAATAAAAACCCTAGAAGAAAACCTAGGCAATGCCACTCAGTACACTGGTATGGGCAAGGACTTCCTGACTAAAACACTAAAAGCAATGAGATCAAAAGCAAAAAATAGACAAATGGGATCTAATCAAACTGAAGAACTTCTGCACAGCAAAAGAATCTATCATTAGCATGAACAGGCAACCAACAGAATGGAAAAATAATTTGCAATCTGTCCATCTGTCAAAGGGCTAATATCCAGAATCTGCAATGACTTAAACAAATTTACAAGAAAGAAAGGAATAACCCCTTCAAAAAGTGGATGAAGGATATGAACAGACACTTCTCAAAAGAGAAGCAACTACCATGCAGCCAACTACCATGAGAAAACGCTCATCATCACTGCTCATTAGAGGAATGCAAATCAAAACCACATTGAGATACCAATTCACACCAGTTAGAATGGTGATCAGCAAAAAATTAGGAAACAACAGATGCTGGAGAGGATGTGGAGAAATAGGAATGCTTTTACACTGTTGGTGGGAGTGTAAGTTAGTTCAACCATTGTGGAAGACAGTGTGGTGATTCCTCAAGGATCTAGAAATAGAAATACTATTTGAGCCAACAATCCCATTACTGGGTAAAACCCAAATGATTATAAATCATTCTATTATAAAGACACATGCACACGTATGTTTATAGCAGCACTATTCATAGTAGCAAAGACTTGCAACCAATCCAAATACCCATCAATAATAGCCTGGAGAAAGAAAATGTGGCATATATACACCATGGAATACTATGCAGCCATAAAAACAATGAGTTCATGTCCTTTACATGGACATGGATTAAGCTGGAAACCATCATTCTCAGCAAACTAGCACAAAAGCAGGAAACCAAACACCACATAATCTCATTCATAAGTCAGCGCTGAACAATGAGAACACATGGACACAGGGAGGGAAACATCACACACCAGGGTCTGCCAGGGTTTGGGAGATTAGGGGAGGGATAGCAGGATGAGGGGGGAGAAATAGTATTAGGAGAAATATCTAATGTGGATGACATGGAGATGGATGCAGAAACCACCATGGCGTGTGTATACCTATGTAACAAACCTGCATGTTCTACACATATACCCCAGAACTTAAACTATAATTAAAAAACAAAAAAGAAAAAAAAATGGCCTCTCAACTGGTGAGCTCATCTGCAAGTAGGTCCCTCTTACTCTCTCTGATGCTAAATAAGTAGTTTTTATAATTTCCATTAAAACATAGACAATTTATGTTCTTTGAAAGAGAAAAAGAGTAAGGTGAAATGCTGAGGAGGAAGGAAAGAAGGAAGGAAGAAAGGAAGGGAAGAAAAGAAAAAGAAAAAAAAAAAAGCCTGTGATCCCATTACCCATTACACATGTATAGCAATAATGCATTACGTGACATTAATGGAATTTTGTTGAGCATGGTCTTTCATGATCAATGTTTTAATTGGTGAAATTAATTATCTTAGGCCCACAATCCTCAAACATAGATTACTAATTTTTACATGTTGTTTCGTATTTTTATATTCACTTATCCATGCTTTTGTATTTACTTTATAGTGAATAGGGTGTTGGTACATTTCTAGAATTATTGGCTTATGTTTATTTTTATGTTTTTTAAATCTTTATGATTATGTGTGATTTATTTGATAGTCTTAATTTTATACATGGGATTTATGTTGGAAGTGGGGGATTAAAAGGAGATGAATTAGAAAACTGTTCCTCTATATTTTATGAGGGAAGAGCTCCAAAACAACTTTGGTAATGGTAAAATTGCAGCTTCCTAAAAATACAGTAACTTGTTGGCTATGGAGCTACCTGGACTGGTATATTTAAATGCACATTTTTAATTACTTTTTCTTTGGTCAATTCTACATTTATAGATCTATTAAACTGGTATGAGTTTCTTGAGACAATTTAAATTTGACAGAGGTTCAGCTATTTCCTCGGGATTTACATAATTCTTCCAGATAATTTTTAATCTTTTCTATATCTATGTCTCTTTTTTTGCTTCAAAATATTTTTGGAAGGGTCCTATTTTATCTCTATATTTTGTTTTCAATTTTACTAATTTCATATTTTGTCTTTATTACACTTTTCTTACTCCATTTTAATTATATTGCTTTATTTTTTCTAGTTTAAGGTGATCATAAATCCAGTTTTTTGTTTCTTTGTTTAGTAAAATATACTCTTACTACTCTACCATTTTACCTTTGAGTAGAGCTTTAATTTTGTATTTTTGGACCAAGGAGCTTGTTTTTGCTGAAGAAGAAACACAATAATTGTGGGTGATCATAGTCTGAATGTGTAACAAAACTGACAACTTTTTTTTTCTATTCTCTCAGTAAACAATTTTACAAACTTTCTTCTCAGATCAACAACAAAAAAATTGTCTTCTCCTTTTTTATAATTTTGTTTCGTGTATATTTCTATTTTTAAAATTATACTTTAAGTTCTGGGGTACGTGTGCAGAATGTGGAGGTTTGTAACATAGGTATCCATGTGCCACGGTGGTTTGCTGCATCTATACCCCCATCATTTACACTAGGTAGATGATAGCCCTCCCCAATGTTCCCACCTCCTGCTATCCCTCCTTTTTTTTTTTTTCAAATTTTTGCTCCACTATTTATTTGTCAGCGAAAATAAAGAGAATCGAGATAACACTCTCAAATCTCACCACCAAGTCTTTTCCCAAAACTGCACCTGAGGTCATATACTTTGTTTAAATCTTGTAAAAATGTATGAACAGTGTGTGCTCCTTATTTTACTGGACTTCCTGTCTTCATCCTGTTCCTTCACCAGCATTCATGCGCCATCATTTTTCCACTCCCTGAGAGATCATTCACATCATCCTGCAATCATGATGAACTGACTGCAATGAGAATAATGCTTGCCTTTAACCCTCCAATTCCTTCACACTGTCTAGCATTCTTTATAGCAAAATCCCTAAGCAGCCCTCTAAACTGGTTGTTTCTACTTTCCTCACATTCCACTCTCTAAATAAAGTACTCTAATTGGGATTTTATCCTAGCACATTATTAATCCACCCTTGTTAAAATTACAGCCTTTATTCTGCCAAATCTGGTCATCAATTCCCAAACTTCCTCTTAATTTTAATTTTCAATCCAATCTCCTTCTTTTCTCTTGTCTTAATTTGTGTTGCTTCCCTTTTTCTTGGTTTCTGTTTCTAAAATATTCTGTGGTTCAACCTTGGCTCTTTATTTTTCTATCTGACTTTACTAATGATTCCTATTCTTCACTATACATTAGAATAACCTAAATAAGACTCAGGATTTTTTTTTTTTTTTCAATCTCAACTCACAGCAACCTCCCCCTCCTGGGTTCAAGCAATTCTTCTGTCTCAGCCTTCCGAGTAGCTGAGACTAAATACGGGCCCACGTCATCATGCTCAGCTAATTTTTGTATTTTTAGTAGAGACGGGGTGTCACCATATTGGCCAGGCTGGTCTTGAACTCCCAACCTCATGATTCACCCGCTTCGGCCTCCTGAAGTGCTGGGATTACAGACATCAGCCACTGTGTGCAGCCAGGAATGGATATTTTTAAAGAAGCTTACTTTTACAGGCAACATTGAGATTAACTATCTTCCAAGAATCCTATCTTCCAAGAATTCTCTAAGTGATTTTGTCCAGGATTTGGTGATCAATATTGTATTATGAATAGACCAAAAAAAAGGAAAAAAGTGGGATTGAAGTAAGACAAATATTCCTATCATTCCAGATTTAAATAAACACCAGGGATGTATGCAATGTTGGTGGGAGCATAAATTAGTTTAACCATTGTTGAAAGCAGTATGGCAATTCCTCAAAGAGCTACAAGAAGAAATACCATTAGACTCAGCAATCCCATTACTGGGCATATACCCAGAGGAATGTAAAACATTCTATGATAAAGACACATGCACACGAACATTTATTGCAGCATTGTTCACAATACAAAAATAAAGAATCAGCCTAAATTCCCATTAATGATAGATTAAAGAAAATGTAGCACATATACACCATGGAATACTATGCAGCTGTAAAAAGAATGAGATAATGTCTTTTGCAGGAACATAGATGGAGTTGGAGGCTATTATCCATAGCCAACTAATGCAGGAACAGAAAACCAAATGCCGCATATTCTCACTCAGAAGTGGGAGCTACGTAATAAGAACTTACGAAGAAAAAGAAAACAACAGACTCTAGGGTCTACTTGAGGGTGGAGGGTGGGGGGAGGGAGAGGAGCAGGAAAGATAACTTTTTGGTACTGTGCTTAATAGCTGGGTGATGACATTATATGTACCATAGACATGCATAACGTGTGTTTTCCTATGTAATAAACCTTCACATATACCCCCAGACTTCAAACTGAAGTTAAAAATATGTAAAGAAATTTTTAACAATCCACATTGTTCATATTTTGATTAATTATTCTTATATTGTTTATGTGGTAATATGTTGAATAACCAAATGAGAGGATTTTTCAGTAAGATTTTTGAATATTATCTAGCTTCTATCTTCACCAGTTCTAATGTAATAAAGTGAGTAGGTTCCAATTATTTAGGGATTTAGCAACTTCTCTGGGAACTTAACAAAAAAGTGTGTAAGTCTCCTTTTATTTGAGTAGATTGTTTCTACTTCTTAACATTTGTCTAACTTATTTTGTTTGTATTTCCTTACACTAAAAATATATATGAATTATATATACATATTAACATTCTTTTTACTGTTTATGAAGTAGAAACTTATTAGGAATGACTATAAAGTACACAGAATCAATAAAAGATTATGAGAATCTTTTGAGCCAGAAAATAGTCTAGAGAGCACAGAGCAATATTAATTAACACTAAAAGGCAATAAAAGTTTAGATGGATGTTTTAATTTAATCTAAATGTAAAAAGTTGCAAATGTAGAGAAAAGATGAGGGGAAAAGCTATAATATAATGGAAACTAGTGGGAACTATATAATTTGAATTGGGTTTATTACATTAGAAGACCTGAATTGAATGTTTCATTTACTTTTATTTAAGATGCTTCAAATTACTTCATTTTTATTAATCATGAGTTACAATACAATTTCCGGTATACAAGAAATTTTATCTCCTATCAAGGGCATGTAAAAATCTTACTGACCCTTTTGGTGAAATATCACTTTCTCTAAAGAAATTCCATTCCTCTTGCCTTTCAGGAAACCTATTTTAGTTGATAAAACCACTGCTTACTAAAAGTAATCTTAATCAAGTACAATTCTACACACTTACCCTTGGCACTCCCCATCTTTAAACATCTGTTGCTGTTAATATGAAAAATTCAGTTCAGATGTTCAAAGGAGAAATCAAGTAATAACTAAAAATTTCACAAAAAAGAATAAGTAAGTTTTAGCACAAAGTATCAACATAGGTATGTTTTGCACTAAAGTCTATCACTGAATCGAATCTATAATTTAAATATAAGATGATAGCTGTTGTTTATTAAGAACTGGAGTGAATTGTTTCATTTCGCTATCCAAAACAATCATGAAGGAGCGTTAAAGAGGCAGACATTAAAACTTAGACAATTTCAATACGTTGTCCAAAATAAGCTTTCTGAGGGAGAGTATGGCTCCACTACTGTTCTTCACTCCACTGGTATCAACTCTTACTCTCCTGCCAATTAGTATCAGGTGCTTTATTCTATACTTTTTTCAGGTAACATCTTCCAGAATGAAAACTGCCATTGACCTTATAAAAGAGGAGCTAGTCATTTTTCTACCTAGTCCAGAGGCAAGAATGCTTGCAAATTTTACCTCGGGACTATAACATAGACTAAATTCACACCTGCACACACACATACACACTTGCACACACACACACACACACACACGAAAAAATATATAAACAAAATATATAAATGATTCACATACATATAAACTTTATATCTATAAACAATATGTGACTATAACTAGACATGTGAATTTAATATATGCATTATACATATTCATATATATGTGTGTGTGTGTGTGTGTTTAATCTATGATATAGTCCCAAGAATGTAAGATATTTAATAATTTTAGGCATACTTTCAACCCCCTTCTCTAGGATATAAAGAAATAAACAATCATAGAATAATTCTAGACATAGGACTCATTTTTAAAAATTTCTTAGGTGAGTGAATTTGTATATAGGACAGAACAGAGGAGTGAATTCATAAAGAGAGTGCACAGAAGACAGAATAAAGTTACAAAAAGATGGAAAATATTATTAAAATCTTTGATGGTCCCATTAGCAAGAAGATAATCTAATACCAGTCAAATTGCAGTTTTAGAATAGAAGTGAAAATAAAAGAACAAAGATATTTGAAAATATAATGCCTGAGTAGGCATTGAGAATTTTCTAAAGTTGTTGGAAAAATGAATCTTCAGATACAGAAAATAAAATTTACACACACGCGCGCGCGTGCACACACACACACACACACACACACAATAATAATAATCAATGGTCAATTTCTTAAATTGATAGCTGAAAAAAAACTCTTCAGCAGTCTCCAAACATTTTTAAAAAGACCAGATAGTAAACATCTTGTGAAGCATGCTTTGTCTTGTCCATATTCCTAAAGCAGTGATTGATAACACATAAATGTGTGCCAACAAATTCTATTTACAGAACAGGCATGTTGACTATAATTTGCCAACTTCTGGTCTAAATAAATATTATAACAACCAGAATAAACTCTGATTTTTCAAGAGCAAGGAATGAGAATCAGAATTATGGAATTTTTACAACTAAAGTGCTAAAATAAACTAGCTGGAAAATAACTGTCAACCTGGAATTGTATTCTCATCTTTTTGAAATTATGCAGATTCAAATAATTTGCAGAAAAACACAAAGACATTTTATTAGAGCAGGGCTCACTAAAAAAAAATTAAAACAGTATTTTGGAAATAATAAATATTATGCCATAAAAAGTGTTCTGAGATGTAAAGTAAAAATTGGTAACATATTGACTAATATATTGATAGTTATAAGAAGAGTTTGGCCATCTAAATGTAATAATCATTATTTTTATTTGAAAATTGAGTAAAAGAATCATAGAACAAAAATACTTATTATTAGTCAAATGTAGGACAGAAGAGGATTGACCAAAGTTAGTTTTTTCTGGTTTTCTTTCTCTTTAGTAAAAAATTAATTAATTGCAATTAAATTACTTTAAAATGCTTAATGAAAAAAAGAATTATAGTTACTTTGAGACAGTAGAACAAAAGAAATACTGAATTTAATTAAATAAAACTGACATAATTTAAAAACTGACAAATCAAAAATTAAAAATATTAGTGACAAAAATTTAATAATTACAAAATTAAATATTCATAAATGATTCTGATTATATCAAGATATGTTAGTATTTAAAATAATTATTATTGGCCTAAAATTATCACCCAAATTGTAGATAGATAAATATAGTGGATAAAAATTTCAATGTATGTTAAAATTTGATACATAATAAAAAGGCATTTTCAAATACAGAAGAGTACCAGATTCTAAATGAAAAAAAAAGGATATATATAGAAAATACCACTTAAATTTGTTGTTTTTATCTGAATATTTAATGCTTATTTGTAGTTATGAATACCAAATTTAGAATGGTGATCAGGTCCAGTGGTGAAAAATGGCAATGTAATCAACAGGTATTTATGGACCTTCATTTTAATTGCCAATATTTTATTTTCTAATTTTGCAAAAAAGTGACCAACCTCACTTACAATATGAGAGATACAAACTATAAAGGAACACTAGTTTTCATCTATTAGATTGGCAGAAAACAATAAATTATATGATATACTACTTTGCTTTATACTACCAATTGAATAAAATCTGGCATTGTTCTTATCAGTCACACAATATCTATTGAAATTTTAAACACATACATTTATATCAATTATCTATTGCCATAATAAAGCTGTATAACAAATCACTCCAGATCTCAAGGAATTAAACAGAATTAGCTTTGGACTCTCACAAGACTATAAATCAGTGATTTAGGGTGGTTCCTTACAAGAGCAAGCAAACTCAGTATTGAAAGCAACTTTCAAGCCTGTTTGCATCCTGCCCTCCAACATTGCATTGACCCACAATTACATGGCTGAACTCAGAATCAAGGATGGGGAAACAAAGCCTGCCCCCTCACTGAGATTAATTAAAGAATCAGGCATGGCTACAAGAGATGCTAAAGTATTAGAGACATCGAAGTAATCAGTGTATTCTGTTCTTTGATGCAACAGATTTTTTTTTCCCTACAGATATACTTGGACAAAAGTGATGTGATCTAGATATAATCATATTTAGTAAAGCATTACTTATATCAATAAATAAAAAATACCTAGTGTGAACAATGTCATTCATATATCTGTAAGGGATGAATTTAAAAGCTACCAAAATTCTATGCAAAGAAATATTCTGTATCAACTGAAAATAATTTACATGAAAATATTTTTAAGTAAAAAAGCTACATGAAAAATGGGGTATTATATACTATCAGATTTTAAAATAAATAGTATATGCTTAGGTATTTCTTGTAGAATAGTTAAATAAGTGCTGAAGATGAGTAGTTGCCATTAGAGAAGAAACAGGTTGGCTGAGCAACTGAAGTGTTCATAATCTGACTAAATACAACATACTACTTTTCAATCTATTTAAAATTCTGAACCATAGGCATACATTACCTATTTTACTTATTTTATATTTTTTCACACAACAACATGTAAATTGTGTGTGTGTGTGTTTGTGTGTATCTGTATAAGTCAGTTTTCACACACTGATATAAAGATACCACCTGTGAGTAATTTATAAGAGATTTAATTGAATCATAGTTCCTCATGGCTGGGGAGGCCTCGGGAAACTTACAGTCATGGAAGGATGTGAATGAGAAACAAGCACCTTCTTCACAAGGCAGCAGGAAAGAGAGAGAGAGAGAGAATGTGCTGGGAAGTGCCGCACTTTAAAATCATCAGCTCTTGTGAGAACTCACAATTTTGAAAGCAGTATGAGGGAAACCGCCGCCATGATCTAATCGCCTCCCAGGACCTTCCCTCAGTATGTGGGGATTACAGTTCAAGATGGAATTTGAGTGGGGAGACAGTGCCAAATCATCTGAGTATCATACTCTGATTAATAGAGAACAACTCTATAATAATTCATTGCAAGTAGGTAGATACTGCTAATATGTTAATGATATATCATCATAATCTGTGATCTTAATGTCTCAAAATGGAGTCACTCACATCAAGCGGTGCTGAGCCTACAGTGAAGTTACTCCCCATTCAAAGTGATAAGCATATATGGTACAGAATTTTAAACAGATTGAAAGGTACATTGTATTTAGTAAGACACCCAAAGGTAAGTAATAGAAAGTGAAAGGTGTATGAAAGGATGAGAGAACGAGAATAGGCACATCTACAGAGGATTATAAAACAGCCAAGACCCTGCCTTGTGAAGACACTTTTGGAGGCTCTGCCTGTGAGAATCCTGAGGTCTTCCTCTGACTTTGGTGGGTACTGTTTTTCTCAGCTCAAGAAAAGCAGTGGCCTTACCCCAGGATTCAAAGGACTTTTGGACCCAGTTGACTCGTCTGTGGGTACATTGGTCTCTGAAACCATCTCTTTGGTTCATTACCCTCCATTAATCACTGCCTGTGTGTTGCACATTAATTACATGTTTTATGATGTGTGACTGCCTCACAAGCAAAAGATGAATTTGAGCAAATATTAATGGATATTGAGCCTTTGTGAAAACCAGGAGTTACTAGGAGTTAGCACATCTGCAGAGCAGGAACTAAATTAATATAATAATTTTCCACTCTTTTTTGGTCTGAATTAAGATTGATCTATACTACATGGAATAGAAAAATGGCTTGAAATATGTAAATTTCACATAATTTATATGAATTGCCAAAAGTTTTGTGTGTCTATACTTGAATTTATAAATATGGTTTGTTCATCTTTTCAATTTCTTAGTTTGGTCATTGATTTCTTCATTTAGTTTTGCTAATAAGATGACAACTCTTCTTTTAAGGAAGAGACAATGTTTTATATTTTGTAATCTGGATAGTTATTTAGAGTGGGAAGCAATATATCACAGTGGAAGTGCAATGAGATTTAGAATTAAAGACAACTGCCACAAATTGTCAAGAGGTAGAGCCATTTGATCTTGAGCAAATCGTTGAAATTTTTTCTGATATCAGTCCCATTTTAAGGGAGAAAAATGGGAGAAGGATTGTCTAGCAACCAGTGGTAATTTGAATATTTCTCTTCCTTATTTGTATTCTATGCTATAAGTTGTTGGTTGTTAATCATTCTGCTATTTTATTGTTTGATATTAGTAAATATGTTTAGTATTTATTAGATCCTTCTATAAAGATAACTATTTTTCTGGTTAAAACAAAAATGATCATGGGAAAAGCAATATATTTTTAAATCCTTTAATGGTTTAACAATTTATATTAAATATTTTCTATTTTAATGTACAAACAATAAAATTTAATACAAACGTATCACACTGGCAATATTTTAGGCTGGTCTCTTGCTGTTTTTAAGACAGATGGCAACATTTCTGAAGTTATAAATATAAATTATAGTGTATATGCCATTGGGTATTCAAATGCATAATTTCAAATATATTTGACTACTTATTCTTCATAAATATGTAAATATTTTGTTTTATCTTTGGGGACCAAATCAGTGTATTACATCCAAAGAATAATCCAAAGGGAACAAATATCTCTTGAACTTGGTTCCAGAAATGATAATGAATATCTTTGGCAAAGTAAATGACTTTCAGTATCTGACTTTGCAATGTGAATAGCATATTGCAAAGAGAAACTATTCTAACTAATATTAGAAACTAACAATATCCTGTATTGGCTTTACAATGAGAAAATCGACAATAACAATTTTGAAGATAACCAACAAGAGACAAAAAGGAAAACTAATAAAAACAAATCTCATTTGTCAGTTTTTTTCTTTAATGGTTTAATTTTTTTTAAAGCATTTTAGTTAAATCTGCAAAATTGACACTGTGGACACTAACTAATTTACATTGAAGGAAAGTTCATGTGTAGATAAAATCAAAGATTCTATTACTGGCTAAGTACAGCTTACTTTCTCTGCATCTATATGTGTCCCTATAGATCAATTATATTATAGAATTCCTGAGTTCAATAAAAGTTGTCCTTTAGTGAACTTTATCTAGTGTCATGTACACAATGTTCTCACATTCCTACTCAGATGACAATAAATGTTATTAGATCTTAATGAAAATCAAATATCCCTATATTCAGTAATTAGCTAGTAAAACTCATTATTTGAGGACTTACAAAACTAGTGTTAAAGGTGATTAAGCCAAGTTAATGATTACAAAAATAATTATACATACACAGTGAACTTCAGAATTATAATTGGACTGTCTATCCCAGTTAATTAGATAATTAGCACACCAAGATTGTTGAAAAACTCTGAGCAGTTGGGAAAGTGCATTCTTTAGAAATCTCACATTTACATGAGCTCTTTAAAATGACTTGGTATCACCAGTCTTCCAAAGAGACAACTTAATACTTTTCATTATTCACAATAATTGGTAGATATCTAATCAATGCTACTATTATTAATCTCTTTCTATTCTAAGCAAACTTTCATCAAAATTGCAGTAAATTTCAACCAAAAATATGGACTAAGATTAGGTGAGTTTGTTGCTTAGTTGCCTCCAATTGAATAAATTCTGGAAGATTATAATGTATTCTGTTAAATATTCCAAGTACAAACTAGACTATCTATTCTGAATAATTCAATTATAATGTCTTACAGAAAACTATTTTTATATTGGTCAATTTTGGGCAGTTTTGACAACTCTTTCTATTTCAAGTGATTAGAGCATTGTCCTATATATAGAATTATTTTAATGTTGCTATTTTAAAAGTCTAAAAAATATATACCTCATCAACTCCCCATTTTACACTGATCTGTTGACACTCAGTGTAAAATATCCCAGTTGGGTGAACTGGGATTAACATAAATAGTTTGACACATAGGCAGATATATATATATATATATATATATATATATATTATTGCTGGTGATGACTTATATACACATACAAATAATAATTAAAAATAAATTCTCTTTCATAATGTTGTATGTTTTTATATGTTTCACAATGTTATATGTTCATAACATTGTTTGGCTTTATAATTATTTGTTCAGAAATTATCTCGCCCAATAAACAAATGGTTCTAAAGGGTAGACCCAACATGTTTCACATTTACAATATTTTTCTGTAATGCTTTGCTCTTAGAAGAAACCCAATAAATATTTTTTGAATATTTGGTTACCATTTAGAAGAAATCAAAAATTTTGTTCCAACTAAACTCTCATAAAGTTTTGATTTAAAAGTTATTTGCAGTTAGTAAATTTGAAATGGATTAATAAGTTTGGAGTTGATTATATGTAAAAGGAAACATATTTAAAATTGATCATTATATTTCAGATGCATTGAAACTACTTCAATTGGAGTTATTAATTAGTTATCTAGGTCTTTGGGAAGGATAAGCACAGAAACCTCTATTGATTAGGGTACCAATAGAAATTCAGACTTTGCTCAACACTTAGAATTCTTAGAATAAAGAGAATTCTTTAAGTTCTGGGGTACGTGTGCAGAACATGCAGGTTTGTTACATAAGTATACAGGGCCCATGGTGGTTGGCTGCATCCATTCCCCCCATCATTGACATTAGATATTTCTACCAATGTTAGCCCTCCCCAAGCCCCCCACCCCATGCTATCCCTTCCCTAGACCCCCGCCCCCAGACAAGCCCTGGTGTGTAATGTTCCCATCCCTGTGTCCCCCTGTTATCATTGTTGAACAATTACTCATGAGTGAGAAGATGCAGTGTTTGGTTTTCTGTTCTTGTGTCTCTTTGCTGAGAATGATGATTTCCAGCTTCATCTATGTCCCTGCAAAGGACATTAACTCATCCTTTTTTATGGCTGAATAGTACTCCATGGTGAATATGTGCCCCATTTTCTTTATCCAGTTGATGGGCATTTGGATAGGTTGCAAGTCTTTGCTATTGTGAATAGTGCAGAAATAAACAGATGTGTGCATGTTTCTTTATAATTGAATGTTTTATAAACCTTTGGGTATATACCCAGAAATGGGATTGCTGGGTCAAATGGTATTTTTAGTTCTAGATCCTTGAGGAATCACCACACTGTCTTCCACAAAGGTTGAACTAATTTACACTCCCGCTAACAGTGTAAAATGTTCCTATTTCTCCACATCCTCTCCAGCATCTGTTGTCTCCTGACTTTTTTAATGATCACCATTCCAACTGGTGTGAGATGGTATCTCAATGTGGTTTTGATATGCATTTCTCTAATGACCAGTGATGATGAGATTTTTTTAATATGTTTGTTGTCTGCATAAATGTCTTCTTTTCAAGAGTCTGTTCATATCCTTCACCCCCTTTTTGATGGGGTTGTTTTTTTCTTGTAAATGTGTTTATTTGTAGATTCTGGATATTAGCTCTTTGTCAGATGGGTAGATTGCAATTTTTTTTCCCCATTCTGTTTTTTTTTTTTTTTTTTTTTTTTTTTTGAGACGGAGTTTCGCTCTTGTTACCCAGGCTGGAGTGCAATGGCGGGATCTCAGTTCACCGCAACCTCCGCCTCCTGGGCTCAGGCAATTCTCCTGCCTCAGCCTCCTAAGTAGCTGGGATTACAGGCATGCGCCACCACACCCGGATTGCACTTTAATGCTAGGTTCTTTTGCTGTGAAGAAACTCTTAAGTTTAGTTAGATCCTATTTGTCTATTTTGGCTTTTGTTGCTATTGCTTTTGGTATTTTAGGCATGAAGTCCTTCCCCATGCCTATGTCCTGAATGGTATTGCCTAGGTTTTTTTCTAGGGGTTTAATGGTATTAGATTTTACATTTAAATCTTTAATCCATCTGCAGCATATTTTTGTACAAAGTGTAAGGATTCAAGTTCACTGGCAACCAGTCACACAATCTACATAGGGTCTTTCTAAGTTCAATCAGAAAAACAGAGTCATTGCAGGCATGAAAAGAACGTGAATATACGTTTGAATTAGGTCATCCATGACTGCAGAGGTTCTAGTGGAATGAAGTTTGAAACATTGCTGCCTGCTGGTTAGAACAGTGGAGAACTAGAACAGAGAGAAATTTATCTTGAAGGAAATGAGTCAAAACTTTTCCAAGCAAATATGAGGAGGAGTCTGCAAATTCTCTCCAAAGTGCAAAGTGGTTGCAATATGGAAAACTGAAACTAGTGGAGAGGTCCTGACGCCATTGTCTCTGTACATCACCAACTTTAAAGAATAATGCCGTTTGCCTCTTTTCTACCTTCCAAGTTGATGACAGTGTCTGTCCTTGTAAATTTTAACCATGAGTCACATAAGAAAAGGATATTTGGAAATAGTTTCCCATGTTGAAAGAAAATTGCAGTGGTACTTCAATAATAACAGACAATTCTGAAATAAGCCCACAAATACAAGAAGATAAAAATATATATATCAGAAATTATTAGTCAAAATAAATAGATGCTTACTGACTGTATGAGATTATTGACTTCGTGTGATTATAATCATAGATCTGATCAGGGACTTCTGCTTTTATAAATTAAAACAAGGATCTGTGACTTTAAAGAAGTGCACTTTTCTTATTTGCATGACTGTTTTAGTGAACTTTTCCATTCAGATGTATGATATTGAATATGTTATACAGATAGATAATATAACATTATTCAATAGGGGAAAGTTCATATGTCAAAATGATATCATTCCAATAAAAATTGCTTGGAATATGGGGAAAATCCTAGATGGAGAAGAAGGACTGGATAGGATGTCAGGTGCAGATGAGCTAGGGCTTCCCTCGAGTTACTAGGAGTCTAAGACACTAAATCTAGAGAGCTAAAGTAAATTCAAATCCATAAGGCTCAGCAACATGTGGCATTTGAGTGGTCTGGTCCTAAATATTTGAGTGCACTGAGATTTACAGAAGACTATTTGAGTTGTGCTAGTTTTTGATCCAAGATAGATAAAGCTTTTAGTCCTAAAAAGATATTTTAGGCCTTAGGCGTGTTATAAAAAGAATGGTAAAATAAACAAATCAGTTCAGATGTATGGTTAAGAACGGCTTAAATCCAGGTGAAAATATGATTCCATAGGAAAAAAACAACCTTTAAAGAAGAATGAACAAATGCACTGAGAGTAATAAAAGAAAAGTAATGTAATTCTTGTATCGAAACCCAGACTGCCCAATTCATACCTGGTTTATGAGACCCAATACAGTGGTTGCACAGACTCATCAGAGAGTAGTAATTTAGTGTGAATAAGACCAGCCAAGGCTTCCTACTCTGCCCCAGTTTTTCAAGCTGAAGAATTGACTGTTTATGAAAACCAACATGAGAGAAGCAGGTGTCCATAATCCCAGTGTGAGATGAGGTTTTCCCCAATATATCTATAGTGTTGGGTTTATAAGAGTATGCTTGCCTTTTATTCACATGGTGTTAAGACTGACAGAAAAAACATAATGAAGGATGTAAATCCATATTGCCTTATCTGAGGAGAAAGAGAGAAAAGAAAGAAGCTGTCCCGCAATGACAACAAGTTTTCAAACACTTTCGTACTTTAGAAATTATGGTCCAAATGCAAGAGTCAGTCAAAAGCATGTTAATTTTCAGAGGTATTAATATTTTTAAATGTATTAATCTTAGAATTCAACATTGAAGCAGATTAGAGACATTTTCTGGTTCATGATTACCCCACAAATATTTGCTGAAAAAAAATAAAAGACTATGGTTAGATCGCCATTCTAACTGGTGTGAGATGGTATCTTAATGTGGAGACAACAGATGCTGGAGAGGATGTAGAGAAATAGGAACACTTTTACACTGTTGATGGGAGTGTAAATTAATTCAACCATTGTGGGAGACAGTGTGGCGATTCCTCAATGACCTAAAAATAGAAATCCCATTTAACCCAGCAATCCTATTACTGGGTATATATCCAAAGGATTATAAATCATTCTACTATAAGGACACATGCACACGAATGTTCATTGCAGCACTGTTCACAATAGCAAAGACCTGGAACCAACCCAAATATACATCGATGATAGACTGGATAGGGAAAATGTGGTACATATACACCATGGAATATTACACAGCCATCAAAAACGATGAGTTTGTGTCCTTTGTAGGGACATGGATGAACCTGGAAACCATCATTCTCAGCAAACTGACACAAGAGCAGAAAATCAAACACCGCATGTTCTCACTCATAGGTGGGTGTTGAACAATGAGAACACATGGACACAGGGAGGGGAGCACTACACACTGGGGTCCATTGGGGGGAAATGGGAGAGGGACGGGGGTGGGGAGGTGGGAAGAGATAGCATGGGGAGAAATGACAGATACAGGTGAGGGGAAGGAAGGCAGCAAACCACACTGCCATGTGTGTACCTATGCAACAATCTTGCATGTTCTTCACATGTACCCCAAAACCTAAAATGCAATAAAAAATAAAAAATAAAAAAATAAAAAAGACTATGGTTAGAAAAAAAAGATATTATTCAGGAAAGTGTCAGTGACATATTATTAAAGACAACTACAGTTAAGAAACTGATTAAAATATGGTAATATGTATAAAGAATAGTTTTTAGTGTATATTATTTTTCTGTTTAGATATTGATACATTTAATCAAACTTTATATGAATATGTTCCTTTTTAAAGTGAATTTGATTTTTTTAACATGATTTTTGAAAACACATATATTAAATTCTACAAAACCAGTTTTGTTGCCAAAACACCGGAGGTTTGGTGTTGGTGTTTTTGCTTGCCACACCAAAAGCCAATCACTGAGATGCTGAGTATTATCAGGAAAGAAGGCTTTATTCAGGTGTTGCAGTTAGTGAGAACAGACTAGTCTCAAATCCATCTCCCCTACCTACTAAAATTGAAGGTTTATATAGCGAGGGAGGAATGTAAAACAGGAATTAGGATGAGTGAGGAAGCAATCATGATACATAAGAGGGTCTGATGTCTCATTTTCTGCACGAAGTGGTTTGTTGAGTTTCAGTCCCTTGTATCATGGTCAGTTTCCTACAGGAGGAACTCAGATTAAACAAATGTAAATTTCAAGTTTTAAAACCAGGTGGACCAATTTCTGTGCGTATTAAAAAACCCATTAATTTCTATGGGCCAGTTTATATTGGCCAATGAATAAATATTTCAAAAGTTACATAATTTTAATTTATTTATACTGTCTCCTTTTGGATGGTAGATTACATATTTATCCAGCCTGTAAATTTTCTGCTAAGTGTATTTTTAAAGCTTGTTATTGTTGAGAAACTCATGGATAGATCTGGATTCCTAAGGTTGGATTCTTTATTTGGACCTTTTATATTGTCTTTGCACAGGGATAGGGTTATAGATGTCTTCATGAAGTTGCTTCTACAATTTGGAATGTCTTGCTAATAGAAAATACTGAAAGATTTACTGGCCACAATTACATTACTTCAAACATGGCAAGGAATTTATTATTGTCTTCATTTACCTTGGTGAGGTGTAGTGGAAGCCAGATAATCCCCTTGAAACTCCACCTTCTGCTCACAGAGATGAAAATCAGAACAAACAGTTCATTGTCATGTACCCTTGATAAACTCTGATTATCTAAGGATGTCATTATCATTCTAATACCATTCATTTATTGTCTTTATAAATAATGGTGTTGACTACGATTGGGACTAAAAGTAATCTCACATAATATTTGATCATTAAGAAACTTGCTATAGCAAATATTTTTGTTTGGAGTTTATTTTATTGATTTTTTTTCTTATACTCTTAAAAACAACATGTATAGAGCAATAGTTAATAATCCCTAATCTTGCAGATTAAAATAGTTTGCTCTTTTTTTTTAATTGCATTTTAGGTTTTGGGGTACATGTGATGAACATGCAAGATTGTTGCATAGGTACACACTTGGCAGTGTGGTTTGCTGCCTTCCGTCCCCTCACCTGTATCTTTCATTTCTCCCCATGCTATCTCTTCCCACCTCCCCACCCCCCCGCCCCTCCCCCATTTCCCCCCAACGGACCCCAGTGTGTAGTGCTCCCCTCCCTGTGTCCATGTGTTAACTCCAGATGGATTAAAGACTTAAACATCAGACCTAATACCATAAAAACCTTAGAAGAAAATCTAGGCGAAACCATTCAGGACATAGGTGTAGGCAAGGACTTCATGACCAAAACGCCAAAAGCAATGGCAACAAAAGCCAAAATAGACAAATGGGACCTAATCAAACTCCACAGCTTCTGCACAGCAAAAGAAACAGTCATTAGAGTGAATCGGCAACCAACAGAATGGGAAAAAATTTTTGCAGCCTACCCATCTGACAAGGGGTTGATATCCAGAATAGTTTGCTCTTGCTATAAGGTATGTTTTTATTCAGCAAATATTTGAGGGGTACCTAAGAGTCAGAAAATGTTTAGATACTTACTGGTGACACAGAAGTAAACCAAACAGACACAAATCTTCACTCTGTGAGTTTAAGTTTTAGTAAAAATTTTCATTTAGTTTCACTGTAACATAGATGAGAGAAATGTAAGTAGGCAATCCCAAAATCCAGTTAACCTCCTTTTTATCCATAACATCAACGTTTCTGGGCTAGGCCCTCTGAGAATAGCTGTGCTCAATCCACAGGCTTCTGCTAAGTAAAAGGAATGATATTGATCATTAATTTATTCCAGAACTCACTAAAATCTACCCACAGTTTTTAAGTGTATTTTGTTATGTATATGTAAAACAGAAAATCTAATAACAGGCACTTCACCAGAACACAATTAATGTTTTTCAATATTTGCTTCACTTAAAATATTATAGATAAACTTCAACTCCTGTGGTTTTCTTAATCCCATTGCTATATGCCCCTTGACAGATTTAACACTGTAGTCACTGGGTAATATCCCTCTCCTGAATTATTTTATAAGCTTAATATATAAAGTCTCCTTAACAAAGTCATTTGTCTACTCTGTATTTGTGTACATACACAAACAAAGACCTACATGTACACGTATATGTAAAACGTATTCATGCTGATGCAAGTAACTATCATTCATTTATTATTTCATTTACATGAATGTACCACAATATATATCTAATATTTTATTATGGTTAAGGTAATTTACACATGTTTTCAGTTACACTAATCTTGAGATACGTATTCTTAAATACAACACCTTGGCAGAATGTTAAATATTTTCACAGGACATTTTGCTAGTAGATTTGCTTTCTTTTATGGTGTTCGTATATTTCATTATGATACAATTTATCAAAGTTTGCCACCAATATTTTTTCCCATTTTTAACTATTTACATTCCAACTATCATACAGGTACATTTCATTTTCCCGTATCCTTACTAATACATTAACATTAAAAAATTTCCACATTTACGACATAGGACATTTTAGGTTAAATGTCATTACCTTTATTACCATTGAGGTTGAACATCTTTTGATAATTTTATTGAATATTCGGTTTTCTTCAGTTCTGAATTGTCTGTCATATTCATTACCTAATGTACTAGTATTTTATTTTTCTTTTTATATTTCTTTATTAGAATTCTTTATATACTGCAAAAAAAAAATTACCAGTTTCACTTAACCATAGAGGAATCATTAGGGAAATCTTATCAAATGCATTCATACAGACTAATTTCTTAGTTACCACTGTTGAGAATCGTGGGCTTTGGTTCACGTTTTTAATCAGTTGAATCAATAGTTTTTAATCCTGGTGTATATGACAATCACCTAGGGAGCTTTTAAAAATTAGAATGTCCCCTTCTGAGATTTTGATTCAATCAGTCTACAATAGGTCTTGAGCTGTACATGGCTTTAGACATTGCCCAGCTGTTTTCAATGTGAAACATTGGTTGATAATCACTGGATTCGATGTGGTCAAGTCTTTCACTTATGCTGAAGAGAATGAATGAAAATTAGTGGTACATGGTCATTTCTGGTTGGAGAAACAGTTCTGATTTACAATTGTTACTGCATTTCTGCCCCTCCTCCCAGTCCTTTCAGGTGTGTGAATTCTCCTTTGCTTTGCAGGACTTTGGCTTCCCCGTCAGCTCCTGCCCTTAATATGTTTTAATGCTCCTTTGAAAAACCATTCTTAAATAATCAGATTTCAAGTATTCTAATATTTTAAATATCTTACACATTATCTTTAATGTCTTTATCTTTTCAACGTCTCCCTTTGATCCTTTCCAGTATATATATAGCATTATATATATAATGTGTACATATATGTATAACATAATTATACACACACACACACACACACACACACACACACAGGCCGTTTAAATCCCTGCACAATTCTTTAAATCAAGTGGGCTCTAATATCATGACACTTTCTGAACTAGATCCAGCCCTAAAGAAATCACCCACTCTGTTTTCTCCCAGATAAGATGATTAGAATAAGACTCACCAAAATCCCATATTTTCATGTTAATCATTGTAACCAATGAAACAAAATCAACTGGGGCATTTCTACATCTCCAAACGTGACTAAGTGATGCTATAAATTAATAATAATAAAGAATTTTCTCTTTCTTTCTTTCTTTCTTTCTTTCTTTCTTTCGTTCTTTCGTTCTTTCGTTCTTTCTTTCTTTCTTTCTTTCTTTCTTTCTTTCTTTCTTTCTCTCTTTCTTTCGTTCTTTCTTTCTTTTTTTGAGATGGAGTCTCACTCTGTAGCCCAGGCTAGAGTGCAGTGGTGGGATCTCAGCTCACAGCAACCTCTGCCTGCTGAGTCCCTGTTCAAGCAATTCTCCTACCTCAGCCTCTCAAGTAGCTGGGATTACAGGCACAAGCCACCATACCCAGGTAATTTTTGTATTTTTTAGTAGAGACGGGGTTTCACCATGTTGGCCAGTCTGGTCTTGAACTCCTGACCTCGTGACCCACCCGCCTTGGCCTCCCAAAGTGCTGAGATTACAGGTGTGAGCCACCTCACCCGGCCAATAAGGAATTCATATGGATGAAAGAGTATTATATAGTTTTATATGAAATGCTAGTCTTGACATTTAGTTATATCTGATATTTTCAATCTTAAATTGTTGTGAATGTCATAACAATTACATGGAAAATTTCAGATTACTATTTTAATAATAACTGTCATTACAAAATAATGGTCAGTGTCAACACACCTAACCTTCTATCATTATAACTGTTAAACAGGTGAACTGAGGCCCCATTAAATTTTTAGCAGTTTATTTGAGCAACCAGTGATCCAAAAATCAGGCAGCTTCAAACCAGAAGTGGTTTGGGACCTTGGAAGAAGCCTAATTAATGGACAGCCTTTATGATGCAAATGTGGAAGTCGTGCAAAGAATATATTTGACTGGTTACAGTTATACAGTTGCCTTATGTATTCTATCCCACTGGAAGTTCTTAGTTATAGAATTACAAGTTTGTTGGCTACTTTTGATTGGATGAGTTTAAGGTTTGCTTTTCTGTAATTTAGGCATTTATTTAAAGAAACTCAAAGAAACTCAAGTTTCTTTTTTGTTTTCAAACCAAGCAAAGTTAAGATCACTTACAAGGCCTAGCAACTTGTCTGCTGAAGGATTCTTTAGACCTGGTCTCCATCTTCATTGACTTTCACATTACTAATCCTGAGTTTATTGATCATCTGAACAGGAGCCATACAAATATTGCCTCTACGCACCAATGTATTTGTACTTCTAAACTTCTGCTCTGGCTACCTCTCCCCTTCCAGTCTCACCAGGCTGCTTGTATAAATTATTGTGTGCACAACATTTACATGTCTATGGCCTTGCCTCTGTGTTTTTTTTTTTTTTTCTTAGTATGACAACTTTTTTCACACACACCTTATTTAATTTTCAAGGTTCAACTCAAATCCAGAAATTCCTTCTTGAGGCCTCTATAAAAATAATAAATGAAAATCATCTTAATTCTCTGCAATCTTGCTTTGTTTTGCTTTTATGCTTCTTAGATAGAATAGTATGCACTTGTAGATCCACCATCTCTATGTGATTTGAATGTGAATAACACCATTAACTCAACATTGTCTTCACAGAACATAATATGTAATACCCTTGGCAATAAATAATGTGCAACAAATATTTGCCTATTACATGGAATTGAATATAACTACATCAAAAACATAGGATAAAAGAAAATATGTGGAATCAGGTATACACTTATTCAACCCTTATTTGCAGATAAGTTGATGCATATTTTACTTGGCTTTGAAGAATAAATTACTGTATGTTATCAGTAATTGCAGTTATCAGAAATTCTATATTGGACAAATATATAAATTTATATAAGGAAAATAATAGCTATATATAGTTTCATAATGCTGCATGTATACAGATATTTTGAAATATGAGATTATACATCACACTACTTTCATGTATAATTTATTTTGTGAAATATTTCTGCCCTGAATAATAGTGAAGTCCATTTGGAAAATTTTATTAAATTAAATTTCATATAATTAAAATTATGATAAGTGGCTATAACAAATATAAAAATAAAAACAAGTCACTAGAGGTGGCATTATATTAATTCAAAGTATTGAGCAAATTGAAATTGTTTAAAAATGCAAATTGCCTTGTTATGAAACTTATTGCTTAATACAATTGACTCAGCATAAAATATATCAAATATATTTTCCCTTTAGATAAAAGGCACAAACAAATGGATTACACTAAAAAAGAGGTATTTGTTTGGAACCTTCATTGAATCAAATAGATTCTTAAATATTAATGGAAAGCATTTAAATTCCACATGATTCCTTCTCTCCAGTAGCTCACAAATCACTGAGAGCGCTAATGTAATATATATGCAAGTAGCCATCCTGCCAGAGTTATATCAGTGCTTCACCATCAAGCTTGCTGCTCAGAAAAGATGCAACTAGCCTGTCATTTTTGTTTTTATCCAGGGTAAGCCTATCAGTCATCTGGCCCACAGCACTGCTGCCAATATCATCATCTAAAGGCCAGCAGCACTGGCATTGTGGAGAATTTGTAAAAACTCAACATCTTGGGGCTTCTACAGACCTCTAGAATAAGAATCTGCACTTCAGTAAGATTCTCAGGTGATTTGTGTGGGCCTTAAAGTTCAAGAATCCCTTGTTACACAGCAACAAATTCTCTACATTACTTTTAATTTATAACCCAGATAACCCCGATATCCAACTTTCCCTTGCTAAATCTTCTACTGACTGATAGTTCTGCTTTTCTACACCAAATTTGTTCCTGTTTGTTACCACCTAGATCACTGTATTCATCATTTCTTTGCCTTACCGTTGACTGCTTCTTGAGAATACTGCTTTCCTTACAGTTCTCTAACTCATTGCTGATTTTTTCACACCAACTCAATGGTTTTTGGGCCAAGCAATGGGCAGCACAATTTAGTGCTTGCTTTGTACATTGTTAACGCCTCCAAAGTTACTATTCTGCTCTCTCATGAACATATTCTTGCTTCTTGAAAACCCAAAATGTAAAATAAAGTCAGACCCCAGCATTAGAGAACTAGTTGATACAGGCCAATTGTCTACAAAGCCAATTGGCTGCTATAGTTCAGAGAGCAGAATAGCTTAAGGGCATCTGTCAAATTTATTTTTCTTTATTTAAAATCTGCATTGGAACCTCCATTTATGCTGCTTCTAAGGTCCAACTGAAATGGGGTCAATTCCAAGCTCTGATTTGCTGGCTAAAGCGAGAGCAATAGAAATAGTTCTACTAATTCTACTTCCAAGAAGACAAACACTTGCTCATCCAAATAGATAAGTCAAAACAAAACAAAACAAACATATAAGTCAAGCTATAAGGGCTTGCTTCATAACTGTTGCTAATTATTAGTATGCCAGGATTCATGCTAAATGAATTTTCTTTTTCATATTTTGAGAAACAGTCACATTTGAAAATTTCCTGTGTCATTAGGTCAGGAATATTGAACATAGCATATAATTGTCCATATTAAAAATACTTCTCCTCTGTAGATTGAGATGTATCTTATGGGAAGTTTGGCGCCTCACTGAGAATTATTATGTTATTTTATTATAGAGTTTCTTGAAAGTATTAGTCTGTTCTCACACTGCTGTAAAGAAATACATGAAACTGTGTAATTTATAAAGAAAAGAGGTTTAATTGGCTCACAAATCCACAGACTGTACAGGAAGCATGGCTGGGGAGGACTTAGGAAACTTACAATCATGGTGGAAGGCAAAGGAGAGACAGGGGCATCTTACACGGCTGAAGCAGGAAGGTCCGGGGGGGAGGTGTCACACGCTTTTAAACAACCAGATCTTGTGAGAAGGCCATCACAAGAACAGCACCAAAAACGGAAATCTGTTCCCTTGGTCCAGTCGCTTCCCACCAGACCCTACGTCCAACATTGGGGATTACAGTTTAACATGAGATTTGGGCAGGGACACTAATCCAAGACATATCAAGGATGTTGTGTGATTAAGAATATTGGAGGAAGCTCAGTGAAAGTAGACACATATTATTTTTTTTTCTTCTTCTTTTGAGACAGAGTCTTGCTCTGTTGCCAGGCCGGAGTGCAGTGGCATGATCTCAGCTCACTGCAACCTCCCCCTCCCAGGTTCAAGTGATTCTTCTGCCTCAGCCTCCTGAGTAGCTGGGACTATAGGAATGCACCACTCATGCACAGCTAATTTTTGGATTTTTAATAGAGACAGGTTTTACCATATTGGTCAGGATGGTCTCAATCTCTTGTCTTCGTGATCTGCCCACCTTGACTTCCCAAAGTGCTGGGATTACAGGTGTGAATCACTGCACCCAGCGACAGATGTTTTTGAAATTGATTTTAATCTACATTAGTTCTCTACTTTAGGTTGTGCTTAATCATACAGATAATATTTTAGTATTTCTTGTTAACATAATCTCTGCTGGTATCGCCTTGCCTTGAAGATAATATTACTCAGCATAGAATAAAGATTCTTTTAATTTTTGCAATTTTGGAAAATGCTGTGGATCTATTTTAATTAACATGCTCATTTATTGCATCCCAAATTTTAAAAGATATCACCTTTAACTTCTCAATGGGCAGAGAAAGGCTTAAGATATTGGCATTCCCATTTACTGCAGACAGAATATAGACAGAGTGTAGACACTCATAAAATTATATAGTCAATTTCAAATTGCACTTATGCTGCTCTTCTTTCAGTTCTGTGATCTACTGTATTAACTGACATTGCTTATGAACCAATATAAGCATATAAATAGTATTATCTGAATATGTGATCTAACTGTAGTATCCAAAAGGCCATATTTCAAGGCAGGTGCAATGCCAGGTCTTTAAACATAGCCCCAATGTATAGAAATCTAGTGAGTTTGTCACTGGTTAGGTGCTTTGGGTTTATTTGGATTTATAACTCAACTTGATCCAATACACACAGTGAATGAAATCTAAAGTATTTCTTTGATATCTCAAGTTCAGTTGGTAAATAGTATACATTGATTTAACACATCAGGTTGGCAACTAGTGGAATTTAATCAATGGCCCAGTTCATATTCCTTCCAAATAAATTATAACACAAGAACAGAATACTAATACAGTTTTAATATAAAATTAAAACAAAAGATCAATGTTATCCTCATATCAATAAAATTGTGTCTTGTGGGCCAGGTATACTGGTGAAGAACATAGTGCATTAGCTGAATTCAAGATTGTATAGTGCTTGCCTGTGGCTGGGGTAAAATCTTTTCCATGGTAAAATAATGACTACTGTCTCTTCTGTAACACTTAGAATATGTGATCTATGTGCAAATAGTTCACTGTGGATTGATATATTTCATATGGTTACTTTATGGACCTATGATGTTAAAGGTGTTAATTATGGTGGCAGAAATCAACCATTTTTTTACCATTATTAAATAACTAAAATTAATTGACTGTGTGATAAGAGATCAAGAACATATATCACCCGAAGACTTATGGTAGAACTATTTCTGTAAGTTGAATTAAAAATTGCATGTGAAAAAGTTTTTATGTATGTATGTGTTTATTTATTAAAGATGACTTCTCACTCACTGCCCATGCTGAAGTGTGGTGGTGTAATCATAGCTCACTGCAGCCTCAAACTCCAGGGCACCAGCGATCTTCATGCCTCAGCCTCCCATGTAGCTATGATTACAGCCTGAGCCACCATGCCTGATGACAAGTTGAATTTAAGAAAGAGAGAGGGAGTTACAATTAGGTTATTTTTCTTCCACATGTATACCTTGCTTGGTAGTTTTTCAAATTATTAATGCAATAGTGGAAAGTACTTTTAATGCTCTTAAAAAAGCTGGGATATTTGTCCAACTACAATGTATGGTGGTACAGGCATCAGATCTTGAATCCTGATAGGACCTATGGTTCATATATTCTGAAGACTCACACTACCAGTAGTAAAGCAGGAGTGTCTATAAAGTTTAGACAGACTCCATCTTCCATAAAGTTTAGACAGAAATATAGATACAGTAGTGCAGTCACCTTAAATATGCCATCTCTTCTCAGACTTAATTTTATCACTCAATACCAAATTTATGGTCATTGGTTTATAATTATGTTAAGTGCTTTTGTTTTAGTCTCCATAGTTACATAGTTTAGATCGAAGAGTTTATAGCGAAATGCTTTTGAGATCGTTAGAAAATTTCTATTGTTAGCATGTTGACTGTGGTCTAAAATATTCATTATAGTCTGTCCTCTTAGATAGGATGTAGATTAGGATCCTCATTAAATGCTTTAAGATAACATTCAAAGTGTTATATCAGAGGAAAAATTGTCTCCTGAACATTGGCAGTTGGATTAATAAAGGGATGAAATGATAATGAAATCTTTAATCTCTGGGTTAATATCAGTGGATACACTTCCTGGATATAAAAGTTCATATGTTTTAATCATTTCAACTGTTCCTTTGCAGCTTCATACTTAGTGATGTAAGCGTTAGTTCACTGGAATTCTAAGCATTAGTTCACTCAGACTGTTAAAAATCTTCTGAAAATATGAGTGGGTTGGAGTTAAAATTAAGATTGCAGTATGAGATAATGTGCTCTTATTGTGACCTCTGTGATTTATTGCCTATTGTTCAGATGCGTGCCAAAGATGCTGAGATATTATCCAATACTTTGGCAAGGGTTTATCAAGAAAATAAAGGGTTAGGTGATACTCTCCCTGTTACTGGTATTCTACTTTTTATATCTTGTTCTCTCCACTATCAAGGCATCATGCCCCCAGGCAACTGCATGTTCAATTTATAGAAGCAATTTAAGTTTGCTCTCTTTGCAATTTGTTAGCTGGAAATGCAGATTTACTAACTGTAAATTGATTATATATTTTTCTGCCTACAGTTTACAACAAATCTTATAACTCTGTGTAAATTTTGTCCATGGCAGAGTTCAGCCAGTAGAAATTAAATGCTGCTTTTTTGTTGAAAAAAAGAAGTTACTAATATTTATTCCAACTCACTTGACCAATCTGGAAGCTTTCCTGTTGCCATAAAATTAGAAAGCCTTCTATAGGCATATATGAGCAAAAGACTCTGGGCAGTAACTTATCTTCTACCTAGTGATTTCAAGCCCCAGCTCCTTCAGTTCCCTTTTTCCTGACTTTCTCAAACTTCTCAACATTGACAGAAAGTCAAGGCTTTTTCAATATACTGAACTTGGAGATAAATTGAACAACAGTTATTTCAGCTACTACAGTTTCCCTTTCAAAAATCCCAACACTGAGCCACATTTCCAGGAGCCCATGAACTGATATTTAGATATGAGTTTCTCTTGTCTTTTTGAATGGCACAGCATTTCATTCCTCAGCGTTGTAGATTTCCTGTCATAACCATGATAGTTGTGAAATTCATGAACAACTTTTATATCAGCCCTGTCCAGCAGATCATAAGCAGTTATTTCGCAAGGAGGTTGGCAAGATCCATGAAATACAAAACATTTTCACAATTTGTTGGTATTACTGTATCCCATCCAGCTACTTATTGTTGAAAAGAAAACGGTGAAAGGTAGGGACATTGGTGAATTTGACCATTTTATTAGTCTGAGATCTTTTGTTATCCTCAAGTCTTCTGCCTCTGGCATTACAATCATGTTGTCAGGTAATGTGGAATGATAGTCATTTGAATGTTAAACTGATGAGAAATAAATCCATTCACTTCTTATTCTCATGAATTCTATCAGTATTCACTGGCAGATCATACAACAAAAACTGCATATTTGATTTTGTTTTACATTTAATTTATTTTTTTTTAATAACATTTTACTGGAAAATAAACAGTATTACACAACATTGTTCATTGAAATAGGGTTAAACCTGAAATTATCATAAAGGAACATTTTTTCATTTTCTATGTTTTATAGCAACGCTATTGACAAAAGGTATTGACAGGACTATGATGAATTAGAAGTCACTTGTTTATTTCCTTTTAGCCTTTTCTTTACCTGTTCAGAAGAGACTCTCCAGAAAATTTAGTAGTAAGCAATTTGTTTAATAATAAGGATGTTAGAAAAACAGAGGTCCCTAGAAGAAAGAATTTAGTTCATGCAGAAAGTATTCACATTATCTAAGTCCACGGCCGAAGCAACTAGGCTTTAATAAATGTAAAGTTTATCATGCACCCAGCTTACATTTTCACTGTGCCTGAAAAGTAGTTTTAATATATCCCCAAAGGCAAAGATCTCCATATCTTTGTAATGTTCCTTAACATGGAGAATGTACTTAGTTTTATCCACTTCCTATAACTTCTTAATTATTTCGTCTTTGACAAAATAATTAAACAACTACTAGCATGCTTAACATCATGTAAATCAGACAATAATCGTCTGTTACTACTCTTATGAAATAATATAATTATTATGTATATAAGTGTAATAATTACCATAATATTACCATATGACTGGCTATTATCGTCATTCATATAGCACAATATCTTCATTATTATTCTATAGCTTTATTAAAAATGTCTCCAACTGAATGAGGTTTTGTTTTGGGAGGATTATTAATTAAAAAAATACTTTAACTTAAAATGTGATAGATTTTGTTGTATGACCCAAAATGAAACATGACCTTATTTAACAGTCAAGAGCAAGATACATTATCATCATATTAGTTAACAGTATGCAATGAAATTTAGCTAAATTAAGTCTCTTGAGAGAAGCTTTGGGAAGGAAAACAGAATGGCAGGTGGCAAAACATTATAGTTTCTCAAACACAAAACAAAACCTCCAAGTCTCAAGACTGGGAAGTGAGAAAGAATAAAAGAATAAATATTGAACAGAACAATCTGAGATATTGTTCAAGTCTCTTAGGAAACCATATAACACGACTCAGGGGAAAAAATAAAAAAAAAAACTCCAAAAACTGAGAGTTAGTGGGAATAAAAAACAGAGTAAATTACTGGCATCAGAAAGAGTAGCATGTAAAGTAGGAAAAGCAGAGCCAGGGACAGAAGAGTGAACTTTAAAGTTTAAAATGAACTTTTAGAGTTCAAAATGAACTTTAGAGTTTAAAAATGAACTTTTTTTTTTTGTTTTGTTTTGTTTTTTTTTTTTTTGTAACGGAGTCCTGCTCTGTGGCCCAGGCTGGAGCTCAGTGGCACGATCTCGGCTCACTGCAACCTCTGCCTCCCAGATTCAAGCGATTCCCCTGCCTCAGCCTCCCGCGTAGCTGGGATTATAGGCGCTTGCCACCAAGCTCAACTAATTTTTTGTATTTTAGTAGAGACAGGGTTTCATTCAGTTGGTTGGGATGGTCTCGATCTCATGATATGGTGATCCGCCCACCTTGGCCTCCCAAAGTGCTGGGATTACAGCATTTTAGCCCCTGCACCTGACTAAAAAAATTCTGATGTACAGCATGAAAGTGAAAAATAGGAATAACAGGACATGTCTATTACTGCTTTCAAGAGAAATGTCTTACTATTTGAGGTTACAAATGGCAAATAATTGTTATTGGTTATAGGGTGTTTGTTTATAAATAAGGTAGAACAGACTATTTATCCCTTACTAATGCCTTGTAAATTTGAGTCTCAGTAGTATAAATTGATCTACATTGAAAACTATATAATAAATGCATTTAGTAGGGAGGCTTATTAATATGTTACATATATGAGATGCATTTCTGATCTATCACTTTCTTTCTGTAATGAAATAATGTTGAAAATATACAAGTGTTTTCACTGTACATTCAGAAAATGTGAACAAATACAAGTTGCTCATGAATTAATTTTTAATATGGAAATATTAGACACTTATAACTTTTCATTATCGCTAAAGGTGCCAATATGCCCTAGCGATTCTAAGAGCAAAGTGCCTTATAAAATTAACAACAATTAGATCTTTAGAATTTACAATAAGCAGTAACACATTTGATATTTATTTAAAGAAAGCCTTGAATCAGAGTTATTGCTGTGATCCTTAGCAAGCAATAAAGAAAATACAGAGATAGAATTTTCTAAACATGAAATTGCTTGCATTTCAAAGGTTACTATCAATAATTCCAGCAACCACTGCCACAACAGAAATAAAGGGAGGTCATCACTGAAAATAACTTATAGTAGAGCAAAATAGTTTGAAAAAAATCATTTGAATTTCAACGTTTAAAACAAATTATACATATAAGCATATGTGTATAGTCATATGTCCCTTAACAATGGGGATATTTTCTGAGAAATGCTTCTTTAGTCGATTTTGTCGTTGTTTGAACATGTAATAGTGTACTTACACAACCCTAAATGGTATAGTGTCCTGCCTATGTAGTCCTTATGATACAGCAAATACTGTAGGCAGTTGTAACACAATGGTAAGTACTGGTGTGCTTAAATCTAGCTAAACGTAGACAAAGTATCATGATAATACGGTTTTAAAAGGTAAAAAATGGTATTCATTTATAGGGCACTGATCATGAATCAAATCTTGTGAAGGCCTAGTATGTCACTGTTTACTACTGTAGACTTTATAAACACCCTACACTTAGGATACAATAGAGTTATTTAAAAAATTCTTTTTAAAATAATAAACTAACATTAGCTTATTGAAACAAATTTACTAATTTTTAACCTTTTTAAAGTATTTTGTAATAACAGTTTAAGTACGAATTTTACAGCTCTACAAAAATGCTTTTTTTATATCTTTATAATATTTTTGTATTAAATTTTTTTTTACTTTTTAAACTTTTTTTGTGAAAAACTATGAAACACGCATGTTAATCTAGGCCTTCACAGGTCAGGACTATTAATATCACTGTTTATGCCTCTACACCCTGCCTTACTGGACAGTTTTCTGGGCATTCAGGGTCAGGATCATTAATATGACAGTCTTCCACCTCTACATCTCATGCTAATAGAAGATCTTCTATGGCAATAACCCATGTGGTGGTGCCAGCTTCTATAATAACAATGCCTTCTGGAAAACCTCCTGAGGTGCCTGCCTGAGGCTGTTTTACAGTTAACATATTATTTTTTTTAAAGTCGGAATACACTGTAGCATAATAAAAAGGACACTATAGCCAATGCATATGCATAATCCAGTTACATTATCTTTTATTGTAATTATCAAGTATTATGTACTTTACATAATTATATGTATGTAAAAATCCTGTACTTTTATAGGACTGGCAAGTCAGTAGTTTGGTTTTACACTAGCATCACAATAAACATGAGTAACGCCTTGTGTTGCAACTTTATGACGACTATGAGGTCACTAGGAAGTAGTAATCTTTTTTTGGTCTGTTATAATCTTTTGGAATCACCATTGTGTATGTGGCCTGTTGATGACTGAAACATTACTATACAATACATGACTATATAATACATGACTATATAATACATGATAAATGTATACATGCATATATTTTACAAATATACATATCACATTGCAATTCTCATAGGATCTTTCTTGTTAGAATTTGCACCTAAGGTATTTTTGAAGTTATAGTTAATCTCTTTTTTTTTTTGAGACAGAGTCTTGCTCACTTCAATCATGATCTCAGCTCACTTCAATCTCCACCTCCTGGGTTCAAGCGATTCTCCTGCCTCAGCCTCCTGAGTAGCTGAGACTACAGATGTGTGTCACCATGCCCAGCTAATTTTTTTTGTATTTTTAGTAGAGATGGGGTTTCACCATCTTGGCCAGGATGGTCTCGATCTCCTGACCTTGTGATTCACTCACCTCAGCCTCCCAAAGTGCTGGGGTTATAGGCATGAGCCACCGTGCCTGGCCCTTAATTTTTATTCTTAATCATAAAATGCATTTTCACAGATATATCTGAATTTGCAACATGGATTCCTTTAAGTAGCATTTTAGATTTCCAGTTGTTCCAGCCTAATTAGTGTATACAAACTGAAATAACTATAATACAGATTTCATTAAAGTTAGGAGACAATTCAGTACAGCCATTTCTCTAGGAACTGCATTTCTTTAGCTCCTACCAACACAATGATGAATCCAACATTTACATACACATGCAAAAACATTTCACAACCTCCATAACTTCATGCCTGGACTTATTGGACATTTCCACTTGGATGGCCCATGAGTATCTAAAGTTGTACGTTTTCATACTTCAAACATATTTGTCCTCTGAAGTTAATTCCTTAGTGGATGACTCTACAATCCATCCAGTTATCAACTGTTATCAACTGATCTAAAACATCTTAGTCAGGAAAGAAGACATCTTATGTGCCTTCCTCTAGTTTTTTTGTTTTAAATTTCTATATATCAAAGTTGACAATTTTGTCTCACAGATTTCTATTGTATTTACCTATTCCAAAGTCCATATTAATGAGATAGGGCCTAAAACAGAAGCCTAAGCACGGTCATCTTATAGAGAAGCCACCTGGGCAGAGATGTCGTTCTAAGAACAGTTAATGTACATCAATTCTCAGAAGTGTTAAGGGTAAACATTTCCACTGCTATCCTCCTCCCCTTGCAACAAACCACAGACTTTAGCTTCTGTGCAGACAGCTTGCCTTGCACACCCCTGTGCCCCCCTGAACAAGGATGTGGTTTTGCAGCTTAAATGCCTTGCTTCCCCTGAGCTCGGGGCCACAGGTTGGAGAGATGAGTCCTCTGTGGCCGCTGGCAATAAAGACCCTGCAATTTGGCGTACTTTTGTCTCGGTGTTGATTTTCTGTGCTCACTCAGGTGCAACACTATTACTTTAATTCAGGGTCACATCTTTACTTTCCTGGCTTCTTAGCTAGTCTTGTCTCCTTACACTCCATTTTACACTCTCAATAAAATATGTTTTTATTAACATACATATTTAGGTGAGTTATGCCTTTTCTCACAATTTTGAAACAGTTCATTTTAACTTTCAAAATGCATCAAAGATAACATCACATCCCTTCATAGAATGCACACAGCCAAGTTCTTCTTTAAATTTATTTGTATACTCAATCACTCTCAAATGGTTGGCCTTTCACTTTCATGTTCTTTGCCATTCCACGTGTCATTTCCTTTGCCTTAAACAACTATGTTGGATTTGTCCACTAATTCTCAATAAAACCGTATTTTCTTCTGTATAGAATTTCCTAATGCTGTTCATGAAGGCCCTGAAAATTTTCAATTTAATACACATTGTTTCTCTTACAAACTTCCTATATAGCAACAGCCAAAATGTATTCGACTTTTCTATAGTATTTATTGGATATGCCTCCATGCAAAAACGTAGGTGACTCAAATTATTTGGAGCCTGAAGGCTTCTAATTCAATGACGCTATTCCCAAGTATACTACCGTCATTCCCTTTACTATGAAGATAATTCTCTTTTTGAAAAAAAAGAGACAGTTTCATACTTTTTAAAACTACAGATGCCTCCCTGCATGAGCTGTATGACATTGATAATACTGTTATCAAAACATCAGGCATTCAGTTTAGCTCCTGCTGCTCACCATACAGTCAGCCAATCACTGAGACAATGAGTGTTGCCAGAGGAGGAGGCCTTAATCTGGTACTGCAGTTGAGGAGATGGGAGATCAGTCTCAAATCCATCTGCCTGACTAAGTTGGGGGTTTATATAGCATGAAAATAATGCAGCTACATGCTAGTAAACAGGAATTTGAGAAGAATAAGGCAACCGTGAAGATGGGGGATGTGCATTCTCATGGTCTGGATATGGTGATCTGGTGAGTTTCAGTTCCTTGATATTATCTGAGAGGACTGAGGGTGTTTTCTGAGGAAAAAACTCAGGTAAGAGAAATGTACATTTCAAGCTTTAAATTTCTAACTTAATTTTAAAAGACAGTAAACATGAATTATATGAGACAATCGGGCCAGTTTCAATATTTATACTAATACAGATGGAATTTACTCTAAAAAAATTCTATGTATTTACTAAGCTGTTTACCCAGGATGCTTACTAACTTGTGGAGATCTCAGGAATCATTTTTCAGAGATATATTAAATATGTTAATGACCTCCAATCTTGTTAAAGGCCAATTTATTTTTCCTCTCATTATCTTCTATGTGGCATATAAACAAAGGATCTGGGGCATACAACTTGATTTTATCTTTCTACACTGGTTAGTGCCCTTGGCTTATTGTATCTGGTGTACCAACCGAGCACACACTATGCAACATCACCATAACTGAGACAAGCTGAAAAATTCTTTTTCAATGTCAGAAAGGGAATTAGTTACCTTTTAGTAAATAAAGACACAATTTTGACTACTTTTATGTTACCCTCAAGGTATCTGTTGTTACAAGTTGACAGAAACCTAGCCTATTTAAGCTGTGAAATGGTAACTAAGGTTTATAAATACCACTGGTAATTCAATCTCCAGTTATACATAATCCTTTAATCCCCAAATATAGTCTTCTCATGCAAGGAAATTATGTTAGCTGAAATATAGCTATGCTTATCGTTATCTTCTCAAATAAACACCTGTGATTCCTTACCTTTATTTTGATCTCTCTGCAGAACTCACTTTTATATCAACAAAATTAACAAATCAAATATCACAATATGAGATGTCATCTATGTGTGCTTACAAATCAGTTTTCCCAGAAAGTTAATTTAAGCCAACATCAGTGACCTTTTGTGAGAGTAAGAAATTCTTGGACAGAAAGCTGAAAGCTGACCATCATAGAAGGGACAATTGGGGGAATTCTAGAAGATCAAATATCAGCTAAGTGCAAATAAATTCAAACCCAGATCTCTGTGACTGCAAAGCCTATCTTCCTTGCAGTGAATTTCTTAGTACTTGTACCCAAAAAACCTTAGTTGAAATCTAGAGCAAGCCCAGGCAGTTACTAAAGCCCAGATTTCAGGATGATGTTCTGCCATAATAACTGAGTAGAGGTTCTATCTGAGAAAGATCACATTCAAGTGTTCATTACTAAGTCTGAGTTCATGTGTATGAAAACACTGACACTTTACAACCGATCTGTTAGCATCCAATATGCCCAAACTATGATGACACATGTATTAGGTCAAAGAGAGTCCTGGAAGGTGTATAGTATTAAGAGAAACACAGATGATCTTGAAAAGCTTTGGAAAAATGCCAGGCATGATGGCTCATGCCAAAAATCTTAGCATTTTGGGAAGCTGAAGCAGGAGGAACACTTAAGCCCAGGAGTTCAAGACCAGTCTGAGCAATATGGTGGGACATCATCTCTACAGATTTTTTGTCTGTTTGTTTTTTGCAAATTGGCTGAGCAGGTTGGCATGGGCCTGTAGCCCCAGCTACTCAAAAAGCTAAATTGGGAGGATTGCTTGAGCCCTGGAGGCAGAGGATGCAGTGAGCTGAGATCACCACACTTTACTCCAGCCTGGGTGACACAGCAAGACACTGTGTCAAAAAAAAAATTACCTTCATAAACTTGGCTATAAATTCTACCATGCTATTAATTATACATCTAGGAATAAAAAAAATCTCAAGCATTCTAAAATTCAGTTAGCCAATTTTCTAAGTGGAAAACTAAGAACACACAACTTTTTAGGACACATTCATCCTTCATTAATATAAATATATGTTAGCCTGAAACATAAAATACTTTAATATGAAAAGGAAATAATTACATTTCCTTTAAATTTACATCTGCAAAGAATGAGTTAAAAGCCAAGGTATGGCCTAGAAAAATGTATTTGATATTTAATTGTTGTTTTTTTTAATTGCATTTTAGGTTTTGGGGTACATGTGAAGAACATGCAAGATTGTTGCATAGGTACACACATGGCAGTGTGGTTTTCTGCCTTCCAGTCCCTCTCCTGTATCTGTCATTTCTCCCCATGCTATCTCTTCCCACCTCCCCACTCCCCGTCCCTCCCCCATTTCCCCCCAATGGACCCCAGTGTGTAGTGCTCCCCTCCCTGTGTCCATGTGTTCTCATTGTTCAACACCTACCTATGAGTGACTTCATATAGAACCAAAAGAGAGCCTGCATAGCCAAGTCAATTCTAAGTAAAAAAAAAAAACAAAGCAGGAGGTATCACACTACCAGACTTCAAACTATACTACAAGGCTACAGTAATCAAAACAGCATGGTACTGGTACCAAAACAGAGATATAGACCAATGGAACAGAACAGAGGCCTCAGAGGAAATACACCATACCCACAACCATCTGATCTTCGACAAATCTGACAAAAATAAGCAATGGGGAAAGGGTTCCCTGTTTAATAAACGGTGTTGGGAAAACTGGCTAGCCATGTGCAGAAAGCAGAAACAGGACCCCTTCCTGACACCTTACACCAAAATTAACTCCAGATGGATTAAAGACTTAAACATCAGACCTAACACCATAAAAACCCTAGAAGAAATTCTAGGCAAAACCATTCAGGACATAGGCGTAGGCAAGGACTTCATGACCAAAATGCCAAAAGCAATGGCAACAAAAGCCAAAATAGACAAATGGGACCTAATCAAACTCCACAGCTTCTGCACGGCAAAAGAAACAGTCAGTAGAGTGAATCGGCAACCAACAGAATGGGAAAAAATTTTTGCAGTCTACCCATCTGACAAGGGGCTGATATCCAGAATTTACAAAGAACTAAAACAGATCTACAAGAAAAAAACAAACAAGCCCATTCAAAAATGGGCGAAGGATATGAACAGACACTTTATAAAAGAAGACATACAGGAGGCCAACAAACATATGAAAAAATGCTCATCATCACTGGTCATTAGAGAAATGCAAATCAAAACCACATTGAGATGCCATCTCACACCAGTTAGAATGGTGATCATTAAAAATTCTGGAAACAACAGATGCTGGAGATGATGTGGACAAATAGGAACACTTTTACACTGTTGGTGGGAATGTAAATTAATTCAACCATTGTGGAAGACAGTGTGGCGATTCCTCAAGGACCTAAAAATAGAAATCCCATTTGACCCAGCAATCCCATTACTGGGTATATATCCAAAGGATTATAAATCATTCTACTACAAGGACACGTGCACACGAATGTTCATTGCAGCACTGTTTACAATAACAAAGACCTGGAACCAACCCAAATGCCCAATGATGATAGACTGGATAGGGAAAATATGGTACATATATACCATGGAATATTACACAGCCATCAAAAACGATGAGTTCACGTCCTTTGTAGGGACATGTCTGAACCTGGAAACCATCATTCTCAGCAAACTGACACAAGAGCAGATATTTAGTTTTTAAAAAGTATCATGAACTACAGGTAAAGCAAATTTGACAGATTAAATAATAATAGTTTGGAGCATTATAGAAATGTAAAACTGTTGGCAAATACTAGTCTGAAAGAAAAAAAAAAAACTAAGTGATGTATGATGTTTTGTAGTTAGAAAAAATAAAATACATTTGAGAGAAAACAACAACAAAACAGATTAGTGAAATAAGGAAGACTGCCAAATTTTCCACTGGTCTGCTACAATTCATTTCTGACCACATTGTTACAAAAAGGAAGTAAATCACTGAGCTTTTATAACTTTACATTAAACTCTATTGCAATAGAGTCTTTGTGAATACTACCAGCAGGTCACCATTTGTGCATGGCAGAAAAGACCATTTTCTTCCTTTGAACAGTTTAAACTCAAGGGAAACTCCCATAAAATTTGTCAAATTGATGAAGATATTTTTGATATTCTTGGACCTCCTTCTCTGTCCTTAGGTTTTGTCTTAGTTCTTTTATATCCAGATATATCCTATTCCAGGACTTATTCAACCTATATAAGTTTGTTATGCAAAAAAAAAAAAAAAATCATATTTAGAATTAACCTTATTATCTCAATGTAATTCGTGCAAATTCTAATGTGAATATTTTGGATTACTTAACTAACAACTAGAAAAAGAAAATGTGTAATCTATGTTAATATGGAAATACATTTAAAACATACTGTAATGCATATCTGTTTACCTTCCTTTCATTAAAAAAATCTAGTTTAATAAATTTACATAAAAAGATACAACAAAATAAATATCCAACAATAGTCATGAGAAACAAATATATTTCCAACTCCCTTGATCCCTGAGAAAAATTATCTATTCTGCCTGTATTTAATGCCTTCACAGTTTAGTCTAACTTAAATAAGAATGCAAGTTTAAAATTGAAAATTAGTTCCTCTTTCCTGTCAATATTGGCATGAGAAGAAAATCAGGAGAAATTTTGTGCTTCTGTCATGGAAAAGCCATGCTTGACACTTCTGAGTATGTGTTTTATTTTTCCACAGCTTTTCAGAAAGTATAACTTTTGTGTATTTTTTTCCTCTTTCAGAAACTCAAGATCACCTTGACAATGATTGCTCCATTTGAACCATTTGAGAAAGAACAGCAGAGCAATTTTACCAGGGACTAAATAGTTTCAAATGGGCTGAGATACTGATTCCAGACAGCCAAATGACCATTAAAAACAGAGATGGGCGGTTGTGGAATATGAAGCTAATTTGAGAAATGTGTATTTTGACATTTTTTATTACACAAGCAGTCATAGACACTCTAACATTTCCTTTGAAATATGGGAAAAAGTTATTCTTGCCATAGAAATGAAAGGGCAGTTAAAGAGGGAAACTCATTTATATAGATTTTCAAGTGACTATAATAAAACCAACAATACCAAAATGATATAAGTGGGGGAAATGGTGAGTGCAGGAAGCCACTTAGCGTCTGACCTTTGCCACTCTGATCCTCTCAGACACACCCGGAGTTGACACAAAATCAAGCAAACACACAAAGCAGGGAAAAATTAGAAATGTTAAAAAGCTACACTGCACTTCCAATCAAGTAATAGTATAGTAATATTTTGATATCTAAAATGATATGTCTGGAAAATATTTAAAATTGTTCTGTATAATTTGAACTTGTTGTGTTAAATAAAGAATAACATTGCTTAACTATGTAGATTTTAATCTTCAGCAATTTGGTTGAATATAGTTCCTGATGTAGCACATAGAAACAAAGTAATACACATTTGCCTAATTAATAAAATTACATATTTAGCTTAATTTCACATAGCATTCTAATAAGGCAATATATTATCACAATTTTATAGCAGAATATTTCATTGCCCAAGGAAGTAAAATTATTTACCTTAACATATATTTTGTATAATGAATCAAGTCATTATTAAAATAAGGGGTCTTGGGCATCTTAGAAGTTTTAACTAAGCTGTTGTTAAATACGCTTTGAATAAAATTTGCAAGTATCAAGCATTTCTTTGATTATCTTTACATTCTTAGAACACTATAGCTCATCACAAAAATGGAAAACAAAATGTACAAAACCAAACAAGTAATACTAGAAATACTCCCGCTCTTGAATTTTTATTAGCTTCTTAATTACATATTCAATTCTAGTGGTATAATTCCAATAGTTACAGATTCTATACAGAGCTGAGGAAATTCATTTGTAAGCTATTCTTTGTAACATCAAAAATAAATTTCAGTTCCATTTATCAGTACCTTCTCTCTCTCTCTCTCTCTTTTCTTACAAAAATGTAAAGTTGTATTTGAAATTGCATCTATACAATTCTTGCCAGTTACACTACTGGTCACATGCCACTTCAAAAATGTCACCTTACAATTTCCTGGTTATCATTTGCAAAGTCTGCAATGCCTTTGCCTTAAAGGCTATGCAAATTTTTTGTTAGATATAAGCCTTCTCATTTCTGATTTCAGGAAGTCAACATAACCCATCTGCTGCTTTCACTTCCCAGCTGTATGCAACTATGCCAAATTGCTCTAAGTTGAGCTTTATACTGTTTTCATAGGCTATCTTTTACCCACCATGCTTACATTTTCCTTGTGTAATTCACCCTAGACACAGGTGCAGATGGTATGTAGAGAAGAGCAATGCATTTGGGAACATGTAATATTTGGCTTGCAAGAGTTTTGAGAGAACTTTGAATTATGGTCCTAAGAAGTGAATTAATTTAGTAAAGGAATGGGCACTAGTGTATCAAAAAGGATACAGCTTTCAAATTGACGCCTGATTCAAATTCTGTTTCCATGTTTCTTGAAGAAGTCACTTAGTTCTGTTGCTTCCTTTTTAAACAATCCCAAAATAAGATTTTGTAACTTTTCAGTAACTTTCCAAGGATGTGCTTTAAAAAAAAATCTATATAGAGAGATGATTGATAGGCCAATGGATGATAGATAGATAATTTGTAGAATTATTTGTTTTTATTAGCAGTGTGCCATATAATTGTAGTATAGTATTCTAATTAACATTAAGTGTACTAAATTTGCTTCTATTCTAATTATCCATGACTTTAGAAGTAAAAATTAAGCAGATAGGCAAGTCTTTATCAAAAAGACCATTGTAATATCTAACTCCTCTGAAATGCTTAAAAATAAAAACATTTTGCAAGGAAGTTATAACCCCATAATTGGTCATTGAAAAGGCAATTACAGACACCATCACTTTGTTGGCCCAGATTTGTCTATGGAAGCTATTAAAACTGCTTTCACTACTAAAGTATAATTTGTATACCTTAGCAGTTTGGACTACACTGATAACACTTGGGTCTGACTGGTGATAATTATTCTTTTCATTTTAACATATTTTGTTACATTTCTAAAGGAAAATAGGGAGATGTGAAAGATGAGGAATGATACCTTAATGAGCAGTGGCAGAAAGAGTAAGTCATTCAAACTTTTGAACTAGTGCTCATTTTATTATACTCACTTTATAGAGTGGCTATATTAATGAAAAATCACGGAATAAATGTATTACTATGCATATTTGTGAAGTATCTACATGTAGGTGATATTAGAACTGTAGAATACAGGCATTTGTGATAGGAACAATGACAAAACACACAAAAAAGTGTTGCTATTAGAAGCGTCAGCATATTTCATGGTCCGATTGAATGTCTCGATTTGTATATAAAGGACACTTTTTACAAGTGTAGCTTTTAATCTTGAACTGACATGATGTATTCATCACAACTTAGTGTCAAGAGAGATATCATCATATCTGCTTCTTGGTGCCAGAGACTTCAGGATGAAAAAAAAAAAATCACAACTTTATCTGTAAGGATGTCAAATGTTTCTTAGGATTTTGACTTACTTGTCAGTTTACAACTTTTCCAAATGTCCTAGATATGCATTTTGTGTAAATGTTAGGGAAAAAGGACAGCTCGTAACTTGTATAAGTTTAAGAGTGAGAACAAACTGAGCTTTCTCCTTCCTAATCCCTTGCCACCTAAATCAGGACACAATGGAATCAGGAAAGATATTGATTCAATTTTTTCACTTTAATTAATTTCAAAGATACTCTCTCTATAAATGCATTTTTGATACTATTCTTTGAATCATGATGGATACAAACTGACACAGAACAATGAAGGTATACTCCTTAAAATAGATTTGGAAATTTTATATTTAAAGTCTCACATTAAAGGTCCGTTTTCTTTCAAAGAAACTAGAATGAGATTTAACGCAGTACTAATTAGTCAAAAATCGTTCTTCCTCATTTCAAGAAAATTTTAAGTCCTAGCATTACTTTGATCTAATATGCAAAATAGATATATGTTAAATGAGTGTAAAATCAGTCAGAGTTAGAACAAACAATATACAGCAATTTCTGATTGCTATGAAAATTGGAGAAAGTTACGCCATATTTGTTTTAAAGACTATTTTATTACAACTTATGACATGCTATTCATGGGAAGTATTTTCAGTCAAATAATTTTATTGCACAAAATCTCAATATTCACTGATTTCTCAGCTAATTTCTTTTGGCCTGAATTAGTTCTATAATTATTTACTCATGTAGTAAAGATGTGCGTGAGCCTATGGGATTTTTATTCTATTGTAAAAAAGCAGAGGTGCATATACATATGTTAGATAGATAATTATTTATTGATGGCCTAATGTGAGATCTGTGCTTGGTTTCAAAGGGTTTTATGTTTACTGACGCACAGGTCCAAGTTCTAGCTACCTGTAGTATATCGTTAGTTAATGTCAATTGATTTTTCAAGCAATCCATCCAGTGGCTTATAGAAGAATTGGAAATGCTGTAAAATGGACCAATGTTAACATTCCATAGGTAAGGGTAATCAGTGGGACACACATACCCCATGAAACAAGACCATAGTGAGGTGAAGAAGCCATTCAATCTTTCTCCAGAGAATGAAGGATTATCTCTATATCTGTTTAGATTGAAATGGGAAAGTACAGAAAAGACGATCTCTTCGTTATTACTAGACAAACATACTGAACAATCACATGCAACTTTAGAGTGAGATAATACCTTAACTAGTTCATGTATACATTCTTTCTTCACCACCCTCCCTGCCCCAATCCAAAGTGTAATGTTTTAAAAAACACAAATTTTGTAACATCTTCCCTCTAACTATTCATCAGCTTCCCATTGTGCTTAAAGTCTCTGAGCCCTTGTTTACCACCCAGCGTTGTCTGTGAGGAATTTTCTTTGGCTCCCTGCTTGCCTGCTCCAAGTCCATGTTCCATTTCCTCACCATTGCCAGACACCCCAAATAGAACATTTCTATGTAATTTTCACTTATTTATCTCCTACTTTCCCTTAAAGCTTACCACAAATATTCCTTTAAGGGGAGCCTTTCAAAATCAGTACACCTCTTTTGCTTAGTTCTGGGAATAATTAATTATAATTTTAACATAGTATGCTATTGTGCTTGATGCCTTACCCCAACAATAGAAGCTCCAGAGGACAAAATTTGTCTGTTTTTACTCACTCATATATGCCTTTGTATATCCCATTGGTTGGCAACCCACAGCTACTAGAAACACAAATAATATTAATGAAGGGCTGTACCTCAGTGTATGCAAGTGAAGGAGAACATTAGAGAAATGAACATTGAAGTAGAATTTTGGGCATGCTTTGATCAATTTAATACTTAGATACGCCTGAATTGTTTCTGCTGTAGCGGTTGTCTACTTAAAAATGTATATTTGATGGTTTACCAAGTAATGCTAGTTATAAGTTATTTTATCTGGTCCTCATCATTACTGTGATAAGTAAACAGTGGCTGATTATTACACACAGAGATATTAAGGTGTCATCTGGGTACTTGTCAGATGTCTAGAGTAGAAATTGACCTCCTCATCGTTTTGAATCAAAGTTGTATCATATATCACAACTGTATTTTACTGAAGTAAGTGTCAAGAGGCTATTTTACTCTTAATTGTTTTTTCATCTCATTGCTTCAAGTACAATAGGAAAATATGAGCAATTAATAAAGTTTTATGTTTTTATTATTGGGTTTTGAATATTAATTAGAAGTAAATCTTCTTTCATTTCTAACTTTACTACTTTGATAAGGAAGAGCTAAGGAGTTAGTTATTTTAGCAGAATGGAAATAGTAAAGAAAATAGAGGAAGTTGGGTTATTTGGTAAAGCCTTACATATTTGAAGACAGTATGTAGTATACAACAGAAAATAACAGAATTATTATTGATTCTTCTTCAGTATTAAATTGAATGTTCTGTTTTTATTTGGTTTTACAAAGCATTGGACAGTCTTAGAACTGTAACTAAAGTTTATATATTTTCTTTTTCCATTTCGGAGGCTTGTGGTAATGCCTTTTTTATTTTTTGGAAATCAGAAACATATTTTTTTCATAAATTGACCACCAAAAAATATTTTGTTTTATTCATTTATTTGGTAATATCAGTGTCTAAGTAGATGCAAGACAAGGAAAATAGCTCATGTCTTCATATTATGAAAATGAATATCAATTTCCCATTTTTAGCTTTGTTGCCAACTTACTATCTCAGGCAAGGTTTTATGCTATTCATTTTACCAATCTATCAGATTGACATAATATTGTTTATTTTACTTTAGGGTTAGATGCTTGATGTGGTATCAGTATTTACAGATAATTTTAGAATAACTTTGAAAATATAGGATGACCTTTATATATGTCTAACTCAGTTTATTTTCACCTAATTATTCTTTCAATGCAGAGTTCTTCATTTATGAACTTTGATGTTCAAATTTACTTTTCCTGAATTCTATTTCTCTGTAACTTCCAGTTATAATATTTTGAAATGAAATTGCTCCAAGAAACAAACAGCTTATTATCAAACTTAAACAAGAGCAAAAATTAAATTTTGTCTTTATAGCATTTGAGAAAATGCCTAGAACAGTCATTATCATCCATACTCTGGTAAATCTTTAGAAAGCTGAAAAGTTTAACAATTATCACATTGTCTTAAATAATGTAGAAGGATTCTTGTGTTATTGAAGCAATAGTCAAAATATTTTACTATGCATAAACTATTTGTATAAATTCCATCACCAAAACATCAAAGGGAAGGAAAAGTTATATACGTAAGCACACAGATAATAAAATTATAAATTATATGTGGAGTGCTAAAAAAAGTCATGGGGTTAGAAAGTTGGGAGTTTTGTTATAAGAACCTCTGTTTAAGATTGTGATGTTTCCAAAATGATAACTAATTGACTAATTAAAAAAAATAAAATCTTCAAAACCAATTTGAAAAGAGCTAATAGAATAAGAGTGTAGCAAGTGACATGTGTCAACCATTTTCAGTTTTCGGAAGACATATATAAGCCGGAGCTCTTCAGTTTAGGACACATTTTATCAATCAATCAATTAATTAATTAAATAGATGGTCCCAAAAGAATATATAAAAAAAAAGAATAACAGCAACATGCAGCATAGAGTGACAATGAAATGAAAAACATTGAAGGGATCCCAAGTTATATGAAAGATAAAAGGGGAAAGTTTAATATAGGTCTATTTAGAGGTCCAGAAGTAGTTAATAGAGAAAAATTTAGAAAGGCAGCATAGAAAGGTATATTGATTAAAATATTTCCAGAAATGTTTAAAGTCATAAATTCTTTTTTTTTCCTTTGTTTCGAGACTGAGTCTCACTCTGTTGCCAATTTGGAGTGCAGTGGTGCAATCTTGGCTCACTGCAACCTGCACTTTTCAGGTTCAAGTGATTCTCCTGCTTGAGCCTCCCGAGTAACTGGGACTACAGGCACATGCCACAAGGTCCAGCTAATTTTTGTATTATTTTTAATTGAGGTGGGGTTTCACCAAGTTGGCTAGGATGGTCTTGATCTCCTGACCTCATGATCCACCCACCTTGGCCTCCCAAAGTGCTGGGATTACATGCCTGAACCATTTCACCTGGCCTAAAGTCATTCATTCTAAAAAAAAAAAAAAAAAAAAAAAAAAAAAAAAAAAAAAAAACCAGAATGAATCCAGAAATAAACAAATACATTCTCATTTTGATCATATCATAGTGAAGTTGCAAAGTAGCAAATGCAATGAAAATGTGTTAAAAGTAGCTGTGGGAGCAGTGTGGAAAGGAATGATGTACAAATAGTGGTGATTAGATGTAAACTAACTACTGGGTAGCCTTAAAAGGAAAAAAAATAAATTAATTAAAACAAGAAAATAATTTAGAAGAATAATAAAAATAAAACAATAGGATCAACAAATGTATATAAGTAGTTTTTCAAAAATTCCAAGACTAAAAGAAATTTTAGACTTAGAACTGAAGAATTTTTAAAACATTTCCTTCTCTGCTTAAGGAAGAAATAATATTATAGAAGAAAAAATAAGCAGGCCATAAGAGTAGCATGTATTTTAAAAATATTAAAAAAGTAAGACAATGTGATTGGTATAACAACAATATATTTGATAATATACATTCAAAGAAGAAACCATACAAAAATATAACAAGAAAATAGACTCAAGAATAAATGTATAAATAATAACCTAATCAAATGTTGAAAATTCATTTTACATACAAAATAGAAAATTCAGTCCTACGGGTGAGTTAAATCACATACTTCAAGAAAGAAAATTCCAACAATGCATTAATTCTTTCAAAAAACACAAAAAGTGAAAATACTTTATTATCTACACTAAAGGCTATCATAGAAATAAACACTATTGATATGGTCGGTTTGTTTTGTCTCCTCTAAATTTCATGCTGACACATCATCTCCAGTGTTGGAGGATTTCCATTGCTGATGATGTGATCCTCAATGTTGGAGGCCTCAATGATGGGCCTGGTGGGAGGTCTTTGGGTCATGAGGAGGGATGCCTCATAAAAGGCTTGATTCCCTCCCATGGTAATGGGTTAACATTAGATCTAACTGTTTGAAAGAGTCTGGGACCTCCCCTTTTCTCACCATATGATGTTCTCCTCCTCCTCCTTCTGCCATGATTGTAAGCTTTCTGAGGCTTCATCAGTTTTCAATCACGTGTTTGTGCCATGCTTGTGTAGTTTGTAGAAGTGTGAGCAAAAATAAAACTCTTTTCTCTATAAATTATCCAACCTCAGGTATTCCTTCATAGCAATGCAGAAGGGACTAATACAACTACAGTCAAGATTTGTTATAAAATACATGCAAAAATCTCAACTAGAATAGAAATATATACAAAACATATTTTAAACATACTAAGGATAGTGCATACATACATGTACAATGTGAAGTCAACAGAATAAAAATGGAGTTGTGTGTTTTAAAAATTCTGACAAGTAGATCCAGGGAAGACTATAAGGGTAAGGTTCTTATGCACAAATGCCTAATAACAAGAACTGTTGTGAAAGACTGCAAAAAACACAGTCTTTCACAAAGGCCACCAGTGATATTGGTGGACTAGGGGAGGGCCCCAAATGCCAGTAGGAGCTCAATCCCAACTGGTGTCTAGGATTTTGACACCACTTTAAGAAGGAATTCAAAAATGAGTCATAAAATAGTGGAAGTGCATAGATTTATTGATTATTGCAAAGTGAAAAACACTCAAGAAAAGAAAGTGTGAGCATACCTAAGAGAGAGTTGTGCCAAAGGGATTTTGGGGTTTCTACCCTTATCTAGCCCTGGCAACAGAGTGGGACCCTGTCTCTATTATAAGTGTTTTAAAAATTAGCTGGGTGTAGTGGTACATGCCTGTGGTCCCAGCAACTCAGGATGCTGCTGAAGTGGGAGAATTTCTTAAACCCAGGAGTTCGAGGCTGCAGTAAGAGCTTGTGATTACATCACTGTATTCCAGCCTTGGAGTACAGACTGTCTCAAAAAAAAAAAAAAAAAAAAAAAGGCTGTGCTATTGCTATTATTTTTCTGTAGCTAAATAAATTCCTCTTGGAAAGCTGAGACCCATATACATAAAATAGGAAAGCCAACCACATGGTTAAAATAGGTGTCACCCAATTGCTTATTGTCATTTGTTTATTGAATTTGTTGTCTTTAAGTGTAGGTTCATAGCTCAAAACCATTAGGCAAAGTGGGACTATGTTATCACTATCAATTTTACTTCATATTTTTAATTTTAAATGTTGTAACTGTTACTTGTTAAATGTATGTACAACCCCTAATTGAATAATGCTGGCCTAGCATTTTAAGGTAACAGACAAATGAAGTTAACAATGAACTTTTGGTAGACTTAGCCTGAGAGAGACTATTTCCAAATCTCCCATGTAGCTCAAATGTGGCAAAAAATGGCTTTGACACAAGATCCTAGCTGTCAGCTAGGATTACCTCAGCGGGTGGATCACCTGAGGTCAAGAGTTCGAGACTAGGCTGGCCAAGATAGGGAAACTCCATCTCTGCTTAAAATACAAAAAAATAAATAGCCATGTTTGGTGGCACATGCCTGTAATTCCAGCTACTTGGGAGGCTGAGAATTACTTGAAACTGAGAGGTGGAGGCTGCAGTGAACTGAGATGGCACCGTTGCACTCCTGCCTGGGCAAGGCAGAGCAAGACTTTGTCACAAAACAAAAACGAAAATAAAAATGTGAAAATGCCAACGATATCATTATTATTAAATCAATTCATTATATTACCTACTTTTATCAGTGAAACAAGAAGCCAAGGATTCCCCAAATGGGTCTCCCTTTTCAGTTTTTACTGCCTAAAGTCAAGTCTCCAACAACAATTGGAGAAATTCTGTTGTTACTTCCCTGCTGGAAACAATTCAGTTTTGTTCTCAATTTTCTTTTCTTTTTTTTTTTTTTTTTTAATGAGACGGAGTTTCGCTCTTGTTACCCAGGCTGGAGTGCAATGGCGCGATCTCGGCTCACCGCAACCTCCGCCTCCTGGGTTCAGGCAATTCTCCTGCCTCAGCCTCCTGAGTAGCTGGGATTACAGGCACGTGCCACCATGCCCAGCTAATTTTCTGTATTTTTAGTAGAGACGGGGTTTCACCATGTTGACCAGGATGGTCTCGATCTCTTGACCTCGTGATCCACCCGCCTCGGCCTCCCAAAGTGCTGGGATTACAGGCTTGAGCCCCCGCGCCCGGCTGTTCTCAATTTTCTTAGCGTGAGCCCCAAACATGTTACAATGCCCTATAAGTAATTACATGATCTGGCTCTCTTTTAATGTTTTCCCCAGAGTATTTATTACATAACATTTAAGTAATTTACCTAGTTATTATGTATATTGCTAAGGTGACCATTCAATGTGTTATCTGAACCAGTCATATTTGAAGAATGAAAGAGGTTGCTACGCACAATATATCATGACCACAGCCATACATCTGAGCTATCACAGGCAAACAGGGCTGTGGTTATCCACCCTATGGCTTATTATATAGTTTTTAAAAATGATATACCTTCCATGAAGGCCAAGATCTTTGTTTGCTTTGTTTAATGATGTATCTTAGGTGGCTAGAATAGTCTCTGCTAAAATAATATTTTTCCAGTAAAGAAATAGCTGATAATCTTCTTTTAGCCATAAAAAAATCATCTTTCTCCCCCCAAATATTTTGTGATTATAAAACTAATCAGATATTCTTGATCAGTTAACTAGGTAGCAGATGGAATTCTTAAAAATTCTATTCATGTAACATGAATTCTCCATTGTTCGGCAGGCAAGAATTATTCCTAAGGTGTACAAGTACACTAAGATGGCTTTGTATAATGTAAGGTTTTGCATTTTGACACAATGCCAGAGGGTTTTCTTTGTTATTTTTAAATGTACTATATTTTCTTCAAATATTAAAGTTTGTTTCCCTCTCATGTGAAAATTAGGTGGAATTTTGCAAAATGAAACAGAGAAGCAGGTGTCAGCAACTAGAACACACACAGGCTGGCAAGGCTGGCAGATGCAGAACAATTAGATCAACAAAAGCATTTGGAGCCTTTACATTCTTGCCAGTCTCATGCCTTAGCACAATCTGCAAACTGCTGTGAGGGTTGTCCTTATGTTTATTCATTGAATAAGAAATATTTGCAAATTTCTTTTTCCCCTTTGGATATAAAGTTCTGTAAAATATGATAAAGTAAAAGGAACATTTGAATGGCAGAATCTGCATACAAATTTTCGTTACAGGCAATAGGAGTATTTGTCTGTAATGAAAATCTTTTTTTTAATTATTCAAGCACTGTATAAGCGTATATTTTAAAATTTACTAATAGATATTTTGCAAGAGAAGAACCAATAAAAAACTTGGGTAATTAGTTTCATTTTTACATAACGAATATTTTAATGACTTAAATATAACTTCAGAACCATGAGAAAAAAAGTTCAACACAATTTTTTAGCATTTACATAGCTAAATAGAACCACCATTGGATATTAAATTTTTAAAATAATAAACATTGGTTCTTTATACTCTTACATAGAAATCTTTTTTAGTGAATTTTCCTTTTAATAAACCAGATTGGTTCTTGTATGAATAACTTTGGCAATACACATTTCTTGGCAGTTACTGTGCAAAAGTAGGCTGTTTAGGACACATGAGGTTGTAATTGCACCTGTAGATTGTATTCACTTGTCTTTTGTCTCTGAAATTCTGGCTCTGGTTGCCTGAAACCCATGAAACAAATTATATTATTACTTTCATTCTAGACTAGACAACAAATACATAAATCCATATATGTTATACATTGCATATCATATCTTGTTTATATACAAACATATCAAGTGTGCACAGATACCAAGATATACACACGCAACACACAGATGAACACACACTACATATATAAATTTCAATTTTCAATGTTACATCGGTTAAGTATTTGGTTTAGAAATGAGCACTCAGCCACAGTAAATCTTCTTCATTACTGTTTAGAATAAGGGCCACATGATGCCTCTTCTAGCTGTATAAAGGCAGCTAGTACAATCCTAACAGTATCACTCACAGTTGTATGCATGAGTTGGAGAATGCACTCACAGGAGGACATTTTTAAATTAACTTGTTAGCTGACAGCCTGAGCTGAAATAGTTGCTAATATTGTTACTGGAAAGTAGTTGCAGTCACTCAGAAATCAAATGTACAAAAAAAATTGAAGAATTTTTCTTTTATTATAGACAGATAACACGAACATTTCTGGACATGCTATACTCATGTTATCCTCGGATGTTCACAAGGAGATCGCACACTTGTCTAGTGCTATCTATGTCTTTGTAAACTCATAGAAAATCCCCCTGCACAGATTTATATTCATCACAACTCTGTCCCAAATAGTCATAAACAAACAAAAAGTTTTCAGTAAAACTGGAATTGTAACATCCACCCCACCAGAAAAGTCAGTTGAATGTAATAAAGGATTTGTTTTGTTGCCAGGCAGATTAGCGATTAAATCTTGTTATCGCTAGGGGTTAGCCAGGTCAACTTACTTATCCTCTCTAAGCCTTAGTTCTGCAACCTCTAAAATTGAAATAATTCATAGTTTATATGCATATGCTGAATATTAAATGATATAAAGTATTTAAAGTTGTTCTCAGCTTATCCCACACTCAATGTATGCCATATGTCACCATGTTCTTCTAAGGTTAAATATTATGATATTCTCTTCTAAATGTAAGTGATTTGAATTTTATTTTAATTGAAATATTCGACAAGTATTTTAATCTTTATTTTGGTGGCTACTGGAAAAATCACATATATAAGACATAAGTCACTAAACTTTTCCCACTTAGTATCATTAATAATGAAACAAAGAGGGGTGGAATGGAGCTAGGATTTTAATATCAGTGATACTTTTTGAAAATCATTGTGTTTACAACTACTGCTACAAGCACTCTGAATCGTCACTTTTTTTTTTGTTCTACACAGATATATATTTACCATCAAGCACTTTGTTAGTTACTACCATTATAAGCCATTAATATGATTAAAATTAAAAGAGATGAAAAAAATACACTTAGTGGGTGATATTCATTGTTTTGTCTAATTATAAATATTCACCTAATATTAGTTTTCTTATTTATTTCAAGCACATTTGAAACACTTTTAAGTGTATGCATTTTTAGTAGTATCCTAACGTAACTTTGTTTGGACCCTGACTGCTCTCTTTGATATATGACAAAGATCTATTTACAGGGATGGCAAGTTTTCACGTATTTCTTAAAATTCACTTATCAAGGCAATTTTTAAACTTTTCCAAAAGGAAGCTCCAAGCAATTTATTAATTTGCTTGTTTGATTACGCTTTTGATTGCATTGCTCCCAGCTAAGAATTTTCTCTTTTGAGTTGCAAAAGCAATTTGGTCATATTCATTCACAATTTGCATTATTGGCTTAAAAATATTCCACTGAGTGATATTTCCATTTAGTTATTGCTCAAGATTTTCTCTCATAAGAAACAACAGAACACAGATTCTTTAGAAACTTCAGAGAAATAAAATCCCTATTTAAGTAAGCAACCACATAAATTCCACTCTTTTTACTTTGGTTAATGAATAAATTGCAGTTCCGATAACCTGCTTAGAAGCACGAGTATACTATTTCAACTCCTATTTCTAGGTACTATGATTTCTTTTCCTATTTTTATGGATTACAATATCATGCACTAACTATTCTTTAATGGCTGATTCTTATCCTACTTTTTAAAAATAGATCGTTAAAGTACTACTTTCTAAATGTAAAAAAATCTGAAGATACAAAAAAACATTAAAATACATACGTATATATATATATATATATATATATATATATATATTTGCTTCATTATTGTACTCACTGAAAGGGTATTTTATAATATATTTCCTTTATAAAATATAATAAAAAATACTTCTAAATTACTCTAGGTGACCAGCACTCATTCTGTCTTGTTCCAGTTTCAGTAGAATAAAGTTCTTTTACCACAGTGCTTATAATTTCATGTTAAAGATAAGACTTCTGAAAAGTATTTTTCAATGGCTATATAATTGAAAAGAGGCCTAAGATTGACTAGCATGGGAATCATGATTGATTAGTTTTCTTGTGGCAAAATCTTTAAGGAGCAACATTTTCCAAATGTTTGTTTACTTCGTTCAAACTGTTAGGAAATAAGCCTTCACACATGCAGTACCAGTAAAGCAATTCTCTAGCACACAGGCCAGTAGTATTATATCTTATATTGACAGTCTGACTAAACCAGAGATGGTAATCACTGAAATAGTTGTCTTCTTTGAAGTCTAATGACTTTTAAAATTATAACTGATAAATTATAATTTTTCCAACATATTTAATGGAATTATTACACTGATGATCACCTATCATCTGCAATCAGTTGAAACTGTGAAACAGTTACCATAAAGATATTCCAAATTATAACATTCTCAAATTTGAAGTATTTAACAAAAATGTATAATTTTTCCACTCTTCTTGGTTCTATAGATGTACATTTTATCTCAAGAAATATACCATTGCTTTATTTTTTAATAATGGATATGACTTCTTTATGACATTCATTTAGCAGTAGAAAGAAGAGTCCATGGAGACTCATTTTCCCTTACTCATATCTGTAACAGACGTTTTGTATGATTCCAAAAGTTGATGTCCCCTATATATACTTGACAAAGATAAAATTTGAAAGTTAGGGGAAAAGGGAATAAGTTTAGGTGCTTTGTCTTACATAGGTGTATAATCACCCATTATTATACAGTAATTAAGCATATAATGAATGCTATATTGAGTCTTTATTCATTTATTAAAAAATATTTAGAGCAAAGCTACTATGTTATTGGTTCTCTGATAAGCATATGAGAAGATAAAATGGACACATCTCCTCTTTCAAGAGGCATACTTTATTCATGTTTTAAACTGAGATTGCAAATGGAAATAGTAATTATATTTGGATCATAGATACTAAGGGTTTCTACCTAGTCATTAATATTTTAGACTCAGAATTATGTCATTTATAATATATTTAGGGTTACATAACAACATTTAAATTTACATACCTACTCAATTCAAGTATCTCTACTGCCTAGAGTTTGCAAACTGGAAACTCATCTGCTCTATACGCCCAAAGTTGAGATTTTGTTTGACTGTGAAAATATTGCTCCACAAGTAACATTGTGTGTGTGTATGTGTGTGTGTGGGGTGTGTGTTAGATAATTAAATTTTTTTCAAATATGTGATATTACAAACTTTTCAGAATTTTTAATTTGTGATTGGCACATAACTCTGCATGTTATAGAGTACAAAATATATTATAAATATATACATTGGATATAATCAAATCAGGCTTATTAGCATATACATAACCTTAAATATACATTACTTCTTTGTGATGGGAATATTCAGAAATCTCTTTTCTAGCTATTCAGAAGTATGCAATATATTATTGTTATTTCTAGCCATTCTTCTATGGAATAGAATATCAACACTTATTTCTTCTAATTATAACTTTGTACCACTTGACCCACCTCATTGCTTATTATTGGTTTGTTCAGTGTTTTTGTTTATGAATCAATGTTGACAACTTGTGTCTGAAAATATATCCACTCCTAGGTTTTCCAATGTGTTGATGTATATTTGTTCATATGTCTCTGATGATCATTTGGATTTCCTTGGTATCAGTTGTAATTTATCATATTTTTGTCTGTTTCTATTTGTCTTCTCTCTTTTTTACTCAGTCTTCAAAGTTTTTAAGTATTATTTATTCTTTCAAAACATCAAGTCTTTGCTTTACTGATTTCTTGCATTGAAATTTAGTCTCAATTTATTCACTTACGTTATGATCTTTATTGTTTCTTTCCTTCTACTAATTTTGGGTTAGTTTGTGTCATCTCTAGTTTCTTTGAGCAGTAGTATGTAGTTCTCACTGAAGAGATATTTTACCTCCCTAGTTAGCTATGTTCCTAGTATTTTATTCATTTTGTGGCAATTGTGAATGAGAGGCCATTTGTGATTTTGCTTTCTGCTTGATTGTTGGTGTATAGTTATGGTAGCAATTTTTGAAAACTGATTTTTTTATCTTGAGACTTTGCTGAAGTTGCTTATCTGCTTCAGAAGCTTTTGGGCTGAGATGATGGGGTTTTCATGACAATAGTATCTGCAAACAGGGATAGATTAACTTTCTTTTATCCTATATAAATGTTCTTTGTTTATTTCTCTTGAATGATTGCCATGAAGAGAACTTCTAATACTATGTTGAATATGAGTAATAAGAGAGGGTGCCCCTGCCTTGTGCCAGTTTTCAGGGGAAATGCTCCCATCTTTTGTGCATTGAATATGATGTTGGCTGTGGATTTGTCATTCACATTTCATAATGAAGACACCAAAAGCAATTCCAACAAAAACAAAAATTGACAAAAGGAATCTAATTAAAGAGCTTTTGTGAAGCAGAATAACAGATGATCTATGGGATGAGATAAAATTTTTGCAAAGTATGCATCTGAGAAAAGTCTGATCTTCAACAAAGCTGACAAAAATAAGCAATGGGGAAAGAGTCCTTATTCAATAAATGGTGTTGGAGAAACTAGCTAGTAACATGCAGAAGATTGAAGCTGGAAGCTTTCCTTACATCATACACAAAAATCAACTCCTTACATCATACACAAAAATCAACTCAAATGAACTAAGACTTAAATGTAAAACTCAAAACTACAAAAACCCACGAAGGCAACAAAGGCAGTATCATCCTGGACACAGGAACAGGCAAACATTTAATGACAAAGACACCAAAAGCAACTTCAACAAAAGCAAAAATTGACAAGTATGATCTAATTAAACTTAAGAGCTTCTGCACAGCAAAAGAAACAGTCAACAGAGTAAACAGACAACCTACAGAATTGGATAAAATATTTGCAAACTGTGTATCTGACAAAGGTCTAGTACACAGCACCTATTAGGAACTTTAAAAATTTGCAAGGAAAACACAAACATCATTAAAAAGCGGGCAAATATATGAATAGACACTTCTCAGAATAAGACATACATGCAGCCAAGTATCATTTTAAAAAGCTCAACATTACTGGTAATGTTGAGGAATTCAAATCAAAACCACAATGAGATGTCAGGTTGATGCAAAAGTAATTGCAGTTTTTGCAATTACTTTTAATACCATCTCACACCAGTCAAAATGGCTATTGTTAAAAAGTCAGAAAATAACAGATGCTGGCCAGGTTGTGCAGAAATATGAGCACTTTTACAATGTTGGTGGGAGTGTAAATTAGTTCAACCATGGTGGAAGACAGCGTGACATTTCCTCAAAGACCAAAAAACAGAAATACTATTTGACACAGCAATCCCATTAGTGGGTATATACCAAAAGGAATATAGATTATTCTACCATAAATACACAATAATTGCAGCAATACTCACAATAGCAAAGACATAGAATCAACCTAAATGACCATCAGTGATAGGCTGGATAAAGAAAATGTGTTACCAACTATGAAATACTATGTAGTTATAAGAAAGAGCAAGGTCATGTTTTTTGCAGGGACATGAATGGAGTTAATGGCCATTATTCTTAGAAAACTAATGCAGGGACAGAAAACCAAATATTGCATGTTCTCACTTATAAGTGGAAGCTAAATGGTGATGATATATGGACCCATAGAGAGGAACAGCACACACTGGAGCCTATTGGTGGGTGCAGGGTGGGATAAGGAAGAGAATCATGGAAAATAATTAATGGGTATTAAGCTTAATACCTTGGATATAAAATAATTTGCACAACAAAACTCCATGACATGTGTTTTCCCATGTAACAAAACTGAACATGTACCCCTGAACTTAAAGGGAGGCTTTTTAAAAAGAGTATCAGAAGCTCTCTTTTGATTTCTATGTGCATGAAATATCTTTTATTCATTTCTTCACTTTCACTTTGTATGTTTCCTTACAGGTGAGGTGGGTTTCTTGAATGCATCATGTAGCTGAGTCTTATTTTTCTGTCCATTCAGTCGCTGTCTTTTAATTGGATAATATAATCTATTTATGATTAAGGTAACTACTAAAAAGTAAGGTCTCACTACTGCCATTATTACTTGCTTTCTAGTTTTATTGTGTGTGTGTGTGTGTGGTTTTTTTTTTTTTTTCCTATTTTTCTGCCTCTCACTGTCATCTTTTGTGGTTTAACAATGTTCTTTGGTAGTGTGTTTCAATTCCTTTTCAAAAAAAAAATTTATCTATCATAGGTTTGTTTATCTATCATAGATTTGTGCTTAATATGAGGCCTACAAAAACATGTTTGAGTAGTAACAAGTTACATGTAACAACAAATAGTAACAAATATGAAATTACTTTAAACTGATAGTAACTTAAATTTGATTGTAGGTAGAAAATTAAAAAAATATACTTTATACTTGACATTTAGAATTTTTGATGCCCTATTTTACATATTTTTGTATTGTTTATTTATTGACAAATGAATGCACTTATTATTTTAATAGGTTTTTCTTTTAGTGTTTATACTAAAAATATAAGTCATTTACTGATTTTTTCTTGTATTTGAATATTCTGAAATTGTATACTTACTCTTAAAAATGAGTTTTACATCTTCAGGTGTTTTCTTATTACACATTAGTGTCTTTCTTTCAATTTGCAGAACGAGAACTCCCTTTAGCATTTCTTGTAAGACCAATAACTTTCTTTAGCATTTCTTATAAGGCCAATCATGTTGTGATAGATTTTTTCAGCTTTTGTTTGTTTGGGAGTTTTAGTCTCTCTATTTCTGAAGGGTAGCTTTGCCAAGAGCATTATTCTTGATTGGTAGGTTTGGTTTTTGCATTCAGAACTTAGAGTCAACTCACTTTTTCTTGGCTTATAAGATTTCTGCTGAGAAATGTGTTGCCAGGTGAATTGGAACCCACCTAAATGTTATTTCCTTATTTTCCCTTGCTACTTTCCAAATCTTCTCTGAAGGATTCAAGACATTTGAGAGCATGATTATAATATGGAGTATATTTATTTGGGCTTAATCTTATTGCCAATCATTGATATTCTATACCTGGGCACTTGTATTTTTCTCTAAATTTGTGAAGTTTTCTGTTATAGTTTTGAATATACATTCTACTCATTTGGCATTTTCAATTTCCTCTTGAACCCCAATGACACAAATATTTCTTATTCTGCTGTTGTCCCATGGTTCTCATAAGCATTCTTAATTATTGTTTTCTTTCAATGGCATATTTCCAAATAGACTGTTTTCAAACTCAGTGATTCCTTTTTTTTTTTTTTTTTTTTTTTTTTTTTTTTTTTTTTTTTGCTTCACAGATTGATTCTGCTGTTTCCCTGTTGTGCATTTTTCATTTCATCCATTGTATTTTTTATCTCTGGGATTTTTGATTACTTAAAAATCATTTTAACCTCTCTGTTAAATTTATCTGATAAATTACTGGTTGATTTTCCAGGTATTTTAGTGAAGTTCATTGAGTTTTCAAAAATAGTTTTTGAAGTCTCTGTCTGAGAGATCACACATCTTTATCATTTTAGGGTGTCTTTAGGCACAATATTTAGGCACAGTATTTTATCCATTTGCTCAGGGACGTCATGGTTACCTGAATATTCCCGATGCTTGGGCCATTGTGACAACATCTGTGCATTGCAGAATTAGATATTTGTTCCAATTTTCACAATTTGGCTTTGTGTCCCTTCTTCCAGAGCTTTCAAACAGGCTGATGATTACGTTCTCTGATCCCATGGTCATTCCAGCTATTTGAAGACTCTGATTCCTAAGATCAGAATTGCCATGAGTCCATGAGTCCATAGTTGGTGTTTTGCAGTTTTTACAGCACTAGAGAGTGATCCAAGGCAGGTTTGCTGGTCTAAAGGAGACTAGTGAATATAACTAGGTCATTGAGTTTCTACTTTGGACCAGGAATTTTAAAGAAGCCCCTTCTAAGTGCACCACCTTGTGGTAAGGTGCCATGGTCTCCACTTGCATCTCAGCCTTACTGTGGTATGCCTGGCACTCGAATTCAAGGCTACGTATCTTGGGCCTACTTCCTTCTTCTTTCCCCATGTAAACAACGTTTCTCTCTATGCTGTGCTGTCTGGGTTTGAGGAAGGGATAGAGCATGCATTTCTGTTGTTATTCCCACTACCATACTGCTGGATTGCACCTGAAACCCAGAGCTATAGAGACCAATACAGCACAGAGATATGCACAAAGTCCATGCTGCTGCAGCCTGCTTGTTGTTGAAACTTATTTGTGACTTGAGGCCTTTTCAGAAGGCTGGTGGCAATGCAGGCTGGACCATGAGTTTGATCTACCAGGATGGAGTGTCTCCACCTGGCATGAGGGTGGGTCCAGAGGTTCTTTCCATGGCACCAGCCTGTGTCAGGGGTCACTGGGTTATATCCACTGTTGAATTTTATTTTGGTAGGCCTAACAATAAATTCTAGGCAAAGTCATACAGTTACTTTCCTTTCCTTTCTTCAAATGGACAGAGACACCGTCCACACTGAGAACCACATTCTCAGGGTTGTGGGAGAGATAGTGAAGTAAATTCTTTGTTTGCCAAGGCTGAGGCCCACTGTCATGAAGACCAATGCATCCTCAGGTTGTGCCCAAGGCTCATGCTTCTATAGCTTGACTGTACTCGCTTTCCTCTTGATTCTTTAAGCTAGACGTGTCTCTCTCCACGATGTGATACTTAATGCTGAGGAAGGGTTAATGTGGGCAATGTAACGCTATCCTTTCTACCCTCTTCAATGTGTCTTTTCTTATTATTATGCTAAAATCAAGTACTATGATCTTTCACTAGATTTCCTTAGTCTTTGTGAAAGTAATCTTCTATATGGATACTTGTATAAATGGATATTTCTGTGGGGAGAAAGTCACTGAAGGGTTTTTTACACCAACTTGCTCTTCCCAATCCACATCTCAGATTTGCACTCTTCTAAAAATATCTAGCAAGATTACTGTATTAGTCTCTTTTCACATTGCTGATAAAGACTTACCTGAGACTAGGTGATTTACTAAAGAATGAGGTTTAATGAAGTCACAGTTCTACATGGCTGTGGAGCCATCACAATCATGGTGGAAGGTGAAAGGCACATCTCACATGGCAACAGACAAGAGAATAGAGCTTGTGCAGGGAAATTCCCCTTTGTAAAACCGTCAGATCTTGTGAGATGTATTCACTATCATGAGAACAGCATGAGAAAGACGTGACCCCATGATTCAATTGCCTCCCACTGAGACCCTATCACAACACTTGGGATTGAAGATGAGATTTGGGTCGGACACAGTAATACAATATCATTCTGCCGATGACCCCTCCCAAATCTCATGTCCCTTTCACATTTCAAAATCAATCATGCTGTCCCAAAAGTCCCCCAAAGTCTTAACTCATTTCAGCATTATCTCAAAAGTCTACAGTCCAAAGTCTCATTTGAGACAAGGCTTTTCTGCCTATGAGCCTGTAGAGTCAAAAGCGAGTTAGGTACTTCCTAGATACAATGAGGGTACAGGCATTGGGTAAATACAGTCATTCCCAATGGGAAAAAGTGGCCAAAACAGAGGGGCTACAGTCACCATGCAAGTTCAGAATACAGCAGGCCAGTCACATCTTAAAGCTCCAAAATGATCTCCTTTGTGCCCATGTCTCACATCCAGATCATGCTGATGCAAGAGGTGGTTTCCAATGGTACAGATTCCCTCTTGGCTGCTTTCTCGGGCTTGCATTGAGAGTTGGTGGGTTTTCCAGGCACATGGTGCAAGCTGCCAGTGGATCTACCATTCCAAGGTCTGGAACACAGGGGCTCTCACAGCTTCACTAGATGGTGCCCTGGTAGGGACTCTATGTAGGGGCTCCAACCCCACATTTCCCTTCTGCACTGCCCTAGCAAAGGTTATCCATGAGGGCCTTGCCCCTGCATTAAAATACTACCTGAGCATCCAGGCATTTCCATACATCAGCTAAAATCGAGGCAGAGGTTCGCAAACTTCAGATCCTGACTTCTGTGCACCCACTGGTTCAACACTACATGGAAGCTGCCAAGGCTCAGGGCTTCCACCCTCTTCAGCAACAGCCTGAACGGTACCTTGGCCCCTTTTAGTCATGGCTGGAGTGGCTGGGACTCAGGACACCAAGTCCCTAGACAGCACACAGCAGAAGGACCCTCGGCCCAACCCATGAACCCATGTTTTCTTCCTAAACGTCTGGGTCTGTGTTGAGACAGGCTGCCACAAAAATCTCTGACATGACCTGGAGACATTTTTCCCATTGTCCTGTGCCTAGCTTTTATATTCTTTTTCCCTTTTAAAACTGAATGTCATTAACAACACCCAAGTCACCCTTTGAAAGCTTTGCTGCTTAGAATTGTTTTCAGCCAGGTACCCTAAATAATTTCTTTCAAGTTCAAATACCACAAAAACTAAGGGCATGGGAAAAATGCTACCAATATCTTTGCTAAAACATAGCAAGAGTCATCTTTACTACTGTCCTTAACAACTTTCTCATTTCCATCTGAGACCACCTCAGCCTGGATATCATTGTGGATATCATTATTCACATTTTGGTCAGTCATTCAACAAGTCCCTGAGGAGTTTAAACTTTCTCAGATTTTCCTCTCTTCTTCTGAGCCCCCCAAACTGTTCCAACCTCTGCCTGTTACCAAATTCCAAAGTTGCTTCCACATTTTTGGGTATCTTTTCAACAGTGCCCCACTCTACTGGTACCAATTGTATTCATCTGTTTTAATGCTGTGGATAAAGACATACCCAAGACTGGGCAATTTACTAAAGAAAGAGGTTTAATGGACTTACAATTCCACATGGCTCGGTAGGCCTCACAAACATGGCGGAAGGTGAAAGGCACATCTCACATGGAGGCAGACAAGAGATGAGAATTTGTGCAAGGAAACTGCCCTTTATAAAACCACTAACTCTAAGGAGACTTATTCACTATCACGAGAATAGCACAGGAAATACCTGCCCTTGTGATTCCCTTACCTCCCACTGAGTCCCTCCAACAACATGTGAGAATTCAAGATGAGATTTGGGTAGTGACACAGCCAAACCATATCAATTATCCATGTTTGTCCCTTTGTAATACTCTTATTTTTCTTCTAAAAAAAGGAAAACAGGAAACATGTGCAGAACGTGCAGGTTTGTCACATAGGTATAAATATGCCATTGTGATTTGCTGCACCTATCATCCTCAGCAAACTATCTCACACAGGAACCGAAAACCAAACACTGCATGTTCTCATTTATAAGTGGCAGTTGAATGATGAGAACACATGGACACATTATTCTCAGTGTGGGGAACAGCACATATCAGGGCCTGTTGAGGGTGGTAAGGGTAAGGAACTTTTATAACACACTTACACAGCTAAATAATAGCCATATGTTAACTACATCACAGAATTTAATAGTTTGCTACTGACCACCCCTTCTCTTCTTTTTTATTTTATTTTTTATTTTTTTAACCTTTAGGCCCAGTGTCTACAATCATTAATTATCACACTTATTTTGTGTGTTTTTCATGGCAAAATCAAGAGGAAAGAAAAACTTTTACAGTATTCATGACTCCATAAACACTAAACAATGTAAAAAGATCAATCTGCTTCATAATTCTTAAAGACATTAACCTTTTATCTAGCTTGATTCACTTATTTATGTTATATACTAACCTCTGTAGACATTTGAGTATTTCTTTCTATGTTCTGCAACATTTCCAAAGGTGATTATACTATAATTGTTTTTTACTTCTTGTGTTAGAAAGCTTTCTTGTCAGGCAGTCATGCCATCAAAAAACAACTGCAGCTGTTAAAGTTATCTTACTCTTTTCTTATTTAAACACTTTCTTCTTGTATTAGGAATATGATTTCTTTTTTTTCATTGCATTTTAGGTTTTGGGGTACATGTGATGAACATGCAAGATTGTTGCATAGGTACACACATGGCAGTGTGGTTTGCTGCCTTCCGTCCCCTCACCTGTATCTGTCATTTCTCCCCATGCTATCTCTTCCCACCTCCCCACTCCCCCGCCACTCCCCCATTTCCCCCCAACGGATCCCAGTGTGTAGTGCTCCCCTCCCTGTGTCCATGTGTTCTCATTGTTCAACACCTGCCTATGAGTGAGAATATACGGTGTTTGATTTTCTGCTCTTGTGTCAGTTTGCTGAGAATGATGGTTTCCAGGTTCATCCATGTCCCTACAAAGGACGTGAACTCATCGTTTTTGATGGCTGTGTAATATTCCATGGTGTATATGTACCACATTTTCCCTATCCAGTCTATCATCATTGGGCATTTGGGTTGGTTCCAGGTCTTTGCTATTGTAAACAGTGCTGCAATGAACATTCATGTGCACGTGTCCTTGTAGTAGAATGATTTATAATCCTTTGGATATATACCCAGTAATGGGATTGCTGGGTCAAATGGGATTTCTATTTTTAGGTCCTTGAGGAATCGCCCCACTGTCTTCCACAATGGTTGAATTAATTTACATTCCCACCAACAGTGTAAAAGTGTTCCTATTTCTCCACATCCTCTCCAGCATCTGTTGTTTCCCGATTTTTTAATGATCGCCATTCTTACTGGTGTGAGATGGTATCTCAATGTGGTTTTGATTTGCATTTCTCTGATGACAGTGATGATGAGCATTTTTTCATATGTTTGTTGGCCTCCCGTATGTCTTCTTTCGTAAAGTATCTGTTCATATCCTTCGCCCATTTTTGAATGGATATGATTTCTTTGACTTACATTTATGAAGGATCTGCTTGTTGCAGCAAAAAGGTTGAAGAGTATGTTCATGATCACAAATACATGATCAAAATGATTTCTCTCTCAGTCCAATTATAGACCTGAGTTAGAACAACACATCATCATAGAAGGCAACCAAAAGCTTCAGGAAGATACCTAAATATCTCCCTGTTACCTGCATTTGCAATCATGAAGTGTACTCCCAACAGAATAGAAAAGCATGGCCTTCACTTATAAAATAAAATTATTTAGATCTATACAAACCATGGGACTGTTTTAAAATGCTAGAAATGTGCTTTATTGTCAATGGAACACATTAAAAATATTATAAAGGCTAATAACACAAAATTAATTATACTTACATATAAAATTATGTTTAGGCATAAGGATTCTAAGGTAAAATATGTATCTTAACGTTTTACCTATTTTTAATTAGTTTAGTTAGCATGTAATCATTGCATTAAGATGGTTCTTTATGTTCTGAATACAACAATTCTATTGCTATATGATGTGTAAATATTTTCTAACAAACTGTGTCTTATTCATTAGTTTTCATAATGATGTCTTTTAAAGTAGAAAGAGTTTCTAGCTTTGATAGGTCCAAGTAATTTTATTTTAAGGATTATGTTTTTGGTGGTTTATCTAAGAAATATTTGCCTAACCCATAGTCATGAAGATTTTCTTATAGATATTCTTTTATACATTTTATAGTTTTTGCTATTACATTTAGGTTTCTGCATCATATTGAGTTAATTTTTATATGTGGTGCAAATTGTCTAAATTATTTCTTTTGCACACATGCATATCTAATTGTCCCAGCAACCGTTTGGAAATATTATTCTTTCCCTATTTGTATTCACACCTGTGATTAATTAGTATGACTATAAATGTAAAGGTTATCTTTGAACACTCAATTTTGTTTGATTTATCTCTATACCTCTTCTTGCTCCAGAGCTACACTATTTTGACTACTGTGTCTTTATAAGTTACTTCCAAGTCTATACAAATGTTAGGTTCAACTTGTCAACATCTACAATCATGTCTGTTGCAATTTTGACAAGGAATGTGTTGAAATATAAGCAATTTGTTGAGAATTACTCTCTTGACAAGAGATACTTTCATCCCATGCATATGAAATAAAAATTTTCTACTTATTTTTATTTTCTATAATTCCTTTCAGCAATGTTTTGTAGTCTTCAGGGTGTAACTTTTGCACTTATTTTGTTACACTATTATTTTGATGTTAGTATAAACGCATTTTTAAATTTTATCCTTTCACTTAAAAGATTGAAAATTGAAAAATGATGAAAGCAGAGAGGAAGAATACAAATGTGTTTGCATCATTCAACACCATATTTTTTTATTTAAAATAGTTCGATTTTTAATAGTTAATGTAAGCCAGAATAGTAAACCATTAATATGCCTTTAAGTATAGTCTATAGATATCCCTCTGTTTTATATTGTTTTATATGGATAATTAGTTCCTTTGGGACATTTAGTCAAAAGTGGGTCATAATTTTATTATACTGTACATTCTGTTATATGTGTATATATATATGTATATATATACACACATACATATACATACATTTAAACATATATATAAAATAGTTCATATTCCCCTCCCTAATTATGTTTTTAAAAATTATTCACATTAAATTTTCATTAGAAGTTATAAAAATACACTAGGATTTTTTTATTCTGTTCTTAGCCCATGTTTCTCAAACAAAATACTTTTAGAGTATATATGTCTTAATTTTATAACACACTCTGAATGATGAATAGCTATGAACTAGTAACTATAAGTAACATGGATATAAGCTGATTTTGACAAGCATTACCGTACAGTGCTAGTCATATTACTGCTTAATGTCAGTAAAAGCAATTAACTAAAAGTTAGAACACATTTATTTGCTTTCTGTGACACAAATGGAGAAGAAAAGTACCATTTAGATCATCTCATTAAAGAAAGCCTCTGTCCACCTGAAAAGTGCATGTTAGCTCAAAGTCTCCAGTGCTCAGACTCTTCAGAATCTTCCTATACTTTCCAGCAGCAACCATGCAGGTATCAAGAAGGCCCTCAGCCAATAACTAAGATGAGAGTAAAAGGATATGCCTATTTCCACCTCAAACAAGAAATTCTTTAATTAAAACATTTTTCCTGAGGACTCTCGATTGAACTGCCTCAGAATTTGAGGGACCAGGGTCGTGGTCTGATTGTTGGCTTTCTCCAATTCTACCTATTTTTCTTTCTTTTTTTTTTCACAAGGATTACTACCCAGTATAATTTTGCAAGTCTGTTTTTTCTCAGACATTTTGTGGTTTAATTGACAAATAAAAATTGTGTATGTTCAGGTCTACAATATGAGGAGCTGATATCGACATACATTGTAGTGATTGTGAGATGATTACCACATTCAAATTGATCATCTCATCTGTCACCAAACATAGGTACCATGCCTGTGTATGTACATTTACGTATGCATGGTGAGGATACTTGAGATCTTCTTTGTTAGCACATTTCAAGTAAAGAATGCAGTATTATTAACTAAGTAACCATGGACTATGTTAGATCACTAGTATTTATTCATTTTATAATTCAAAGCTTGTGACCTTTGATCATCTCCTTATTTCTTCCCACCCCAACCTCTGGCAGCCATCAATCTATTCTCTGATTATGTGAGTTAGACTATTAAACATCGGATGTGAGATCATATGGTATTTGTCTTTCCGTGGCTGGCTTATTTCACTTAGCATATTTTTTACATTCATCCAGGCAGGATTTTCTCTTTTTTTATGAGTGAAGAATGTTTCATTTCACACACACACACACACACACACACACACACACACACACACAGAATGGCATATCATATATATAGTGTGCTTGCATATGTATATATGTGTATATATATATATATATATAATGATTGTGCATTTTTTTCTTTATCCATTCATTTGTTGAAGACACACAGGTTTCCATATCTTGACTATTGGGAATAATACTACAATGAATGTGGGAGTGCAGATATCTCATTGAGATACTAATTTTATTTTTGATATATACCTAGAAGTGGGATTACTGGATCATACAGTAGTTCTATTTTGAGAACTACTAAATTCTTATGCTGGTTTAATCTTTTGAGGAACTTGCACACAGTTTTCCATAATGGCTGTTCCAGTTTATGTTCCCACCAACTACGAAGCTCCTCTTTCCTACACATCCTTGCCAATACTTGTTATCTCTTCTATTTTGTTACAGCCATCCTAACAGTTGTAAGGTAGTATCTCATTGTAGTTTTGTTAAATTTCTCTGATGATGAGTAATATTGAGTACCTTTTTGTATACTTGTTGCTCACATGTATGTCTTCTTAAGAAAAATATATCTTCAATTTCTTTGCCTATTTTTAATTGGGTTGTTTCAATTTTGTCATTGTTTTTTCTTTTGAGTTGCATGAGTTCCTCATATATTCTGAGTATTAACTCATGATCAGATTTATGGTTTGCAAATATTTCCTCTCCCCATGGACTATCATTTTATTTTGTTGGTTCTTTCCTTTGCTGTGCAGAAGGTTTTTATCTGCTATGGTTCCATTTTTCTACTTTTGCTTTTGTTGCCTACACTTTTGACGTGATATCCAAATAATTGTTACCAAGAACAACATTAGAGAGCTTTTCCTTTCTACGTTTTATCTAAGAGTTTTATGATTTTAGAGCTTATATTTAAGATTTTAATCCATTTTGAGTTGACTTTTGTATACAGAGTTGGATAAATGTCCCATTTTACCATTGTGCATATGGACATCAGTTTTCCCAATATAATTTATTAAAGAGACTATCATTTCCCCTATCTATATTCTTGGTGTCATTGTTAAAGACTGGTTGACTCTATATGCATACGTTTAATTCTGTATTCTCAATTATGTCCCACGTGGTTCTGTGTCCATTTTTATGCTAAAACTATACTGTTTTCATTACTATAACTTTGAAATATCATTTGGCATTAGAAAGTGTGGTGCTTCTAGCTTTGTTCTTAAATTTTTCAAGATTTAATTGGCTATTTGAGTTTTTTAATTCAATATGAATTTTAGAATTTTTTCTATTTCTATAAAAATACTTTTGGAATTTAATAGAGATTTCACTGAACCCATGAACATGAAATGTTTTCATTTATTTGTGTCTTATTCATATTTTTTTTTGTTTTTAAACAAAATGTTTTATTACAACAGAAAATGGTAATTAAAACAATTCTCAAATTATACCACATGAAAAATGAAAATAAATATTATTTTTGTTTCTACTAGTCTGTGACCCTTGAGTTTTTCACACATGACGTTTTTGCACATTGAACAAAGGTTGAGGAATATGAATAATAGCAATACAACAGAGAACCAAATATTCATTTTTCATTAGGAAAAAATGAAAAGAAACACTATAAATTGAGTCTTACCATTTTAATTTATTGAAGCAAAAATACCTTTCAGCATGAATGCGGTATTACCATACAAATGAGGATATGCATGGGCATTGAGAGTCCAAGGGGGAAAGAAAGTCACTTAATCTGATGTTTCTCCCATCATGTAGGACAGAGAGATAAATTATTTGCTGAGAAATCTACCTGAGTTTGTAGAGTTGCCACAGTTGAGAGCCTTAGCACTGAAACAAACCACTGCAACATAATTTTAATCTTGGTTACTAATTCCTTTTATTTTTGAGTGCCCAGTGAGATTGAGGCCCTCAAAGAGCTCCTCACTGCTATGCCAAAATAAGCACTGTGGGGATTCACTCAGAGAGGTCGCAAAAATCTTGATGGAAAAATGTTAAAGTTATAGAATATAGTCTCAAATCCTTTTGGAGGGCCTAGGGGTTTTTTCTATAGTTTTTGGCTAAAGGCATCCAGAGTCACTTTGCAAGAGCCAGAGATATTCAGGCGCAAAGACAAAAGAATGTGAATAGTTCACCTAACTAGCTTGTTTACTGATATCTTCTTAAAATTAACCTTTGGGCCATATGGGGAGGTCATATGGGGTATTACCCCCCCTCTTGTGGGGAGGTCAAAGAGGGGTATTACCCACTTCCCTATGTTTGCTTTGGGCATGGGAACCTGTGCTTTAATCTTTAACTTTTAGTGGTGTTGATTCAAGCCTTTGTCAATTAAACTTTTCTAAATAAACATAACTCTCACTGGCTGGTGGGGCCCGGCCGTTGCAATTGTTCACAGAAGTCTCCAGGGAGTCTGTAAGCAGTCCTGGACCCTCAGCTGAAATGGCAAAGTGTAATATCTGCATCAGTGTACTTTATTTATCCATCACTGAGTCAGGGTCTGCAGTACAGACCCCTGCAAATGTTGACCCCAACAAAGCACGTAACAGGTCCTTAACAGCCTCCTATGGGTAACCCGACTCTCAGAAAGCTTGGTACATTCTGCCCAACCTGCATTTGACTTGAGGCAGAGAGACATATGCCAAAGGATCACTGACTTATACTCTTCCCAGACCACAATGAAGCCAGTAAACCTTAAGTAAGACTAGGTAGATTTCATTTTGCCTTGCTCGATCTCTCCAGAGATTTGTAGTTAGGAGTGAAAATATGGAGAAATGAAAGATAAATATTACTCGAACAGTCATTATAGGCCATGCTTCTAATTTTACTGTTGGGAGAACTGGGGTTAGGGCTTGTGTTAAAGAAAACATGAGTCAATAAGTGAAAGTTCTCTGAAATCTTAAATGCTCGTACAATATAAACCCTGTGCCTGAGGTCAGAAATAGCTTCAGGCTTACTTCAGGACTTTTTCCTTGGGCTTGGCAATTCCAGATAGTATACACTAGATCCAGATACCCTGAATTTACTATGGTAAATATATCTCCTCTACTTGACAGCAAGGAGTCAGGGCCAGGAAAAAATTTGGATCTCAGATGGGATGGGATGGTGTGTGATGGATGTTTTCTCCACAGACCATGTTGCTTTTCATTTTTCACTTCAAGATCTTTATTCAACAGGGCACACTAGGGACACATCATAGATATTGGCAAGGTAAGCCTATGGAAGGCAGACATAATACCAGTAAATAGTTCACCCTCCTCCAAGGAGCTGCAAGCACTTCCAAGTATGCTCTCAGAATAGCTGCTTATGGAAGATGGGAGCAGTTGCTTTTTTTGTTGTTGTTCATATTTTATGGAGCAAAAAACTGAAAGATCAAATGACATGGATGAGGTCTTAATAATGTGTAGAGAAATAGAACAGAACTTCCAGGGACTTCACTTTCACTGAGTGAAGTCCTATGAGGTCGAGAGAGCGAGCCCAGCCAAAGCAGCCTGTAAGTTCCCTGTCCCTCAGTCATATTCTCAGGCTACAAATAACGTTAACCACAGGCCAGGTTTAAATGCCTTGTGGCCTTCTCCATTTCAGCTCCAAAATTTCCAATGATCTGTTTGATTTTCAGATATTACTTTTAAAGTATTTGCAGCAATTTTTAAACATATACAAATGAAATTCTGCAAAAAAGAAAAAGCCCTACATAAGTCTATTGGCTAGTCTTTAGACAAAGGTGTGTCTTATTCAATTTTTAACTCTGTAGACTTCACCAAAATTGTTAGAACTAATATATAAATGCATTAAAGTATCAGGATATAATATTAACCCCAAAATATTTTTCATTTCTATATACTAACAAAAAACCATCTGGAAAAGAAAGAAAAAAGTCAATTCTATTTACAACAACATAAAAATGACAAAATGTTTAGTAATAAACATAACCAGGGAGGTGAAAGATCTGGACACTGAAGACTATGAGACATTGGTGAAATAAATTGGTGATACATTAATTGTTCTCATTCTATCTCAGTCCCTGCTTATCGAAAACCCAAATTTCATCACTTGAGTGAAAAGAAAATCTGAAGGGAAATAATGATAGAGGTTTTCATGAATCGATTTCCACCCAGTATGTTTCCTAGAACAGATGACAAAGGAGTGCAAAGCAGGAGAGATTATCCAGGGACTAAACAACAAACAGGAAATGTACCACTTTCAGTGCTTTTCTGGCTTAGCCACATGTCATTTTGAGGCTTAAATTGAGGCTTTATCCCTCAGAAACAATACCAACCATAGTAAATGAGAACTTAATGACTACGGATTTCAGAGATGACATTAGTTTACATTCATTCATAGCCACAAGTTGTGACACAGAAAATAAATAATCTGAAATCTTAGGGTAATAAAATTGGCTTTATCTTTTTACTTTTTATACATTAGACCCAAATCAGTAGATGGTTTTGCCAGTTTTAAATATCTAGTAATCATATGTTTTATTCATTTTAACATGCAAAATAGTGAATCTAAAAATATTATATTCATAATTTATCTGAGTCTAGAAGGCTTTCCTCAGTAAATAACATATGAGAACTTCAGGAGAAATCCTTTTTCAACCCACTTACATCTCCCTTGTAGTTCTGAGAAGCTCTGAAATACAACACCCTCCACCCCAAAACACTAATAGTTATTTTGTGGAAAAAAAAAGACGTGTTGCTCATGTATAAAACCACTGTATAAAAATGGGTGGGGGAAGAAAACAGTCATTATTACATGATTATTGTAGGAAACACAAAAGTTGAAAGAAAGAAATATAGTTCATGTTGAGTTGTAGGAACTAGAAGTAATAGTAGTACTGATAACATAGCAGTACTGATAAAAAACATAAAATGAATAAAAAACATAAAAAGAAATGTGGAGATAACTGAGTGGACTTAATATTCTCAAGATGTTAAATAGTGCTCTATACAATTTTGTTATGATAAAATTTAGTTGATATATTGTGGCAGCAATTTAATCAATGGCTGGAATACAGAAGAAAACATTTTATAGAGTAGTAAGGTATCCAGTAAAGTAAAATAAAAGTAGAATACATAATAAAGCAGTAACAGCCTGGAAATATTTTAAAATATGAGATAAAGTCAGAAAAAGAGTCAAGTTGATCTTACTTTCATGAAGTTATTTTTAAAGCTCACTGCTAATATTTAAACCATAGAGGACACACTTTAGGCTGTGTTTTATGCTAAGTACCTCTACCTAAATTATTTCAATAGTTTAATAATTTAGTCACTATTTTTATTCCATTTTGTATATAAGTTAACTATTGCAAAAAGGCATTAAATCAATTAAACTTTAGTCATATGGCTTCTAAACTAAATGCAAAATTTCAACCTACACAGTAAGTCTTCAGGAATAGTATTTATAGACAATGGGCTTTAAATGAATAAAACAGGTGTTTCTACAGGATAACATAATATTACTTAATGAATGATAATGTAATCAAGTTTTCTCTTGGGTGCTGTGGGTTCTTGGCCTCCAACCTCTTAAGGAATAAGCAGTGAGGCCACTGCAGGTTGACCATATGCTCATAAAGCAAATTTCGGACCTAAAAGGCATTGCAGAAAGGTGATTTTATTTAGGGAGAGAAAAGAGATGGAAAGGAGAAGAAAAAGGTATCCATGAAGAGTGTGGAAGGGGATTCCAGAGGGGAAATTCTGGAGGGAGCGTCCACTGTGTGGGAGGGGATTCCAGAAAGTTGGAAACTGGCACAGGTGAGGGAGCATGGAATTTTATCCTGGGAGAAACCCCCACCTTCACCAAGACCCTGGACCAATGAAAGGAGTTCCTTAGAACTTCCGCTGGAGTGATTGACTTTTAGTTTCTTCCAGCGCCTGAGAAATTCAAACATAACCCGTTGAATCTCATGGATGGAGAGAGATGGGAGGGGGCCATGGTGCTGGGAAGTTCTCACCCTTAAAACCACGCCCCCTCAAGGACCCTGAAAGAGAACACATTCCCTCAATAAGCTGTCTCATATGTTTTAATCTACATGTATTGTATAATTTTACAAAGCTAAATAAAAGGACAAGCTTCAGGCTGGGAGAAAATTCGCATATCTCATATTTGGTAAACAACTTGTGTTGTGAACATAAAAAACTCTCAAATTTGTCAATGCAAAAACAAAACAAACAAACAAAAAAAACCATTAAAGGTATGAGCCAAAGTTTGGACAGACACTTCACCAAAGAAGAAAGATGAAAACAAGTAAGTACATAAAAAGGTACACAAAATTGCTAGTGATTAGGGAGGTGTAACTTGAAACCACAAATAATACAGGCATACCTTATTTTAATACACTTTGCTGTATGTCACAGATATTTTATTTCTACAAATTGAAGGTTTCTGACAACCCTGTGTTAAGCAAGTCTATCGGCACCATTTTTCCCACATCATGTGCTCACTTTTTGTTGTTGTGTCACATTCTGGTAATTTTTATAATATTTCAAATGTTTCATTATCACTGTATTTGTTATGGTGATCGGTGTTCAGTGGTCTTTGATGTTACTTTTGCAATTATTCTGAGGTCCCATAACTAGAGCCATATAAGACAGCATACATAACTAACACAGAGCTCTGATGGAATTGCACAAAGAGATTAATCTTTTCCTTTTTTTTTTTTTTTTTTTTTTTTTTTTTTTTTTTTTTTGAGACAGAGTCTCACTCTGTTGCTTGGCTGGAGTGAAGTGGCACAATCTGGCCTCACTGCAACCTCTACCTCCCAAGTTCAAGCTATTATTATGCCTCAGCCTCCCGATTAGCTGTGATTACAGTCACCTGCCACCATATCAGCTAATTTTTGTATTTTTAGTAGAGGTGGTGTTTCACCATATTGGCAGCCTGGTCTGGACCTCCTGATCTCAAATGATCTACCCACCTTGGACTCCCAAACTGCTGGAATTACAGGTGTGAGCCTAGCTGATTAATCTTATTTTCTTGCCTACTAACACAAAGTTCACTGTGAAGATCATGGATCAAGGAATAATTTTGACTTTCAATTCTTATTATTTAATGAATACATTTTGTGAGGCTATGGCTACCAGAGAATAGTGGTTGATGGATCTGGGCCACATTCTTTGGAGTCTTTTTGGAAAGGATACACCATTCTTGATATTAGTAAGAATATTTATGATTCATTGGACAAGGTCAAATTATCAAAATTAACACTAGTTTTGAAGAAGTTGGTTCCCATCCTCATGAATCTCTTTGAGATATTCAAGACTTCCATGTAGGAAGTAACTATGGATGAAAATAGCAAGGGAATTATAATGAGTAGAGGATCCTGTAGATAGGGCCAAATTGCTGTCATCTCATGATTAAATTTGAATGGATAATGAGTTGCTTTTGATAGATAAGCAAATAAAGTGTGGTGTTTTTTTGAGATGACATTTGCTTCTGGTGAAGATGCTGTATCTCTCTGACCTTCAGCAACTACAACTCTGATCATTCAGCACCTGTCAACAGAGGAAAGACCCTCCATTAACAAAAAAGATTACAGCTGGCTAAAGACTCAAATGATGGCTGGCATTTTCAAGCAGTAAAGTACTTTTAATTAAGGTATGTGGATTGGTCGTTTTAGACATATTATTGCACACCTAATAAAATGCAATAGAGTGCAAACAGCTTTTTATGTGTGCTGGGAAACCAAAAAAAAAAAAAAATTATGTGTCTTGCTGTGTTATCGTATTCATTTTATTGTGGTAGGTTGGAATTGAACCCTCAATATGTACTAATTATGCCTGCAACTGTATTCTGAATTTATTTTTTTCACATTTATATTTCTATATAATATCCTTAATATTTCAATATAATATCAATGATATCAATGATTATGGATTATGAATTTGACATAACTGTAATATTTGAGTTGTTTTTCAAAACAGTATAATGGCACAACAATCACAGATATAGAAAACTCTGCCAAATTTTATTCATAAGGATTTTTTCTAATTAATGCAAGTTGCAAATAAGGGGCTATCAATCTACTCATCTTTATGGCAGAAAATGGTCTCAAATCTGTTGACATTTCAATATCTCAGATTCCAAGTGATTCTGGAAGCTCAAAACCAAAACACTGCATTATTTACATTCATAGTTTGCTTGCTTTTGAGGAACATGACATCTGTGCAATTTTTTCTTTCCAAAACACATTAATTTCTACATAGGCTGAATTTAGAGCTGGAAAATCTAATGCAGAATACTACTCCTATACTGTCAAATGAAAAATACTAAAATTAAAAATATGAATTTCCAAGTAGACATAATCTACATGAATGAGGCTAGATCAATGCTGTATACTATAAATATATGCCAATTTTATATTAAAATTCCTTAAAATATTTCTTAATTTTTAAATTATAGTTTAAAAAATACTATTCTTTTATAGATGGCATATTATTCTTTTTTGGTTGGCATGCAATTCTTTGAGGTTTTTTTTTTTTTTTTTTCAGGCAGTCTTGCTCCGTGCCCAAGCTGAAGTGCAGTAGAGCTATCTCTGCTCATTGCAATCTCTGTCTCTTGGGTTCAAGCAACTCTTGTGGCTCAGTCTCCTGAGTAGTTGCGATTACAGGTGCCTGAAACCATACCTGTCAAATTATTGTAGTTTGAGTGGATACGGGGTTTCGGGATGTTGGCCAGATTCTTCTCAAACTCCTGACCTTAGGTGATCCACCCACCTCAAGCTTCCCAAAGTGTTGGAATTAGAGGCATGAACCAATGCGCCAGGCCTCTGTGAGTTTTAATACATGCAGAGATTCATGTGTCCATCATCATAAACCCAGATACAGAAATATTTCTTCACTCAAAATACTCATTCATGTTAACACTTCATAGCCAAACTCTCCCTTCACCACTGACCCCTGGCAACACTGATTGTTCTCCATCTCTACAGAGTCATCATTTCTGGAAATTCATAAATATTGAATTATACCATATTTAACGTTTTGAGATTGCCTTCTTCAACTTAGCATTATGCAATCTACATGAAACTGTTAGTGATTAGGGAGGTGTAACTGGAAACCACAAGTCATACAGGCATACCTTATTTTAATGCACTTTGCTTTATTGTGCTTCACAGATACCACATTTTTAACAAATGGAAGATTTCTGACAGCCCTGCATTGACCAAGTCTATCAGCACCATTTTCCCATAAACATGTGCTCTTCCAGGTCATTGTCTGGGCCAATATTCTGTTCATTTTTTGTTACTGAATAGCATTCCAAAGAATGTATAAACAACAGTTGCTTATCCATTCTTTTATCAAAAGACATTTATCTTATCTCCAGTTCGGAGGAGGAAATAGTGTTTCTATAAACATTCAAATGCAGGTTTTTGTGTGACATAATTTTGTTTATATCAGTAGAATTTCTGGTCACATTCTAAGTGCATACTTGATTTTATAAGAAACTGACAAACTGATTTCCGCATTGGCTATACCATTTTCTATTCACCAAAAAGTGTGGCAACCAGTTGTTCTACATACTTGACAGCTTTGGTAACATTTTGTATTACTAGGTTTGTTTTGTTTTGTTTTAGCTATTCTAATAAGTATATATTAGTTATCATAAGTTATACCTCAGAGATATCACAAGTGAAAAAGACAAGTTGTGTATGCATTCTTCTGTGAACAAAATAAAATATCCCCTAAGGGTCATATATAATAGCTAATAATTTCATATGCTTATGAATGTTCATATTTTAAATGGTGCCAATGAAAAACATGTTATGTATCTAAATGAAATACTTGTATTAGCTATCAAATGAGTTTAGGATATACTTTATTTTAATAATTGAAACATTTAATATTTTGATTTTTTGGAAATTAAAGTTCTTAAATTATTTCTCTTTATAAATGAAGAACTGATTGTTCTCTGTATATTTTGAACAATCCATTTTTAAGACATTCTTCATCCAATGTTTTCCTCTCATTCTCAAATCAAAGGAGAAATATCAAATAAAATTACCAAATATATGTATGGATAAAATTCACATTTATATATTTTTTTCATAAAATATCATATAATATAATTAAGAATATTTATTTTGATTATAATAATAAAACAGTTTTGGCAACGTGCTTCAAAATGCAGTTTTTGTGCATCAATTATTCTTTTCCTAATAAGACAAATGTTTTTAGAGAAAGGATATAGAATAATGGTTAACTATGTTTACAACTTAGCTCTGCTATATCATAAACATGTGACTATAAATAAAGTATTTAACCTATCAGTCTTAGGTTTTCCATCTCTAAAATGGGGATAATAATTGTATATGTTTCATGAAGTGTTATGAGAAGTGGACATGTGGTATAGAGCAATATGTGATAAAAACAATTTCTTGGTATAAAGATCCAATTGTGGTATATAGTCATCAAATCATATATTTTTAAATTTTATGACTATATAAGAATGCCAGAAAATGAGCATATCAGTCCTATATTCCATATCAATTTGCAAGCAATTTTATTTTTCTTCAGCAATCATGCTACGTAGTTTAAAATGCATAATAAAATTTGGAAACCATTGCTTTCCATGTTTGCTCTCTGTCTTTGGTTATGTATGTAACACTTTCAAATGTTTCAGAGTAGCAGCCTGAAAATGGAGAGAAAAAAAATAGCATTAGCATCATGCATTCAACTCTAAAATCTGCTTTCTGGAAACATTTGATGTTCTTTTCCATAACCTTAAGGTTATGTTTGCCTAATGAGTAAAACAACCAGTCACTTCAGTCAACAATCTAGTTATCAGGTATCACGGTGGGACAGGGAGCAGTGGGGAATAACAAACTGTACTCATCCTTTCAAAATTTTGCTTTGCCATGATAAGTAGGTAGTATGAATTTGAGAGGCATATGCAAACTCTGGGAATTATTATTTATTAATAATAAATTGCTATTTAAAATAGTATTTGTAATAAAAGGGTAAATTTTGCATTATTTTATACAAAATCAATGTGAAAAAATCACAAGCATTCATGTACACAAATAACAGACAGAGAGCCAAATCATGAGCAAATTCACATTCATAATTGCTACAAAGAGAATGAAATACCTAGGAATACAAGTAACAAGGGACGTGAAGGATGTGAAGGAGAACTACAAACCACTACTCAAGGAAATGAGAGAGGAAACAAACAGGTGGAAAAATATTTCATGCTCCTAATTAGGAAATATCAATGTCATGAAAATGGCCATATTGCCCAAAGTAATTTATAGATTCAATACTATCTCCATGAAGCTACCATTGGCCTTCTTCACAGAGCTGGAAAAAAACACCTTAAACCTCATATGAGAGTTCACATAGCCAAGACAATCCTAAGTAAAATGAACAAAGCTGAAGACATCATGCTACCTGATTTCAAACTATATTACAAGGCTACAGTAATCAAAACAGCATGGTACTCATACTAAAACAGAGATGTAGACCAATGGAACAGAATGGAGGCCTTGGAAGTAACACCACACATCTACAACCATCTGATTGTTGACAAACCTGACAAAAACAAGCAATGGAAAAGGATTCTCTGTTTAATAAATGGTGTTGGGAAAACTGGCTAGCCATGTGCAGAAAGCAGAAACTGGATCCCTTCCTTACACCTTATACAAAAGTTAACTCCAGATGGATTAAAGATTTAAACATAAGAACTAACACCATGAAAACCCTAGAAGTAAACCTAGGCAATACCTTAATTCAGGACATAGGCATGGGCAAGGACTTCATGACTAAAACATCTAAAGCAATGGCAACAAAAGCTAAAATAGACAAATGGGATCTAATTAAACTTAAGAGCTTCTGCATAGCAAAAGAAACAATCATCAGAGTGAACCAGCAACCAAAAAAATGGGAAAAAATTTTTGCAAGCTACCCATCTGACAAAGGGCTAATATCCAGAATCTACAAAGAACTAAACCAAATTTACAAAAAAAAAAAAACAACGCATCAGAAATTGGGCAAAGGATATAAACACACACTTTTCAAAAGAAGACATTTATACAGCCAACAAATATGAAAAAATGCTCATCATCACTGGTCATTAGAGAAATGCAAATCAAAACCACATTGAGATACCATCTCATGACAGTTAGAATGGTGATCATTTAAAAATCTGGAGACAACAGATGCCAGAGAGGATGTGGACAAATAGGATCATTTTTACACAGTTGGTGGGAGTGTAAATTAGTTGTGGAAGATCAGTGTGGTGATTCCGCAAGGATCTGGAAATAGCAATACCATTTGACCCAGCAATCCCATTACTGGGTATATACCTAAAGTATTATAAATCATTCTATTGTAAAGACACAAGCATACGTGTGTTCATTGTGGCACTGCTTGAAATAGCAAAAGACTTGGAACCAACCAAAATTCTCATAATGACAGGCTGAATAAAGAAAATGTGGCATGTATACTCCATGGAATACTATACGGCCATAAAAAGATGAATTTATTTTCTTTGCAGGATTATGTTGGAAACCATCATTCTCAGCAAACTGACACAAGAACAGAAAATCAAACACTGCATGTTCTCACACATAAGTGGGAGTTGAACAATGAGAACACAAGGACACAAGGGGGGTGCAGGTACTAGGGGAGGGATAGCAGGTGGTTGAGGATTTGGGGAGGGATAACATTAGGAGAAATACCTAATGTAGGTGACGGGGGGATGGAGGCAGCAAACCACCATGGCATGTGTATACCTATGTAACAATCCTGCAAGATCTGCACATGTACCCCAGAACTTAAAGTATAATTAAAAATAGAAAATTAAAATTGAAAAAGGCTGAAATTAATGTCCATCAACTGGAGATGGATAAATAAAATGTGATACATCCATGAAAAAATGTAGCTTTACATTTCATCCCAGGTTATGTTTTCATCAATTAATGACTTGTAGAATATTACGATTTCTCACACTGGCTTTACAATGTCAGTTAATTCTCCCGGACTCAGTAAAACTCATGAAAAAGACAATGTAATCTGGAGCTTTCAGTTAATTTCAAGGTCTGCTATTCACATCCTAAATAAAAGAACTTGAAAAACTTACTGAAATTCTCTAAAATATTCTAAGAGTATTACAGATATAGTGGCTATCTCTTAGTATAAAATAAAGTGAGAATGTCTCCGAAATTCTCTAAAATACTCTAAGAGTATTACAGAGATAGTGGCTATCTCTTAGTATAAAATAAAGTGAGAATGTCTCTTCTTTATGTCTTCCTATGACTCTGCTTGCTTAAATAGTTTTTACTTCGATCAAAAAAGGTGTTAGATTATTTTTTTGTATTGTGGATATTTTGTTCTTTCATTGCTAAAGTCGTCTAGTCAAAGCTCACAGGGAGAATCTTGGATTCCTGTAATCACTGCAATCTATCTCAGTGGTTCTTTTCCTACTAATCAAATAATTATCATAATTTTTCCAGAGGCATCATTGTGTGCTTCATCTGATCTCCTTAGCCTTAGGAAATTTGTCTGAAATTTTGGTTATACCTCAGGAGTATTTTTTCTTGCCCTCAAAACTAGGATTTTACTTGTGTTCCAATTTTTCTCCTTCTTCTTCAGAAACTCTCTCTGGATGGAGAACTGTATCAGATCCTTCAAAATTCTCTCAGATAAATTGGAAGCCTTACTGGAAACTATTCATTTTAGAAATCAAATGTTCCCTGGCCTGGGCTTAATTAATTATTCCTGAAAAGTCAATCTTTAAAGCCAAATCCTACTTTTTAGTACATGAACTTGATTAAGCTGAGTGCATCTCACCACGGATCTGTGAGATCTATTACCGTGATTCCAGAGAGATTGGAATCATATAACATTGATTTCTTTTCCAAATGACGACTACAGGTTTCTAGTCTCCTCTAGCGATGCCCTACCTTCTAGGACCGTTGCAAATGTAGGAATAGAAGTAAAGGCAGATAGATGCTTAAGGTGCCTTGGTCCCAGACTGGCTAATGCAGTGCACCAAGAGTAATAGCTTTCTATATTTCCAACCCTTGGTTTATTCAAGATAGTAATGCTGGTGAGTAAGAAAATACAACACAGTATTAGTATGAAATTATGTGATTAGTTATCTGCAATGACATTCCCAGTGTTAATGGGAGATATGGCAGGCCACATGTAGCCAGAAATGCTTTAGCACACAGGTTCGTATTATTTATTCTTTTAAAATAATTATGAAAGACTTCATTGTCTGTCACACATGTCCCACTATCTTTCTCCATAGACTTTCAACCAAGAAGGAGCTAACTTGTCCAGTCATCAAGTTACATTATTAATCGGATAGAGCATTCTTAGGCTGAGATGAAATTCTTCCAGGCAACTTGTAACTTCAGTGCTTAACAGACACAAGTAAAAGACCTCTCTAGATTAAAAACAAAAATCCTCAATACAGAAACTATGGATTCTCACATGTTAAATTTAATTAAACATGATTAATAATAGTTCACTAATCACAAAAAAAGAGTATTATTAATGGGAATCAATATAACCAATAAACAGGAATGTGCTCATGCTCAAAGCTGTTAAAGACTTTTATTTTCAAAAACAGAGCATAAAATAATCATGGATCAAACAAGTAAAGATAAAACAAACTTTTTTGACAACATGAAGAAATAGAACCATTTACAATGACCAAGAAGAAGAAAGAAGAAAAATTATATAACTGTGGATATGAAAGTTAACTTAGAAACAAACATCAACTAATGGATAAAGCACCAGATTCATCACAAAGGAATAAAACTTTTGTAATAATTGACAATATATTTGAAAATACAGTTTAAAGAAAAGGAAAAACTTTAAATATGAAAGAAGAGTCCAATGAAAAGAACTGGGAATTAAAAAGGCTTGAAAAGGAAAGAGAGTCAATGAGTTAGTTTTCTAGACTAAATAAAAGATATGAACCAGAGCTAAAATAACAGCATACACTAGAAAATAAATAAAAATCATTTTTTGTATACAATTATTTTGCATACAAATACAAAAAATGATTTTGTATGCAAATCTAAGCTAAAATATTAGCAACATGAAGGCAAAAATAGTACATTAAATTCAATCATGGAATAAAGGAAAATTCACCACCACCACAACAAAAAACAATATGATGAACAAGAAGTATTATAAAAACAATAATGTAGGAGAAAAGTAGGATAATAACTGTAAAGATCTGGAAGTAAATAACTGTCTACTTAGATTATCTGCTCTTGAAATTGTTTTCCAATAATGCGTGTAAAAAGCTCATTGCAAATAATCAAAACCATTTTGTTTTTCAAGACAATGTTAAAGAAAGATACTTTAATGAATGCACTTCAGGAAATACCTAAATTTATATACTGACTGAATAATACAAGTATGCAAATGATGAGGAGTAAGAATGAGAAAGAATAACAATGATATTTATCATTGTGAAGTTAAAAAGAGTAGTAAATAGTACTACAATGATATATAACAAAACATATAAACTCTCGGGAGGTAATCAGACTTAAGAATTTGCAGTGTCTTTTAATTGGGGGGAATTAACAGTAGTGATTTTGAACTATTTAAACTTTAAACTATCAAGTACAATATTTACTCACAGAAGATTAATTTAGTGTACCAATAAATCTTTTTAAATCACCTTGTTAGCCACGTGATCACCTCAGAAACTGAAAAAAAAATGTATTTGACAAAATCCAGTACACATTTTAGGTCCCAAAACAAAATTAGAATAACAAATTATAAGTAATAAGAGGGATTTGTACAAATTTGATTAAAATAAACTACCCCAAAAATAAATTTCACTTGTGCATACATTTAACATAAAATTAACATAGTTTAAATAATGATATAATAGTAATATAATGGTCAATAGTTGCACAAATAGTTGCACAAATACAACAGAGTTCAATGTACCAAAGAATATTTTTAATAAGGTACATTCAGAAACTCTTTAGCAACAATATAGCATTTCATAGAAACATAATAAAAAGCTAAATTGATGAGAGATACATCATGTTCATGTACAGGAAACATGTCAATTCCCAAAATTGGGCTACAAACTGGATTTGATTTTAGTGAAGATCTCAATATACTTTTTTTTGGAATTTGACAAAATAATGTCAGCATATATATGAATGAGCAAATAATTAAGAATTGTTAAGACATGGCTCATGCCTGTAATCCCGGCACTTTTTGAAGCTGAGGCAGGCAGATCAGGAGGTCAGGAAATTGAGACCATCCTGGCTAACATGGTGAAAATCCATCTCTACTAAAAATACAAAAAATTAGCTGGGTGTATTGGCATGCATTTGTAATCCCAGCTACTTGGGAAGCTGAGGCAGGAGAATCACTTGAACCTGGGAGGTAGAGATTGCAGCGAGCCGAGATGGTGTCACTGCACTCCAGCCTGGGCAACAGAGGGAGACTTCCATCTCAAGAAAAAATAAATAAAAAAACAGAATTGTCAAGACGCATAACAATCATCTTGCAATATATTACACTTAAATATAAAAAGCAAAGTTATAAATACTTTAAAACCTATTACCCTATTTTTTATATCTATAGGTAAATAAGGATTTTTAAAATAAACATAAAAAGCAACAATCCTAAAAAAATTTCTTATTATGGCAATCTTAAAAATAAGATTATAGATTTATATAAGAACATTCTATATAAAGGAATTAAACCAGTCATAAATAGGAGTAATTGATATTTCCATGGATTTCAGATTCAGAGTTTCTGAAAGGCTTAGACATATCCTTTTGCTGAGGCAGGGCAGTGTCACCAGTTTACATGACACAATTTTTCTTAAAATATTCTGGAGGGAAGTTTTACAGAACACAATTGTGATGTTAGCTTGGAGTCCTTTGAGCATATACCAGTTCTTCATTCAAGAGTCTCTCAGCGTATCTCAAGTTGGACAAGACCTAAGATTCTAGATTATTGGCTCAATTCTGGTCTCAGCTTTTCAAAACTAAAGTTGTTTGGTAGGATTCATTCTTACATGAATCAAATAAGTAATATAACTTTCTTATTTCCTTCTTTTTAAAATCCCAATAATTGATCATAAATCACCAGTGAAAATTAGGTATACTTGTCTTTTCTGCAGATGTGATTATTAACTCCACCCTATTTTCAATCACAATGATGACATTATGTTCATTCTGGCTTTGGAGCATCTATAGATAGGGCAGATCTGTGGGGCAATAGTGTTGTTCAATCACAGTGTTAGGCCTCAAATGGATTGTTGATGTTCTGTAATATGGACATACTTGGTTCTTTTAGTCAGGCAGACAAGGTTCCAGGTAATTCATGTCCACTGGCAAGCCTCCTTTGGAAACAAGCCAGTTTCTTGCCTTACCTTGACATGCTATACCCATTTTACAAATAATATTTTCTATATGTGCCATGAAAAATAGAAAAATGTAGAAGCACCATTTTGAGTCATTCCTACTTTGACTATTCACTGGTATTGCTGCAATCAGAAAAAAAAAAAAAAAAAAAAAAAACACTGTAATTATGAGGCTGCCCCAATAATTTCTAAGACAACAAAATTAAACAAAACAAAACAAAAAACTCTGGCATTCCATAGCTCAATCTATCCTTCACCATAAGTTGGGGAAGACAGATTCTTCAAGGTCATACTTAAAAGTGGCTTTATTATACATACTTAGTGACATGGTTTGGAACTGTGTCCCCACCCAAGTATCATGTTCAATTGCAATCCCCAGTGTTGAAGGTGGGCATGGTGGGAGATGATAGGATTCATGGGGGCAGTTTCTAATGGTTTACAGCATCCATCCCCCAGTGCTGTTCTTGTGATAGAATTCTCATGGGATCTTGTTGTTTAAAAGTGTGTGGTACTTCTGTCCCACCTTTTTTCTTCCTAGTTCAGCCACACTGAAGTGTTGGCTCCTCCTTCACTTTCCACCTAGATTGTAAGCTTCCTAAGGCCTCCCCAGCCATGCTTCCTGTCCAGCCTATAGAACCATGAGCCAAATAAACCTCTTTCCTTGTAAATGACCTAGTCTCAGGTACTCCTTTAAAGCAGTGAGAGAATGAACTAGTACACGTAGTTATTAAAAACTGACATTTAACTTTTAATATCCTTTCTCTTACATTTGACAAACTATTTCTAAGCTTTAGATGCCATTTGGGGTGGACCAGTGTTAGATTAAAGTTCACATAAATCAAATGGTAATCTGGTGACATCTAATATTTTTGGTTTACTTCAATATAATTCATACAAGTTATCTTGTTACGTAGCAATTTGAATTTTGGCTTTCAGTGAAACTGTTTCCCATCTTCCTGGCTCAAATATCCTTTTAAACCATCACTAATAACACTCTTTAGGTTATGACTCTAATTCCTTCATAACATCTTCACTGTAGTCTAAGAGCAAGTTGATTCCATGTGTCCACGGGCATTTGGCCAATAGCAGAAGAGTTAGTTTTCCTTTCATTAAAGCTGTGACTCCCTATTGAACTTTGATATAAGAGAAATTTTTAGATCTTTAATGTGTGCCAAATATTTTGGCTTTACTTTTTGAGTTCTTTTCTTTTTCAGTTGTTCTCTTACCTTTCTCAAAAGAGCAACAGTGATGGTTTGAATTCAACTGTAAGGTGGTGAGTAACCTGGGCAAACATTCTATAAATTAAAATTTTGGCAGTCAGTGCTATGATTACAAAACTGAAAGACTGTCCTAGCAAGATCACTTCACTAAATTTAATTCTGCACCTGTGGTGGCGCAATTCGAGATGTGAGCTCTATTTTTCTGTTTTATTATTTGTTCATGCCATTAGAGGGACTATCTCACTCATTCCTCAAGGGTCTTAACACATGCCTTCTGTGTATTACCCATCTGTCTTTTTTGATTGTGATATCGGATACTTTAATTCCATACTGATTGGCATAAAACTGCAATATATCATCAGTATATACTAATTTATTATGTATATTGATTCTCACATTCCATTTTTCTCATCTATTTTTCTTTTTTAATTTTATTTCTACTTTTTAATCTAATAGTACCACTTTTTTGAAAAATACTCTTTCTGTGGGTCTCTGAAAGAGTACTTTCTCAGGTCTACTCTATGTCCTTGTGCCGCATAAGCCCTGCAGAAGAAAAAAAAGGGGCACTTTCTGAATGTTCAGAATCTGGCATAGTTAGGTTTTGCCTCCACAAAGCTAAAAGCCTCACAAGCTATTGTAGAATTTCTAGTCGTCTTAGTATTATTGGTTCCTAACAAATACTCTGCAATTCTTCCATAATACTTAATCAGATTTTACTTATAATAAAGTTTCATCCTTTGTATTTTCTTTTTTTTTTTGGCGGGGAGGGGTGATTTTTTTTCCCATTACCTGGAAGAGACTGTGTAAAATTGTTGCTTATTCTTTTTCTCCCCCCGCCTTTGGGCTCTTGGGTACATGTGCACATCTTGACCCAGCATTCCCATTACTGCGTATATACCCAAAGAATTACAAAATGTTCTATTATAGGGACACATGCACAAGCATGTTCTTTGAGGCGCTGTTTATGATAGCAAATACCTGGAACCGACCCAAATCCTCCTTTGTATTTTCTAACAGCACAATGGCATTTAGAATTAGAAACCCTTCAACACGAAATTCATAAACAAATTCTTGAACATACCTTATCAAAAAATAAGCAGTGTTATTTTTTTGTTACCCAGTTCCAAAATGGCACATTTATCTCCTTGGTTCTACGAAAACCTGAAATCAGTTTTGATTTTTCCCTACACCCTTGCACCTCACCTTCACCAACTAATACATTTCATAATTTGGACTGAATAATTGCAGAATTGCTTCTGTTTTAAATTGTCCAGCTCATTTAGGCCTAGCTATATGGTTACTTTATTTAGGCATATTCATTAAGGAACAATATAATGTGCATTATGAATAACAATAAAATATTGTCATTTATAATGATCCTTTGTTTACATTGCTCTGATTCTAAGACAAGTTATTTTCACTCAGTGTATACCCTCAAAATTTCCCTTACAGTGTATTGAATTGTGAGAAATATACTGATGATAACCGTTTTGGAATAAGAACAGTAACAGCTGTTGTTTGATATGATCAGATGAAAAGTGACTGACTTTGAGTTATGTCTCAATGTGTGATGGAAAGCAAGAGGTCATTTTCACATCTTTATGTCATAAATAAGCCTTGGTCCTCTCTAAGAAGAATTTATTGTTCATCATCAACTCAGAGTGGGACAAAGACAGAGGGACATTTTATTTCGATGTGACTTTTTTTCCTTAAAAGTAAATCAGAAAACTGAAATTCTCTGCAGGACACAATATCTGAAAATTATTTTGGTATCATAATATTTTTCTTACTTGATCTCAATGACCAGTACAATATTAACTGTGATTTAGTACATATTTTAATTCAAATTAGATAAATAGTTGAGACTTTTACTTAACTTTTCATTAAAAAAATACCATATGTTTTACATTTTATTGCCCTAAGGAGAGATAAAGACAATTCTAAAATATAACCAAGACTATTCTTTGGTACAGCTCTACGGTCAATTCCTTCATTCTTGTTCTCGGTGTGTTTTGCCTAGAATATTCATGAAACTCTTCTTTTATTTCTTTTTCATAGCTCTCCCACAGGGTCTGATAATATTTCACTTCCCAAGCAAACAAACAAAGAGAAGCAATGGCAACAAATTTGTCAATGTCTTTTTTTCCACACCTGGATTGTAGTTTCCTGATATTTAATTTTCTGCTTGAACTAACTTCACTCAACACTCTCAACTTTATCTTTTATCTTTTTAATTTTTTCTAGTTAACAAATGAAAAATATGTGTATTTATGTTGCACAATGCTATTTTTCAATATATGTATATTTGTAGAAAGGCTAAATCAAGGTAATTAACATATTGAATACCGCACATACTTATCACTTTTGTATGATAAGAACATTTCAGATCTACTCACTTGATATACATACTTTGTTACTCATAACAGTCACCATATTGTAAGTTGATCTCCCAAATGCAACTGTCTAACTTAACCTCCCGTGTAGCTAAAATGTTGTATCCCTTGACCAACTGTTCCCCAGACCACCCCAGACCGGGCACCTACCATCCTACTCTCTGATTTATTAGTTCAATTTTGTTAGATTCGACATGTAAGTGAGTTCATGCAAGATTTGTATTTCTATGTCTGGTTTATTTCATATCACATAATCTCCAGTTTCATCATGTTGTTGCTAATGACAAGACTTCTTCTTTTCAAAATATGCTTTATCTTTTTCTAATTCCTTTAATGAAGTCTAAAACCTATGCAAACTAAGCTGCTTCTTATATGTTTTTGGGCTTTCCATGCCTTCATTATTTCCACACACATATTTTTTAGTCTTCACTCTTCTCCCTTCACTATAATCTGCTTAAACTTTAAAGCCTATCTCAATTAATCCAAAATATTTTTTGATCTTTCACAACCTGTGACTAAGTGATTTCTTCTCTAAATGATGCATGATTTTGATTTGTAACTATTTTATGATACATGGTTTTCTGCCTATGCTGTATTTTTGTCCATATTTTATTAATGATATATTTCAAAATCCCTCAAAATATGTTTGTATCTAAATATCATTTATATTTCTCATACTGAACATAATTGATACCAAATAAAATGTATATAATTTTCATGGTTCTAGCAAGTATCAAAATTAAATTAGAAGACTAATTTTCTAAGATCCAAAAGCTTTGTTTTCATTTTGCAAACTTGGAGAAAATAATTAAAAATCAAATGAGAAAAACATCTAACAATATCTCTCTGAAACAAAAATAGAATGAAATAAAATTCACAAGCAACAAAAAGTAATTCATAGTAATGATATGCTTTTAAAACTCATTATAATTAAGTACTATGGCCCCTTGTTAAATGTTATGAGATAAAGTGAAAATAATTTTATTTGACTACAATGGGGACACGCATATATGCCCTCATATATAGCCCTGTCTTCAATCTAATAGAGTACATGGAAGCATCAAGATGTATTACAATCACATTGAATTTGTATCACACATTGAATTTCAGACAGTAAGACCCAGAAAATGATGAGTTATTTCCACTGTGATGAGTAAATACAAAAATAGATTTAGTCATAAAATATGGTTGACAATACTAAGGCTAGTTTTCCTAGTTACTTGCTTGACCCCTCAAAAGAAAACACTCTGAATTGTTCGCATCATGCACTAGACATTTATTGAGAACTCTTACATGTCAGCAAGTTTAAATCAGGACAGAAATCATCTGTGAAATTTTACTGACGTGTAGGTAGAGAAGTTCTCTCCAGTTTTGTCAGACTGTGAACATTCAATTGTTTTAAAAATAACATTGTCCTGGTTCTCTATACCTGGAAATACATTTTACAAAAATAAAATTTTGAAACGGAGCCAAAGTAGGAATAGCTGAAACACAATTTGCTGTGTGGTTCAGGGGGTGTCATTCAACTTTGGTTTATGTCTCCCTTTTGCCTTGTTCTTTTGAGGAATCTTTTTTTTTTTCCCTCTTATTCTAGAAACACGGTACCAACAACAATCAAAATAGTTTTAAATTGTGTATGTCAAAGCCTCCTGTAGTCAATAGGCAGTTGTGACTCAGTTGGCCTACATTAGTCATAAGTTGTCAGTTTGAGGATATGTTGGTGGAACATCTGCTTTCACTTTAATCCCTTCAACAGCCAATTTTCTGGCTGAAGGAACTCAGCGTGAGTACCCACACTGAACAAGCTTGTGGCATTTATAGAGAGCAGGTCCTATTCATCACTGTCAATAAGGCGTTGCCACTCTGCCCCCGACATCTTCATTATCTCGTACACTCTTATTTTCATAACTGCATTAATACTGATGAGTTTTCCTGAATATGAAGTAATTATCATCATCTATTTCAGAGATGCATCTTGTATGTACACATTGACCATTCAGTGCTGAGCACATTTGAACACCACATTCTGAAAGTGTAAATCCTAATCTGACTATAAGTGTGCTGTAATAATAAGAAGCAATACAAATTCTTTCCGTTTCCCCCTTTATATTAGCAATACCTCTTATCTGTAATGTCTTAGCAGAAAAGCAACTCAGAATACACCCAATGTGTAGTTATCATGTGTGTATTTACCAAGTTATTTTCTAAATCTCTTCAATTTCCTACTTCCAAATCTTATTATGCATATACTTACCATGCTTACTTGATTAAAACCAAAACAGATAACTATTAAAAACTTCTACAACCATACTAATTTGTGTGAACTAATAAAACATTATTTAATGTGTTCTGATCACTTTGAAATCTGTGATTTAAGAAAAACATTTAAATATATGTTATCAAGTGGTTTATTCAATAAATCAGAGTGTTCATTTACTTTAAGCAAATATAATCTGGTGATTCATTTCTTATATATACCTACATACAGATTTGTCATGTGAAGGCATGAGTTCTTACATTCTAAGAATAAATATCTCACAAAGTTATGCATTCCTGCATTCAAAAAATATTTCTGAGAACCTTGTCTGATATTAATATTACAGCCCTGCTTTCTTATTTGCTTGATATCCTTTTTTTATCCTTTTAGGCTTTTTGTATATGTCTGTTTTACATAAATCCCTGTACAAAATAAATTTAGATTTTGATTAGTGAATAAATCCAAAAGCATAACATTTAAGCTGATTTACAATACTGATGTGACTGACATGCTTAGTTTCATTTTTTCATGAGATCTTAAGTTCTTTTATGTAGTATTAAGTATATCTCTGTATAATGCATTTTCTTTGCTCCATTTTGCTAATTCTGGTATTTATATTTAAAGATTTGTTTTCATTCAGATGATTGCCTATATTAATACATTTCATAATGTCCTTCGTCTCCTTTTTCAATATTTAGGAGACTGCATTATATTTTATTAGCATTGTTTAATATCCTTGACTCTCACCCATGACCTTTGCAAACATCAAATGAGGTTATTTTACTTTCACTTTTATGTTTCCTTTCTGTCACGTTATTTATTTCCACTTTTATAGAACTTATAAATTTAAATATTATTAGTTAATTTTGTTCCCACCTTTGAGTCTTATTATTGTAATTAAATATATCGGATGATGAGCATTTTCTTCACTGAAGTTTCATGAATCTAGATTTCTCAGAAAGAACTTATGACTACATTCTTGAATGTTTAATTATTCTCCTATCCTTTATAGTTGAATGATTGCTTACCTGAATTTTAAAAGTTTGCCTACATTTTTTCTTTGTGTTTTTCCAAATATTATTTCACTGTTGTCTTTTACTGGGTGTTAAGAAAGCTGATGTGGACCTGTTTTCACTTTTGTATTTTACTTTGCAAATGCCTTGGTCTCTTTGCCTGAAGGTTTTGTCATTGCTTTTCATGGGAATTTTAGGTCTAATAATTTTATCGGGACATGTCCTACATTGTCAATCACAGTAAAATTGTCTTAGTTATTGCTAAAACATTCAATATATATTGAAACTATCAACAGTGGTTTTAAATGTTACTTCTATATGCTTATTTTATATATTCTTCCTTCAGATATTTATGTAAATAATAGATTAGGGTATTCAAAATATTTTATTTATTTTTAATATTTTTAGCATAGTCTTTTGTTTTAGTTTACTTCCCCGTGTGGTGTGTGTGTGTGCGTGTGTGTGTGTGTGTGTGTGTGTGTGTGTTTCCCTCACAGTGAGACATTATTTTCTGGGTATCTTTTAAGTCTGTTTTTCTTTTGGCTTGATTTCGTGAGTTTGTTTAGTGAATGTTCTGAATTATGTTCTCACATATTAATTTTTTTTAATTTGTGATTTTTAAAATTCCCTGGTGCATTTTGTGCTTTCATGGTTGCAATCGACAGTTTAAAGGTATGTAGTTTATGCTGGAGTTCTATTTTACAGTGTTTTTCCTGTTAGCTTAATATTTTCATCATGTGTAAATTTTACCTATATTGTATTGTGATAATTTTTTATATATGGTTTGTGTGTGTGTGTAACTGTTTTGAACTTTCATTGAAAGACAGTAACAATTGTTCCTTTAATGTTGAAATATGTTTTATCAGCTTACTGAGATTCTTAATGCAAGATCAACTCTACTATTAGTAAAAGAAAGTGTATTTATTTCAATAAATACTTCAATTGAAAACCATTGTTTTCAGAACTGCTACTTTATTTCTATTTTTTTTATTTTTTACTGTAGGACTCTAAAGCCATATTATTTCTTTTCTTCTATATAAAGTCAACATGGTATGTCTCTCCTTTCCAAGTTCCTGTCCCACGCACTGCTGTCCCAAGGATGGCACCTCTGATGCCATGAACAATTGAGAACCTACTTCAATTACACAGTAGCCAGGGATTGTATTTGCAAAGCCTGGCTCCTGTTCTGATTTTCTTTCATAAACAGACTCTTATCAAAGGGATAATATCCACGCCTGCTACCACTAGAACTCCAACATGCTTTTCTTTTACCTTGCCTCACTCTGTGCTCTGTTATGGGCCCTTGAGCTTGCTCCTGTGGTTTCAGCTGTTTATCATTCTATTTACATGTAAGTGAAATTTGACTAGATTCTCTGTCCTCTTAGGAGTATGTAGAAGTGAATGATGAGTGGTTTTACTTGCCCTCTTCATTGAACTGTATAGTTTTGAAAGACATAAATTGAGGGTTGACTTATGTCATCACCATCCAAGGAAAACATCTATCCACCATTGTTAGTTGTTTCAACGTGGTCAGAGGATTGTAACAATTTTATTGAGTTAATTTATATAATTGAAAAATATATTCAAGTTAGAAAGCATGAGATGTATATTGTTTCAATACTCATGTTATCCTCTTTTAAATGCCCTGATATATACAAGTGTTTCATGATTATATATAAAACATGTTTGTTTCAGATATGACACAGTGTTTTATATTAGCTTCATATTGTGTATTGTTTATTCCTCAACTAGTAAGAGATTACCCACTGTTCTGAATAACCCCTGGTTTTCCTTTTTATACTCAAAACTTAAATTTCTCTGCTGGAGTCCCTTTTCCTTGCCTTCATTAAGTGCAAACAAAATTGATATTTTCGGTGCCACTTTATATAAATATTTCTTTTCTTTTATAATAAATAATTTTCATAGGAACAATTATGTTTAGTAATAGCAATCATTCAAAAAGGTAAGTCAAAATTTTACTATACTAATTTATTCAGCTGAATTCTAACAATATTTCTTTCTCTATGAAAAATAGAGTGCAGGCATACCACAGAGACATATAGTGTGTTAAGTTTCAGACCGCCTCAATAAAGTAAGTATCACAGTAAAGTCAAACTTTTTTTTTGTTTGCTTGGTACATAGAAAAGTTACATTTACACTATAATTTTCTTAGTATGCATATTAATGGTTTACATTATACTGTAGCAATAGCATTATATCTAAAAATCAATGTACATAATTTAAAAATACTTTATTGTTAAAGCATGATCATCTGAGTCTTCAGCAAGCCATGAAGTTTAGAATAATATAGCAAAGATTTTCTAACAATGACATACAGTATTATTTGCATTCAAAGAAATATAAACAAAGGTACAGAAATTAATCAATTTTATGTCACAGTTATGCAACTAATATTTAAGGCTACAAAAGGCATTATAAAGGCTCACAAATTTCAGGCAATTGTAAATTTAGTGCATCAAATTGTATTATCATATTTTTTGAGATTCTGCATGTAAACAAATATTCTGCAAGTGAATATATTTAAAAGTTAGTTCTGGCATTTTCTAATGTAATGAGTTGATATTCTTTGGATGTGTCCCCACCCAAATCACATCTTGAGTTGTAGTTCCTGTAATTCCCATGTATCATGGGAGGGACTCTGTGAGAGGTAATTGAATGAGGGGAGAGCGGGGAGGTGTGGAGGGGAGATGGTGGGTATTTCCCATGCTGTTCTCATGATTATGAATAAGTCTCATGAGATCTGATGGTTTTTTAAAGGGAAGTTCCCCTGCACCTGCTCTCTCTTTCCTGCCAACATGTAAGATGTGACTTTTCTACTTATTTGCTTTTGGCCATGGTTGTGAGGCCTCCCCAGCCATGTGTAACTGTGAGTCAACAGTTACCCAGTCTCAGAGATGTCTTTATTGGCAGCGCGAAACTGAACTAATACATCAATGTTTGTGTTATTGAGTGAGCAAGAATTGGAATACATATCAAAGAACCTGTAGCTCAGAATTCTTTTTATGTAACAATATGCTTCACATACCACATCAGTGATATACGAACACTACATTTCCTTCTTTAATCATAAAAATAATGTACCACACTACCTGACTTCAAAACTATCCTACAAGGCTACAGCAACAAAAACAACATGGTACTGGTACCAAAACAGTTCTACAGATCATCGGAACAGAACAGAGGCCTCAGAATTAATGCAACACACCTACATACATCTGATCTTTGACAAACCTGATAAAAACAAGCAATGGGGAAAAGAGTCCCTATTTAATAAATGGTGTTGGGAAAACTGGCTAGCCATATGTAGAAAGATGAAAGTGGATCCCTTCCTTATACCTTATACAAAAGTTAATTCCAGATGGATTAAAGATATAAATGTAAGACCTAAAACCATAAAAACCCTATAAGAAAACGTAGGCAATACCATTCAGGACATAGGCATGGCAAAGACTTCATGACTAAACACCAAAAAGAATGGCAACAAAAACCAAAATAGACAAATGAGATCTAATTAAACTAAAGAGCCTCTGCACAGCAAAAGAAACTCTCATAAGAGTGAACAGGCAACCTACAGAATGGGAGAAAATTTTGCAGTCTGCCCATCTGACAAAGGAATAATATCCAGAATCCGCAAAGAACTTAAATAAATTTACAGGAAATAAACAAACAATCCCATCAAAAAGTGCATGAAGGATATGAACAGACGCTCCTCAAAAGGAGACATTTATGGAAACAACAAACATATGAAAAGAAGCTTATCATCACTGGTCATTAGGAAAAGACAAATTAAAGCCACATTGAGATATCATCTCATGCTAGTTAATGGTGATCATTAACAAGTCAGGAGACAACAGATGCTGGAAAGAAGGTGGAGAAATAGAAATGGTTTTACACTGTTCATGGGTGTGAAAATTGGTTCAGCCATTGTGGAGGACAGTGTGGTGATTCCTCTAGAGTCTAGAACTAGAAATACCATTTGATCCAGCAATCCTATTACTGCATATACCCAAAGAATTATAAATTGTTCCAATAAAGACACATTCACACACATGGACAGTTTATTGCAGCACTGTTCTTAATAGCAAAGCCTTGGAACAAACCCAAATGCCAATCAATGATAGACTGGAAAAAGAAAATGTGGCATATATATAACATGGAATACTATGTAGCCATAAAAAATGAGTTAACGTCCTTTGCAGGGACATGAATGAAGCTGGAAACCAACATTCTCAACACACTCACACAAGAACAGAAAACAAAACACTGCATGTCCTCACTCATAAGTAGGTGTTGAACAATGAGAGCACAAGGACACAGGAAGGTAAACATCACACATTCAGGCCTGTCAGGGTGTGGGGGACTAGGGGAGGCATAATGTTAGAAGAAATACCTAATGTAGATGATGGGGTGATGAATGTAGCCAACCACCACGGCACGTGTATTCCTAAGTAACTTGCATGATATGCACATGTACCACTGAACTTAAAGGGCAATAAATACATAATGTCCCATAATAAAACCTAAAGGAATACTCTGAGAATGCATTTATACATTTATATGTATGTATATACCAATATATGTACACCATGAAGAAAATTAAAAGTTAGCCAATTAAAAAATTTATTTGCCATGTTTAGAAGTTTGTGGAAAATAAGATTGTCTTTCATTCACTGTCAATCAGCATGCCTTTGATTTTTTTCCAATACAAAAAGTGGAAACTGAATTAGGTACGTACATTTATACATTGAGGGTTTGGAACTACATGTGTAAAGTTATTAACTTTATTAACAATGTTTGAGGAAATAAAAAAGGATGAAAAGCTGAGTTGGTTCTAAATAAAAAGAACCAATGATATAAGCAATTTTGCCTAGCCAGTTAAGTAAATTTAACCAAGTATCTTACTGTCTTTGAATTCTATCTTCTGAAGTATTAAATCAGTATTTCTTTCATTGCAAATGAACGATTTACTGAGCATCTTTTCAAAGTAAAGTACTTCAGTGTGTTATAAAGATGAGTCAAAGATGGTGTCAGTATATTAGCACCTAAGTTGTTTACTTCTTCACAGCATGCTGAGACCTGTTCACTCGAAAGTTTGCTAGTGCCAAACTCTAAATTTTATAAATCTAATGTTTCTTGTGTTTTAATGGCTTCAGAAATGTTTTCCCAGCAAAGAAAAAACTATTCATTTCTATATTAATTTTTATAAAGATGTAATCTCCTAGTCTATTTGGGCTGCTACAGCAAAATGCCACAAAAAGATTGGTTCATAAACAACAAATAAGCGGATTTTTAGCATATTTGTCCTCACAAAACTGTGCCCAATATCTACTAGCTGTGGAAAGCCATTTCTGCTGTTTAGAGCCCTCTGATGCAGAGACAATCTATCGTGCTATTGGGGAATATTATCAAGATATGTATGTCCCCTCTCCAATACCCCTTTCCTCGGGAGTTCACTGGCCCTTCTCTTCTAGATGTTCCCCAACCTCAGGCTTTGGGGGACATGCAAACCAAAAAATCCTCCAATAAAGTGTGTGTGTGCTGCTGCCACCACATGATCGTGGCTTTTTCTTTGTTCAGCTCTGAAATGACTCAGGAATCCTGCTACTAATAGAGCCTTTATTAATGTCACTGGGGTTGACGAGATTACCATTTTAATTTTACTATTGAAAGATAGTTGACATTAAAAAAAAAAAAAAGCTGTGCATAGTTTGGAGATAAGTGAAACCTGGGAATCCAACACCACAATGCTAAACTGACAGAAGCATAACAGAATTGTGGATTCCAGAGGCTGGCGGTGGGATGAGGAGTGAGTAGCAGGGAGGTTTTGGCTAGAAGGTGCAAAGTTTGAGTTATAGAAGACGAATGAAACATTATATTTAAGTTATCTTCAAACTAGATACATATTTTTGTTCTTAAAGTTAACGTTTGTTGAGTGTTGGCTTTCTGATTATCACTGCAATATATACGGTCAGTCTATAAAGTTTAGAAATTCCAATATATAAGCATAAAAAATACCTATTACTATGTTATTCAGACTGAGACACAGTGCTAGTCATGAGACACGTAAAATAACAACTGCGTTAAAAATCTCACTTTGACACATGTAGCAAATGCTTGTCCAATTACATGATGGTATTTCAGTCTGCCACAAAGAAGCAAACATTCATTTTCCAGGTCTTTGCCAGTATTGACAATTATTAACAGAAACAAAAAAGGGAGCTTTTTAGTTAAAATGGGATATCATTTTATCAAACATTTTATTACTATCTAGTAAAACATATTGCAACATTTTTTTTTTTTTTGCTGAGAATGATCATCTGGCCCTTTCTGGTCATCATTTAATGCCTCCAGTTCCGTGTTAATACCTAACACTTTTCAGAAACTTGATTATTTAAAAGTGCTATGGGACATGACTTCAATTAATTACCCAAATTAACCAATATGGTAGAAATCTAAGGTGGCAGCTCAGGCCACAAACACCATTTCACGATACTACTACATGATAAAGGGCTTGACAACAGTCACTTACTTGTTCAAGGAGTAGACCTATGTTTTTCCAACTTTGCAGCTACAAAAAGCCCGCAGCCAAAGAGTCAGGTTGTCTCACTATATATAAGTAATAATATGGGGGAATATGGAATAATACATATATTAGATATAATATTATTTGTAATATATCTGGAGTAATTACCATAAAACACCATTTCCAGTAAAATATACATAGAAATTAAAATAAAGTTGATATTTAAGTTCCTTTCTAACAATGACTCCATTAATTTTACAACTGCTAAAGTCTTCTCTTCATTGTTATAATATAGACATGCAATTGTTACCATAGGAATCAGTTAACTTGTCTTTTACATTTCATTGCTTAAGTGCTAAATGGAGTTTCCCAGGCAAACACTGTCTTTTGCTGTCAATATCTGGCTCCAAGTTACGTTTGCAGCACAAAGCATTTGAATTGACTGTTACAGTGTAAGATTTCTTGCAGCCTTGTCTTTTATACAGTTGCTATCCTGTGGAAAAGCAAAAGCCATACACCACAGTAAGAAGGAAGCCTTCTGTGTCAAATGCTTATGTTCTGTTGAAGATTACAGAATATATATCCACTACTTATGTGACATTATAATACCTTATCTTTCTTCTTATCATTAATAATATTGAACTTAACTATCCCTAATGTAAAAGTAAATGAATTACCATAGAAATATGTGCTTCTTATGAAACTGTAGAAAAGTTTTTCTAGTTTACTCTATATTTAAATACATTACATTTTTAAAAGTACAATGATATAAAACACAAATGTGGTATAAGAATAACTTTCCACTAGAAATCTCCTCTCTTCAAGCTTCAATCTATAGATGATGCATACAGCTAGAAATATGCTGAAAATTCCTAATATAATCAATGAATTTTTTCTTTTAATCAGAATTATTACACAAAACAATTCAAAATAACATATGTTATACAAATAGATTACACATTGGATTTTTAATCTTGTACACATAGTTTACTGGCAGTATGATAGCTAGAGATTTATTTAAGAAGTGATTATTGCTAATTGAAAACTTTTTGCAATACCTCACCATTTTGACTTGTAATATAGTCAACATTGGCAATTTTTTGATATTATCCACAGAGACTAGTTTATAATAACAAATGTCAGTTATTATATAAAGCATAAAGCAATATTTACATGCCTTAAAACTTGAGCATAATGGATTAGACAAGTAAAATAATGACAAATTCTTTAATTTTTATGCAAAAGTGAGATTTCTGAGCCTTAATAAAAATAGAACTTGAACTCCTGGGTTCAAATGATTCTTCTGCTTCAGCCTCCTGAGTAGCTGGGATTACAGGCACCTACCACTATGGCCAGCTAATTTTGGTATTTTTAGTAGAGATGGGATTTCACCATGTTGGCCAGACTGGTCTTGAACTCCTGACTCAAGTGATCCACCTGCCTTAGCCTCCCAAAGTGCTGGGATTACAGACATGTCACCACACCCAGCCTAAATTATTATTCTTAGAAAATAAATTTTAATGTGTACCATACTGGAAGAAATTTGGTAAATGAAAATTAACTTATAAAATTGATAGATGGATTTTATCTAAGAGGAATAAATGTCTATCTAACACTGTGGCACTAAAACAAATTATATTATACTTAAATTATTTAATAAATAAGATGCATATATTTTAGGTTTCTCATAAAGATACAGCAACTACTTTTCAGAAAACATTTTATTCAATTTGATAAGAAAAATGTGAAGCAAGTTTTAATAGAGTAAGGATAGAAGAAATATTTTAATTCATAGTTTAGAGAATCACAGAAGTTAAAATTATTTTATGAAGGAAATATAAATAGCATTTTTTATTTGAATTCTAACTTAAGCATAAAGAATGCTAGGTATCTAAATTTTTATAAAAATAATAAAATATGCTCCTTTTATAGTTTTAACTAAGGAAAGAAAAACAGTTTAGAGGGTAAAACAGTTATAGAGACATAGATGGTGACTCAGACTGAAAAATGAGAGACCATCAAATTAGTAAATAAAATAATTTAGCAATAGACTTATAACGTCACATTCAATATAACCATGCAGCAAAGAAAAGAAAATATGTTTGTTTTGTTTTTAAACCAAGGAGCAATTTTTACAAAGAAACATGGCAGGTAATACTTGGTCTATGGAAATTTCACCAGAAGCAGAAGAAATGCATGGGTTACATCAGACGAAGTGTCAACATTAGTTAGTTCTTATCAAAAAAAAAAAAAAAAAAAAAGTACATGGAAGCATTACAAATAAGAGTGAACATTAATCTAAACTGCACATAATGACTACTAGACTAATTTATTCACAAAGGATCACACAAGCAGTGAAATTCAAAGATAAAGCAGAATGCCTGCCAGACACCAAGCTGTTATTAGAAGTGGCAGACATGCAGTGTGTGATTAAAGAAGCAGTAATAGTTGAAATAATTTACTGTGAAAATTTCAGTTACCTGCACTTTCTTCCAGTCTGTTAGTAACTGTTTCTAGCAGAACAAAGTCTTAGAATAGGGGACATGTAAAATTCACTGGTTCTTTACAGACAGCAAACCAAAGATATGAGAGAGACTTTTGACACAAACAAATGTAACATTTTATAAACTGACATCTCTATATTGTACATTTTTTCCACTTATGCTTTTGAGATCTTTTACATCTGTGCCAGTTAAAAGGATTATCATCCTTGGTAAAATATTTTTCCTCGTTTCAAAACGTACATAGATCTAGTTTTATACGGCCCACAGAACAGACGTCTATGACCAATAATTTCAACTATCTTGAAAAATAAATAAAAAATGAAATTGACTGAATGCCAAACACAAAGTCTCAAAGTAAATTGCATATTTTAAAAACTTGAGGTTCATTTTTATGCCATAAATATTTATAATTTGAGGTGAAAAAACAATTGTAACCTGTAAAACACATTATTTATTGTGATAGTTAATTTTATGTGTTAATTTGGTTGAGACATGGGATGACTAGATAGCTGGCCTTATTTCTGATTTTATCTGTGAGGATGTTTCCAAGAGAGATTTGTATGTGAATTGTACTTAGGAAAGCAGAGAGTTCTCCCAAATGTGGATGAGTGTGATGGTTAATACTGAGTGTCAATTTGATTGGATTGAAAGATGCAAAGAATTGTTCCTGGGTGTGTTTGTGAGGGTGTTGCCAAAGGAGATGAACATTTGAGTCAGTGTACAAGCAGACTCATCCTCAATCTGTGTGAGTGCCGTCTAATCAGCTGCTAACTTGGCTAGAATAAAGCAGGTAGAAGAAAATGGAATAGGGAGACTTGCTGAGTCATCAGGCCTTCATCTTTCACCTGGGCTGGATGCTTCCTGCCTTCGAACATCAGACTCCAAGTTCTTGAGCTTTTGGACTCTTGAACTTAACCTGTGATTTGCCAGGGGCTCTTGGGTCTTGGGCCACAGACTGAAGGCTGCACTGTTGGCTTCCCGACTTTTGAGGGTTTGAGATGCGAACTGGCTTCCTTGCTCCTCAGCTTGGGGAAGGCCTATTATAGGATTTCACCTTTTGATGGTGAGTCAATTCTCCTAATAAACTTCCCTTTATATATACATATATCTTATTAGTTCTGTCCCTTTAGAGAATCCTAATACAATGGGTATCATCCAATTTTCTGAGGGCATGAACAGAACAAAAAAAGGTGAAGAGAGTTTGAGTTTTATTTCTATCTGACTATACTGGTACATCAATCTTTTGCTCTCCTTCTGCATTCCAGAACAGATCTGCAGATTGAGACTAAAATTTACACCATTGGTTCTCCAGCTCTTAAGTCTTCAAATTACACCACAGGGTTTTCTGGGTCTACAGGTTACAAACAGCAGATCATGGGAATTCTCAGCATCAAAATTGTGTGAATCAATATCTTCATAATAAATATCGCATGCCTACATCCTATTGATTCTGTTTCCCTATAAAACTCTGACTAATCTATTTACTAAAGTAACCTTAAATCATATTAGATATTTAGGTAACTCAAAGTAGCATAGAGAACCAATTCCATTCATTGAGAAAAGAACAGTATTTTCAGCAGATGTGTTAGGAAATCTAGACATACTCATACAAAAGAGAATGAAGCTGGACCCTTACTTTGCACAGTATACAAAATTTAACTGAAAATTGAGCTGAAACTCTTAAAGATGATAAAAGGGAAAAATTTCATAAAGTTAAATTTGGCAATCACTTCTAAGATATAAAACTAAAAGCAAAGGCTAAAAAAGAAAAGAAATTAGATTTTAGCAAAATTTAAACTTTTGTGCATCTAAGAACACTATGGATAGAGTGTAAATGTAATCCACGAAATGGGAGAATACTTGAAAATTATATATTGGATGGGAGATTAATATCCAGAATATATAAAGATCCCCTATAACACAACAAAAATAACCAAATGAATTTTAAAATCAGCAAAAAACTTGAATTGACATTTCTCCAAAGAAGATCTACAAATGGCAAATAAACACATACAAAAATGTTCTGTATCACTGATCACTGAGGACATTCAAATCAATTTCATGACAAGATACCAATTCACACTCATTAGTATAGCTGTTATAAACAAGATAAAACAAAACAGATCGTATATGTTGGTGAGGATATAAAGAAATTGGAACACTTGTACACGGCTTGTGAAAATGTAGAATGAAACAGCTACTGTAGAAAATGGTATGGCAGTTTCTTAAAAATTGAAACTTAGAGCTATCGTATAATCTGTTTATTTTATATTGGAGTATATACTCAAAGACTTGAACAGGAATGCCTGTATGTATATCCACGTTTCATGTATAACAATGTTTATAGGAGCATTATTTACAGTAGCCAAATATGAAAGTAATGTGAGGGTTCATCAGTGGATAATTGAATAGACAAGATGTATTATATACATACAATGAAATTTTTTTTCAGCAAGGAAAAGAAAGGAAAATTTAACATATATTACAGTATGAATGAATCTTGAACCATTATGCTAAGAGAAATAAGCCAGCCACAAAAGACCAACTTGCATAACTCAACTTATATGAGCTACCTTGAGTGGTGAAGTTTATAGAAGCAACAGTAAAATATTGGTATCCAGGTGCCTGGGGAGGAAGAAATGAAAGGTAATTTTTTTAATGGATCTGGATTTCAGCATAAGAGATGCAAATAAGTCCCAAAGATGAATAGTAGTAATGGTGTATGACAATGTGGATGTAGTTATTACCACTAACTGTAGTCATGAAAAAGATTACAATAATAAATTTTGTTATGCATATTTTACCACAATAAAAAATTTAAGAAATAAGGCATTGATTATATCATTGTGTTGATGAACTTACCTTGTATAAATAAGTAACATTTTTAGAAGAATGCATACAAGGGAAAAATGTGTATAGGATCGAGTTGTCATATACTAGTAAAATTACGTTAGTATTAATCAGAACTAGATTCCTTTATTGTAAGGTATAAAGTGAAATGTCCAGGCTGAGAATCAATACTTATGTACACACTCAAAAACCAAACCAGAAAAAAAAAAAAAAAAAGCTTCAAAAGTAAATTAAAACAAGAAAAAGGTAATTACAATTCTATGTTAGAAAAAATATATTTAACAGAAGGCATAAATTAAGAAGTAGAGGGGAAAGGGACATAAGGAATATAGAAAATAAATAATAGGTGAAAATCTTATCAGTAATTACATTAAACCTAAATAAATTAAACATTCTGATTTTCAGTTGGAGATACTCGAAGAATGGATAAAAATTCTATGATCAATCTATAGGTTGTCTACCAAAGACACATTTTAGGTTTTCCGATACAAATAAGTTGGAAAAAAAAAAAAAGAATAAGAAAAGATGTACAATGTAAACAATAAAAATAACAGCTAAGATTGCTATGCTAATATTACACAATATAGACTTTAAACATAAATGAGTAACTAGAGACAAATAAGTTTACAATAATAAAAGCATTAATCCATTAATAAGACACATCAATAATAAAACCTTACATATATCGTAAAAGACTCTCAAAATACATGGAAGCAAGAAATAACAGGCCAAAGAGAATGAATAGACAAATCATAATTGGAGTTATTTATACTGTTTCTAAAATGAATAAAGCTGCTACACAAAACATCAACAAGAAAATAATTACCTGAACAACACTATAAACCCACTATGTACCACTGTCAAACAGTTCATGAATAATTAACACAACTCCTACAAAAACTCTTTCAAAAATTTAGAAGAAAAAAGATTCCCCTCCAACTTATGAGAACAGAATTACCCTAATTTCAAAACCAGACAGTGGCAGAATATAAAAAAAGAAATTACAGAAAACTATATCTAACAAATATAGGAACAAAAATTATGATAAAATATTTGCAAAAAATGCAAATCTATGACAAAAAGAAGCATACACCCTGATCAACGAGTTTTACTTCTGGAAGGCAAAATTTAATATTCAATAATTAATCACTGGACCTGGAGTTGTGGCTCATGCCTGTAATCCCAGCACTTTAGGAGGCCAAGGAGGGTGTGTCACCTGAGGTCAGGAGTTTGAGACCAGCCTGGCCAACGTGGTGAAATCCCATTTCTACTAAAAATACAAAAAATAGCCAGGCATGTTGGTGGGGCCTGTAATCCCAGCTACTTAAGAGGCTGAGGCAGGAGGATAGCTTGAACCCAGGAGGTGGAGGTTGCAGTGAGCCGAGATCACACCATTGCACTTCAGTCTAGGTGACAGAGCGAGACTCCTTCCCAAAACAAAACAAAAAACAAAATTAATCACCATAATATTCTATATTAAAAGAAAAAAGAAAAAATACATGCAGGTCTCAAGATATACAAGCAAGATATTTAAAAAAAAAATCATGAAAATACAGGAGTTGGACAGAGCAGGTCAAAACTGAACATGAGTAGCTGTGAAAAATATTCACCCATTACCATATTTAATTGTAAGACATGGAATACCATGGAAAGGCAATAACTTTCACTCTCAGAGCTTCCATTCAACAATGTGCTAAAGGTCTTATGTAGAGCATTTAGGTAAGAAAAAAAGTAAAAGGCATCCTGATCAGACATGAGAAACTAAAACTATTAGCAGTTGACATGATCTTGTATATACACAATATAAGGAATTTGCTAATACTATTATAATCAAGAAGTGAGTTCAGGAATTTTTCAGAATACAATATCAATGTACAAAAAATCAACTGTAGTTCTAGATACCAGTAAGTGGACAGTCTGAAAATAAAATTAAAAAATGATTTTATTTACAAGAGCATCAGCAAAACTAGGAATAGATTCAACAAAAGAATTACAAGGCTCATATAATGAACTACAAAACATTCTTGAAAAAATTAAAGAACTAAACAAATGGGAAAACATGCACATCTTGCATTAAAATACTTCTTGAAAAATATTGAGAGTAGATTTTGTGTTCTCATCACAATAATTATAACTTTGTGAATTAATGTATATGGTAATTAGCTAAATTTAGCCATTCCATAATGTGTGTCTACATATTTTTAAACATCATATTGCACACAAGGTATGTATACAATTTTATCTGTCAATTTAAAAAGTAAAATAAAAAGTAAAAAGAAAGAATACAGTTAAGTGGGCAATACTCCTGAAACTTTCCACAGATTCAACATAATGGTTATGAAAATCTTAACTGCATTTTTTTAAAGAAATTGGCAGCTAATCATAAAATTGATATATATATACAAGGGATTCAGAATAAGTAAAACCATTTTTTAAAAATGTTAGAGGATTCATATTTTTTAATTTCTGAGTTTATTAGAAATCCAAAATATTTATGGCAGTGCTACATGACATAAGTAGAGACATATAGATTAAGAGGACATAACTGAAAATTCATAAATAAACTTTAAATTTATGACCAGTAATTTTCAATATGGGTATCATGACATGTCAATGTGAAAAAAACAGTCTTTACAACAAATGGTACGGGTACACTGCCTATCAATGGGTAAAATAATGTATGAGGCCTCTGTTCCTCATACCAGAAATTAACTCAAATTAGATTTAGACTTACATACATAACCTAAAATTATAAACCAATTATGAGACAACATACATTCAATCTTTCTGGTGGGTGTTGGGTAAGGCAATCATTCTTCAATGTGTAAAAACCATGAGTGACAAAAGATAAAGCAGATAAATTAAATAAATACCAGGTAAAGGATAAAGTAGATAAATACCAGAAATTAACTCCAAGTAGATTTAGATTTACATACATAACCTAAAATTATAAATCAATTTTGAGAGAAATACATTAAATCTTCCAGGTGGGTGTTGGGTAAGGTAATCATTCTTCAATGTATGAAAACCTTGAGTGACGAAAGATAAAGTAGATAAATTGAATTTCCTTCAAATTGAAAGCGTTTGTACTTCAAAGAAAACCTTCAAAATGAAAGAAAAGATTAGCAAATTGTAGCTCTAATGAACAATCTAAAAGTCAAATATTACAAAAAAGACTTTACAATTCAGTAATATGATAAATAACACAAAAATGACAATTTAAATTAACAATTTTCTAAAGAAGGTAACAAATTAATAAGTACAAAAAGGATACTCAACTTCATTAGTCATTAGAATAATGTGAGCCAAAATAAGAAGGTTTAGTTATTTATTATTTACTTGTTACCTCCAGCAAATCACTAAAATGAAAAAGGCAAACAATGACAAGTATCAGCAAAGATGTAGAAAAATGAATTGAGCGAACACAAACTCTCATTCATTGACGGTATGTGAAATGGTACAACCTCTTTGGAAGACAGTTTTTCAGTTCCTCACATTGACTACGTGTAATAGAGTTACCACACAGCCAGTTCCACTCCTAGTTACAGAACCAAAAGAACTAACTAAAAATCCGTGTTCACAAAAAAATTACACATTAATGATCATAGCAGCATTACTCACAATAGCCAGAAAATATTAAAAATCCACATGTCCATTGACTGACTAATGCATAAATGAAATGTGGCATATCCACACAGTGAAATATTATTTGGCTATAAAGAGGAATCAAGCACCCACACAGATAGAACATGAATGAACCTTGAGAATATCATGTTAAATGAGGTAAGCCAGGTATAAAAGGCCATATACTGTATGATTTCATTTATGGGTATTGTCTAGAAAAGGACCCTGGAGTTCAGATTCTCTCTCTTCCCAATTCTTTTTGTCTCACCTTTCACAAGTCTTCCATCCTGCATGCGACGTTTCAGAGTCTGTTTCCCAGGTTACCCAACTTTCTGATTAATTTACCCTTTCAAGATAAATAAATAAGAAGTATGCTCATAATTTATACAGTAAAGTAGCCCATTACCTTTGTTTGTAATTTAATCACAGAAATAAGACAATAAGTTAATGTACAGCACTGTATGGCACATGACAGTGAAAATACAATGGTATTAAATATAAGTAGTTTCAGTGCATACAAAATTGGAAATACTCTCATTTATGACTCAGCAAACATTAGTGGTAGAAAAATTAAAAAGAAGAAAAAGACAAAGGAAGAAATATTGAATGCGAAGAAAACTAATGGAAGATGACCGAGAGGCTATGTGGGAAAGGAGAAAGCAAAGAAAGGAAGGGAGGAAAGAAAGAAGGAAAGACGGGATGGAAGGGAAGATAGGAAGAAAAATAGGTAAATGCAAATTATTCCCAGACTTTATTTTGGTTTGATTTAGTTTGGTGTTTGGCTCAGGTTAATTTTTTCCTCTCCTTGTTAATTAGGCACCAGCAGAAAGACAATGATTATATCCCCAGGCATGTGAATAAATAATTAAGGAAATAATGTAAGTATAAGAATGTCACGTAGCTAAAAGACTGATTAGATTAATTTGCTACACAGCAACAAATCCACAAGATTTGGGTTATTATTTCTATAAGCCAAAAACCATTATAACATTATTTTTCAATACATTAATGTCTAACTTCTTTAGGCTGAAAATGTCATTTGAGCAAATATATACCTCTTGAGAGAATTACAGGAGAGTGAAGTGGGCTTAGAAGAATTTACCTCAAGTCCTATGTTCACGTTTCAGTAAATTATTTCTTTATAATAAGAAAGTGAATAAAACAAACAAAAAAAAAGAATAGAAAAGGAAATAGATAAGTACCTGAAAATTTTGGAGGGATAGTCAATTACCTCAAATTTTAATTGTGTGATGTGAAACTTGTTAGGAGAGCTTTCTAAGCAGAAGTGAACACTTTTCTAATGATTTCATATTCAATGAAATAAACAGTCCTAAAATTTGTCCTGTGACTGTGAGTACTTTTTTTTTTTTTTTGAGACGGAGTCTCACTCTGTTGTTTAGGCTGGCATGCATTCACTGGTGCAATCTTGGCTCAAGGCAACCTCTGCCTCCCGGGGTTCAAGCTATGCTCCTGCCTCAGCCTCCCGAGTAGCTGGGACTTCAGGGATATGCCACCACATCCGACTAATTTTTGTATTTTTTAGTAGAGACAGGGTTTCACCATGTTAGTCAGGATTCTCTGCATCTCCTGACCTCATGATCTGCCCATCCCGGTCTCCCAAAGTGCTAGGATTACAGGGGTAAGGCATTGCACCTGGCATGTACTTTTTATAAAAGCAGTGTTGCCTCTTTCTGGGATGGTGCATTACATGAGTGTAAGATTTGTTTTTGCTAGTTTTGTACTTTGACCTAGACATGTGGACCATGTTTTACCAATATCATAAATTTAGTGCTCAAACATTGCTAAGAGATAATTTCTACCTTAATTAGCAATATGAAATGAAAACAGGCTCAGAGAATTTTTGTTGGCAATGGTCTTGACTATCATACCTTTAATCTCATTTTTTCATTGATTATTGAAAGAACATTTTAGCCTGATAATTCCCACTATGAAAAAAAATATACACAAATGAAACAACATATGAAACTATAATCAGTTATTCATGTGGCAATCTGTAGATATTTTTAAACAAATGTTTGGGTCTCTTCACCTCCTGAAACATCTTTGTGCTCTGTGCTGTAAACTGGCCTACTTGCCAGCCAGTGCCATACAGTTTATTTGTTGTCATTTGTTTTGTTTTATTTTTGAGATGGAGTCTCACTCTGTCACTCAGGCTGGAGTGCAGTGGCACAATCTTGGCGCACTGCAACCTCCACCTCCCAAGTTCAAGTGAATCTCCTGCCTAAGCTTCTCGAATAGCTGGGACTACAGGCGCGTACCACCACACCCAGTGAATTACGATGATTATTATTTTTTTGTATATTACTAGAGATTAGCCAGGCTGGTCTCAAATTTTTGACCTCAAGTGATCCGCTTGCAAAAGCCTCCCAATGTTCTGAGTGTCATACAATTTTAAGTTCTCATATTGTTCATGTCCCTGAGTGCCCCTCTTGTCCTCGTACACACACTTTCAAGTTTGTTAATGCAACTCTTTGAGCATAGCCTAAATCCGGACATAGTATATTTGTTGTGACTGAAATATCATAGAACATAGATAAAATGTTTATCCAAATCCTGCAACACAGAGCCTGAGAAAAATGTGGGCACAGGGAGAAATCTGTACTTGAATTACAATCTAAGCTTAAAATGATTGCAATATTATATGTCAGATAAAAATAAGGTATTCTTTTATTTAACTTATTTAAATGTTTAATTATGTCAGAACTTGAAAATCATATATCCTGCTTCTTCACAAAAGTGCTGTAAGATTCTTCTGCTCGTGTGTCTCAGGCAGCTGCGGCTGTGGATTCACACTGCCACTCTAGGAATCTGCTATTGTAATCTGGCTGAGGTACATGTTGAGCCTCTGGGATCCCACCAGAACTGCCTCAGTGCAATATATTCTTTATAATTGGTGGATATGTTGTGACAGGAGCAGCTGAATTATTCCATTATTCCTTAACAGCTTTCTCTAAAAGGCTGATCTTGCACCTGATGACATTACTGACAGTCAAGGAAAAAGATCTGTTCTCTTGATAGTATGTAGCCTATGTGTCCCTCGCCTGTACTGGGGTATTCTGGCTTAGCAATTCTGAATAGTGTTAATCTTCAAAGTCCAAAGTCTCTGCAAGTATAGTGAGTGTAGCTTGTTTCATTACTCAAGAATGAGTACTTTACATCTCAAAATGACAGCAAACTTTTATTGAGCATAGTGTTAAGACTGTTTTAAGTGCTTTCAATGAAATTCTTTCTATAATGTTTGCGTAACTTTATAAAGTAACATGGTGGCCACAAGAGTGCACCTCATAAACTCCCAACTACAGAGAGCATAGTTGATTCAAGGCCTACATGCTGCAATTTGAAAAACGTCTCTGAAAATTATGTTAGGTCTTCATTTGTTTAGGCTGCTCCTGGCATTGAGTCCAGCCAGGATACTACTGCAGACCCATTACTGGGAGACTTCAGATACCCCTGACAGCTGCCTTTGACTTGAAGACTCACCAATGGCCTTGTGGCAATTTTCTACATTGCATAGAAGTTAATAGACCTTCTGCCCAATCTATTTTAATTTTTTTCTTCTCTCAGTGCCGTCATTTAATTGTTTAGATGACTGCCCCAGAAAACTTACATTTTCTTTCTAACTTCCTTGCATGTTTAAATCATTGTGGTATCTGCCTCTTTGATTCATTAAACCAGTACAAGCATATACTACTTTTAGTCCAAATTTTACAACATAGTGGAAGTTAAGATACATAATTTGTCCAAGATCACTGACTTAGGAAGTTACAGGTCTGGATCTGCATCAAATCTTCTAAAGTAGACACTTCTTAGGTCTGATCAATTTACTCATTACAATAATAAATTCTGGAAAAGAGTACATGTTAGTTAAACCTCAGAATCTCAACACAGATTGAAAGCTTTTTCATCTCTTACATTGGGTTAGGGCTTTCAGTGATCACATGTAGACAGGAAGAAGTCATGTTTGTAAAAGGAATCTGTAATTTTAAACTATTGAATACAGTGCATATATATTCATTTAGGCTTATTTAAAATAGGTGTGTCTTCAAGTATTTATTTATTGATTGACTGATTATTAAAATTTAAGTTGTGGGGTACACAACGTGCGGGATTGTTACATAGGTATACACATGCCATGGTTTTTTGCTGCATCCATCTCTAGTCATCTTCATTAGGTATTTCTCCTAATGTTGTCCCTCCCCAATCCCCCACCCTCTGCTGTCCCTCCCCTGGTCCCCCTGCCCCTCAGCAGACCCCAGTGTATAATGTTTCCTTTCCCATGTTTATGTGTTCTCATTGTTTAACACCCACTTATGAGTGAGAAAATGCGGTGTTTTATTTAAACATCCCTTTAAAACACTTGAATTTCAACCCTATTTAGTCAATATATCTTTTAAACAAATTTATAATTTACAAGATATTTAAAATTTCTGCTCATTGTTGAACTTTTCTTTTTAACTGAAATAGCATCTATTCTTTTCTTTTTAAAATATTTATTTTAAATAATTATTAATATTTTGAAAAAAGGTCTCCCTCTGTTACCCAACTTGCAGTGCGGTGGTGAGATCATAGCTCACTGCTGTCTTGACCACCAGGGGCCATACAGTCCACCCACCTCAACCTCTCAAGTAGCTGAAACCACAGGTATGTGCCACCATGCCTGGCTAATTTTTAAATTTTATTTATTTATTTTTTTAAGAGAGTGGTCCTCCTGTGTTGTCCGGACAAGTCTCAAACTCCTGAGCTCATGTGATTCTTCTACCTCAGCCACCCAAAATGCTGGAATTACAGCCACTCAGACCAGCTGTTCTATTCCTTTTGGTTACTGAATTAAAAGAAAGATGAACTTAATAGGGTGCTCACCCAATGCATACTAAAAATGTACACATGGTTGTAATATAATAAGTACTTTCCTTACCCAAGATAGTCAACTTCAAAAAAAAAGAAGCAACTTTTATTATGAGTTTTTGCTTACTAAAGCATGTTCTGAGAACCACAGAATTATGGTAATGTCAGTGATTCCAGAGGAACCATACAAGGGGTATTGTGTTTTAACTGAATATTCTTTAGATCAGTTGTACTAATAACACATCTCAGATCCCTCTGCAAACATTTTTTATGGGTACTACGCTATAGGAACATTTGTTTTATATTGCTTCTTCCGACTAGCATTCCTCCAAATAACTTGAGAAATATTGCTCTAAACTAGAGTGCAAATTTTAAATAAGATCATATGCACATTGAAAAGAAATATTTACAGATTTTAAATGAGAATATATGCGCTTTGAAAAGAAACATTTAACTTTTATTTTTCAGTATTGACAACTGTTTATATTAATTATACTGAATTGTAAAATCAATACTATTTTTTTAAATAAATAAAATGGTACTCAGACTAAGGGATTCAGGATCTGGGAACTACATTAAATACTTACCGGATAAGTGAGGATTACAGCAAGGATAATTGGAGACATTAGCCATTTCTCTGGCAAGATCTGATTGAGACCTGAAAATAAACAATAGGTTTTTGGTTTCTTTTATCTTCAATGTTTAATCACTTTAACAAATTTTGTAATTACCTTAAGTTTAATACTGGAAAACAAAAACAAATACAAGAAACAAAAATAAAGTGTAGGGAGAAAACCTAAGAGCTATTCACAAAAACTCTCATTAGTAGGCTGAATAAATAACTCATAGTAAACTTTTATAAAACATCTTCTTATGCATTGACATTAACTTTGGATTCTCTGACATGGTAGTGCTCTTTTGAAAAAATGTTCCAATATTTATTTACAGTTGATTGCCATTTTATTGCTTTGATGTATTTTTGTCTTTATTCACGGGTGGATGATCTGAGTTACTTGGAGACCAATAGTGTTCGCTTTTGTACTCCTCAGCACTTAAAACATGCAAGCATATCTGAGTCCATTAGCAAGCTTCAATTTATGGCTTCTGAGATTGTAATATTTTCAACAAATGATATTGGATAAAAATCTGTAAATTTACATAATGGAATCCATAAATGTAATAGATTAACTACATTAATGTATTTGTTGTAGTAATTTGATTTTTTTTGTAGATGAAAAATGTTTTTAATTTTCTTTCAAAAGATATTAATCATGTTGACTTTGTGGCTAAATATACTGTCAGATCTATTTACCACTGAAGATAAAAATGTCTTATATTTCAGACTCAAAGATAAACAATTTCATAAGTATTTCTAAATGATTGCTTTGAATATAAACAGATATAGAGTATATAAAATATATCAACAGGAAGTAAAATAAATGGCCATACTGCATTATTTTGTAACAACTGAAACAGAAAGTAAAATAATGATAAATCCCAAATGAAAATATAATACATATACACAGTCTTAGAAGAGCATTTCTGGCCATATATGTTTTACATATGCAAAAAAAAAGTAAATTAAATGGTAGAAGAGAATATTTTTAATAAATGAAGTTGAAAAATAAAAATATATTCGTTTTATTGCTATCTAGTTTCGAATAGTTCATAATCACATTTCATTTGAAACTATATTAATTTCATTTTAGTTATCTGAATATATGTATGCTATATATACACACATATGTGTATACATATATATACACACATATGTGTATACATATATATACACACATATATGTGTATACATATATATACACACATATATGTGTATACATATATATACACAAGTTGAAAATAGTTGCATTAGGTTGAAAAATAGTTGAAATATATAAACACATCTATATATGTATACATATATATACACGAGGTTGAAAAATAATTTATTGGCTTTATTGCTATCTAGTTTTGCAATAGTCTATCTGTGTCGTAATTACATTTCATTTGAAACTATATTAATTTAATTTCAGTTATCTGAATATATATATATACTATATATATGCACAGTATATATGTGTATATATATATATAACTTTGAGTTTATAAATGCCTAATTAAACATGTAAGGTTACTTCTCTGTTGGTCAGCATTTAAAAATTAGAAAATAATCTAAAAGTAAAATTAAAATGAAACAATGCAGACAAAGAAGGTGAGGCAGCAGCATATACAAACAGGAGGTTCTGCATGGCATACAAAGAATTAAAATTTCACGATAAAATTCAATGGAGCTGAGAAAAACACAAGCACATTTGGATGAAAATGAGAATCTCAAAAATATGTCAACTTTTTCCTAGCATGACTCCAAATATGGGGTGTTGGAAGTTAGGGAGTGTGGACAATATAAATAATTAATTACAGAACAGTAGAACAGCTTTAGTGGACCAGTGCTCTCAAAGTGTTTGCTGACATAAATACATAAAAGCTATTTTGGGTAGAATTTATAACAAAATCATGCTGACAATAAAGAATATAATAGTTTCCAAGGTAACTCAAAGCTCTATTGGAGAGAAGAAGCTTATAATTCGAAATGCACACTAAAAATACAAATACATAGAAACAAATAATATGTATTTATTTTCTATTGTTGAAAAATTAATTACCACACATATAGTGGCTTCCAATAACATCGTCTTGTTATATCACAGTTCTGCAAGCCAGTAGTCAAAGTGGCTCTGCTCAGCCTGGGATCTCATAAGGCAAAATCAGTTTGTCATCAGTCTGGCCCATTCCCAAATCTCTGGAGGACAATCCACTTTTGTTTTTTTGGTTTATGGTGGAATCAATTTTGCTAATCCAGAAATTAGCAGAATAAATAAATACATACATACATACATGTTAGTAATTACACTGTTTATGTAAAAGACTAAATACATAAAATAAAAAATTAAAGATAAATAAAACAACCTCATTTGAAAACAGCCAAAACTTTTACAAATTAAATATATTTACACCACACACACACACACACACACACACACACACACACAAACACACACAGAGTGAGAGAGAGAGAGAGAGAGAGAGACTCAGTGAAAGAAGAGAAACCAGCTGCAAACCAAATATGTCGAGATCTGAGAACAAGTCAATAGATTAGAATAAACAAGAAACTAAAAATGGAAAATAAATGTATTTGAAAATAACTGGAAGTTTCCACTCATTCAACAGAGATTTAATAGGTAAGAAATATAATGTGATGAGGAAATGTCAGAAAATGAAAAGATACAAAGCACTGAATAGAAAAATAATAAAATCCCTTTGATGAAGAAATGCTCAAACCTTTAGGCTAAAAAATTCACTTGGTGACAAATAAAATAAGTAATACTATTCATATTTTGGGAAAATGTTTTCTTTCAGAATAAAACAAATCTTATAAATTTTGTAATCAAGCACACAAAAAACAATCAACACTTGTCTAAAAGCGCAATAGAATAAAGTCAGCAAAAGCATTTCATTTGTAATAAAAGATGATAATAAGAAAAAAATCAGCATTTTTAATGTTTTAAAAATTATTGAAAATTTGCAAAAATACACTTAGAAAAATATTTTATATTTAGAATTTTTAACAATTAAGGTATTTTCAATTATTGAAAAATTTAGAAAGCTTATGGCTCAACATATCTCTGGAAAATAAGGCATTTGATAATTTATTCCAGTAAAAAATAGACTAACATATAACAAGAAGTAAATCATTTAACATAGAACAAAATATGAATAATATAAAACTGTATAGGATATAAATTTTTATATTTATCAGTAAGATAATTCTTAAGGTGGTAGTTGAGACAAGATTCTTTGAAAATGTAATAGCGCTATATATACAATGTATATATACACATTTAAAATACATGCACACATTATATATACATACACATTATATATACCATATATACATATATACATTGTATGCATATATGTTATCTATTATACGCACATGTCATACATATATATGTATATATACATTATATATTCATTATCTATACACACACACACATATATACACACACAACACACACACATACATACATATATGTGCATATATACGAATTTGGAGACAGAGTCTCACTCTTTCTCCCCAGGCTGGAATGCAATACTGTCATTGTGGTTTACTGCAACCTCTGCCTCCCAGGTTAAAACAATTCTCCTGCCTCAGCTTCTTGAGTAGCTGGGACTACAGGCATGCATCACCATATCCCACTAAGTTTTGTATTTTTACTGGAGATAGGTTTTCACCATGTTGTTCAGGCTGGTCTTGAACTCCTGACCTCAGTTGAACCATCCGACTCAACCTCCCGAAGTGCTGGGTTTACAGGCATGAGCCATCACGCTCAGAAGTAATAGCATACTATAAAGTGATACTCATACTTTAAAATTATATGTATTTCAGCAAAACACAGGAAGTAGTGATACAGTTAAGAGAATACCATGAAATTATGTATAATAATAATTTTTCAGGGGTCTAGGTTTTAATTATTGTCTAACTGTAGACATCAATAGCTTAAAACTTTACTCACTTAGAAAAATGTGTCCAGGAGCGGTGACTCATGCCTATAATTTCAGCACTCTGGGAGGCTGAGGAGGGCGGATCACAAGGTAAGATCGACACCATCTTGGCCAACATGGTGAAACCCTGTCTCTACTAAAAATATAAAAATTAGCTGGATGTGGTGGTGTGGGCCTGTAATCTCAGCTACTGGGGAGGCTGAAGCACAAGAATTGCTTGAACCCAGGAGGTGGAAGTTGCAGTGAGCTGAGATCTGTCACTGCACTGCAGCCTGGCAACAGAGAGAGATTCCATCTCAAAAAAAAAAAAAAAAAAAGTAGTATATTGATATTTAAAAAGGAAATGAATTCGGAGTAGTATCTTGATAATTAAAAAGGAAATGAATTCGGAGAATCAATTAAGTAATCAAGGGCATAATATTGGCCTCCAACTTGAGCAAAACCTAACCAGATCTTTATGTGGAAGATGCCTGACAACTACTCTGTGAGGCACAATAGAATGAATATTAACATAATGATCTAGCAGACTGTGGAAAGGTGAATGTAGAAGGCATCTGTCATCCTTGGCATTGCGTTAATGGAGGTTTGTCTACTCAATGAGAGCAGGCATTGTTCTTCCAGAGTAAGGGAAGAGCTGGATGTTTGAGAGCTAGTCCAGGATTGTGTCCTTTGGTTTCTGGGTCTCAAAAAGACTAAATGTTTTCCACGAATGCCCTAAACTGGAAGTGTGTAAACAACCTGTGTGTGTATGTGTGTTTTTTCCCAGACCATGAAGCATGAAAGGTATTGCTTCTGCTTTTAAAAAAGCAAAATAAAGCAGTATTTATAGAGGCCTAACTGCCTGCTATACTTAAAAATATTCATTTATTTGGAACCCATGATTTTTAAACTGGTATGGCAATTCATGTAATTATAAATGTTAAGCAATCTCTTATCATAGGTAAAAGGCCACCTTCAGCATATGTATATGTTGAAGAGGGCATCTAAAAGTTGGTGGAATAACACAGATAATCACACTGTGTGAAAGCATTATTCCTTACTACTCTTTAAATTGAGAAGAAGAAGAAACATACCTGGCTTTTCCGTTTTCTGCTTAAAATATCGTATTTTGGTCCATCCCCAAGGTAGCTAACAGACGTGAGGATTATAATAATTGGAGAGTCGTGTAAGACCTGACTGCCATAAATATCACTGAACAGCTTTTACAATATTATAGGAAAATTATATGGCTATATTGTCTATAAAGACAGGGTCACAAAATGTGGGGTTTAAAATAGAGAGTTCAGCAAATGGTGGAATAGGAAGCCCCAAATTCTTCTCTCTCCATGGTCACACTAATTCAACAACAGTACACGGACTAATTCACTTTGTGAGAAATCTGGACACCAATTCAGAGAGGCCACTGCACAGCATGTACAAAAACAGCTGCATTCCAGTTGGTAGGAGAATTTGTCACGCATACTCATTGTTCCCCTTTCTGGCTCAGCACAGCAAAACGAGGAGAAAACCCACAGCTCCTGGCTTCCACCTGTGAAGGGAATTAGGAGACTGAAACGTCCATCCAATGTATAGACATTTCAGGGGATCTCCTATGAAATGTCCATTCAAAAACTAAGGGGTTAGTTTTTGTCTTGCTCGAATCTATACATTAAGGAAAAAGGATAAGATGTTGCAGATCACTGAGAACAAAGGGATGCTTTGGACTAGCAAGACACTCACTTGCTTTATAGCTCATTTCCCAGGCTCAGATCAGAATGAGCAAGAGAAAACCCCAGCCCTCAGCATCTTGCTGCAGAGGGAAAGAGCTGGAGAGTGTGATCAATATTTTTGGTTACAGAGGGCTGCCTGCAGTCTGGTTTATGTCTCACCTTTCTTGGGGATGACTAAACCAGGAAGAAGTCAGATCCCTGAATAGATCAATAATAAGTTCTGAAATTGAGGCAGCAATTAATAGCCTACCAACCAAAAAAAGTCCAGGACCAGACTGCTTCACAGCTGAATTCTACTTCAGCCTGGCTCAGCACAGCGAAACAGGGAGAAACCTCCCAGCTCTTGGCTTCCTCCTGTGAAAGAATTCAGAGACTGAAATGTCCCTTCAATGTAGAAACATTTCAGGGGATCATCTAAGGGTTTAGTTTTTGTTTTGCCTGAATCTACACATTAATGAGAAAGGACATGTTTCAGGTCACTGAGAGCAAAGGAAAGGTTTGGACTAGTACAACACTCCCTTGCTATATGGGCCTTTTCTGGCCTTGTTACTACCTGTTTTTCAGCCATTTTGGCAGGCCTTTCATTTGCCTCATAGTGGCCTCTTCGGCCCCACCCTCTGTGTCACACCTGCCTCTCAAGATTTGGCCTCTTTTTCACGGCAGCCTTTCTTATACCAGTTTATGCCTCACCATGGCCTCTGCAGGCTTATCTTCTGCCTCTTAGTGGACACTCCAGGTTCATCTCCTGCCTCATGGTGGCTTTTTCTGCCCTGCACTTGCCTCCCGGTGGCCTCCTCTGGATCCAGCTCTATAGATCTTTGATTGTTAACAGCATCAAAAAGCCCAAAGCTTCCCTGGACTCTCATTTGTTCACTTTTGAGCAGTGGTGCCTTGGCTAAACCCCTGTCTCTACTTTTAACCTTGACGGTGTATTTTTAGCAGATTTGTAGTAATTCTACCTGTGTCTTTTTACAGCGATTTCTCTTTTATTTAGTGTCTCCTGGTTTTTCTTGTCTTCTGGGGGTTCAGAGGGGAATGGGCCTGTGCTTTGGCTGTTGGTCTTTGTGAAAAAAAAAAAAAAAAAAAAAATTCCATTTCCCAGGCCAGCTCAAAATAAGCAAGAGAAAACTCCAATCCTCAACATCTCCCTGCAGAGGGAAAGAGTTGGGAGAATGTGATCAATACTCTGGGTTTCAGAGGGCTGCCTGAAGGTCTGGTTTATGTCGCACCTGTCTTAGGGAACTGATAAGATCTGCATACTTTAGATTCCGGGAGGCCACTAAAAACAAAAAGAGAAGCTTGCTGCTGCTTCACACAACCCATGGTATGGCCAGCATATTCTGGTACAGCTTGGTGGCTTCTTTCATAGGAGTCAAAAAGGAGAGTGGAACAGAGGTCCAATGTTCTGGCTTTTCAGGAGGCTGTGTAAGGCACTGGTTTCTGCCTCATATGATGCAGAACCATGATGAGATTCTGCAGAATCTAGAAGTCTGGAAGGGGCTGAGGACATAATAAGGCTTGAAGCAGAGCATCTCAAGAGAACCCACAGTACCTGAAACAGACACCTGAAAAGATTATGAGCACCTGATAAAAGAAACCGACAAACCCCTCTAACTGGCAATTTATATGCACAAATTCAGAAACAACACATCTGCAGAAAACGTTTGCATGTACCAAGATCTCTGGCCCAGGTGATTACTACAGGTGTTTCCATGGATAAAACCCATTCATAAAAACAAGGCAAATGGCAACATTTTCAAATATGAAGTTCCCAGCGCAAAGTTACAAGGCACACAAGAAGAAATAAAGGAACATAGTCCTATCAAATAAACAGAATAAGAGCCCAGAAAGTCATCCTAAAGAAACAGAGGTATATGAATTACCTGCTGGTTTATTAAAATAATCAAAATAAAGATCATCAACAAGCCAAGGAATATAATACATAGACTGAGATTTCAGGTGTTAATTTTGTGGTTGTAGACAATTAGTGCTGTTCTACATGGACTAGAACTTATTAGCTTGAATATAAAAATAATAAAAATAGAAGGTAGCATGGTATATTATATAATTTTTTTGAAAGAAACATTGAAATTTGGATAAATGAAGCAGCCCTTCTGATCTTCATTTTGACAAACTGTTGTTGTAAACCCTGTATGACAGCTTGTGGACACAAAGCCTAATTTGTGCAAACATTAAAGTAGCGAAATTTATAATCCTTTGGATATATACCCAGTAATGGGATTGTTGGGTCAAATGGAATTTCTATTTCTAGGTCCTTGAGGAATCACCCCACTGTCTTCCACCATGGTTGAAATAATTTACACTCCCACCAACAGTGTAAAAGTGTTCCTATTTCTCCACAACCTCTCCAGAATAGGGGAGGGACAGCAGGAGGTGGGGAGTTGGGGGGGGAATGGCATGGGGAGAAATGCCAGATATAGGTGAGGGAGGAAGGCAGCAAATCACACTGCCACGTGTGTACCTATGCAACAATCTTGCATGTTCTTCACCTGTACCCCAAAACCTAAAATGCAATTTAAAAAAATTAAAAATAAATAAATATATACTTAGTCTAAAAAAAAAAGTAGTGAAAAGTGCTCTGAGGCAGAGTGTGTCATTTATCATTAATATGAATTAAATATGTCAAAATTAACTTTCAGGCTCCTCAAAAATTATATACATTTCACTTGCTATTCCAAACTACTATGTGAATTAAGAAGCCAAAAATGTGTGTGTGGCCTGATTATTATTATTTTTTATCAGCATCAGAGAATGTATTTTCCACAACAAATTTATTTTTTATTATATATATATATATATAATTGCATTTTAGGTCTGGGGCACATGTGCAAAACATGCAGGATTGTTGCACAGGTACATACATGGCAATGTGGTTTGCTGCCTCCATCCCGCCATTACCTACATCTGGCATTTCTCCCATTTTATCCCTCCCCCACCTCCCTAATCCCTACTGTCCCTCCCCTATTCCCCGCCAACAAACCCCAGTATGTGATGCTCCCCTCCCTGTGGCCATGTTCTCATTGTTCAACACCCACCTATGAGTGAGAACATGTGGTGTTTGATTTTCTGTTCTTGTGTCAGTTTGCTGAGAAAGATGGTTTCTAGAATCATCCATGCCCCTACAAAGGACACAAACTCACCGTTTTTTATGGCTTCGTAGTATTCTATGCTGTATATGTGTCACATTTTCCTTTTCCAGCCTATCAGCAATGGGCATTTGAATTGGTTCCAGGTCTTTGCTATTGTAAACAGTGCCACAATGAACATAAGTGTGCATGTGTCTTTATAACAGAATGATTTATAATCCTTTGGATATATACCAGTAATGGGATAGCTGTGTCAAATGGAATTTCTGTTTCTAGGTCCTTGAGAATCACCACACTGTCTTCCACAATGGTTGAACTAATTTAAACTCCCACCAACAGCGTAAAAGTGTTCCTATTTCTCCGCATCCTCTCCAGCATCTGTCTCCTGATTTTTTGATGGTTGCCATTCTAACTGGTGTGAGATGGTATCTCAATGCAGTTTTGATTTGCATTTCTCTAGTGACCAGTGATGATGAGCATTTTTCATATGTTTCTTGGCCTCGTATGTGTCTTCTTTTGAAAAGTGTCTGTTCATGTCCTTAGCCCACTTTTAAATGGGTTTGTTTGTTTGTTTTTTCTTGTAAGTCTGTTTTAGTTCTTTGCAGATTCTCGATATTAGCCCTTTGTCAAATGGGTAGATTGCAACAGTTTTTTTTTTTTTTTTTTTTTTTTTTTTTTTCCCACTCTCTTGGTTGCCGGTTGACTATAATGATTGTTTCCTTTGCTGTACAGAAGCTCTGGAGTTTATTTAAATCCATTTGTCTAGTTGGCTTTGTTGTCATTGCTTTCGGTATTTTAGCCATGAAGTCCTTTCCCATGCCTATGTCTTGAATGATTTTGCCTAGGTTTTCTTCTAGGGTTTTTATGTTGTTAAGGCTTATGTTTAAGCCTTTAATCCATCTGGAGTTAATTTTAGTGTAAGGTATCAGAAAGGGGTCCAGTTTCTGCTTTCTGCACATGGCTGGCCAGTTTTCCCAATACCGTTTATTAAACAGGCAATCCTTTTCCCATTGCTTGTTTTTGTCAGGTTTGTCAAAGATCAGATGGTTGTAGGTGTGTGGCGTTGCCTCCAAGGCCTCTGTTCTGTTCCATTGGTCTATTTCTCTGTTTTGGTATAAGTACCACTCTGTTTTGTCCTGTAGCCTTGTAGTATAGTTTGAAGTCAGGTAGCATGATGCCTCCAGCTTTGTTCTTGTTGCTTAGAATTGTCTTGGCTATTCAGGCTCTCTTTTGGTTCCATATGAAGATTAAGTTGTTTTTTTTTTTTTTTCCAGTTCTGTGAAGAGGTTCATAGGTAGTTTGATGGGGATCGCATTGAATCTATAAATTACTTTGGAGAGTATGGCCATTTTCAGACTATTGATTCTTTTTAACCATGAGTATGGAATGTTTTTTCATCTGTTTGTGTCCTCTCTTATTTCCTTGAGCAGTGGTTTGTAGTTCTTCTTGAAGCGGTCCTTTAGATCCTTTGTTAGTTTTATTCCTAGCTATTTTATTCTCTTTGTAGCAATTGTGAATGGGAATTCATTCTTGATTTGTCTCTCTTTAAGTCTGTTATTGATTTATTGGAATGCTTGTGATTTCTGCACATTGATTTCATATCCTGACATTTTGCTGAAGTTATCAGTTTAAGAAGATTTTGGGCTGAGACAATGGGGTGTTCTAAATATACAATCATGTAGTCTGCAAATAAAGACAATTTGACTTCCTCTTTTCCTAATTGAATACACTTTATTTATTTTTCTTGTCTGATTGCTCTGGCTAGAGATTCCAATAGTATACTGAATAGGAGTGGTGAGTGAGGACATCCTTATCTAGTGCCAGATTTCAAAGAGAATGATTCCAGTTTTTGCACATTCAGTATGATATTGGCTGTGGTTTTGTTGTAAATAGCTTTTATTATTTTGAGATTTGTTCCGTCCATACCTAGTTTATTGAGAGTTTTTAGCATAAAGGGTCTTCTCTCCATCTATTGTGATAATCATGTGGTTTCTGTCTTTGGTTCTCTTTATGTGGCCCATTATGTTTATAGACTTGCATATGTTGAACCAGCTTTGCATCCCTGGGATGAAACCTACTTGATTATGATGGATAAGCTTTTTGATGTGCTGTTGCAATTGGTTTGCCAGTATTTTATTGAAGATTGTTGCATCTATGTTCATCATGGATATTAGCCTGAAGTTTTCTTTTCCTTTTGAGTCCCTTCCAGGTTTTGTTTACTGGTTTATGAGCATAAAGTTGTTTTTGGTAATCTCTGATGGTAGTTTTTATTTCTGTGGAATCAGTAGTGATAACCCATTTATCATTTTTTATTGCATCCATTTGATTCTTCTCTCTTTTCTTTTTATTAATCTGGCTAGTGGTCTATTTTGTTGATCTTTTCAAAAAACCAGCTCCTGGATTTATTGATTTTTTCAAGTGTTTTTTATGTCTCTATTTCCTTCATTTCTGCTCTGATCTTAGTTATTTCTTGTCTTCTGCTAGCTTATGATTTTCTTTTATCTTGCTCCTCTAGCTCTTTCAATTTTGATGATAGGGTGTCAATTTCAGATCTTTCTTTGCTTCTCATGTGGGTATTTATTGCTGTAAATTTTCCTCTTGACACTGCTTTAAATATGTCCCACAGATTCTGGTACCTTGTGTCTTCATTCTCGTTAGTTTCAAAGAACATATTTATTTCTGCCTTCATTTCATTGTTTATCCAGTCAACGTTCAAGAGTCAGTTCAATTTCCATTAAGTTGTGTGGTTCTGAGTTAGTTTCTTAATCCTGAGTTCTGATTTGATTTCACTGTGATCTAAGAGACTGTTTGTTATGATTTCCATTCTTTTGTATTGCTGAGGAGTGATTTACTTCCAATTACATGGTCAGTTTTAGAGTAGACATCATGTGATGCTGAGAAGAATGTATATTTTATGGATCTGGGGTGGAGAGTTCTGTAGATGTCTATTAGGTTTGCTTGGTTGAGATCTGAGTTCAAGTCCTGGATACCTTGTTAATTAATTTTCTGTCTCATTGATCTATCTAATACTGACAGTGGACTGTTAAAGTCTTCCACTATTATGGTTTGGGAGTTTAAGTCTCTTTTTATGTTGTTAAGAACTTGCTTTATGTATCTGGGTGCTTCTGTATTGGGTGCATATATATTTAGGATCGTTAGCTCTTTTTGTTGCATTGATCCTTTTTACCATTATGTAATGCCTTGTTTGTCTCTTTTGATCTTTGTTGGTTTAAAGTCCATTTATCAGAGACTAGGATTGCAACTCCTGGTTTTCTTTGCTCTCAATTTGTTTAGTAAATCTTCCTCCATCCCTTTATTTTGAGCTTGTGTGTCTGTGGATGTAAGATGGGTTTCCTGGGTACAGCATACCATGAATTTCGACTTTTTATCCAGTTTGCCAGTCTGTGTCTTTTGTTTGGGACATTTAGCCCATTTACATTTAAGGTTAATATTATTATGTGTGAATTTGATCCTGACATTTTGATGCTAGCTGGTTGTTTTGTCCATTATTTGATGCAGTTTCTTCATTGTGTTGATGTGTTTTACCATTTGGTTTGTATTTGGAGTCATTGGTACTGGTTGTTCCTTTCTGTGTTTTCTGATTATTTCAGGAGCTTTGGTAAGGCAGGCCTGGTGGTGATGAAATCTCTCAGCAATTGCTTGTTCATAAAGGATTTTATTTCTTCTTTGCCTATAAAGGTTAGATTGGCTGGATATGAAATTCTAGGTTGAAAGTTCTTTTCTTTAAGGATGTTGAATATTGGCCCCCACTCTCTTCTGGCTTGTAGGATCTGCCACAGGATCTGCTGTGAGTCTGATGGGCTCCCCTTTGTGGGTAACCCGACCTTTCTCTCTGGCTTCCCTTAGCATTTTCTCCTTCATTTCAACCCTGGTGAATCTAACAATTACGTGTCTTAGGGTTGCTCTTCTTGAGGAATATCTTTGTGGTTTTTTCTGTATTTCCTGGACTTGAATGCTGGCCTGCCTTGCTAGGTTGGGGAAGTTCTCCTGGATAATATCTTGAAGAGTGTTTTCCAGCTTGGATTCATTCTCTCTGTCACATTCAGGTACACCTATCAAAAGTAGATTAGGTCTTTCCCATATTTCCTGGAGGCTTTGTTCATTTCCTTTCACTCATTTTTTTCTAATCTTGCCTTCTCATTTTATTTCATTGAGTTGATCTTCAATCTCTCATATCCTTTCTTCTGTTTGGTCGATTCAGCTAATGAAACTTGTATATGCTTCATAAAGTTCTTGTGTTGTGTTTTTCCACTCCATTAATTCTAATGGAGCTCCATTAATTCTAATTCTCTAAGCTGTTTATTCTCATTAGTATTTCATCAAACCTTCTTTCAAGGTTCTTAGTTTCTTTGCATTGGGTTAGACCATGTTCTTTTAGCTCAGAGAAGTTTCTTATTACCCACCTTCTGAAGTCTGTTTCTGTCAATTCATCAGACTCATTCTCAATCCAGCATTGTTCCTTTGCTGGTAGTGAGTTGTGATCTCTTGGAGGGGAAGAGGCATTCTGGTTTTGGGTGTTTTCATCCTTTTTGGGCTGGTTTCTTCCTATCTTTGTGGATTTATCTATCTGTGGTCTTTGTAGTGGGTGATTTTCAGATGGGATCTCTGAATGTATGTTATTTTGTTGATGATGAAGTCATTTCTTTATGTTTTAATTTTTCTTCAAACAATTAGGCCTCTCCACTGTAGGACTACTGGAGGTCCACTCCAGATCCTGCTTGCCTGAGGATCACCTGCAGTGGCTGCAGAACAGTAAGGGTTGCTGCTAGTTTCTTCTTCTGTTATCTTTGTCCCAGAAAGATACCTGCCAGATGTCAGCCTTAGCTCTCCTTTATGACATGACTCTTTGGATATACATGGGTCAGGGAGCTGCTTGAGGAGACAGTCTGTTCTTTATAGGAGCTCAAGTGCTGAGCTGTGAGCTCTGTTGATCTGTTAAGAGCTTCTGGGCAGGTATGTTTAACTCTGCTGCAGCAGATTTCATAACTGCCTTTTTTCCCAGGTGCTCTGTCCTGGGAAGGTGGGGCTTTATTTATAAGTTCCTGACATGCTGCTGCCTTTTATCAGAGCTTCCCTGCCCAGCAAGAAGCTAACCTAGTCACTGTCTGCAAGCAGCAGCATTGCTGAGTTGTGGTGGGCTCTGCCCAGATGCTGTGTGAACTTCCCTGCAGTTTTGTTTATAGAGGTATAGTTAGAACTGCCTTAGTAATAGTGGTCTGCCTTAGTAATGGTGAATGGCCTCTGTAATGGGGACGGCCTCTGTAATGGCAGACTGTCTTATTAATGGCAGACTGCATTGGTAATGGTGGACTTCCTCAGTAGTGGCGGACTTCCTCAGTAATGGCAGATGCCCTTCCTGCAACAAAGCTGGACCATCCTGAGTCCAGCTGATCTTGCTGTAAAACTCTCAATCCAGAGTGTTTCAGATTGCTAGTCTTTGTGGTGGTAGGACCCATGGAGCCAGATCACCTTAATATCTATTTCAGCTCCCCTTTTTACAGTTGAATGGGTGGCTGTGTCTACCAGGCATTCCAGGTGCCAGTTGAAATTGCTGCCCAGATTTGTGTGAGTTTTTGTGTGGAGACCCACTGTGCTGGCTGAAACAGCCATGCTGGAAATTCTTGGTGCTTTTGAGCCTGGGAATCTCCTGGTCTGTGGGCAGTAATAACTCATTTGGAAATGTGGTGTTCACTTACCCTCTGAGTTGTTCTCACTGGGAACTGCACTCCAGAGCTACTCCTATTTCGCCATCTTAGATTAGCCCCCTTTTTTCTACAACACATTTGTTATATTTGTTGTAAAAGTGAAAATACAAATGACACCACATTTCTGGATTATGTAAGAAGCTTACATTAAGAGTAATAATAAAAATCATTATCAATATTAATTGAAATTGCAATATTCAGACGTAATGGCAAGGTCTCTGATCAACTGTGAAACAGCAAATTGTTTAATTTTTGTGCTTCTAATCAAACTTATTTCACATATTTTCACAGTTGACAGTACTTACTTTCTAAATAACCTTCAAAAGAAAGAAACTCTGAAAATATTTAACATATGTACCTGATCAATTAATCAAAGCATACTTTTGTACCAACTTTCCATTGTTATTTACTACGTGGTTCTTCAATTACCCCCACATTGCTCAAGTGGCAATGCTTTATTTGGAGCTGCAAACCTAGAGCTGTGAATGTGTTGGACATACAATGTGAGTCAGGAATAAATAGGGAGCAGTGGTACATGATGCATTCCAGGCAACCACTGCTTCAGAAAGAAACATAGCAGGTCTCTTCAGCTAGGCAGAATGTCTTTGGTCAAAAGCAGAGAAACAAGCTATGCCCCTTTTCTTTGTAAAGCAGAATGAAGAAGACACTTTTTAAATTTTCTTTCTGTCTCCTACCTCCATTGGTCAGTATGCTCATCAGGGAGTTGATGTTTCTAGAATTTTGTGTCATATCACTTTCCCTTTATTGCTGCTGGGAAGTTAGATGCCAGCCCTTGCATTTGGTGGATCATCAGATTCCGTGAATCATTGTAGTAGAAGAACTGAAAGCAGTAGAACTGAAATTAAAAGGTCATCTAATGGGAAGATTCAGAATAAATTACTTCAAGGCAATATTTGTATTAATCTAACACATACACAAGAGTCAAATAATTCAGCTAAAACATGAAGCTACAAAGAAAGGGAGAGCTTCTTGGCCATAAAGCTATAATCGGTAACCATAATACAAAAGAGTAGAGAATAAACATTGAAAAAAACCTCAAACTACATTAAAAATACTGCATTACATTGTTCTTGCATAGGTACAGTGAAAAACCTGAGACTGGGTAATTTATAAAGAGAGGTTTCAGTGACTCACATTTCAGCAGGCTGTATAGGAAGCACAGTGGCATCTGCTTTTGGGAAGCCCTCGGGAAGCTTACAATCATGGTGTAAGCTGAAGGGGAAGCAGGCACAACACAGGGCAAAATCAAGAGCAAGAAAGAGAGGGGTTACGGTCCCACACACTTTTAAATGGCCAGATCTCAAAAGAACTCACTCACTATCACAAGGACAGTTCCAAGAAGGTGGTACTAAGCCATTCATGAGAAATGCACCCCCAGGATCCAATTGCTTCCCACCAAACCCCACCTCCAACATTGGGGATTACAATTCAACATAATATTTGGGTGGGGACACGGATTCCAACCATATAAAAAACCCTTCTACATAACCTTCCTGTCAAAGAATAATCAGTAGAGAAATATAAATATAGTGATTGGGAAAGATTGATCAATAAGACCTATTAGAGTTTATTAATAAAAACGGGCTGGTGATTCAGGGATAGAAATTCAATTATCTTTCTTAGTGTGATTTCTTTCATGTTTCTTGTGCTTGGTGTTCTTTGAGAGTTCAGATAATACATTTGAGTTTGTAGCTTTGATCAGATTTGGACAATTTTGGCCATTATTTCTTTAAATATTTTTTTTGCCTTTCCCTGTAACATCCTCATTTGAGACTACAACTATAAATGCATATGGCCCACTGCTATGAATTCTCTGTTTATTATTCTCCATTCTTTTATCTGTGATGAATTTTGACTGGGTTTCTCTTGCTGTATCATTATGATAACTCGTCTTCTGTGGCTTCTTATTTGCTGTTAATCGTAAGCAGTATATTTCTTATCTCAAATATTGCACTTTTCATCTCCAGCAATTTTATGTGTTTCATATATATCTTCGAGATGTATACTTAACATGCTCAACTTCTGTCTAGTTTGAACAAAACAGATAAGACTACACATTTTAACATCTGTTTCACTTTGAGTCTTTGGCTAATTATTTACATATTTCCTCATATAAGTTATATTTTATTGCTTTATTGCATGATAGGTAAGTTAATATTTAATGGCAAATATTGTGAATTCTTCCTGGTTAGATGAAGAATATTTCTGTATTCCCTTAAGTACCATGGAGCTTGTTCTGCCCTGTGGTTAGGTTACTTGGAAACATTAATTTGAAGCTTGCATTTAAAGTTTGTTAGGTGATTTCACAACAGGCTGTCATCTAGAGCTAATTATTCACTTCAGCTGAAGTTAGATCCTTCCGAATACTCTATCTAATGACCATGAATCATGAGCATTTTGAAATCCTTTCTTTTCACCCACCAGGATCATTTCCTCAAATTCCTGCATTGATCTGTATGCTGCTGAATATTTGACAGGAATCCTCTATGAATCTTTGGATATTTCTCTCTGTGCATGTCTCTCTTTTCTGGCACTCTGCCTTTCAATATTTAAACATATTGTTTTCCTATACTCTACCAATATCACCACACCTCACTCACCTCCAAACTAAATTCCTATCCTGGCTGTGTGGTCTGGAAATATTCACAGAATAGTCAACTGGAACAATTGTGGGGCTCACTTTGTTTTCCATCTTTTAGAATTCACTGTCCTCCATTGCTGAATAGCGGATATCTTGAATCTATTGCTATTTTTCCTCTATTCTCTATTTTATATTTTTTATTTTAGTGATCATAGAATTAAGACTATCATGAAACCAAATAATGTGTCCCATAATTTTAAAATCTCTAATAAAAATACTTTGAAATGCATTCAATTGTTATCTCACTGCCTTTTATTAATACAGAAAATCTTGTTTTCCATAAAAGAATATTGTCAATGTCATTATTCCTACATTTTTTCCTATTCTCTTTATATGGACCAATGGGAAGAATTTCACAAAGTAGGTCAGCTAACAAATAATGAACACTTGGACTTATCTGTGTAACTGGACTGGCTTTGACATAATAATAATGTAGGCAATTTTTTTTTAGCCTTAAACTACAAGCTTAAATGTGTAATTTGACAGGTATGAAAATGTAATTTTGGTAGTAATCTCTTAAATTTATCTTATTTCTCTAATTGCTATTGTCTTTTGTCCAAATCTACTAAAACAGAGTGTTAGATATGTGTATTGGTAGATATTTGCCCTTTCCTGACTTTTCTAAATTGATTTTTTTTTTTTTTGCTTGCCTGGTTCAACATTTCCCACTTGATACTTTTAGACATATTTAGTTTTATATAATTAATCTTTTGTATGCCCACCAATGGAATCTGCCAAAATTCTCCTGCCCTAACAGATTTTTGAATTTGGCTTCTTTTTCATAACTATATCCTGCTGCTTCTCATCCCTATGTAGGACCGTGGCAGTGCCCTGAAAGTTGTGCCAAATGATGAGCTGATGAGAGAATAATTAAAGTCATTCAATTATCAAGTGTTTATGGAAGATCAACTACGAGCCAGGAACTGTGCTGCATTATGGAGATACGACAGCAAACCTGACAGATATCAAATCTGCCTTCACAAACCTCTAGTGTCAGAATATATTGCTTTGAATTTCCTCCAAGAAAGTCTAGTCACAGTAAATGCAGTAGACTTTTCTGACATAGGAAAAAGTAAGACATGCTCTTTAATGCATTTTTTTACCCTAAATATCTCACAAAATACAATCACAAAATTTACATGTAAGAACATAAGTTGATGTTTTATGTATAATAAACTGTTATTTTTTAAAACTATTAATAAAAATGTAAGCAACAAACATCCCATTCAAATGGATAATTTATTGGAAAGAAAATCAGGCACAGTTATTAGAAATGAATAACTTGCAATTACTCAAATTTTAACAAAAATGGTAATGTCACAGCTCCAATAGATTGACTAAGCATGATCTTAAAATATATAGAGATACAGGGATGATCAAATGAAAATTGGAACAGATAGGTTTGAGGTTGGAGGAAGGCAGACAGAGCAGTAAATGTAGACATGCTCTTATTAAGTTCTAGGTTGCCGTAGGGTTGACAAGTTCAGAGAGTAATCTTAAAACTTTAGAATTCTGATAATTTATTATTGTGCCTCAACTGAGAGAGAGATTCAAAAAGGAGGTATCAGAAAGTGAGGCAAAGTGTAAAGTTTAACCTGTTTTATTGCCTTGGTATAACATACCATATATTTGTGGTTAAAAAATAATAATACATTTGGGTTTTATTTTACACTTAAATGTGTCAAGTAACCTCCACTTTCACTAAGAATTACAAAAAAGATTATTATGTTCAGAATAACAGCTAAGGATATTTATTTGCAAGAAAAGTAATTAAAATATACAATATAATATCATAAAAACATTATATAAGTGGAATTAAACATGATAGATCTATAACATCAAATTTATTTCCATATGTATATGTAATTATATACATTTCTATATATATGAAGATATATATACTATAAGGTATACGTTATATAGCATACTATTTATACGTAAACAGATATGTTCCATTATTCTAAAATACATATGTAATCCTATAGTCTTAAATTTCCCTTCCTTCCAATCCCACATGTAACCAACTCTCAACCATTTGTTAATTTAATCACTACTGATAGTCCTGTGATACTCCAGTTATTGTTTCTGGTTGTAAGATTGAGTTTGGAATAAGAATGAATCATTTCTATACTCATAGATCATGAATTATAGGAGAAAAGAGAGACGTAACACATGCATATAAAAATACCAATTAATAACCCAATGATAGACTTGACAGGGAAAATGTGGTACATAGACACCATGGAATATTATGCAGCCATCAAAAGTGATAAGTTCATGTCCTTTGTAGGGACATGGATGAACCTGGAAACCATCATTCTCAACAAACTGACACAAGAGCAGAAAATAAAACATCGCATGTTCTCACTCATAGGTGGATGTTGAACAATGAGAACACGTGAACACAGGGAGGGGAGCATCACACACTGGGGTCTGTCAGGGGGAAATAGGGGAGAGACAGTGGGGGATGGGGAGTTGGAGAGAGAGCATAGGGAGAAATGCCAGATATAGGTGAGGGGGAGGAAGGCAGCAAATCACACTGCCATGTGTGTACCTATGCAACAATCTTGCATGTTCTTCACATGTACCCCAAAACCTAAAATGCAATAAAAAAAAGAAAAAGAAAAAAATACCAATTAATAACGCTTTATTTTGAACAAATTGGTAAAATGAGCAAAACAATATTCTCACTTTCTTTTGAAATAGACATTTTATTCATAATTTTTAGACTTGAAAGCAAATATTTTTAGAAGTGACAGTTATTTATCTATAATGATGATATGCTTTATGAAATAAATACTTTTATTCATCTATTAATATTGGTTTGCATCAGAATATGCTTTTTTCTAGTTAATGTTTTTTATAAATGTTTATCAAAAATATTAGCTAGCAAATGAGCTTTTATTTTTCTATGTTCTTTTTATGATGTTTATAATGCTACAGGATTGAATATCACTGTCTTTGCTTCCATTACTGCCACTGAAGGTCTTAAGCAAAATAAGAAAGTACAAAATTGGAGAATGGTTATCTGTTAGATACCACAAAATAAAGTGAGTCAAATGAGATGACTCTCTTCCATTACGTTTTCTCAGTGTTTTCATTTTTAAGAAAATGTACACATTTAAAAATGTATTTCATCGAAGTACTTGATATTAGACACATGGTTTGATCCACTAAAGATGAATGCATGAGAAAATAATTGTTCCTGATATTTACACAATTATATGCTGTGTTTTATAGCATTCAAACATGGGTTCTGGAAAAAAAAAATAGGACTGGTGAGAGGAATTATGATGTCAACTGACAGGAATAAACTGGATAAAGGTATTGGGCAAAAACACCCTCAGTGCTAGAGATTTGAATTTGACAGAATTAAAATTCAAAATTTTGATAGAAATAAAAATAGAAATATCGTGGTACAGAATCTACCTAAAAGGGGCAAAGTCAACATGGCTGACTAGGTGCTGGCAGTGTGTGTCTCCTCCACAGAGAGGAGCCACAATAAGAAGCAGATACATTTTGAAAAAATCATCTAGGAGAGGAAGCTTGGATCCACCAGAAGAGAGAAAGGAAACACCAGAATAAGTAAGGAAAGGGTTCAAGTCACCTTACCCATCCAGGAAAATGCTGAGAGCTGGAAAATCCTCCTGGACATGGGGAAACAGAATGAAAGAAAGCCCTAGAGATCAAATACTGGCTTTTATAATCTTGGTTATGGGAGAAACCCTTAGACACACCAAGGTTGCTAAAGATTGCATAGAGATGTTGTTCCAGATTGGGAACCCACATAGAATCCCACAGGCATCAGAGCCTGGAGCAGCCTCAACTGGGACCCATTTTGAGTACTTAGTACTGGGGACCTATAGATACAGCTGCAGCTGCTGCACTGCCCCAAGGAGGGAGAGGAGTGAAGGCACACATCCATGCAGCCCTGGAAGGATACTTGTCATCCTGCTGAGCTGCTGTTGAGATGGTGGTGTGAGTGACCGTCAGACTGATGTGACTGTAGCAGTTACCCAGCCAAGGACTGACAGGGAAACCAGGCTACTACACACATAGCTAGGACAATACTCACTGCTCTGCATTGGGCTGGTGTGAGATTGAGATATGATCAAACCTCAATCCCCACAATATCTTGCCTACACTGCCTGCCTGACCAGCATCCCTCCCTCCCTTGTTTCAGGCCAAAGGTGTCATTTTGAGAGTTTAATTCTGAACTGCACCCAACCCTTGGCCAGAGTTTGGGCAGATGCAGATGCAATTGCATCTATCCAAGGAGGGGCAGGGAAGCTGGGTGTTCACATGTGTACCTAGGCCATCTAATGCCCTGCTAAGTTATGCTGTGAGACAAAAAGTAGAAAAGACTGCACTTCCCACAGTTTCCTGCTCATGTTGTGACCCTCTCTGGTCACAAGCCCAGAGCAGGCATTATTTTGAGAGTTTGGAGCCATTGCTTGGCCACCTGGCAGTGGTGGGTACAACAGGACATTTAGTTTTGGATCAGAGACTGGAACACTTGCTCCAGAATGGAATAAGAATCCCCACAGCTGGAATTAAATGGAAAGTGCAGAAAGTCTCTCAGCAGTAGGCACTGAAATTAGGCTCTCTTCTATCACATGACTGGACTTGGAGGAGAATTGCTGAAACCAAGGTTTCTTCTGGGCAGTGAGACTTGCAACCAGTAACAGCCTTGTGACTTGGAACTGATGTGAGTGTGTCATTGATGGGTGCCTCAGCCTGCTCCCTTGGTCATTTGGGGAATAGTCCTTCACCAGCTCTGAGGAGTGGGAGGGAGGTGTACCACACTTATGGAGGTCTAGTCCTCAGCACAGAGCTCCAGTATGGTAAAGGGAAGCACAGGCCAGCAAATCCCACCTGGGGTCAGTAAAAACAGGAGTGCAGTGCCAGCCATGGAAAGTGACATCACCAAATGTGGGAACAGTTATGGAGAGGGTATCGTCTCTTGCTCCTTCATTCCCCTCTTTAATGTGTAGTCACGGACTCAGTAGCAACTCTTCCCACTTGGGCCTGGGAAAAATGGGCTAACAGAGGCCACTTCTCAGGCTTTTCCAGTGGTACCAGCCTCACTGAAGGTGAACATATACTGGGGGAGGATGCTTCTGACACTTATCCATTGCCTCCATCCGTGCCTCCATCCATACCCCCACCTGTCAGCTCTTACTTGTAAGCACTGTCTACTGGACTGCAGCCTGAACCATAGCACCAAATACAATTACATTGTTTCAACAAGCCATGTCTAAGAAAGCCACTGCATGAACCTATCAGTAAAGAGCCATGGTACCCTGAAACATCTAGAAATGAAGCCATTCCATTACACATAATATACACAACCATCATACCCCTAAGTGAAAAGAGAATAAAAACTCAATAAGTTCCATGAAAGTGATTGCAAACTATAAATAAATAAATAAATAAATAAATAAATAAATAAATAAGTGCTGGCTTTCTCAGAGGAGGAGAAAATAGGGCAAGAACTGTGGCAATACCAAAAAGCCAGGGTGTTTCATCACCTCCAAAGGATCACACTAGTTCTCAAGAAATAGATTTCAACCAGAATAAAATGTCTGAAATGACAGATATGGAATTCAGAATTTGGATGGCAAAAAAAAAAAAAAAAAAAAAAAAAAACCTCAATTAGATTCAAGAGCAAGTCAAAATCCAATGCAAAGAAACAAGAAAAGTAAAAAACTAATCCAAGATTTAAATGACAACATAGGCATTAGGAAAGAAACAAAAAGAATTTCCTGAATTGAAAAATTTACTACAGGAATTTCAAAATACAGACAGAAGCCATAAAATCAGAGTAGACCTGTTTCAGTTCTTTGTTAATTCTGGATATCAGCCCCTTGTCAGATGGGTAGACTGCAAAAAATTGTTTCCCATTCTGTTGGTTGCCGATTCACTCTATTGCCTGTTTCTTTTGCCGTGCAGAAGCTGTGGAGTTTGATTAGGTCCTATTTGTCTATTTTGGCTTTTGCTGCCAAGGCTTTTGGCGTTTTGGTCATGAAGTCCTTGCCTACGCCAATGTCCTGAATGGTTTCGTCTAGATTTTCTTTTAGGGTTTTTATGGTGTTAGGTCTAATGTTTAAGTCTTTAATCCATCTGGAGTTAATTTTGGTGTAAGGTGTCAGGAAGGGGTCCTGTTTCTGCTTTCTGCACATGGCTAGCCAGTTTTCCCAAAACCATTTATTAAACAGGGAGTCCTTTCCCCATTGCTTGTTTTTGTCAGGCTTGTCGAAGATTGGATGGTTGTGGGTATGTTGCATTTCCTCTGAGGCCTCTGTTCTGTTCCATTGGTCTATATCTCTGTTTTGGTACCAGTACCATGGTGTTTTGATTACTAAAACAGATCTACAAGAAAAAAACAAACAGGCCCATTCAAAAATGGGCGAAGGATATGAACAGACACTTTACAAAAGAAGACATACAGGAGGCCAGCAAACATATGAAAAAATGCTCATCATCACTGGTCATTAGAGAAATGCAAATCAAAACCACATTGAAATACCATCTCACACCAGTTAGAATGGCGATCGTTAAAAAATCTGGAAACAACAGATGCTGGAGAGGATGTGGAGAAATAGGAACACTTTTACACTGTTGGTGGGAATGTAAATTAATTCAACCATTGTAGAAGTCAGTGTTGCTATTCCTCAATGACGTAAAAATAGAAATCCCATTTGACCCAGCAATCCCATTACTGGGTGTATATCCAAAGGATTATAAATCAATCTACTATAAGGATACATGCACACGAATGTTCATTGCAGCACTGTTTACAATAGCAAAGACCTGGAACCAACCCAAATGCCCAACGATGATAGACTGGATAGGGAAAATGTGGTACATATACTCCATGGAATATTACGCAGCCATCAAAAATGATGAGTTTGTGTCCTTTGCAGGGACTTGGATGAACCTGGAAACCATCATTCTCAGCAAACTGACACAAGAGCAGAAAATCAAACACTGCATGTTCTCACTCATAGGCAGGTGTTGAACAATGAGAACACATGGACACAGGGAGTGGAGCACTACACACTGGGGTCCGTTGGGGGGAAATGGGGGAGGGACGTGGGGGGTGGGGAGGTGGGGAGAGATAGCATGGGGAGAAATGACAGATACAGGTGAGGGGACGGAAGGCAGCAAACCACACTGCCATGTGTGTACCTATGCAACAATCTTGCATGTTCTTCACATGTACCCCAAAACCTAAAATGCAATAAAACAAACAAACAAACAAAAAAATAAAACCAGAGTAGACCAAGTAGAATAATTCAAAGTTCAAAGTCCCATCCTTCAAATCAACCTAGTTCTAGAAAATTTTTAAAATATTAAATAAATAAACTTAGCTTTCAAGAAATACGGGATTATGCAAACCAAATAAACCTACAGCTTATTGGCATTCCTGAGAGAGAAAAGAAGGTAAGTTACTGGAAAAACATATTGCGGATATAATTAAGGAGAATTTACACATTCTTGCTGGGGAGGTCAACATGCAAATACAAAAACTCAGAGAACTCCAGTGAGAGACTATATAAGATGACTATCTCTGTGTTAGCCGGTTCTTCTGTTACTATAAATGAATATCTGAGACTTAGTAATTTAAAAGATACTTGCTTGGTTCATGGTTCTGCAGGCTGCACAAGAAGTATGGCTCCAGTATTTTCTCAGCTTTTGGTGAGGCCTCAGGATGCTTATAATCATGGCAGAAGGTGAAGGATAGACAGCATGTCAAATGGCAAGAGAAGGAGCAAGAGAGAGAAGAAGGAGGTGCCATACACTTTTAAACAACCAAATCTTACACGAACTAACTAATCACCAATGGGATAGCACTAAGTCGTTCATGAGGCATCTGTCCCCATGATGAAAACACCTCCTATCAGGCCATATTTCAAACACTGGGGATTACATTTAAATGTGAGATTTAGTGGGAACAAATATCCAAACCATATTATTCCTTAAGTCACATAGTTATCATAATATTCAAGGTCAATATGAAAGAAAAAAATCTTAAAGGCATCTAGAGAAAAGGATCATATAACCTACCAAAGAAAAACTATCAGATTAACAATGAACTTCTAAGCAGAATCTTTACAAGCCAGAAGATAACAGGGGCCGATATTTAACATTCTTTAAAAACAAAATTAAAGAGGCTGGATGTGGTGGCTCATGCCTGTAATCCCAGCACGTTGGAAGGCCAAGGCAGGTGGATTACTTGAGCTCAGGAGTTTGAGACCAGCCTGGGCAACATGGAGAAACTTCATCTGCATGGAAAATACAAAAAATTAGCTGGGCATGATGGCATGTGCCTATATTCTCAGCTACTTGAGGGACTGAGGTGGGAGGATGACTTGAGCCGAGAAGGTTAAGACTGCAGTGAGCTAAGATTGCACCATTTCACTCAAGTCTGGGTCTCAAAAAAAAAAAAAAAAAAAAAAAAAAAAGAAAAAAGAAAGAAAGAAAGAAAAAATTTGAAAGAAAAAGAAATGCTAGTTCAGAATTTCATATGCTATCAAACTAACTAAGCTTCCTAACAAAAGGGAAATAAAGTTTTTTTTTTCCCAGACAAGTAATCTCTAAGAGAATTTGTCACCATTATACTGGCATTACAAGAGATGCTACAGGGAGTTCTAAACATGGAAACAAAAGAATGACATTGGTACCATAATAGCACATGCAAGAACATGGCCCACAGAACCCATAAAACACCAACACAATCAAGACTGCAAAGCAACTAGCTAATAACACTCTCACATAGCAAATATTAAATTTGAACATGAATAGTCTAATTTCTTTACCTAAAAGACATACAGTGGGAAATTAGAGTAAGCAAATGGCCATCCTTCTGCTGTTCTTCAAGAGATCCATCTCACATGTAATGACACCCATAGGATCAAAGCAAAGAGATGAAAATAGTTACATTGTGGGAAAGAAAAACACACAAAAATGCAGGGGTCAGTAGTTTTATATCTGATAAAGTATACACTAAACTAATAATCATAAAAAAGACCCAAAAAAGGGTATGACATTGATAATATGTTTGATTCAACAAGAAGACTTCACTATTCTAAGTATGTATGCACCCAACATTGCAGCATGCAGATTTATAAAACAATTACTTCTAGACTTAAAAAAGGACTGACAGACACAAAATGATAGTGCAGGACTTCAACACTGCACTGAAAACATTACAGAGATAATTGAGACAGAAAATCAAGACAGATATTCTGTCTTAATACCAAGACTTAAAATTCTACATTTGATCAATTGGACCTAATGAACTTCTAAAGAAGACTCCTACCAACAACCCCAAGATACGCATTATTCTCATGTTTGCATGGGACATACTCTAAGATTAATCACATGCTTGGTCATAGAGTCTCAATTATTTCAAAAAAAATTGAACTTATCATCTCAGACGACAGTGGAATAAAAATAGAAATCAATAGCAGGAGAAACACTGAAATCCATACAAGTACATTGAAACTAAGCAACTTGATCCTCAGTGACTTTTGGGTAAACAATGAAATTAAGAGAGAAATTTAAAAATTCCTTGAAATAAGTGAAAAAGAGACAAAACACACCAAAACCACTAGGACACAACAAGAGTCTTAAAATGAAAGGTTATTACTAAATGCCTACATCAGGAAAATAGAAAGATATCAAATTACAGCTTACCAACACACCTAAAGTAGCTACTAAAACAAGAACAGACTAAACCCAAAGTTAGCAGAAGAAATAACTAAAGTCAGAGCAGAATCAAATGAAATTAAAAAGCAATCTACAGATTCAATTCTATTCTTATTATCAACCTAATGTTTTACAAAATTAGACAAAAAAATTCTAAAAGTTGTGTGGACCCAAGACAGAGCTGGAATATCTAAGGAAAGCCTGAGCAAAAATAACAAAGCCCGAGGCATCACATTACCTGACTTCAAACTATACTATAAAGCTACAGTAACCAAAACAGCATGATACTGATAAAAAGTTGATATAGAGACCAATAAAACACAAGAAAAAAAGAAAAAAAAAAAAAAAAAAAAAACAGAAATAAAGCCACACACCAACAACAAAAATAAGCCATGGGGAAACGGTACCCTATTAATAAAAGGTGCTGAGAAACAAGCCAATCATATGAAGAAAAATGAAGCTGTACCTCTACTCCTTACAATATACAAAATCTAAACTATTCCCAAAAATTGAGGAAGAGGGACTCCTCCCTGACTCGCTTTGACAGATTTGGGTATCAAATCTGGTTGATGTTATGAAACAGTATCATCCTGATACCAAAATCTGAAAAAGAAAAAAAGCAAAGCAAATCAACAACAACAACAACAACAACAGCAAAACAAACAAACACAAACAAACAAACAAAAACGAAACAGGAAACCACAAGCCAATATCCCTGACGAAAATATATACAAAAATTCAAAAAAAAAAAAAAAATGTGGGCCAGGTGCAGTGCCTCAGCCTTGTCGTCCCAGCACTTTGGGAGGCCAAGTCAGGCAGATCACATGGTCGGGAGATCGAGACCATCCTGGCTAACAAGGTGAAACCCCATATCTACTACTAATAAAAAAAAAAAAAATGCTAGTTTGGCATGGTGGCACCTGCCTGTTGTCCCAGCTACTTGTGAGGCTCAGGCAGGAGAATTGCCTGAACTTGGGAAGTGGAGGTTGCAGTGAGCTGAGATCCATCTCAAAAAAAGGAAATAAAAAAAGGTGGATTAAAGACTTAAATGTGATTCATCATACTATCATAACCCTAGAAGAAAACTTAGGAAATACTCTTCTAGACATTGGCCTAGGCATATAATTTATAATAGAAATCCCAAAAGTAAATGCAAGAACATCAAAAAGACAAATAGGACATTATTAAACTAGAGAGCTTCAGCACAGCCAAAAAAAAAAAATCTATCAATAAATTAAACACAGTCTTCAGAATGTGAAAAAATACTTGCGAACTCTGCATATGACAAAGGAATAATACCCAGAATCTAAAAGGAATTCACACAAATCAGCCAGAAAAAAAGCAAAAAGCCCCATTAAAAAGTGGACAAAGGACATGAGCAGACAAGCAGACACTTCTTAAAAGAAGACAAACAAGTGGTCAACAAACATGAAAAACTGCTCCATGAAATGCAAACCAAAACCACAATGAAATACTGTCTCACACCAGTCTGATGGCTATTAGAAAGTTAAAAAAAAAAAAAAAAAAGTTGGTGAGGTTGTGGATAAGTGAATGCCTATATACTGTTGGTGGGAATGCAAATTTGTTTGGCCCCCATGGAAAGCACTTTGGAGATTTCTCAAATAACTAAAAATTGAATTACCATTTCAGTCAACAACTCCATGACCAGGTATATACTCAGGGGAAAGCAAATGTTTCTACCATAAAGAGGCCTATACTTTAATGTTTTCTACAGCTCTATTCACAATACCGAATACATGGAATTGACCCAGGTGCCCATCAATGGTGGGTTGGATAAAGAAAATGTGGTACATATACATCATGAAATATTACACAGCCATGAAAAAGAATGAAATATTTTCCTTTGTACCAACATGGACGTAGATGCAGTTAAAGGTCACAATCTTGAGCAAATTAACGCAGAAAAAAGAAAAGACTGCATGTTGTCACTTGCCATTTGGAGGTAAACATTGGGTACATATGGACGCAAAAATGGGAACATTAGACAGTGGGGATTTCAAGTAAAAAAAGAAAGGAAATAAGGATTGAAAAACTACCTATGGGATACTATGTTTGTTACTTGGGCTGGGCGAGTGGATCTTTAGAAGCCCAAACATCAGCATCCATCATGCAATATAATTATATTACAAAGCTGCACATGTACACCCAGAATCTAAAATTTAAAAATTAAAGCAAAAAATAAACTATTTAATACAAAGTCTCCAATTTGTGTTACAAAGAAGAAAAAATTGTTTCATTTTTGTTATGTTTTTATTTTCTGTTCTTAATTTAGAAAACAGGAGATATCAGAAATTAAGTAAAGCTATTGTTAATGTCTATGACTTCAACTCTGAAATGTCCTTATTTTATTCCCAACATCATAGAATTAGACATAGGATTTCATGTTAAAATAATAAAAACAATAGTGATATGATATATTATTATGCTTACTATTTATGAGGGCTTGCTATATGCCCAACAATCTACTACAGATTTTACCTATATCATTATTTCCTTTATTTCTCAAAACAACAGTTTGAGGTATACACTAGTGCTATATCCTATATTTTGTGGGTGGGGGATAAACATTAAAAGAATTTAGACTTAAAGACATTTATATTTGCTGTAGACTCAGGAAAAATCATAATACCAACATATGCTTTTTGGTAGCAGAGATTAGATGGGATAGAATGACCGAATGAGTTTTATTTTATTTACTTATTACTATCATTATTGTACTTTAGATTCTGGGGTACATGTGTAGATCGTGCAGGATTGTTGTATAGGTACATACCTGGTAAGGTGGTTTGCTGTTTCCATCCCCCTGTCACCTATATCTGGCATTTCTCCCCATGTTATATCTCCCCAACCTCCCCTACATTGTTCCCCGACCCTCACTACAGAACCTAGTGTGTGACGCTCCCCTCCCTGTGTCCGTGTGTTTTCATTGTTCAACACCAGCTGATGAGTGAGAACACGCTGTGTTTGGTTTTCTGTTCTTGTGTCAGTTTGCTGAGAATGATTCATCCATGTCCCTACAAAGGACACGAACTCATTGCTTTTTATGGCTCCATCGTATTCCATGGTGTATATGTGCCACATTTTCCCTGTCCAGTGTATCATCGATGTGCATTTGGGTTGGTTCCAGGTCTTTGCTATTGTAAACAGTGCTGTAGTGAACAAACATGTGCATGTGTCTTTATAATAGAATGATTTATAAACTTTTGGGTATATATCCAGTAATGGGATTGCTGGGTCAAATGGAATTTCTATTTCTAGATCCTTGAAAAATCACCACACTGTCTTCCACAATGGCTGAATTAATTTACACTCCCACCAACAGTGTAAAAGTGTTCCTATTTTTCTACATTCTCTCCAGCATCTATTGTCTCCAGATTTTTCAATGATCGCCATTCTAACTGCCATGAGATGGTATCTCAATGTGGTTTTTATTTGTGTTTTTCTAACGACCAGTGATCATGACCGTTTTCTCATATGTTTGTTGGTCCCATATATGTCTTTTATCTTTGTTAAGTGACCTCTTCTCTGATCTGTGTTGCTGGGCTAAAGATCCTCTGGTTAGGTATTGTCTTTGTCTGTTTCGTGCTGTTTTCACATTGTACCTGAGACTGGGTAAATTATAATGAATAGAATTTGTTGTTTCTCAGTCCTGAGGGCCAGGAAGTCCACAGTCAAGGGGCCTCCATCTTGCCAGGGCCTTCTTGCTACATCATCATATGGTGAAATGGCAAAGACAGGGCCAGAGAGAGCAAGAGGGGTCAAACTCACTCTTTTACAATGGCACCAATTCCACACATGAGTGTGGAGTCCTCATGGCTTAGTCACCTCTTAAACATTCCACCTCTTAATACTGTTACAATTACAACAAAATTTAAATATGAGTTTTGGAGGGAACATATGTTCAAATCATAGCAGACGTCATGATTATTATTCATTTTCCTTAAAAATGCTAGGAATATTTCTTATTGTTTTCATTAGAGATTACATGGGTCCTCAAATTTTTTGTAAGACTAACATAGTAAATGGAGTGAGCCATAAATTGGTTAAAGCAGAGTCTTTTATGCTTAAGAATGTGTCTGTCTCACAATGCAAGTGGCCAATCCAGCCAGCACCACTGTGTCTGACACTCATTTAATCAGAGTGTTAAGCCAACTTTGATGCCCTGGGCTTTTCTGTCGGCAAGAGTAGCAGTGTAGGCTATTACTTGGCCTTATATTTTGTAAGTAATTCACAGAAAGACAGGGCTTTCTATGAACATTGGCAGGTTTCTGCCCTGAGGGTCCTGCAGACCCTAAACTTCTTCTCTAATCACACAGATAACAATTTATTTTGAGAACAGAGTCAAATCAATTTATCTCTAAGATAGGATTCAAATCAATGTCTCTACTTGAGTGACAAAGAAAAATAACATCATCTAATATGGAATTAATTAGATAGTAAATATTAGAGAACATGAAAGAAAGTGTCAAAGAAGAAGGGAATTTTATTTCTTCAATTTTATATCCAACTGTAATCTTCCATGTAGTAATCTTATAAATCACGATATATATAATAAATGATAGAATTCTTATACTAGATTTTTCAAAACAAACATTTCCAGGATTTGAATTATGTTTTCATTCTGGCTTCTTGGCTATTTCTATCAGAGGAAAAAATTTATATGCCCAGCCACAATTTATAAACATGTGCATGCCAGCTTTCTGGCAATAGTGATTTAAATGTCAAAATCAATATTCACACAGGTGATAGCAATAAGCAGACTCTGAATTAAACATTCCTGATACCTTTTGCTTTCCAGAAGCACTTACATGGGGCAATCTTGGTTTAAGAGTAGTAATATCACTGGAGATTACTGCTGGTGACCCCTAAAATGTTAGAACAAATAAATAAGTTCTATGTTTTGCAAACTACGGAATGGGAAGTGAGCAGAGAAAAGGCAAAACATTATTTGGAGATTTGGTGGGAGACTTTTGTTCAGTAATGGAAAACAAGGGAGGGGCAGACAGAAGAAGATCTGAAATATATAAGGTAATATACTTTAATATTTTAATTTAAGATGTTAATTATTGGGCAAAAAAGTCCCTGCTTGAGAATTGTGTCTCCTAACTCATTATTTCCCAAACTTAAGTTGAACTAATCACAGTCTGGAGTTCTGGGTAAAACATATACTCTTTGCTCTACCCTCAGAGATTCTGAACATATAGGACTTGGATAAGGGGCAACAATTTGCATTTCTAGCCCACTTACAGTTGTGGCTGATGCTGTCTACTTACACATGCAGTAGAGACAATAATAACCCATTCAAAGAAGTTCACATCCTAATCCCTGGGACTTGTGGATCCGTCATGTTATGTGGCAAAGGGGAACTAACAGAGCAAATGGAATTAAAGTGGCTAATCAGCCAACTTTAAATTAAGGAGATCTTCTTGGGGTATCCATGTGGGCACAATATAATGAAGAAAGTTATCAAATGAGGAATAGGAGGTAGAAGAGTGAGAACAAGAAGGTGAAGGCATTCTGAGAAATACCAGACTGGCTGTTGTTGGCTTGAAAGTGGAAGAAACCAAGAGCCAAAGGAATGTGAATAGCCTCTGGAGTCCAGAAAAGGGCCAGGAAATTTATTCACCTCTAAAGCATCCAGAAAGGAAAGCAGCCCCGATGACACCTTAGATTTTATCCAAAAAGACCAAGTTTAAATTTCTGACCTTTAGAACAGTAACATAACAAAAATGTGCTATTTTAAGACAGTATATTATTGTAGTATGTTGTACCAGCAAGAGGAAATAGATTATGCTTTAACAAAGATCCAGTCCATCATAAATCTTGTCCATGCATTTATTAATGTTGATAACACTCAATTCTCAGTAATCTTCCCTGGCAACAGTTTTATATGTACGATATTATGATTTGCTAATTAAGACCACAATACTGACCATATAAACTGGAATGGGCAATTGCACCAAACCACATAAATGTATTCCATCAAAGAGAGGCCACATTGAAGATGAGCTGTATTAAAAATAAAAATAGAAGGAAAAAAAAAAAACTTTCAGCTCTTCCTTCTGGGAAAATAGTCAAAGACTTTTTAATGTGAGAAGCCTTCCAGTTTATATCATTTGGAATAACTCCTTTCATTTATTCCATCATAATCCATGAAAAACTGTAGATGATTAAATGAAAAAAAAAAAAAAAAAGGTATTTCCATTTGGTATTGAAACTATAGATTCACACAATGTCTTTCATAACTGAAATTTATGATTTGCTAGTAATTAATAGAAAACAATGAAAAGTGTGGATTTTTTTATATTCTGGATGTCCATATTATTTTATTTTCATAATTTTTGGAAAAATAAAATCTGAAAATAACTTTTTTTTTTTTTTTTTTTTTGAGACGGAGTTTCGCTCTTGTTACCCAGGCTGGAGTGCAATGGCGCGATCTCGGCTCACCGCAACCTCCGCCTCCTGGGTTCAGGCAATTCTCCTGCCTCAGCCTCCTGAGTAGCTGGGATTACAGGCACGTGCCACCATGCCCAGCTAATTTTTTGCATTTTTAGTAGAGACGGGGTTTCACCATATTGACCAGGATGGTCTCGATCCCTCGACCTCGTGATCCACCCGCCTCGGCCTCCCAAAGTGCTGGGATTACAGGCTTGAGCCACCGCGCCCGGCCGAAAATAACTTTAATGCTCAGAAATGCTCACTGATTTTATCTTGTGATTTTGTTAATTCTTTCTTTTGTTTTCACTGAAATGTACATATTATACAATGTGTCTGAGGATAGTTACTATTATATAAATATGTCAATAGCTATAAGAAATCTGATCTATGAACCTTAAACTGATATGCTAGTATATAGTTATAGTTTGACATGATGAATTTAAAATGAAAATTAAAACAAAAAACAGGAGTGGGAGAGAAGGCCTTGGAGAGCACAGGTTAGAGGCTGTTCACACTCCCTTTCCATATTTTCTTTTATTCTGTTTATGTCTTCCTTCAAATAAAAGAAACTAGGGGTTAAGTCAGAGTCCTACGAGTCCAACTACTATAGTTGAATCACTGTGAATATATAAATCTTGAGAATAAACTTCATTATAGCTATAGAACTGAAGAATAAATTTCTTCAAATTTCTAATAGATTTTTAAAAGGCATCACCATCATCACTTCAGATCACTTAGTTTCACAATTTATCTACTTACTTTTTGTACTGACCTTCATGAACAGGCCTCAGCAAAAGATAAAATCGGTTCTGGAAGATGGATTTTGTGTATGCAAAATCCTTTATCACCTTTTTCACCATACTTTTTGTGATCCTTATTTCATTCCTAAGGAAATTTGTGCTGTCTTTCTCTTACCTAAGTTATCAAACTTCTCACTCTCAACTTCACTCAGCTTTTTACTCACACTCCTGGAAAAGCCTAATATCCTTTCTATTGAAGTGTACTGCCATTCAGTAAGATAGATGATAGCTTCATTTTTTTTTTTTTCATCTCTCTATTTTGAAATGAATGAGGGTTTAAAAGTGCCCAAGTGAGTCTGGATCCAGAAGTGTTCTTTATATTACCCAAGCTGTAGATCTTTCAGATTACATTAAAAAGTTGTATAATATCTCTGTTTTCGTAATCATGCTCCTTAATAGAAAAAACATTTTAAAGATTTTAGAATTAATAAGAGATTTTCCTCCATTTTCAATGATGTCGGTATTCTAGCCAACATGTTATAGCATTTTAAATTACATTATTAGATAATTTTTTTTAGATTCATGTAACTTAAGAATTGTGGCACATATAAGTAAGAAAGAAATGAAAGTCATTTTCAGCAGAGGGTTATATAACTTTTACATCTGGATCTGCTGTCATCCCAATCTTGAAATTTAAGATGGCATTTAGAATGACTGAAATATATAAAGGTATATTTGGCTTGGAAAAAAGAAACCTGAAAAACAGAGAAGCTTATTTAACAAGTATTTATTATATATTGACTTAGATGCTATTCATACACTAATTGTTCATTACCTGTATTAGTCTGTTCTCACACTGTTGTAAATGATGGCCCAATATTTGCTAATTTATGAAGGAAAAAAGAAAGGTTTAGTGGACTCACAGTTCCACATGCCTGGACAAGCCTCAGGAACTTACAATCATGGAGGAAGGGAAAGAGGCACATTTTTCATGGCAGCAGCTGAAAGAGAGCAAATATGTGAAGGAGGAAATGTCAGATACTTACATAACCATCAGATTTCATAAGAACTCACTATTATGAGAACAGCATGGGGCCACTGCTCCCATGATCCAATCACCTACTACCAGGTCTTTCTCTCAATGTGTGGGGATTATGCGGATTGCAATTCAAGATGAGATTTGGGTGGGGACACATATCCTAACAATGTAATTCCAAACTTGTCCCCTCCCAATGCTCATGTTCTCACATTTCAAAACCAATCATGCCTTCCTAACAGTTCCTCAGAGTCTTAGCACATTTCAGCATTAACTCAAAAGCTCAAGTTTCAAGTCTCATCTGAGACAAGGCAAGTCCCTTCTGCCTGTAAGTCTGTGAAATCAAAAGCAAGTTAGTTACTTCTTAGATAAAATGGTGGTATAGGCATTGGATAAATGCTCCCATTCCAGTTGGGAGAAATTAGCCAGAATGAAGAGGCAACAGGCCCCACGCAAGGGCGAAATCCAGTAGGTCATTCATTGAATTTTAAAGCTGAAACGATCTCCTTTGACTTCACGTCTCACCTCAAGGTCACAATGATGCAAAAGATGGGCTTCCATCATCTTAGGGAGTTTCATTCCTGTGGCTTCTCCGGGTACAGCCCTACCACCGATTGCTTTCACAGGCTGGGGTTGAGTGTCTACAGCTTTTCCAGCTGCATGGTGCATGCTGTCTGTGGTTCTACCATTCTGGGGCCTGAAGGACAATGACTGTCTTCTAAGAGATCCACTAGGCAGTGTCCCAATGGGGACTCTGTGTGATGGGCTCCAACCTCCATTTTTCTTCTATACTTCCCTAACAGTGGTTCTCCATAAGGGTGCCAACCCAGCAGCAAACTGCTGCCTAAACATCCAGGAGTTTCCATACATCCTCTGAAATCAGGTGGAGGTTCTCAAACCTCAATTAGTTACCTCTGTGAACCTGCAGGCATAACACCACATGGAAGCCACCAATGACTGAGGCCTGCACCTACAAAGCAATGGCCTGAGCTGTACGTTGACCCCTTTAGCCATGGCTGGGATGCAGGATGCCAAGTCTTAAGCCTGCACAGAGCAGCGGTGAGGCCCTGGACCTGACCCATGAAACCATCTTTTTCCTCCTAGGCCTCTGAGCCTGAGATGGGAGGGGATGCCATGAAGGTCTCTGACATATCCTGGTGATATTTTTTCCATTGTCTTAGCTATTAACATTCAGTTCCTCTTTATTGATATAAATTTCTGCAGCTGGCTTGAATTCTTCTCCAGAAAAATTGATTTTTTATTTTCTACTACATGATCAAGTTGCGTATTTTCCAAACTTATACACTCTTCTTCCCATGTAAATGTAAGTTCCCATTTCAAACCATCTATTTGTGAACACATAAGACTGAATGCTTTCAAAGTCAGCCAGGTCACATCTTGAATGCTTGGCTGCATAGAAATATCTTCTGCCAGATACCCTAAATCATCTCTCTCAAGTTCCAAATTTCACAGTTCTTAGGGCAGGGGCAAAATGCCTCCAGTCTGTTGGCTAAAGCATAGCAAAAGTGACCTTTGCACCAGTTCCCAAGAAGTTTCTCATCTCCATCTGAGACCACCTCAGCCTAGACTTCATTCTCCACATCATCAGCAGCATTTTGGTTAAACCCATTGAACAGTCTCTAAAATGTCCCAAACTTTCACACATCATCATGTCTTCTGAACCCCCCAAACTGTTCAAACCTTTGTCTGTTACCTAGTTCCAAATTTACTTCCACATTTTCAAGTATCTTTATAGAAGCACCTCAATTCCTCAGTATCAATTAACTATATCAGTTCATTCTCACATTGCTATACATAATTTCCCATTTCTGGGTAATTTATTTTTTAAAAAAGGTTAACTAATTCACCGTTCCACATGGCTGGGGAGCCCTCAGGAAACTTGCAATCATGATGGAAAGGGAAGATACACATCTTACATGGTGGCAGGTGAGAGTAAGCAAGTGTGTGAAGGAAGAACTGTCAGACACACATAAAAAACATCAGATCTAGTGAGAATTCATGCACTATCATGAAAACAGCCTGGAGACAGTGAGCCCATGATCTAATAACCTCCCACCAGTTCTTTTGACATGTGGGGATTACAATTCAAAATGAGATTTGGGTGGGGACACAAAGCCTAACCACATCAATTAACATAGTGAATAAATATGTATTACATGTCAGTGAATATGTGAGGCAATCAGACACTATTCTAATATTGTGGCAGGAGATTCATAAATACAGAATAAAGCTTCTGCATTCAGGTATTTTATATTTAAGTCAAGCAGATAGTAAAACATAATGATTAAAATATATATAATTGTATGTTGATGATAATTAATTGGGGGAAAAAGCAGAGAATAATGTATATAAAACTGGAATGTTTCACCCATAGATAACACTGTTAGAAGAACCTTTTCCAATAAATGTTAATATTTGAATTAACATAAAAATTAAATGAGGGATAAGCCATGTAGACAGTTGGGAAAGACTACCTCATTAATGAGAAGAGCAAACACTAACACTTTGAGTTGGGTTAATTTGATGCAGTTTTTGAATAGAAACCAGAAGACTGATATTGCAGGCAGTTAGAACAAGTGATAGGTAGAGAAGTAGGAAAGACGCCAGAGAGGTAATGAAAGTTCAGTTCATGCAGTTACTTGCCTACCACTGCAAACTTTGGTTTTACTCAGAAGGATATGGAAATTCAATCAAGGACATTAAAAAGAGAAAGCCCAGTTTATATACGGGATGCTTTTCTGGCTGCTTCATTGAGAATAAATAAAAAAAGAAGGGAGATTAAAACAAGGTGACACCTGGAGATGCTATTGAATAATTTAGTGAGTATGTGATGGTAACTTGGAAAAGATTCCATACAGGTTGAATATATTTAGAAGCCAGAAGAAAAAAAAGCTCGTAGGTTAACTACAGGTTATGTAAGAATGAGAAAAGTCAAGGATGACTGAAGTTATTTCGGCTTATCCACAAAATGAACAGGATTTCTATCAGTCTAGATGGAAATGATGTCAGGAGGGACAGTAAGGGGAAAAAACAGTGCTCCCTTTTGGATTGCAGATGCTAGATTGGCCTAGGATTGTAGACCTTGAACATGCAGTTGAATATATGAGACTGGAGGTCAGAGGAACAATTCAGGCTAAAATAGAAATTTGAATTAATTTATTGATGTTATAATAGTGAGCTCTCCAGTCCTTTTAAATTAATACATCAGGGATAAAAAGAGGAATTAGCTAAAGAAACTGAGAGACTGAAAATAAACTGGTAGCATTCTGTGTCGTGGAACTGTTAAGGTTAAGTGTTTCAAGTAAGGCACTAAGTGAAAAACAGTCTATAGATTTTACAATTTAAACATTATTTGTGACTTTGACAAAAATAATTTTGGGGGAACTATTAGACAGGGTTCTAGAAAAGATATCAGGAATAATTTGGAGTAAGCTAATACAAATGTTATTTTCATTGTGTACTTCCTCTTGAAGAAGAAGAAAAAATAGACCCCTAATAGTAGCTAAAATTACATCAAAAAACTTTTGTAGAAAAGAAAGGGAAAAAATAACCCTACGTCTGCATGCAGTGATAAAAAAGGTAGAGAGGTAAACAATAAGTAAGATAAAGTAGATAAAACTTCTGGATCAATGTTTGAGTAGATAACAAAGTATGGGATCTAGGTTGTAGGTGAGAGGGTTGTGCTTTGTTTGAAGTGTTCCATAGTCTCTGGAATGAAAGACCAGATGCATAGAACAGTGAAGGAGAACAGATCAATCATTGAGAGCTTTTAGGCTTTTATTTATTACAAAGTTATCAGGTGAGAGTAAATGAGTTAAAATAAGTATCAAGTGTTTTGTTTGAAAATTCGTATGTAAAACCCCTCTCTCTTTACATGCTAGTTACAGAAAAATCCACCACCCAACTGTTGGTTTGCCTTTCAATCTCTCTCTGCTTGGTGACTGTCCAATGTCTAGGGATGGTTTAAAGGAGAAATTTGTTATCACTGAAAAAAGATTTAAAAGCAGAGGGAATTAATGTTCATTAACATTAAATATTTTTATCTTATTTATTCTATGTTTGCCAAATTGCTTAGCCATATTTGTGCTTTATTTCTATCTGTAAAATGAAGAGGAATATATTCAAGCATATTAATCTCATATTTTTTAAAGATTGAAGGTATCTGGAAAAATATACTAAACCTGTAAACTGGCAAAAATTCCCGAATGTTTTTACAGCAGATTTTAAGAGACAACACTTTTAACTGGCTTTCCATTGACTGGGCAGTTGCTCACTTATCTTGAAGAAAAGGCAAGTGTTAATGTTACCCTTATTGCTCAGTAAGATATTAACCAATTTTGTATGTTACTTTACATTTCAATCTGTTTAACTGTTGTATCTTAGCTTAACCTCCAATCTTAGCTTAACATTCCTTTATTAAATTACTTATATAGACCTAGCTTTTCAAATGCTCTTTGAATGGATTTTAACCTACTTTTAGTTTCCTCATTAATTAATCAGGGAGGCAGAGCTGTAACACTTGTTGCAAAGCAGGAGCAGCGGGAAAACAAAACTTTCAAACACTGAACTGAGGAAGGAAGTGGCTTTTTATTTGGCCAGGACTTGCCAGGGGCTACAGCTTTATTCATGGAGCTTCCCTAGAAGCAGCTTTTTTTTTTTTTTTTTTTTTTTTTTTTTTTTTTTTTTTTTTTCCTTTCCAGTGACTTACAACTCTAGAGGGGGAGCAGAGGTGAAACTGTGTTATTGCCCATTGGCCAGGCAGCTGAGCTTACAGGCTTTGGCTTTCATTGATTTGCTAATTCATATGCAGCACCCTTGGAATAGGCAGGGGAGGGGGCTTACAGAGACAAGACAAAGGCAGTCAATAATTAGTTGGCAGAGGTATTTCCAGGAGGGGGTCTGGGTCAGTTAATATGGAGAACTTGACCCAGTGCCCAGCTCTGGCAGGTAGGGATAGCATTCTTTGCAACTCTTCAAGGTTTATAGATAGCAGAGATGCTGGAAACCTAAAAGGGAGTTTTTTTCCAGTCCTTGGGCCTCATGATGGCCTGGCCAGTGTTGTCAGCAAGCGGCTTGACCATGGATTCCAGTTCTTTGGTATTTTATTTCTCTTTACCCTCCTTCTTATCCAGAGGGAGGAGGTGGAGGCCTGCAAGTAGGGCAACGGGGTGGGGATTTTCCCTCTCAGTCGATTTTATAATTACATGAGCATTTAAAATTTTAGGGTGTATACTTTAACAAATGATAAATTGTAATCTTTAGCAGAGTGTGTGACATATATTGCTTCATTTGCCTTCCCAGTCCACTCCTATATCTATTTCAACCATAGTTTTTAGCCTTTATAATTAAAAATAATAAAAATACAGTTGAGTATTTCTTCATAATATTATCTCTTTTTACTATCCTAATAATTGGAGAGACTTTCTTTGCATTTAGCAACTTATTGGTCATTTCTCAAGGCTAAGTATTGCAAATCCTTAAAGTGTACCTCTAATGGGAACGAGAGTTTGGTAAAAGGTTACTGAAATTGGTCTGTGATAGAATTTTGTCAGAACCCTGGCTGCATTATTTAGATGGCCTGATTAGCAATGATTTATCCATAAAAGAATGAAAATAAAAGCCCCCAGCTTCTTCTATGTGTGTGAAATAAACTATACAGCACAGTTAGTGCTCCTTAATGAATTCACTCATATGTGATTTGAATTCTAGACTTAACCTTCCAAAAATATACATTTAAACATGCTTATCACCAACCCTACATTTATTCTACTAAAATTCATTACTTATATTAGAATTGCACACCATAGTTGTAAATTCCTAAACCTTTATTTTGAGTGTGAATGAGGCCCAAACTCACCACCTTCATCATGTCAACATCTTGACAATTAACATATCATCTTCCAGCTCAGCACCTCCTTTCTCTTTTTAAGTACTTAGAATAGATGCTCTTCCCATCTTCCATTACAGAAAATCAAGTCAGTCTTCATTTTGTCTCTATGTACAACACTGACATTAAAACTTAATATTATGTCTTGCCTTGACATCAAATAAAATTGGGAGAGCCCCAAAGGTCTAATTGCAAGTTTTCCACCTCCTTTATCTTAGTGGGTAAGGTTTCCTACCCAAATAACCATTTATCGCAAGAGTCCAGATACACTGACTACTTACTCCTTGCTAGTGAACTTCAGTTCTCTGACAGCCTTAGAATGATTCAAGTTAATGACATCCTCCCTCTTATTACTATAATGCCAGCTTCCTGCCTGCCCTACTTGTTTACTGTGGTCTCCAGTGCAGCCCCATGTGGCAGTATCCTCTTCTGGCTGTGACCAGCAACAAGCTGTCAGTTTCAACTGACCAGTGTCAGGTGTTGTGGATTCAGCCATCCCATTACATAGGTCAGGAACTTCTTCACCAGTGATATGAAAGAGGAAAATAAAATATATCAAGTTCCTAATTTTTCCCCTCATTCCTTCATTTATCCATCCATCCATCCATACATACATACATACATACATACATACACTTTTTCACCTAATAAATACTTGATAATAATTTTCAGAATCTATTCTACTCATTCCTATATGCATCTGAGAAATATTTATTAGTACCTAATCATTTTCAATATTGCAATGTGATAAAATCTTAAAATTATTTTCTGAATTATTTCCTAAATGTCTCTTTTCTCTAACTTTCTTATAACTTTACACTAATTTGATCTTGATACATTTTAATACTGTAATTTTTAAAAAGATATAAAAGCAAGAATAGAGAGAAAATGCTGACCACTCATAAACCTATTACTTGGTATAGCCAAGTGTTGATATGAATTTATTTATTCAATTTGTTTTTGTTGAACCCCTACTCTTTGCAAATAACTGTTGTTGTAAGTTTTGAGAATCGCACAGTGAAATCAAAGCAAAACAACATATCACAACAAAAATATAAAGTAAAACAAACCAAAATCACTGGTGTCATGACACATTCTAATGGTAATAAAGAAATACAATGTAAGCAACAAACTAGCAATAAAAATATTGTTTTACAACTAAAAATATCCCAGCTAGAAATTTCTCAAATTATGCATGTGTGGCATGACCGAGAAAAGAACAGGAGGCCAGGACGTGTGGGACAGAGTGAGCTGGTGGAGAAACTTAACAGTGGCCAGAACATATTGGATATGGGGAGCAGAGTGAAGTCTTTCATCCTGAGAATGGTGAGCAACCTTCATATGATGTTAGCCAAGGAACAGGCATGAATATGTTTATATTTAAAAGGAACTATTCAAGGGCTGATAGAAAATAGACAGCAGGAGAAAAGATACAGGCAGGGAGACAAATTAGGAATCTACTATCATAATCCAGGTGAGACAGGCTTGAAATACAAAGATTGTTACTGAATTACTCCAACACAAATGTAGAATTTATTCTACAAAAATGATTCAATTTCATAAATATGTTTAAGGATTTTCTCTTTATTGTTAGCATTGGAAAATTGCTCTATTATTCTATCTATATATGTAAAATATTTACTATTCAAAAATAAACAACGGTTATATAGTAAAACAGTTAGTTAATTTTACTCAGGAAGTTTAAGATTTCCTACTGAGCATAAGTTAAAAATACTACAATGCAAAAATGCATGTTTGCTTCATTACTATGAAATATTAAGTGGCTTGTTAGCATAATTTCCACTTATGATCCCTGAAGGCTTTTCTTGTTAAATGATATTGAGATATTCACTGCACTTGTTTTCCAATTTACAGAACAAACTATTATTGTGAAATCCCTGTTTATGTACACAAAATAGTGATGCAAACAATTAATAACCAGAAAATGAGTTTAATTGTCTATATCATCTCTCTACTGGTCTTTAATAGGATATGAGTAAAATCTTTGACCAACCTCCCTTGACCAACACACATGAAAAATAAATAGATGTTATCCTGTAACTTGAATTTCAATTAATCTACAATCTATTTCCTGAACAAGCTACATTTTAGACTTGCATATCTATCCTCTTCCAAGATTATAGAGGTAACATAGCTAACAAGAAACAAAATGAATATTTTCAACAATAATATGTTTTCCTTAAATGAAGAATAATGTTTTATCAATGCTTATAACATTCTGACAAAAAGCTATTTCCTCATAAGGCTATTCTGGAAATACAATATTCTCTGCTCTATGGTAATTAGCCTACTTCTTAGGCTAACAGTTGTACCATATGAATGTACATTTGCTTTTGTAGCATCATGATGCAATACGTTGGAACATCTCAGGTTGGAAATTGTTCTTGGGTGAAAACCGTAATGTTTATTTCAGAGTTCAGAATTTTATGTTGCACTGTGCAAGGAATTAAAAGTCATATTTAAAGCACACATTAAGTAGTTTTATCACCAGTCATAAACTCACACAAAAACTCACACAAGAATCTTTGGAATCAGTAGCTTCAATGATTTTTATACAAGGCAGCAACCCAACAACACGAATGCCAATTTTGGCTTTGTTGACAATTTGCTCATTTAATTTCAGTCTCTGATTCAGATATCTCCAAAATGTAAAAAATAAAGTAAAAAGGGAGTAAGAGAAAAGAAAGTAATTTAAAAAATAATTTGGGAAGAATTCAATGGAATAAACTACAAGCATATTGTTAGTCATATGTGTGAGGAAAATACATTATTTAAAAATTATCTAAATATGCTACCATAATATTATTGAAGGATAATCAAAGTTATGTATTAGCCTTTTTTAAACTGTGTTGCCTAAAAGCAAAAGGTTAAATTTAATTAGGTATTAATATTTAAGCTTCAGAAATTTAACACTGGTTGCTCATCATTTTCTTACTAGATATTTCAAATTAATTTCATATCCTTTATGCTCAATTATCACATGATAGAATATAGAAATAATACAAAAATAGAGAAAAATATCACTTTTATAAAAATAAATGGTTTATAAATAAAACAAGTAAATAATACTTGATTGCCATTTATCAAGGAAGTATATTGCTCTGATCAATATTTCAGGTATTTATCTCCCAAAGCCTCATTTCAATAAAAAAGACAAACCAAGCTTTGGTTTCCAAAAGGTGAAAGAACAGGTACATACCATTTAGCTTGCTATTCATTACACTCTTGAATCTGATATGGACTTCGAGATGTCTCAATAACACCAACTCCCATTTATCCAATGTTTAAAGGTTAACCCAGAGTTAAATCTTAGAAGACATGGTTTGTTATCATATTTTTATCTTGGAACACTTTTGTACATTTTGCTTTTTTCAAATTCTGCTTTTTTTTTTTTCACACCCCAGAGATGGAGTCTTACTCTGTCACCCAGACTGGAGTACAGTGGCACCATCTCAGCCCACTGCAACCTCCACCTCACGGGTTTAAGCGATCCTCTTGCTTCAGCCTCCAGAATAGCTGGGATTACAGGTGCATGCCACCATGCCCAGCTATTTGTAATATCTCTAGTAGAGACAGGGTTTCACCACATTGGCCAAACTGGTCTTGAACTCCTGACCCACCTGCCTCGGCCTCCCAAAGTGCTGGGATTACAGGAATGAGCCACCACACCTGGCCAAATTCTGCTTTTTGAATTCACTAAAATTTCCATTTTAACTTCTAAGAACATGTCTTTTAAGAATAGCTAACTTTTTCTGTGCTGTCAAATTATGATTCTTCTACTTTTACTAGAACACTGATCTTTACAACTAGCATGCAATCCATATTCTATTTTATTGCTATAATCACTTATTTTAGATTATAAACTACTTGGAAGTTAGTTTTGTGTTGCATTTAGCGCTTTGATTACTCTCATAACTTCCATATAATCACTAGTCATACAAAAACAGGTAGTTGATTTGTAATACATCTCTTGCATGATACTAAAATGTCGATATGTCTGTCCATTACTACAGTGAAATTTAGAAACCTTAGAAGAAATATACTTTGAACAATTGTTGTTACAAGTATGGTGTAGCATGAAACAGTGATTTCATATAATGGCAAACCCTAACACACTTAAGACTCTGGGGAAAGGGAAAGATATTTAAGCAGATAATAAATCATTAATGAATTGTTTTTAATTAGGTTTGATTGATTATAATGCTCAACGTTTTTTTCTTGTAAGGATTATAGACATATTATTATACTACATTAGTGAACAGAAATGAAACATTGATTAGGAATCACATGTAAGCATAAAAGGGTTCTGGTAAATGGTAGTCCACATCCTGTAGTTTCATTGTTATAGATGTCATACAGTGTTGTATTTGAGAACTGTCTTAATTTTAAGCTTGAATAAATTAAAGAAAACTATGGGGAAGGACAAATGCAAACATTTGAATTAAAGAACTATTTTTCTCCTTTTCTAAACGTGTATTGGCTACTTTTAATTTGTTATTTTTATGTTTAATTATGATTAATTCATTTAGTAATGTGTTTCCTTATCCACCACTATTTCACTAATATACTAGGTCTTAGATATGCTCACCTTGCAATTAGCTACACAGAATTAGTTCCAGAATTCATTTTCTAATTACTGACACTATTCATACTGTTGACGTTACAGATGGCAACACATCTCTGAACCTACATGACTGGGAGAAATAGAGGTTTTTATTATATTGCACTCTGCATTTAACTTAAAAAATGTGGTCACATAAGAAAATAAAGCAAATATGATGTTTTTGCCTAAAATATTTCAGTTTTTAAACATATGCCACTATAATTTGTCACAAAGACTAAAATTAAGATTCTTTTTCTTCTCTCAAATAAAAGAATTCTATGAAATGTGTAGACATTGAATATATAACTCTATACTGAAATTCATATATCTGGAAATTATTTAGCAATGATTGATCCAGCCCTGTATTAGACATAGTTGATGTAAAGATAAAAGAAATAATTTTTATTTTCTAGGAGTTTATATTATTGTGATAAAGCAACAACAACCACAAATTGTCTTATCATGAGTCTATCGAATGCCTGACAACATCGGTGATGTAGGAGAAATATGGAACCCCTCTAATATCTTTGACATAGAACTGTCCTCTTCCTTCAGCAACGTAGTTCTCTGGTACTCAAAGTGAGGGACTTTCCTCAGAGTATTTTACTAGCCTCTTACTATTGCGCTTTCCTTTCTTTCATGTTCCCATGCATAAGATACCTTCATTTAGTACCTTGAGTACTTCAGACCATAAAATCTATTCTTCTGAAACCTATAATTTGACACCATAAGTATTTCTTACAACTTTGCACCTGCTCGTGAAATCAAGAGCCAGAATTTAATTGCTTTTTTTAAATTCATAAATGATTCTTTATTTGTGGTATAAATGAAACAAAAGGAGAAAAGAAAAACATGCATAAGTTAATACTTCACAAGTTTTTATATAAGTATATAATGCAAAAACCTATTCACTAGCTTTTATTCCTCATTTGCCAAAGTCTGTTGGAAAACCATATTTTCGTGTTCTAAAATACTTGCTTTGCACTTAACATCCCAAAGTCACACAGTGAATTGTAGAAGTTCAAGTCTGTTGGAAGTTCAAAGTCTGTTGGAAAACCATATTTTCGTGTTCTAAAATACTTGCTTTGCACTTAACATCCCAAAGTCACACAGTGAATTGTAGAAGTTCAAGACAATGTAAATCAATGGAACCAATGAATGCAACTGAGAATAGAACAACAATCACCAAAAAGTGTCCTGCTTTCCAAATGACCGAAGACCACTAAAGTACTTTCCTGTTAGTCTAGGTCACGTCGCCCCTTAAAAATCAGTGGTGCCAGACCGGGTGCGGTAGCTCATACCTGTAATCCCAGAAATTTAGGAGGCCGAGGTGGGCAGATCACCTGAGGCTAGGAGTTCCAGACTAGCCTGGCCAACAGAGAGAAACTCCATCTCTATTAAAAATATAAAAATTAGCCAGGTGTGGTGGCAGGCACCTGTAATCCCAGCTACTCAGGTGGCTGAGGCAGGAGAATTGCTTGAACCCAGGAGGCGGAGGTTACAGTGAGCCAAGATCACACCATTGCACTCCAGTCCAGCAGACAAGAGCGAGACTGAGTCTTAATAAATAAATAAATAAATAAATAAATAAATAAATAATCAATGATGCCATACATCCACATACTAAAATCACCCTTCACCACCAAGCATCTCTCTGATATCTTCATGGTTCTACCATCTGACTTAACATCCTGCTCTTCCAGCGATTACAACGGCCACATACATCCTGTTTCTCTCTCTCTTCAGTCATTCCCTTTAGCTCATCCAATCCTCAACACACTTTTCTCTAAGTTCCCATTCTGCCTTATGGGAATTCAGCTCAAAAACCAGGAAAATGTTTCCAAAACGGTCTCTGCCCACTGATCTCAACTGAAAAAAATGTTCTTGCCCAGAGAATAATATTACCACTGCAAATATTCAAGTGAAAAGTTTTTCTTTTTGCTTTATAGTTTGTTTTGTGGTTCCCACAAGCCTTGTATTTGAAGTTAGCGTAGGTCTCCTTCTTGCTCTTCAGTGTTACTTCCATAACATGTTTTCTGCCTCCAATTATACAGCCATGAACATGGTAAGAAAAACAGAAAATATGTTCTCTAAATTACACCCCAAAGGATGTTCTTTTTCTCTTTTTTTCTTTTCAATGTACTCAATTCTGATCTCTCCCTATCATTTTTGGTAAATAATAGTAATTGACGCTCAGGATTCTCTACCTGAAATTATGGTAAGGCTCTCATACAATTACATATCCATATGAATAAACATGATATATTTCATCTAAGTTGTTTCTTGATCTGCATACCATTGTTATTTTTATTCCTCTTCACCATAGACAGATTTCTACGAGTCTACCCTGGTCTTGTGGATAAAACAAATCACTTAAAAATAAGTAAAATATTCCCTCAGGTATCCTTTCCTGATCAACTATTCTCATGGCACTCTTTCAATCACCAATTTCTTCACTTGCTTTCACTCCGAGTGATTGAGATTGGGATTCTTTGGTTCTTAAATGTTATAACAAATTCCCAAATACCTGGGACTGACTACTCCTTCCTCCTTTCTGTCATAGTTATTAGGGAAGTAAAAACAACTGTACAACAGTTTTCTGTGTGAAACACAAAGACATAGTTTTTTCTTACTAAAATTAATATTCCAATTATAAGTGAACTTGAGCTGTAACATTGGTTTGGATTTATAGAATTTGTGTGGTGAATGGTGTATGTGGCTTGCTGGTAGCTGAGGTGCTGTGGGCACCACCATGCCCAGCTAATTTTTGTATTTTTAGTAGAGATGAGATTTCGCCATGTTAGCCATGCTGGTCTTGAATTCTTGACCTCAGGTGATCCACCCACCCCCACCTCCCAAAGTGCTAGGATTACAAGCATGAACCACCACGTCCAGATGCATAAATTTAAACTTGCTGGATGGTACAATACGTAATATCAGTTAACAGAACAAGATAGGTCTTTAAAAGACTGCAAAGAAATATTTTTCATATTGATTTTAGAAGCATTTAGCAAACAAATTTAATTTTAGTTAACTACATTATGTTAAATATATTAATAGTTAAAATGAAGAACTTTCTAAGTAAACCTAGTGATCCATGTTGATGAATTTTATTTTCTCAAAACATTTTGTTTCACTGCTTTATAATTTATAAAATTATGTTGTTTCATGGTTACCTTTGCCTCATCATTTCTTTTCCTCTATAGCCAATTCTCTCATTCACATGGATAAATACATGCTGAAAAATTCTGAGCCATACCAAGTGTCAGATTATTAGACTATACACATAGTTTTAAAAAATACTCTAGATTTCCTAATTCGTCAAACAGTCACCAGTGCTTTTTCATTTGTGGATCTCAGCAAATCATATGCAAATGGATAGCATCCATTTTCATGAGTAAATAACAAATGCAATGTGATTTCTAAAAATTCACTACTTCTCCTCATCATCGCCCTAATATTATCTTTAAATATTTCAAAACTTGAAAAAATAAATTTATTTTGGATCATAGGGCTGACATCAGAAGAACTTGAATAAAACCTGTGGTAGACTAGATGTAAGCTCCAAACGTGTAGGTAAGATCACTTTTCAGCTTTCACTGTCTGCCATTTGTTTGTATACAGAGATCACTGTTAAAATGCAAGTATACTATCATAATATCTAGTCTTTAGACAAAATCACATGCCTTTTCTTTTTTTTTTTTTTTTTTTTTTTTTTGAAAGGGGTCTTGCCCTGTCACCCAGGCTGGAGTGCAATGGTGTGATCTTAGATCACTGCAATCTCTGCCTCCCGGGTTCAAATGATTCTCCTGCTTCAGCCTCCTGAGTAGCTGGGATTTCAGGCATCGACCATCATGCCCAGTTAATTTTTTTTTTATTTTTTATTTTTTATTTTTAGTAGAGATGGGGTTTCACGATGTTGGCCAGGCTGGTCTCGAACTCCCGACCTCAGGTGATCTGCCCCCCTCACACTCCCAAAGTGTTGAGATTATTGGCCTGAGCCACCACGCCCGGCCTATTGCATGCTTTTTAACATGTATTAGTTGATTTAGTACATGCAAAACACTCAAGAGCACACATAAATAAAATCTACTATAGTAACAGGAAAGGCTGCATACTTTCAAAATAATATTATTTGTTTATCATTTCATTTCTAACTCAACAAAGTTTTGAATACATATATTTATTTGTTAGTATTCTATGCTGTGCTGACCCCAAAATAAAAGACTATGAATCTTCCTTCAAAGGGCTGGTAATTAAGAGAGTGAGAGACAGAGAAAGAAAGAGAGAGAGAGAGAGAGAGAGAGAGAGAGAGAGAGAGAGAGAGAAACAGATACTTATGACACAAATTATCACAATGAAATAAGCATGGGTCATTTAGTGGATGCATTCCTTAAGTCACAAATGGTTTGTTAAATCTTTGTAATATTCCTTTAATTTAGGTACATTTATGATACTTATATCTCAGAGGAAGGAATTGAAGCTGAGAGATCTTGCTCAAGGTCTTAAAACTGCAGGAAGACAAATGTGGGACTGCACGCAATTCATGTAGAATGTTAAAAATGCACACACAGTAAACATATGTATAATAACAAGGTGCTACTGGGATGTATGAAGAACCAGCTATGAGGTGAGCTTATCGTGAATGAGGTTAAGACAGGACAGATTCCCTGAAATGTCACACAGTAGATAATTAATGAAGGGATAATATTGGTGAAGGGCTCCCAGACTGGAGAAACAGCAGTGAAGAAATCTGTTGTAGAGAATGTCAGTAAGCTTGAAGTTAATGGAGTATGGTAGTGGAAAAATAGAATGAAGGAATAAGACAGGGAAATTTCTGCGTGAATCATATTTCAAAGGCTCCATCTGCTACATCAAAAAGCTCAGATCTTTTCTGAAGACAACAGGAAGCCCTGAAGTGTTTTGTTTCAATGGATGACATTGTCACACTGGCATTTTAGATGTTCACGGTGGCATCTTTTGTGAGATATTTTGAGAAGAATAGATGAGAGAAAAAAATCTTCATAAATTGTTTTGGGTAGATCTGTTGAGAGTTATAATACAGCATGACTATGGAACTGATAAAATATAGATAAATGGAGGGATTGTGGATAAAATTAAAAGTTAAAACTAGAAAATATAAATCAATATGTGTACTCATAGTATAGTCATTAAGGATAATTTTTAGGCTTTTTTTTCTTGATATAATGTTAAGTTCTCCAACTGAGATTAAGGTTAAAATGATACGTAAATGATAGGGAATTCCAGGAAGAAAAAAACTCTTTCTTCTGAGTTGGAAGAATCAAAAAAGAAGTGACATTTAAGGAAAATAATAGTCTGTACACAGAAATGGTGATGTTATTGGGAGCAAAGGGCATATAATATTGCGACAAACACTGGGTGATGACATTTTATTCAGGCAATATAGAGTACACAAGGGTTTTATTATATGGAAAATAGAAATGAGGACTGGGTGGAGATAATGCTGCTGAAATGAATTGAATATGATTAATGAAGACTTATCCACCTGCTTGGGGAAGGCTCACATCCAGACATCCAGTTACTTTTTCCAGATTGTGTATTTTTTTGTAATTAATTTTTTTCCTATGAAAATGTTCAAAATATATATAATTTTGACATACATATAAAGGAGTAATTTAAAATTTTCTAGAAGGAATAAGAAATTAAAAATAACCACAATCAATATTTTAAGATATTATTTGCATTTCATATGGCAGGTTTCATATTTACCATTTAGGTGCAAAAGTGTAATTTGTAATAGACACATATAATATTCACAATGATATAAACAGTCTGTAATGTTAGAAAATAAGAAGGTTAAGAGACCTTCAGATTCTGGCAGCAAGAGAACTCACTGTAATACGTTATTCACTGATTGTCTAACTGGGAAGCTGACATTTAAGCTGGACACGTGGAAGATAAGAGGGATTCAATCAAGTGAAGAGTGGAGATATTAGTCCTTTCAAGCAGCCACAAGAGTATGTGCAAGAGCAGTAAAGAGTGAGAGAGCTCCAATTGCTTGTAGGAGTGCAAAGAGCCCACTAAGCATAGAGCAAGGCACTGAAGATCAAAGGAAAAAGTAAAAGGTGGGAAAAACAGTCATGATAGCAATGAAGTAGAGTCTATATTTGATGTGATGGTCAAGTTTATGGCATACGATATGAGAGGGTTAATGTTCCCAGGAATAATATCTTAGATTTAAAATTAGTAAAAAGGCAGAATCAGGGTGACTTTACACACAAAGGGGCTAAAAATTCTTTATCCATTTCATAGCAATGCCCAAGGCAAACACTACTTATTCTCAACATCAATCATATCTTTTTTATTTAGTTTAAATAGTTATCCTTTTTACTTTCTATATTTTTAAAGGAACAATTACAAATAGCCTTATCTCCTAAGTTGTGACTTACACCTATCCTTATCCTCAAGCAGGTGAGCCAGTCACATTTAAGATTCATTGCTTACAACAAGAATTCAGATGGAAAAGTCAAAGAAGGAGAAATGATGAAGATATAGCAATTTTACTTTTTGAAATTTCTGAGTAGTACCTCTACAGAATATATGGCCATTTTTGATACTGCCATTATTCTTTTAGAATAATAGTTTCTGAAAATATTGTTTTAAAGTTGGGATGGGCTTTGATAAAATTTCCAAAAACTACATTTCAAAATCAACATATACTCATAATATGCAATGTAATATTCTCACAATATATTCATCCATTTCCTATTTGCAAATGATGAGCTTCTTGTAGTTTAAAAGTTATAATCAAATCTCAGTTATCCAATATGTATTGGCTCTATGAAATTCTACTGCTGGGTATGACAGCTAAGGAATAATTTTAGTGTTTAAAAATAGTTTAAATGTAATGTATTCTAAGCTGTATTAGAGCTGTAGGCTTGCTAAAATTCCAGTAAATTTTTCTTTATATAAATTTGATCACAGCATTAAAATAATACTTTGCATTTTAATAACACAATCATGAATATGGGTTTTAGTCTCTTCATTAATAATCCCAATATCTTTTAGAGGCAATACACTTCATAAACTTTGGTATAAACATTTGATGTGAAAGGCTTGTTATATATATATCAGTTACTTTAAGTCTAACTCTGTGGTGATACAACAAATTCTATCAAACAAGCACCATTTGAAGGAGTCATTATGGAAAGCTTTATAAGAGAGAGCATAATGTACATTGAGATGTTAAATAATCTTATTTTAAGTGTATTTTATTCAATCAACACTTCTCATTAGCATATTAGATCAAAATATTTGATATTGGTTAAACAAGTGTGTTACTAATTAGCGTAATTGATATTAGAAATGAGTTTCAAGGTTTGATTATAGATGTTTAGGGAATACAAAGTAGTTACAGTAGTTTAGAAACACTCTTTCCTCTAACTTTCACAAATAGAATATATAAATCTACCTAAATGGATTTACTGAACTCCTAGGGAAAGTACCTTAATTGGTCTTGTATCAAGCCTTTTGTTTAAAGGAAATTTACATTCATGTTTTATGAGTGTGAGGGGAATCTGCAACCATTCTCTCAGGCTGACATCCTAACCCAAATTACTCACTAAAGACCTTAGGAGAGCTACTGGAAAAGCAATAAATATTAAAATTCTTCTTTGATATAATAAATTATGTGTATTAATGCTTAAAAAGAAATGTGATATCATTTTTAGTAACAGTCTTGCTAACTACAAATTAGAACTTTATTGCATAAACATTATAAAAAGAGATATAACGTAGCTTGAATTGTACATTTCTTACATGTATAATTTTGTATTTAGCCCATGTGTTTAATTCTCTTTATATTCTACTCTTACTCTGCTTTTTTTCAGTTACTATTTTTGCTGAAATAATCAGCCTCCTGCCTACAACAGCATGAACCAAAATGCTATAGGACTGAATTACTTGACTTACATTAAATCTAAAGTCTACAAATAATGAAAAACAAATAAAATGAAAAAATTAAAACCCAGCACACTACTTTTTTTTTCAACATATATAAATTTTGAAAACAAAAATGCTTCTAAGGCTAGTAGAAGTCAGAATAGAGGTTACCTTTGAGGTAGCTGGTTATGAATGAGAAAAGGCTCAAGGCATATTTGGCTTTCAGCTTATGTTGTATTTCTTACTTTGTGAAAATTTATCAGGCTGTATCCTTAGGATTTCTGCTATGTATGGATATTCATTCAAATGTTTAAAATTGAGGAAAAAATGAAAGGTGAAAAATAACTGATTTCAACCTGTGGGCTTGTGTGACCCTATAAATTCAGAAGAATGTAAGAGCAATTAATAAAATGCAAAAAATATACAATTGAACTCAAGGTAATAAAATGGAAATCTCTAGAAGAAACAGACAGGGGTGTGTGTGTGTGTGTGTGTGTATGCACAAATGTATGCATGTGCATGAGAGGACGTCCATCCCTCAAGTTTTTAATCCAGGAAACTGAGTTTTAGATTTTATCTTTTTGTCCTTACTCTTCTTAGCCAATCTACTGCCACGTCTCTCTGATTTTCATCTTTAATATCTCTTTATATCTCTATCCACTTCTCTTCACCCTACATCATTTCTCAGGCACGCGTCTCCAATTGTGTAGGAATTGGAACTGGAAATGTTTTGGAACAGCAACATGCTTAACCAACTATTTTCTTGCCTCCCGCCGACCCATTCTAAATATATAAATCAAATGACAACTAAAAAAGAGAAGTCTAACTATGTTGGTAATATATATTCAATCGAGCTGATGGTTCTTAGCATGTAGCCATAGTCTTAATGATGACCTGTGGTTGTCCTCTCATTTCACAAAATCATTCTCTTTCCCAGTTCTGGGAGTGCGGGCAGTCTTTCACGTTTTGGCAGTTATCTTTTTTTTACACTTTCTTTGCCGGTACTACTTCCTCTGTTTGGAAGATGTTCCAACTCTATCTCACTCGGAAAATCACTTTTTCATCACTGGTCATCAGAGAAATGCAAATCAAAACTACATTGAGATACTATCTCATGCCAGTTAGAATGGCGAAAAAAATCTGGAGACAACAGATGCTGGAGAGGATGTGGAGAATTAGGAACACTTTTACACTGTTGGTGAGAGTGTAAATTAGTTCAACAACTGTGGAAGACAGTGTGGCGATTCCTCAAGGACCGAGAAATAGAAATTCCATTTGACCCAGCAATCCCTTTACTGGTATATATCCAAAGGATTATAAATCCTATTATAAAGACACATGCACATGTATGTTCATTGCAGCACTGTTTACAATAGCAAAGACCTGGAACCAACCCAAATGCCCATCAATGACAGACTGAACAAGGAAAATGTGGCACATATGCACCATGGAATACTATGCAGCCATAAAAAGGTGAGTTTGTGTTCTTTATAGGGACATGATTGATTCTGGAAACCATCAAATTGACACAAGAACCGAAAATCAAACATGCATGTTCTCACTCATAGGCGGCTGTTGAACAATGAGAATACATGGACACAGGGAGGGGAGCATCACACACTGGGGTCTGTTAGGAGGGACTAGCGGAGGGACAGTGGCAGGGTCGGGAGGTTGCAGAGGGATAACATGGGGAGAAATGCCAGATATAGGTGACAGGGGATGGAAGCAGCAAACCACCTTGCCGCGTATATACCTATGCAACAATCCTGCATGATCTGCACACAAAAACAAAGAGATAGGAGATTACAAAATAACGCTAAAATGGCTTGGGGTATTGTAGGAAATAAAGCTAGGTATATGTGTTAGGCTTTCTGACTAACTCTTTTTCCTGTTTTTGTTATTTCTGCTTTTGAGAATACAACTCTTTTTCCTGTTTAGGTACCCCAGAACCTAAAGTACAATAATATATATACAATTATATATATATATATATATATATATATAATTTTATATATAATTATATATAAAATTATATATATATAATTTTATATATAAATTTATATATATATATAAACAGGAAAAAGAGTTGTATTATCAAAAGTGGCAATACAAAGCCATGTTGAAAATATTTTTTAATTATAATTTATGTATTGTTTTGGTATAGAAAGCCTGTGAAAGTAACTGGAATTTTTAAATATTTTAGGACAAATTTAGAAAAATAATCAAAGATATAAAGGTAATTCAAATCAAGACTAAGTTTACTGATTTTTAAAGTGAGGAGAGCTCATGTCATGCTAGAATAAACAGTCTTATCTGAGCTGATGGGTAATTATAAAGCATGAAGGAGAAAGTTACATATAAATAAGGTTGGATTTAGAAAAACATAATTTGATTTGTTAGATCATTTGACTGAAACCTCTTTTTTGTGACTGGCCATTATTATAGAATGCTGTCATTGATTTGAATGTAAAGCCAGGTCTAATTATCACAAAAATAAGTCCTTTAGATTCAAGCAGACTTGATGTCCAGCCTTACACAAATATACAAGTTCAGAGCAGAGACTCTCTTTTCCTCATGTGCCAAATCAAGAGAAAGGCTAACACATATATCTAGCTTTAGTTCCTACAAGGCCTCAAGCCGTTTTAATGTTATTTTGTAATCTCCTATCTCTTTGTTTTTGCGGAAGAGTTTATGTATATAGAAAATGAAGAATGGCTGGAAATATTTCAAATTACAGAAGATAGGATATCAAGAAAAAAATAATTTAAGTAGAGTCTATGTATTCTAGAATGAATTTTATGTTCTTAAATGTGTTTCCATTAACAACCAAATATGAAGATTATTGAAAATAATTTTTCTTTATTCAAGAACATGTAGATAAATAGCACTTGTATTTTCTTTAACAAAGATCTTGTTTTTCAAGGATGCATGTTTGTTTGATTATTCTAAATTTTCTTAGACAATTTCTCCTTATTAAGTAGGTTCATTACATTTAATTTCAGATAGTAAATGATTTTATTGTCTTCTCTGGAGTTATAAAATTAATTTATGTTATGATTACTTTAGATACACATTTTCTTTTTCTTCACTCAATTTCTTTTTATTTCACATCTCTCCTTTAATTAGTTCAATATTACTTAGTAATATCAGTTCAGTAGATAACATTAGAGTATATAAATGACTAAACATAAAAATGGCATTTCCCATTACTGATATTCATCATAAAATATTGATGAGTGGATGCTTATTTAGATGTAAGTGTGTGCATAAGTGTTTGTGCATAAGCTTTTGTGTGTACATTCACATCTGTGTACTGTCCTAGACCAGAAAAACTAAAAATGTGAGGGACAAAATTGTGGTCTGACTGGGCACAGCTCCTGCTTAACCATGTTATGTGTGATTTTTCTGGCCCAATCATAGGTAATTACAAAGATTTTACCTGGAAGACCACATGGGAAGATACCTTCCCTTCTCACTACTGACTTGATGCTCAGCTAGTGCATTTCAGTCTTGAAGAGAGCTGTAATTCAGAACTCAGATTTCCAGTCAGGTCATGCACTTTCACAGATTTCCATCCCTAGCCCAGGGGCCATATTCCTAGATCTCTTTACCTAATACCTTGGACAGAGAGTATCTTTAGACACCTCTGGTGAGGCCTTGTCACTAGAGGAAAAGAGAAAAATTAAAGATACTTTTCCCCATTCTGACTCAGTACCCAGTAATTTTTCAGTCCTAGACTTATTTGCTGGGCCTTCACCCAGCCACAGGTCCAAAAACGTGGCAGACACTGTTGTCTGGAGCTCCTTCAACAGCGAGAAAATCCACACATGATCCCCCTGACCCTCTACCAACATACGTTTTACAGAGGAGCATGGAACAGAGGGAACTGGTGTCTCTGGTTTTAGCTGTCTGCTTATACTATGGTGATAAATCATTATAGGCTTTGATGCTACTTTCATTCTGGCTCAATTTTGCTTCAGTTGGCTACTCTACTACTTGGCAGCTCAGCTTTCACTCAGCTCAGCTGAGCTCCTGACACTGACAAAATTGGGGTTGTGGATACACTACAACAAGGAAATGTATCAAAGCACCAGAGAAACCATGAGTTTCTCACTAAACAAGGGCAAAAAAAAAAATGCAGAGTTCTATGTATTTGAAAACTAGAAAATGTAACATGTTGGAAGCTTTCACTCAGCTCAGATGAGCTTCTGACACTGACGAAATAAGAGTGTTTGATACACTACTACAAAATAATGTATCAAAGCACCAGAGAAACCATGAGTTTCTCACTAAGCAAGAGGAAAAAAAAAGAAGAAGAAAAAAAAAAGTAGAGTTCTATGTACTTGGAAACTTACAAAGTTAAAACAAAAACATGTTGGAAGGTTATGTCCAGGAAACCTTGAACTGAAGCTCTGTATCTGAGATTAAACAAGGCTCTCTGGGTGAGTAAGATCCTCCAGGCAAGAGTAGGGTGCTTCAATCTCACTGACAGAATTTCTGACATCTGTGTTTCTAATCATGCACTAATTTATAGAATGAAGTATCTCAGTGACTAAGAAAAAAATAGTTACCCAAAGCCAGGGCTGGGTATGACTCTTTGCTGCTATCATGTGTCATTGAGAGAGCTACTGTATATATGTGTGTTTTGTGTATAAATTTATAAAATCAGGAACACCTTTACATGCCAGTAAATATATGGCCACTATCATATATTTGGGCAGAATATTATGGTTTCTGGATTTTATAATTTTTAAGTTAGTTTTCATATTTTGTTCTTTGGTTAGAAATTATTCTATATTTTTTTCTCTTCCAATTATTGTCTTAGGTGATATTTCTAGGATTATCATTAATGGAGAATGCATCAGAACTATTATCAGTTTAAGATATGCATAATTAGGCATGTACCAAGTTACATTTCATTCAACATTTTATTAATTATATTGTTTATTATTTTTACCTTCAGATAGTAATTTATTATTGGTTTATTGGCAAATCAAATACTTTAGTCTGCTTATTAATTTTATTTCTGTTTGGCAAAGTCTCTTTTGGCTCATAAATTTAGAATATCTTACTATTGGGAAGTAAGCTTCTTACCTGAAGAATCACATTTTTGAAATTTCGTGTTATCAAAAACTGGGGTTTTTGAATGTGACTTATGTTGGAGTCCTAAAAAGAGTTCTTGTGTCCATCTTGTATTCATCTCAAGAATAGAAACATGTATCTTTACTTTCATCTTACACCTGTGCCTTAATTGTGTTTTCTTGTTTATATGTAGCTATATGTGTATAGATAGAACAAAATCTCTTCCCCCAAAAGGTGTCCAGTTCCTATTTCTCATAACCTGTACATTCGGGACCTTATACGGCGAAAAGAACTTTTGTAGACATGAATAAGTTAAGGATTGAATTGGGGAAATTATTCTGAATTATCCAATTGGGCCAGGTATAAGCACAGTGGGGCCTCAGAGGATACAGGCAGGAGTCGCAGGGTCAGAGAAGAGGTGACGACAAAAGCATGTCAGAGTATCGTAGACCCAGGAGCCAAGCAATGGTGACTGCTTGGAGAACCTGGGAAGAATAGGGAAACAGTTTCTTACCTAAAGCTTCCAGAATGAACAAGCTCTGCCACCCATTTTGGATGTATGAAAGCCAGCACCGTAATAGAATACATTTGTGTTATTTGAAGTGACTCAGTCAGTTTATGGCATTTTTTTGCAGCAGCAGTAGGAAACTGATATGATAATACATTTTCAATATATTCAGAAGTTATTTAGTTTCTGATTATGACTTCTGTGTTCTTTTGATAGCTAATTTGCAATCATGGAAAATATCGATTAACTTAAATATTATCTGTGATTTGAGATCCTGTCATTAATATATATTAAATGAAGAAAATATGTGAATCTATGCTCATTTTGACATGTGCTTATGTGTCCCATCATGTTTTGTCAATAAACCCTACAGTGTCACCTACCTTTTACATCATTTCTTCTTCTGCATAGGAACAAGATATTCTTTTTGCATATAATGTGTCTTTCTAACTCGACTCAGGATCCTTTCACCTCTGATCTACTTAGGACCTTGTCATATAATTCACTCTTTTCACTCTCCGATTTCTTCTTCTCATCAGATATAAACATTTGTAACTCTATTTACCCACTGGCTATTGACATCAGATATATTTTAATTTATTTTTTTTTGAAATTTTTATTGAATTGTGTAGTAATTGAGAATGATTATGGGAGAATTGATAATGTTGTAGAATTAAATTTTCCTATTAACATGATTCTCTTGGATTGCAGGGAACTAATCATACTGTAGTTGAAAATGGTATTTTTAACTCCTTTCTGATGTTTCTATTTTATTTTTATTTTTATTTTTTGAGATGGAGTCTCGCCCTGTAGCCCAGGCTGGAGTGCAGTGCGGCGATCTGGCCTCACTGCAACCTCTGCCTCCCTGGTCTCTGTTCAAGCAATTCTCCTACCTCAGCCTCCCAAGTAGCTGGGATTACAGGCATGAGCCACCATGCCCAGCTAATTTTTGTATTTTTTAGTAGAGATGAGGTTTCACCATGTTGGTCAGTCTGGTCTTGAACTCCGCCTCGTGATCTACCTGCCTAGGATTTTCAAAGTGCTGGGATTACAGGCCTGAGACACCACGCCCAGCCCTGATATTTCTATTTTATATACATTTTTGTAATAATGCATGGGATTGGATAAATAAAATGTCAATAGAGTCAATCTTCACCTTAGTCTTTGAAGGAGATTGATAGGAATGGTCCTTTTGTTGATGCTGTTAATGGGAATTTTCCTATCAACAATATGCCTTCTCTCTTGCTTTCATTTGGAGATTCTTTTTTTTTTTTTTTTTTTTTATTTTCAACATTATTTAATGTTTTTAAAAGACAACATTATTTTCTCTACGTAACATCAAAACAATTGAGTTTTGAAAATCCTTAGATTATTATTTTATGTGTTTTTTACATTTTTCTGACACTGTGTAGAAAAAATTCAGAAGTCAGTTCTCTCTGTGCATAGCATATGTCTATGCACAGCATTGATGAGCTGAATCATCCCACAAGAATACATAAACATGTATTTATTTCTTACATTTCGGGCTTATGAAGTTTAAAAGTTCAAAAATAAATTAACTTTCAAAGTGTCAAAGGGAGAATGACATTCGTTTTCACTCTACTGAACCTACATCAGTAGTAATTGAACAAGAAAATTGTAATGCAGGTGTCATTTGGAGATTCTTAATTTGATAAGGTTTATATTCTTGTATTGTGATATACACTCAGGAAAGAAAATTTTATTCAATGTGACAATAGCTTTTTTGCATCTAGATTTTGTGCAATTATTGTGGCTATATATTTTCTAATTTAAACTATGAATATGAAGATTTTAAAATAGATTAAATATTTATTTTTCTAATAACTAGGATCAAACATATACAGTTCTCATGTATGTGTATTTTAAGATATTAATAAATTATATTTGTGTTCCTTAACATTTTTTGATGCATATTTACAAGTGAGATTGCTTGGTTTTGATGGGTTGTGCTAAGGTTTTCATGTTTTCTAAATCCTGTTATATTATTACTTATTTTTAAATATCACTCAAAAGATATATAGAGACAGATGTGGTTTTCAATTAAAATGTATCTTTTTATGACTAATTAATTTATTTAAATGCTATGTAATTTCTTAAAAATGATTGAAATGTAAACTACTGTTATAAATTTTGTATGTTGCGACATGGCTTTATAAACAGCATGCTATAAACTTTTAACCAATTGAGATTGCCTTGGAGATGTTTCAGGGGTACATGGTATTTTAGCAACATGTAATAGGTAATGTGTTAAATCAACTTTACTAATTTTATTAAACATATAAATTATGTCTATTTATTGTTTAGTGCACATTTCCATTGCCAAATGTTGGGAAAAAATTAATTATCTTTTGCTAATATATTTCTATTCATTTTCTTTTCATTTTACCTGTTTTGAAGAGGCACTTTACTACAGTGATTCAGAATACATACTAATATACTCATATATCCTTATGTTGCTTGAAATATGCAGAGAATTTGGAATTGCTTACCAATTTTAAACCTTATTCTTCTTTTGGCCTCCATGATACCATACTCCGCTGGTCTCCACTCTACGTTCTGGTCAATGGTCCTTGATTTCCTGTTTTACTTCTTCTGAATGACCCCTAAATGTTGAAATTTTACAGGGATTTGTTGTAAGTCCTCATCTCTTCTCTAGAACTTCTCCCTGAATGATCCCTTACTCTCCCATGACATAAATTACAATGGATATGCTAAGGGCTTCACATCTCTACATCAGTTTGGATTTATTTCCCAAACTACAACCAATATACTTAACAACTTACTTGATATAACCACCTTATTTTGGATACATTGCTGAAAATATCAATTCTTGATTATTACAATTAATTACAATTGAAAGAGTAATATCTAGTTTTTCAGGTTGATATAGCAATAGATTAAAATAATGTATGCCATCACCCAGAAAATATCTGGATTATAGCAGGTGATATGATGATCTATTTTTAATAGAAATTCAATAGGCATGTTTTGGATAATAAGGTAAAGACCATAAAAAAGAGAATAATCAAAGAGAAGAGACAGAATTGAGAATACACTGGACATGGTTGAGGAAAACAAATAATCTGTTGTGTGTGGAATGAACTCAAATCCAAGCTCTTCCTCTCATTTCCTTTCTGGTCTTTGACTATGTTACAATAATGATTTCTAATGTCGGTTTCAGGTTTAAAACTGTTATTTTATGAACAGCTGCATCTCAATAGTAGTGACAGCAGTAACTTGAAGACACTTGGATTTAAGGAGCCAACATAGCTGACTCTGCATAAGATAACTTTAGTATTTATGGAACAGTCTTAGGTGGCTTTAAATTTGTGGGCTCCCTCCCTATTGTTGTTACAGGACTTTCCTTAGTTCAGCTAAAGACAGGGTTCTTGTCCATCCCACGGCCATGAAAATTTAGGCTTGCAGGCAGTTTGAAGGGTGAGCAAAGCAGGGTTTTATTGCATAAAAATGGAAAAAAAAAGAAGGAAACAGGGAATCTCACTAGGCCAGAGTACCTGCTAGGGGGCTTCCTGCCCAGCAATTCAAGTCCCAGTTTCCACACAGGAAAATGAGGGGCCAGGCTCCTCCCTGCTGCAAAGGTGATGAAATTCTTGAGGTTCTGCCTCAGTGTGCAGGCTGGTCACAGTCTCTTCAGGGAACCCTTCCCACCTGGTGGTCTCACTGTCAAATTGGCATTCTTAAACTGAAATCTCAAATACAAAAGTGGAAAACCTAAGATATTTAGCTTGGGGTGTCCCTACCAGTTCACATAGCAGAAACCTAATAGATTGCAAAATGGTGAGTCTCAATTTGTGCTCAACGAAGGTAGATGGGATAGGAATGTTCTTCACTGTCCCAAAGTAGCTAGAATTTATGGGGCATTAATTTCTAAAAAAGCTGTTCCATACTTTGAAGTTGTACTCGTTTTGATTATGTTTACTTCAGTAATGTCTAAATTATATTGGAAATTATTTGTACGCAAGTCATCACTTACTCAAAGGGCATTTACAGCAAAACAATGCTTAGGGAGGGTTCCCATTAGACCCATTTTTAAAAATTATACTTTGAGTTCTGGGGTACATGTGCAGAATGTGCAGGTTTGTTACATAGGTATATGCATGGCATGGTGGTTTGCTGCACCCACCAACTTGTCTGCACTAAGTATTTCTCCTAATGCTGTCTCTCCCATGGCCTCCCAGCCCCAAACAGACACCTGTGTGTGATAGTCCCCTCCTTGTGTACATGTGTTCTCACTGTTCAACTCCAACTTATGAGTGAGAACACATGGTGTTTGTTTTTCTATTCCTGTGTTAGTTTGCTCAGAATGATGGCTTCCAGCTTCATCCATGTGCCTGAAAAGCATATGAACTCATCCTTTTATGACTGCATAATATTCCATGGTGTATATGTGCCACATTTTCTTTATCCAGTCTATCATTGATGGGCATTTCGGTTGGTTCCAAGTCTTTGCTATTGTGAATAGCGCTGCAATGAACATATGCCTCCATGTGTCTTTATAGTAGAATGATTTATAATCCTTTGGGTATATACCCAGTAATGGGATTGCTGGGTCAAATGATATTTCTATTTCTAGATCCTTGAGGAATTGCCACACTGTCTTCCACAATGGTTGAACTAATTTACATTTTCATCAACGGTGAAATGTTTCACCAACATTCCTATTTCAATTACCTAGTTGTATCACTTTTGTGGAACAGATATATACACTGGAATTGGGAAAGTGATTGATGAGTACTTGAAGCCTTTGCATAGATCAGTTAATCTCAAAATCACTCAGAATGGTTCAAAATATATGGCTCCAAATTGGTAATATGAATCAACATCAATTATAATAATCATAATAAAATAGCATATTATATTAATTTCTTTAAAGAACAGAGAAAATGAAGTATAGAAATAGTTGTGATAACAGAAATCAAATTATGTGATAGTTACAAGAATTAGTTCAGGAGTGAAATTGAAGAGTCTAGGTGATTCTTTGAGCCGATAGTGATGTAAGAATCATGATAAAAACCAGTATTTCTGTTTGTTTCTATAGAAACATGATATTGGTTTTAGTAATAAGGCATATTAGTAGAATATTATTAGAATAATTAAAATTTAAAAATTAATTTCATAGTAAACCTTGTAAAATGATGAATAAAAAACAGCTCTGTTGTAGAGATGTTTGATAGTTTCAAAGTCAAAGAAAATATGGTTAGTTTCCTATTTTTCCAAACACCAAAGGCTTTCAGACAGGAAAAAAAAAAAAAAAAAAAAAAAAAAAAAAAAAAAAACCTGGCAATTGGTTCCCAACAATATGTCAAGAAAGTAATTAATTCATAGGACCTTTGGATCACATAGTATTACTACCTACAATAGGAGCAACAGGAGGTCTTCTGTTGAGAAGATGTATGTAGTTTTCTTCTGCCTCTTGTTTTTACCTTAAGATATAAATTCTTATTTGAACCTGACAATTTGTTGTCCTTGCACTTCTATATGAATTCTCCACAGGAAAATGAAAAAATAGTAGTATAACATCAAAGAAAAATTGCTCTTTTTGTTTTTTTTCTTTTCTTTCCCCTCACAAAAAGAAGTATTGGACTGTTAAGCTTTCAGCAACAGTTATTTTTATTCTATTCTGAGTGTGAATTATATTCTAAGTTACTTTCATTCTATTCTAAGTGCAAACTCTAATTTAGTATACATATTGAAGATATCAATTAATTTTCATATGGACTAAGTAACAAAAAGCATGCATAAATTTATAGAAGTTAACAGTTAAATATTCATAGGAATAGCAGAGTTTATCTAATTCATGTAAGAAGAAAGAAATGAAGATGAAGGAATAGATATACCATCAAAAATTAAAACAAAAAAACAAACAAACAAACAAAACAAGAATCAAAAACTAGCTCCAGCAGCATTACTTTTCATGGATACTATGTTACCAATTTTGATTAGAATCACTGAATTTGCCAATTAACCCAATACTGTGATGGGGTGGGGGATGCAGATAAAATGGTTAATGCCACCTCTAAAGGTTTTTAAGTTTATAGGTTAACTTGAGTTCTGAACCAAATAGGTAAACTGAATATTTAAAAATCGTTAATTAATAATCAAGATGGGACAAGTAGAGTTTTGATACAAATCTGACAGGACATGTTACTGAAATTGTGTAAGCGGTCTTTTCAAACACTCTGTATAGGCAAAGAGATGATACTGAGATGAGTTTTTAACAAGGGGCCTAGGAAGACTGAAACTCTATTTCCACCCACTACATGTAAAAAGTTGCCACAGATCAAGTAAGAGAAGTGCACAATGATTGAGACTCTAATCATCTTTATGAATATGATTCTTTGCATTCAGGAGGCAATGTTAATTTGAGGTTGGTTACATCATAAATGGCTTTTTAAAAACATTTCTGAAAGGCGTGCTGTACTAGATTACAAAAGGAAATGATCAGACCTCCTTTATATCCTTTAAAACGACTAATATGTCAGTGTGTTATTTGACCATTGATGAGTTAAAAAAAAGAGCAAATAAATAATTTTTGTCCAATTCCTATAAGTTGATGCTGTCTGAGACTCCTACTCAGGAATTCTTCAAGTGACTCCTCCAGTAGCTTTGAAAGTCAGATTTTTCTGAGTTGGAACAACACTGAACAACGAAAGGAGAAACCAGGATCATTGGATGTTCTCCCTCTGGCCACACCCTTAATTCCCATGCTCTTCAAGTCATGTGGAAACTAACAGGATCATAAGAACTCCATGCAAATCATATTTAATCTTCTTACTGAAGTCTGATCCTAAGAAAAAAAACATGACCCCATCTCTGTCACCAATCCATATCAGCACCTTTCCTTCCTGGGGAAGCTGTGGAAAAATAGGAAACTGGAAATCGTGACATTTCAAAAAGATACAATACCTAAAATGATCCCTACAAAAATAGTGTATTTCTCTAGTATATTTATTCTCTCATTTTTTTCAAACTCCTTAAACTCCTTTCTTAAGAAGAATTAACTCTTCTCCAAGCCAAGGCAAATTCTTTCCTTTGTTAAATAAAGCCTACCTACTGCCCATGTTACAACTGCATTGTCAATTCATTTCTGTGTATTGAATTTGTCCTATTTAAAAACTCTTTAAAAACCCTGTAGTCTTTCAAAAGTCTCCTTTGATGCTACTTTCTCCTTTAGCTATTGCCCAATATTCTTCTTCAAATTTCTTTAATAATATTATACTCCAATTTTCACATCCCATAGTCTTTAAACCCACTCAAGGTATATTTGAAATACTTCAATATTTCCTCAGCAATAATATGAATGCCCTAATTATTGCAAAATGTATTAGCAATTTTTTAGTCTTCTTTGTCTTTGCCCAGTTGTTATGTAGATAGAAAGAGACAGAGAAAGAGAGAGAGAGAGAGAGAGAGAGAGAGAGAGAGAGAAAGAGAGAGAGAGAGATCAAAGAGTCTAGATTTCTTACCCAACAAAACGGATGCATATTCCAGTGGCTCTTTGAAGTTCTTCCCTCAGAGCTTGAGGTAAGAGGAAAGCATGCAGTGCCAGAAATGCATTCATTCATACATTTATTAAAATAAATTTGTTGGTATATCTATATCTATGGAGGGATATATAGATAGACAGACAGATAGAAAGATATTTAAATATGAAGAAATCAACTAAGGAAATGCTAGGAGACTGAGAAAAAACTAATATGTTAGTAATTTCTATGTACATATACCTATTTATAGATATTTCTTTCCACTGGATTTCAGAACAATACTCTCAAGGTTTTTCCCTTATCCTATTGGCCACTTATTCTTTGTCTCCTTTAAAGTTTCCTCTTTGATTATTTGCTTATGATGTTGAAATATTCCAGATCCAGTCTCTGGAAAACTTAGCTTTACGATCTTTATGTAATTCCTTATTAATCTCATCCAATTTATACCTTTAATATCATCTGTAGAGACAACAATTCCAAATATGTGTTTTCTGCCAGAACTCTCCCATAAAATTCCAAATACCACACACACACACACACACACACACACACACACACAGTTTTTTTTCTCCTATATAAATATTTTCTTAAAGAGATTTATTTTATGAAAACTTGTATTATGGAGGTTATGTCCAGACACAAAGGAATTAATGTTAGACTTTTGTTCTGAGTTCAAAGGCCTGAAAACCAGGGAGCTGATTATGTCTTCATCCAAATTCAAGTCCAACTCTGAAGACAGAATAAGATCATTGGCCCAATTCTAAGACAGACAGAAAGAGTTAATTTCCTCTTAGCCTTTGATTCTACTCAGTCCTTCAATGGATTGGATAAGGCTCAAACACACTAGGAGACAGGGGCAATCTGCTTTACTCAGTGTACAGATGCAAATGTTAATCTTTCCTTCAAACAACATCTTAGACAGTCTGAGAATAATATCTAATAAAAAACCTGGGCACCCTGAATCACAATCAAATTGACACATAAAACTAACTATCACAGTACTAAAATCAAATCAGTATTATAATCAATGTATAACTAAAGAGCTTATTGGAACATTTTATCATTTTCAAAGTGTTTTAAAGGCAATTGTGATATTCTTTGAAACACTGAAAAGGTATTTTCTAAAACTTTATCCCTGCTTTAGTTTTTACATTGTAAAAGTTATGTGCAATTTGAATGACATTTTGTACAGTTTTAACAACAATAGCCAAAGAAAAAAAAACAAAACACACAAACAAAAAAAACCACATATTTTTTTCTGTTGTGCTCATTAGTAAGAGAAAAAATATGGTAATTGCGCTTTTTATAATATGAAAAGCCTTAAAAATACGAGTCCTGACACTTAAAAGCAGCTGAAAATTGCTGTCAGATTGCTTTGCAACATGCTACTGAAATTATAGCATTGCACATCGAAACTATGAGGCAATAGCCACTTTTAAACATGCATTTAATCATTTACTAATAATTGATACTGAAAATATGCATGAATTGAGAGGGAGAAAAAAAATTATGCCAAGTTAAAATTAAAATAAAATAAAGAATAGCATCGAATTTGTTTTCTAACTAGAGCTTTTCTAGAATGATAAGCAATTATTCCAAAGTTATTTTCATTAGACAGCCAAATTATTACATATGTCTGGGAAATAATTATTTAAATGAGTAGTAAGTGTGACTTCTTCCTTTTTTATTATTTATTGATCTGAATTATACTTAGCCAGTTTCAATACTACAGAAACATTCCACCTTCGTTTATGATCAAAAAGTTCTACTAATGAAATGACCAATGGAAAAGAAATATTGGATGTCATTTAGTAATCACTGGCACTGCCCACACACATTCAAACCATTAGCCCTCTAGAAGTCCTCCAGAATTGATCTCCAAAACATTACCAAACATATTCTTGTTCTTTCCTCCATTTCCGATATTAGATTCTTAATCCATGACAAAATCTTCACTGACCTCCACTGTTACAATAGTTTTCTGTCTTCCTTACTAACACTTTTTTTTTTTTTTGCTATACTTACTTAGCTCTTAATAACAAATTACCCGAAAAGTTGATGGCTTAAAGAAATAATCATTCTTTCCAATGTTCACGAGTCTACAAAACAACTAGATGTTTCTGATGATCTTGACTTCGTGGGGATTTTATGGTGTTGGCTTACACTCAGTCACGTGTCTGTCAGACAGCTGGCTGTTGGCTGATGAAGGATAACCTCCACTTAGACCTGGCTCTGTTTCATGTGCCCTTCCATCCAGCAGCGTAGCCTGCATATCTTCTCAGCATGATTCCTGAAGTCCTAGTGAGAGACGGAAGTATACAATGCCTATAAGGCTCAGAGTCAGATTTGCAGTGCTAACATGCTACTCCCATTCTATAAGCCAAAATTCACAAGGCCAAACCAGATTAAAGGCATGGAGAAATAGAAATGACAAGATTGATGCAAAGACACATTGCAAAGAGTTTGGATAAATGCAGGAGGTCATAAGGTGAAGTGTTGAGAGTGGAGAACTGGAGTCACATTTTCCATATGTTGACCAAACATTCTAAAACATATTTTCAAATAATATCTAGATTAATGTTTATAGAAGTTAAATCATTGGACTTCTCAAATCATTTATTGTTGTACCTATTTATATAATTACTTTTAATGGCTTATCTGGAAACTATATTATACTTATTATAAGTGTAATATGCCTAGTATATTAAGTATTATTATACCTTAATTATTTTTCTCATTATATTGAAATAAGATAATAAATTACCTAGTAATAAAATAGATTCTGAACTCCTTATTAGGACAAACAATGCCATTTATCATTGCTTTCCGTCTCCTCTGATCCTTTTTCTAAACTACTCTTAGCTGGAGATTTCCTGTTAGTTCATCAGTATATGCTTAGTTTATCTATGAAAAGCCTAATGTATAGTAATCATTCATTGGATATTTGCTAAATTAGTGAATGGCTTAATAATTTATGTAATAGTTTTAACATGCTGAGAAAACAAACGTAGTGAACAGTCTTAGATATAAAGATACCATTAAGTAACTTTTCTTCTGTGTTTTCCTGTTATTCTAGATACACAGTATTGAGGAAGTTGTGTTTTTGTTTTTGTTTTTTTGAGACAAGGTCATGCTCCATTGCCCAGGCAATGGCGTGATCATGACTCACTGCAGCCTTAACTTCCTGGGCTCAAGCAATCTGCCCCCCTCAGTATTCCAAGTATGTCGGACCACAGATTTGAGCCACCTTGTCTGCCTTTTTTTTTTTTTTTTTTTTTTTTTTTTTTTTTTTTTTTTTTTGTAGACAGCATCTCTGTATGTTACCCAAGCTGGTCTCAAACACTTGGACTCAAGTGACCCTTGTGCCTCAGCCTCCCAAATTGCTGGGATTATAGGTGTGAGCCACCATACTCAGTGTAAAACATTTTAGGGTTTCATTTAATAGAACTCCACTTTGTTGAATTCTGTCTTTTATGCTGTTATAATCTATACATAATCTGTATGTCCTTAAACAAAAATGTAGACTATTGGAAAATATGCTGCCTATGAGAGTAAGCTTTTCTGGAAGACAAATATTGAAACTCATCACACCAAGTTCCAAAACCTCCTTTTATCTTTGTCAACATTATACTACATGCTACTCCAAATTTTAGACTTAGTTCAATGATCAAAGAAAAATGTAGAAACATTATTGACAAAATTGTATGCTGATGATAAACTAAATAAAATATTACTTCTAAATGTACTGAGTTTGATAGCTGCTGTGTTAATTTCTGTTTTGTTAGCAAATACATATTTAATATATTTAGAGATTAAGCACCATAATATTTTCAACTTTTCAAATTGTTCTGGAATTGTGTGTGTGTGTGTGTGTGTGTGTGTGTGTGTGTGTGTACAGAAAGAAAGCAACAGGAAGGGAGAGAGAAAGAAAAAAGAGAAAGGTAGAGAGGAGAGAAAGATTAAGAAGAAGAAAGGCATGAAAGCAGTGATAGAGTATCTGAACATATGGTAAGATAGTAACAAGGTAGATAAAACTCCTGTGCATTATTTGCTATATTCTTTCTCATAAATTTTTGGCACACTTATTTTATCCAAATAAAAAGTACCATGTTATGTACTTTAATAATAAACCTAGAAACACTCTCTGTCACTGCACACTTTGTTGTCCACCCGCCCCCAATATTACGTGTCTCATATTAAAATTTTGCCTCCATGCCTTTTGCAAATCATTCACATATATCAAGAGCTGATTAAAGATGTATTATTTGAGCAGAACTTACTCTGGTTTTTCTTTTTCTGTTGTTATTGAGACAGAGTCTTCTTCTGTTGCCCAGGCTAAAGTGCAGTGGCACTATCACAGCTCACTGCAACCTCTGTCTCCCGAGTTCAAGTGATTCTCCTTCTTCAGCCTCCAGAGTAGCTGAGATTACAGGCACCTGCCACCATGCCAGGTTAATTTTTGTATTTTTAGTAGAGACAGGGTTTCACCGTGTTGGCCAGGCTGGTCTTGAACTTCTGACCTCAGGTGATCTGCCCACCTCAGTCTCCCAATGTGCTGGAATTGCAGGGCGTGAGCCACCACACCTGACCCGGCTTTTCCTTGTAATTACATATACATCAATAGTGAGATCTAGGGTATTTAAAAACTTAGTACTAAAGAGGTAATTTGCAGCCAGATACTACGGCACATAAGAACTTCGCATGCAAGTATTTGGAATTTGAATTTGAATGTTTTCTTTTGGAATCTCCTAACACACCCAACTGAGTGCATGTATCTCCGTTATCTCTTTGCAACTGCCTGTGATACTTCTTTCTTTACTCTGAGAAAAAAAAAGAAAATTATGTCATTTAGTTTTTCTCTGAATTTTTACTAGTCTTCTTCTATGGGATACTTTTGTTTACTATTTGGGGCATGTTTCCAATGTGACACAGCTGTATGTATGTCTGGCTAGGTTACAACCACAGACTTTCAGCTACTCCAAGGTACACTTAGATACCCTGAAGATAATGGAGACTTAAATTGAGATACACTGCAAGAGTGCCCTAACTATGTGCCAGTTTTCTTTGCTTATAGCATCTTAATATCAGTATAAAAAGGTAAATATAAATGTTGAAGTCTTTGAGGAAGTGCTCACTGATATTTTCAACTGTTCTTTTCAAATTCTTGCTTAAATTAAATATGCATCAAGCATTTACATTTTGGCTCCAAAATGTAATAGCAATACCATGCTATAATACATGCCTATGAGTCAAAGTCAATCCATGCGTGATTATTTTTCAATTTTCATAATGGAGTAAAGCTAGGAACTATCAAGCTTTGAAGTTTTATTTGCTGCTGATCATCAGACTTTTTGCTCAGGATCCAGACCTGGCTTCCATCCTGTTTTTGTTGCTGTCATGTATTTGTTTCGCTGACCACTGACCTCATGCAGTTGACTTCTATAACCTCATTGTCTGTTGCCTGTCATCATCTTTCTTCTTTTTGTTTAGGTGTGTCATTGTCATGGAATTGCTTAACCTCCATCATATTCACATCCATTCTTTCCATCATAAGCTTGCTACTACTTACCAACGATCTCTCAAATATACCTTAATAGAAGGAACAGTTGGAGAGCCCAGCTGTAAAGCAGGAAAGCATGTATTGCTGGCCAAGTTTTTTTCTATACATTAGTAGAGCTAAAAGCATGACAAAAATGTCCTCCCTATAATAGACAATCAGACAGTGACACTTTGATCATCAACTGAGGAAAGTGGAGCAAAGCAAAGTACCCATTTTTCATGCCAAATCAAAATGATCTATAGCTAAGTCAATAATAGAATTTGTGGTATATAACATATGTGCCCAAGGCATCTTCTGACCTATAATGGAAGTTTGAGCTTAGTCTATGTTTATTAAAATAAAGCTAGACATATGACTTCTTAAAAACCAAAGAATCCTAGTGCTTAGGAAGTGATTTTAGAAATTAGTCATTCTAATCAGTGTCTGAAATGCATAGATTTAAGGTATTTATCCTCTACATTCAGACACAAAACATTTCACTAAATAGAACCTAGATAAAAAATGAATTAGACATCTATCTGAGTCTTAATGTAGTGTTGTTTCAATTTTTTTCTAATGTTTTAGCTTATAACTGGATAATTAATATTAAAATAGAAACATGTTCTGTAGTTTGACTGTATTTTGAAACACAACGTAATATACAATCTGTAAGCAAATAGCCTTGGAGAAGTTCTAACCTATGAAACTTTATAAAGGATTTTTAGCAGACAACTTGAAAAGATGTTTCACAGATTTATTTGAAGGCCAATATTACTGAGCAAATGTTAATTCTTTTTCAATTGTCTTTGAACATGAGTTAACAATCTTTAGACTCAAACAAAACAAAACAAAACAAAACAAAAAACTAGGAGATCAACAGATAAGAAAAAAAAAACATTGTATTTTGTTTTCATGATTTCAAAATAATATTTTCTTTACTGAGAGCTGGATAATTCAGAATAATATAATCATACCCTCTTTTTTTTTATTGACTGGAATGTGACTCCTATTAGGATACTCAGTAGATCACCATTTTGGTTACAGTGTTGGTCTGGGTGGAGGATTGTTGACATACAGGTGCTCATCAACACCTGACATGCCCCTCTTCCCAGGAAACACAGAATACTATCACTCCTAGGTCTCTTGCCCTTAGTAGACCCTAATTTTTGCTAAAGAACTTCAAACAGAAATGATATGAATTCCTTCCAGGCCGAATAATATTTTGTCTGTCGTCTTTCATACTAAAGTGAGATGGAGATCACAACTTAGGATGATGGAGACATGCAGTGAAAGAGAACTAGATTCATGAGTCACTGCCAAGAAAGAAATTAACCAAAAGAACCACCAGAATGCAGCAAACTTTTCTAGGCCAAACAATAATCTTTTATTGTGTTGCATCACTGGGTTTTCTGGATTTCAAAGTTACTGTAGAATAAATTCATTAATCTTGAGTAATAATGAGGCTTAAATCTAGTTGATGATACTTGGGTAAGAGAAAGCAGACAGTGAAATAAGGAAAATATTTTAAAGTTGAGAAATAGGATCTAGGTCCTATAAAGACACAAAAAAATCAAAAAGTGTCTGAAATAATAACAGACATGTGAGTGGTTTCCCAGAAATGATAAGATAGGGAAATAAAAGTATTATCTGACAGAGCAACGTTTCTTATTCTATAAGCATGCTTTTTCATAGTGAAAATGTGTCTAAATATTCTGTTTCCTTTCATCTATGGATTCATTTGCTAGAATAATTTCAAAATTTAATTAACAAGCAGTGTCTTAAGTTTTTGAAATCTCTCATAATAGATATGTTTACTTCATTATTATTAAATATATGCATTTCTATGTTTTCTTATCTTGAGTTGATAATATTAATAGTTCCCCCATTAGAAAATTGTTTTAATATTAAGCAAACTGTTGTGTGTATTGTTAATTGGCGTATACTAGTTGCAGACTCTGAAAGAAAATTTAGCTGGCGGGTTTTAAGTACACTCAGTGTCAATGCCTGTGCAAAGGAGAAGAAAGCACAAATGGGCTGAGGAAGTAGCTCAGCTGCAATGTAGGCCTGGAAAAATTTCAACTGATCACATGACGGAAGAATGGCCTTCAATTTTTTTTTTTTTTTTTTTTTTTTTTTTTTTTTTTTTTTTTTTTTTTTAGTTGAGCTGAAATGCCCAAACCTTTATATCCCACCACAATCTGTCATGGATTTAGCCTGCCAAGGAAGGAAAACTGTTGCTTGAACCATATATTCTTCATCGTCCACAATATAGTAAAATACTTAGAGTATGTTATCAACACTTTTAAATTATTATATCACAACAGCAAAATCTATATTCTCCATATTAATACTTATATTTGAAAACATATATTAAAATAAAACAAGAATGTTATAAAGAGAAAATAATTTTTTTAATTCTTTTCCTCATACATCCTTAATTTGTGGTTCAAAAGTCTAATAATTCTCACCATAAATGAGAAGCTTATAGTGAAGAAAGGAGACATTATCATTGGTTTCTTCTCTATGCAATTCGATATTCCCCTGAACTCAATAATTGCTTTTATAATTCCTCTTGTGTTGGGGCCAGGAGGATAATAGTTTGTAAGAAAAGATAGTACAAATATATGCATGGCTCAGTTACTTTAAATATGTCTTCAGGACTATCTTAGTGAAATAAATCCAATGGTGACTCTGTCACCCGTGAAGCATTTTGGTGCTCTCGGTTTGCTCTTGGTTGAGTCATTCCCTTGGGCTATGTCTCATCTAGGTGGTCATTCCATTTATCAGTCTGTCTTACCCCTGCCTTCATCAGTTTAATCTCATAAAGACTTTCTCTGTGCAATAACTTTGCCCCTTCAGGCATGCCTCTGTGGTTAGGTATCTTTAAATTTTACTCCACCATGATTAGTTTCCAAAGATTTCCCTGGGCATTGGGAAAACACAAGCATCCTTATGCTGAAAACCCTGAAAAGACAGATTCCAATTCAGCTGTTCCTCTTGATTCTGATATGTCATCTCCAGCCAGCCACTCACCTTTACTTCACTTGTCACTTCTGAGGTTTCACATTTCACACCTGAAAAATGTATCTCTAGATAAAATGATTCTCATCGGCCCTCTTTGTGCTGCAGTTGTAGGTTGTAAATTCTGCCCTCTCCACAAAATCATAGTATAAAGAGGACTTTACTTATTAATTCATCACATCCTCTATTTGGTAAAACCACCTTGGACATAGTATAAAAACAGTTTAGTAAAGTGTTAAAACTTGGAACAGAGCATCTCAGCTATGGGGCCTCAGCTATAACATCAAAGGAGGAAGGATCCTATTTCATATTCTGTGATAATTTTTTGTTTTGTTCCATTTGGTAGGTGATATTTGAAAGCCAGAGGGTGTAAAATATTTGATATATCACTGTAACCTGGACAACACAAAATGTTTGGGAGAATCAGATATTCATAACTCAAATTAACTTTATTAATGAGCACTTAATTACATTTAAGATGTATATAGATTTTGATGTAGTAATTCCATTTCTGTGAATTTATCCTATAGACATATCTAAGCACATCTACACCAAACATTCAAAACAGCATTTTATTCTGATGGAATAGGGGAAAAGGGAGAGATAATTTAATTGCTTCTCAGAACGAGTTTTGTTTACCTTTCTATATCTAAATGAAATATTCTTCTGTACACAAATTAATATATTAAATATTTATAATATTAAAAAGTTATTGTTAGTGGTAAAAGCCTTTGGTAATTCAAAATACAATGTGTAATAAAATATTTCTTTTATTTATTGGTAAATACATATACTGCATTTATATAAATATACATGTATATATGTATATTTATTTGCATGTAAATGGGAATTTTCTGAGAAAGTCAACAAGACATTTTGATATATATTCAACAATTTACAGTCATTAATGTAATAAAAATGATTAGATACCAAGAAATGCTCAGGACTCAGATTGATAGCTAGCAAATAACTTTCTTCACTGTGACTCTTTGAACTTATTTTGGTAAATTTTATGATAAAAAATAAACTATTAATATTTAAGCAAATTAATCCCACATTAACTTTAGAATAAAACATTTAAATAATTATGGCAACAGGTATTTTAAGAAAATCCTCTGATATTTCTGGCATTTGAAGAAGAAAGAAATATTTTGATTTCATAATTTTGAGACTCAAATGCAAGGAAAAAAATGCTTTGTGGAAAAATGGTCATAAAAACATGAGCAAATTCTCTAGTGAAGGAATTAGAAGAATGAATTCTGTTTTCCTTTTCCATTTCTACCTTTTCAGTCTGTTCTAGAATAAGTGTATCCATATTTTTAATGTTAGCAAATGCTACTTACTCTTTTAAATATAGCACTGTAAGAAAGAAGTAGACGAGAGTACTAGAAGGAGATAAATTTAGATCACTTATGATGGCATGTCAGAATGCCGTTGTGTGGACATTATCATTCACTTGTTTTCTTGAGGTAATAAAGTAATTCACTCTTCAACAAACTAGGCATTGAATGTGTACATCTCAAAGTAATAAGAGCCGTCTATAACAAAGCCAAAGTCAATACCATACCAAATGGGCAAAAGCTGGAAGCATTCTCCTTTAGAACCAGGAAAAGACAAAAATGCTTACTGTCATCACTCCTATTCAACATAGTACTAGAAGGCCTAGCCAGAGCAAACAGATGAAAGAAATAAAAGACAACCAACTAAGAAGAAAGGAAGTCAAACTATCTCTCTGCACAGACAATATTTCAATACACCTAGTAAAGCTCATAGTCTGTCCAAAAGTTCCTAGAGCTAATAAACCACTTCAGCAAAGTCTCAGGAAACAAAATCAATGCACAAAAATCAGTACTGTTTCTATGCAGTCATAATATCCAAGATGAGAGTCAAGTCAAAAACGCAATTTCAATCACAATAGAAAAAAAAATGGAAGAAGAAAAATGTAGGGTAAAATACCTAGGAACATAGCTAACAAGAAAGGTGAAAAATATATACACAAACTGCAAAATCTTGCTGAAAGAAATCAGGGATGACACAAACAAATGGCAAAACGTCTCATGCTTACAGATAGGAAGAATAAATATTATCAAAATGACCATGCTGTCCAATAATATTTACAGATTCAATGCTATTCTTATCAAGTACCAACATTTTTAAAAAAATTTTTAAAAATTCTAAAAATTAATTTGAAAGCAAAAAGAACCTGAACAACCAAAGCAATCTGAAGAAAAAAGAACAAAGTTGTACACATTACACTGACAAACTTCAAAGTATACTACAGGGCCACAGTAACCAAAACAGCATGGTACAAGTACAAAATCAGACACATAGACCCGTGGAAGAGGTAAGCAGATCCAGAAATAAAGCTTCACATCTACAACTATCTGACCTTTGACAAGGCTGACAAAAACAGGCAATAGGGAAAGTACTGCTTGTTGAATAAATGATATGTGGGTAACTGGTATCAAGAAGATTGAAATTGGACCTCTATTTTTCACTATACAAAAAGGTTAACTCAAGATGTATTAAAGACTTAAATGTAAAACCTAAAACTGACCTTGGAAGAAAGACTAGGAAATACCATTCTAGATATTGACCCAAGAAAATACTTCATGAAAAACACTCTAAAAGCAAATGCAGTAAAAACAAAAACTGACAAGTGGTATCTAATTACACTAAAGAGTGTCTGCACAACAAAATAAACTATCAACAGAGTAAATAAATAACATATAGAATGGCAGAAAAATATTGACAAAGTATGCATATGACCACGTTCTAATATCCAGAATCCATAAGGAATAAAAAAAAAAAAAAAAAAAAAAAAAAAAAAAAAAAAAAAAAAAAAAAAAACAGCCAGAAGCAAATATCCTCATTAAAAAATGAGCATAGGGCATGAACAGACACTTCTCAAAAGATGACATACATGCAGCCAGCGAACATATCAAAGAAGGTTCAATGTTAAGGCCGGGCGCGGTGGCTCAAGCCTGTAATCCCAGCACTTTGGGAGGCCGAGGCGGGTGGATCACAAGGTCAAGAGATCGAGACCATCCTGGTCAACATGGTGAAACCCCGTCTCTACTAAAAATACAAAAAAAGTAGCTGGGCATTGTGGCATATGCCTGTAATCCAAGCTACTCAGGAGGCTGAGGCAGGAGAATTGCCTGAACCCAGGAGGTGGAGGTTGCGGTGAGCCGAGATCGCACCATTGCACTCCAGCCTGGGTAACAAGAGCGAAACTCCGTTTCAAAAAAAAAAAAAAAAAAAAAAGAAGGTTCAATGTCACGAATCATTAGGGAAATGCAAATTAAAATCACAATGCGATACCATCTCACACCAGTCAGAACAGCTATTTTTAAAAAGTCGTAAAATGACAAATGCTGGTGAGTCTGAGGAGAAAAGGGAATGCTTATACTCTGGTAGTAGGAATGTAAATTAGTTCAGTCACTGTGAAAAGCAGTCTGGAGATTTCTCAAATAACTTATAACTACCATTTGTCACAGCAATTCCATTATTGGGCATATACCCGAAGTAATATAAATTCATCTATTATAGACACATGCACTCATATGTTCACCACAGCACTGTTCACAATAGCAAATACATGAAATCAACCTAGATGCCCATCAGGGGTGGCCTGGATAACGAAAATGTGCTTTATATACTCCATAGAACACTATTCAGCTATAAAAAATGAGATCATGGCCTTTGCAGCAACACGGATGGAAGTGGAGGCCATTGTACTAAGTAAATTCATGCAGAAACAGAAAAGCAAAAACTGCATATTCTCACTTATTAACGGGAGCAAGAATTCAGTACATAGGGACATAAAGAAGGGAACAATAGAAATCGGGCCTTCTGAGGGTGAAGTGTAGGAGAAGGGTAAGGTTTGAAAAAGTCCCTGTATTCGTAAGGGTTCTCCTAGAGGGACAGAACTAATATATATAATGCATACTTTACATGTATTTTATATGAAAAAGGAGAGTTTATTAAGTATTAACTTATACAATCACAAGGTCCCACAGTAGGCTGTCTGCAAGCTAAGGAGAAAGGAGAGCCAATCTGAGCCCTAAAACTGAAGACTCTGGAGTCTGATGTTTGAAGGCAGGAAGCAGACAGCATAGGAGAAAGATGTAGTCTGGGAGGCTAGGCCCATCTCTTCTTTTCACATTTTTCTGCCTGATTTATATTTTTTGAAAGCTGATTAGATGGTGCCCACCAGATTAAGGTTGGATCTGCCTTCCACAGCCCACTGATGCAAATGTTAATCTGTTTTGGCAATACTCATGCAGACACACCGAGGATCAATAATTTATATGCCTCAATCCATTCAAGTTGACACTCAGTATTAACCATCACAAGTCCACCACTTGTCAACTTGAACCCAAACACATCTCCTGAGATCATACATAATCTTCAAATAAATACAATAATGAGGTCATAATTGTGCCTAACATAATACAACTTCCTTCATATAACCAGAAACATAGCCATCCCCAGTTGAAATACTATTACATAAAGTTAACAACACTTAAATGCTGATATAAAGTCAAAAAATGTTATATCACATGAGAAAGGAAAAGGAAATAAAATGAAATAAAGAAAGACAAGAAAAAAGGAAAGGAAAGGAAATAAAATATTTTCTTAATATAAGTGTATGCGTGGACAAACTTGTTTTTAAGAAAAAAGGAGGAAATACTTATGACAGTTACAGTCCTCATTGCCAAAGCTGGTCATGTGGTCGTAGCTGGGATTGATGACTACCTTCTTCTACTACCCATTCGGTATTCCCTTTGCCTTTAGCAAACACCTCAGCAGGTACTGGTTTTTTTTTTTTTTTTTTTTTTTTTTTTTTTTTTTTTTTTTTTTTTTTTTTTTCCTGGTGGAGTGACCCAAGCCTTCATTTGTGAAAGATCTGGACCATTTGTAGTCCCACCTGGATTGGACTTTTGTAGTTTTTCATTGACTTTAATCACAGGGCATGGTAATACTAAGAGATGCCCTAATGGCTCTCCTGTATTCCATGCATAGTGTTACTTACTTCTGCTGTGAAGTAATAGACTGATTGCATCTTAATAGTCCAATTCAGTTAAACCAGCCAACACTGTAACTTTCTTCTAAGTGTGTTGACTTGAAGGTAGGAGGAGCATAACGTGTCCAGGTGGCAATCTTAACTTCCAGTTTAATGAAATCACTGTTGTGTCTCCTGGTGGCAGCATTCCTCCCCTGGAACTAAGGCTTCTAGGCCAGCAGAATGTAATGTCACAGGAACAGGAAGCAAAAGTTTTGCTAGCGGGTCACTAGGGGTGATGGTGAGTGGTGCTACCACCACACATGGTGACTTGATGACCATTCAGTTTCCACCAAAGCTTAGTCACAGGCCAAGAGCTGTCTCTCAAAAAGAGAGTAGTTATTTGTGGAAGATGACAGGGCCATGCTCCAAAAGCCTAGCGGCCTTTGTTGTAATTCACTGATGATCCCCAGGCATCATCCCTATCTGCCATTGACACCTCAAGCACCACTGGATCTGCTGGGTCATATGGCCCAAGTGGCAAAGCAGCTTGCACAGCAGCCTGAACCTTTTGCAGAATCTTCTCGTGTTCTGGACCCCACTCAAAACTGGAAGCCTTTTGGATAACTCAATAAATGGGCTGGAATAACACACCAAAATGAGGAATGTGTTGCCCCCCACCAATCCAAATAGGTCCACTAGGGATTGCACCTTTTTCTAGGTTGTAGGAAGGGTCAAATGCATATGTGGCCCTTTACCTTAGAAGGAATATCTCAACAGGCCGCACAGTAGTGGAACCCTAGAAATTTTACTGAGGTAAAAGTTCCCTGAATTTCAGTCAGATTTATTTCCCATCTCTGGCATACAAATGTTTCGCCAATAAGTCCAGTGTGTTTGCTACTTCTTGCTCACTGGATTCAATCAGGATAATTCCATAAATGTAATGTGTGATATCTTGTGGAAGTAAAAAATGATTAAGGTGTGACACCAAGTCAGAGAGTTGATGTCCTCCTGAGGTAGGACCTTAAAGTCATATTGCTGGCATTGCCAGCTAAAGACAAATTGCTTCTGGTGGGCCTTATGGACAGGAATGGAGAAAAAGGCACTTGCTGGGTCAATGGCTGCATACCAGGTACTAGGAGATTTGTTAATTTGCTCCAGCAATGAAACCACATGTGGTACAACAGCTCCAATTAGAGTCATCACTTAGTTAAGCTTAGGATAATCCACTGTCATTCTCCAAGACCCATCTGTCTTCTGCACAGTCCAAATGGGAAAGGAAGAGGGATGTGGTGGGAATCACCAGTCTTGCATCTTTCAACTCCTTGATGGTGACTGTAATCTCTGCAATCCCTCCAGGGATGCAATATTGTTTTTGTTTTTTATTTATTTACAATAGTGTAGAGAGCCAGAGTAGCCCATCCCCTCTGGGGGGATCAGCGGCAAGGCTGATGTGAACTTTGAGTGAACTCTAAGATAAGCGAAACCATAATAGGAATATGTATGTCTCAGAGAAGAGCAGTTGGGCCTAGAGGTAGATAACCAGCTTTCACTAACCTTGCTGCAAGACAGTTGTTAGCTGAGGTGTGTTAACAAAAGTATAAGAATTATAACCACAGGCTGTTCTGGGTGCTTGGTGAACATATAAAATAAAGTACTCTGAGACAGGATGGGGCTGGAGAAACTGGTACTTTCACTTTCCTGGACCGCCTGGCCCTGCTTTCTTCTATGTCTATCTTGTGTTTTTCTTCATTCCCCATCGCTCCCTCTTAGGTCTTTGAACCCTTGTGCAGTGCTGGACGTTGTACACTCCAGACAGTAGTCCATTTTATTTATATCAGCAATGAGTAATTGGATGTTAGAATTTTAAAACAATATTATTTACTCAGATCTGGACCAAGCAAACCTAATAGACATCTACAAAACTCTCTACCCCAAATCCACAGAATATACATTCTTCTCAGCACCACATCACACCTACTCTAAAATTGATCACATAATTGGAAGTAAATCACTCCTCAGCAAATGCAAAATATTGGAAATCAAAACAACCAGTATCTCAGATCACAATGCAATCAAATTAGAACTCAGGATTAAGAAACTAACTCAGAACCTCACAACTTTGTGGAAACTGAATGACTGGCTCTTGAATGATGACTGGATAAACAATGAAATGAAGGTAGAAATAAAGATGTTCTTTGAAACCAATGAGAATGAATACACAACATACCAGAATCTCTGGGACACATTTAATGCAATATTGGTTTTGATTTACTATTTTTCTAGGTAGAGGCAGCTCTAATGGCTTCCATTTGGCCTTTCCCACTGTAACATCCCTCACTTTTCCAGTCTGGGAGCTAATGTGGGATTTCTTCCAGCTCCTAAGTATGTCTCTGCCAATTATGCATTCTGGCACTGGGAAATGACCACAGAATGAGTCCAGGAACCCACTGGAACCACTGTAAGTCAGACCTGATTTAAAACTCCATTAATTATCTGATTTCCATAAGCCCCTACTTTAACTGGAGGACTAAATGACATTTTGGGTCCCTGGAAATCAACATCAGCTTACAGCCAGTGTCCAGCAGTCCCTGAAATAGCTAATCAAATTTCCTTTTCTTAATGCATTTACCCTGGTGAAAGGCCAGAGGTCTCCTTATGGAAGGATGGGAGAAAGATTCATTGTATAAGTTATCGGTAATGTAGTGGAATCCTTCCTGAAGGTAATACAGCCTACCCTTCATTCAAGGGGTTCTGGGTCTATAAACTGGCTTAAGTCTGGAAATTTATTGAGGGGCTGTAATTCTGTTTTTATAATTCAAATTAGTCTTTTCTCCATTGGACCTAGCAGTTTTCTGTTTGTTTAATTTAAGCAGGAATGTAGTTGGCTTCCTATCAATTTCACTTCTAGGAACATTGTGATTAATTAGCCAATGCCAGAGCTCTACATAAGCAAGCTATTCTGTTTATTGCTTTGCCTCTGCTGTCCATTACAGTAGCTATGCCCACCTTGCCTTTGACAGTTGAGTGCTGCCACTTGGCCCCTGCCACCTTGGGATCCAAGTATTCCCAATGCATTAAATTTTATAGTTGAGTGACTGCAGTTTCGACATTAGATCTGACATGCAGAGAAAAAGCAATCACAGGGCTCTTCAAAAATGCACGTGTTGCCCTCATAAATCTATTTCACAAAGCCCTTGTCAAGGGTGCATCTTCTTGCCTCCAATCTGGGAGGAGTAGGTCTAAAGTGACTAATTCACTTCACCACCCCAATCTCCCTAAGACTTTGGATCCCTTCCACTACTTAAAACCAAGGGAGATCAGGGATTTCCAGCTCACTCACTTCTGTTAATCCATATTTCAACTAACCAAGAAAATAAACTATTAGAACCTTTTTTTAACTCCCTGAGCTGCATCATTAAATGCAGAGTCTCTACTTAGTGAGCCCAAATCATAAATTTAGCTTGATGCAACTCTGTGTTTCTTTCACCATTATCCCATACCCTTAATATTTATCCCATGCTTGTTCTCCAGATTTCTGTTTACATACATTAGGGAACTCAAACAGTTATTTTCAAGTGTAGCACACCTCCTCATGGATCACACCCTCAACCTCATCTCCAGGAGCCTGCTGAGACTTTAGTCTAGTTATAAATCTAGAAGCAAGCAGGGGTGTTGGGCATGGCTCCTGAGAAGAATCAACATTATCTTGCCTGACAAAGGCCTCAGGGGAAGGCTGTTACTGTTCTCTGAAGCAGAGCAGGGTTTATCTCAGACAAATGTGGAAAGGCTGATGGCACAATTGGTCTGGGAGGGGATATTGCCACTACTGAGGACAGGGAAGCTGTTCCTTCTGGCAAAAAAGGTTCATTAGAGCTTACAAACTCAATATTCTCAGCAACATCAGATTCCTCCCACACATCCCCATTCCAAGCTGCAGGTTCCCATTCTTTTCCAATCAATGCCCTCACTTTAACAGTAGACCCGCACTTTGGGAGGCTGAGGCAGGTGGATCACGAGGTTGAGAGATCGAGACCATCTTGGTCAACATGGTGAAACCTCGTCTCTACTAAAAATACAAAAAATTAGCTGGGCATGGTGGCACGTGCCTGTAATCCCAGCTCCTCAGGAGGCTGAGGCAGGAGAATTGCCTGAACCCAGGAGACGGAGGTTGCGGTGACCCGAGATCGGGCCATTGCACTCCAGCCTGGGTAACAAGAGCAAAACTCTGTCTCAAAACAAAACAAAACAAAACAAAACAAAACAAAAAAACGTAGACCCTTGGTGAGACTGTGCATGCGTCTTTCATTGCAGGTTCATCATTCATATGATAAGATTTTGTATCTGTTTTTCCTCAGTTTCTTCTCTTTCTCTACAGAAGATAAGTCTCTCATGCAGGGCAATTCTAGCAGATTCGAGGCTAAGTATATGCTTCTGAAGTTGGGAGACAGAATCCCTGAGTTCATCATTTTTTTTTTATTGCTTTGTCTGCCAAATTAAAGAGCAACCAGCCAGCTTCATTATGTCCTTGGTTTTCCACATATGATCAAAGGTATTAAATACAGAATCACCAAACTCCTTGCCTCTCAATTGCAGTGCATCAGGAATGTCAAATGCATTTATTTTGCATAACTCTCTAAACAGTTTCTGCCAAGGACTGCCGGTGTTCTCCATACTATTGGAAGTAGAGTCCTTAGCATATTTGGGTCTAATCATATTAAGTATCCAACTCTGGAAACCCCAAAGCCAATGAAAAAACTCCATCCTCCAGAATATTTTAGAGAAAATATCCTCCAGAATATTTTAGAGAAATACCCTCCAGAATATTTTAGAGAAAATATTGTTTCTCTAGAACCACTCCTGGTACTATAATTTGTATTAGTCATGGTTCTCTTAGAGGGGCAGAACTAATAGAATATGTGTATATATATATGTGTGTGTGTGTGTGTGTGTGTGTATATATATACATTTAATGCCTTATATATATAAATAATACATATATAAAATGCTTATATATATTATATATAAATAATAAATATATAAAATATTTATATATCATATATAAATGCTTTATATATAACATATAAAGCATTAAATATATATACATATATACATACCTACACCTAATACTTAATAAAGTCTACACGTGTGTGTGTATATATATATATACATATACATATGTGTGTGTATATATATATATATATATATATATACATATACATGTAAGTTACACAATCACAAGGTCCCGTAATTGGCTCTCTGCAACCTGAGGAGCAAGGAGAGCTAGTGGGAGTCCCAAAACTGAGTCTGATGTTTGAGGGCAGGAAGCATCCAGCATGGAAGAAGAATGTAGGCTGGGAGGCTAGGCCCCTCTCTCTTTTTCATATTTTTCTGCCTGAGTTATATTTTCTGGAAGCTTATCAGATTGTGCCTATCGGAGTAAGGATAGATCTGCCTTCCCTAGCCCACTGACTCAAATGATAATCTCTTTAGGCAACACCCACACAGAGACATTCAGAATTAATATCCCTCAATCCAATCAAGTTTGCACTCAGTATTAACCATTACAGTCCCTATGGGGTATTACAGCTGATTACTTGGGTGACAAATTTATCTCTACACCAAATCCCATGCAATAAATTACCCAAGTAACAAACTTGTACATGTACCCTTTGAACCTAAATTAAATTTGAAAAAAGAAAAAATATATATAATCTAATAAAAAAATAGGAATTTACTGAGTTTCTTGTCTCTTTAAAAATAAATCATGGACATATGGTATTTAATACACAAATATGCACTATCAAAATTAAGAATGAAAAAAAAATGCCAAAAAGAAAACTAACAAAATATTTAGTACTGTTATACTTAAAAAATAATTTCATAGAAAATATCTGGAAATAAATATATTCCAAATACTGCTTCTCTGGCGGGTAAATTGCAGGAGCTAACAATGAAATTAATTGGCTGTATATGACTGTTAACGTTTCTTATGACTATCTCCAATGAGCACGTTTAATAAATTAGGATATGGTAAATATTTCTTGATTGTTTTGGTTCCTTATAGAGAATTTTTCTTGTATTAATACTTGAATTTCCTTATGGAACATTAATTCTGTTTCATTTTTTTGAGTCCTTGTCTAAGCGTGTGTTACGGGCCTTATCTTCTGTTTTTCCCAACTCTCTTATCTCCCCTTCCCTCACTTTTTCCTTCATTTTCCATTTTTCCTTTCATATTTCTTACTCTGTCTAATAAAAATATATAATATTCATACATATTGCTAAAGCTAAGCCAATTCCTAGAATTAAATACTATAACAAAATAATTAAGATATAAATTTTATCTCCACAAGATTGTGGAATGCTTACTCATCTTAAGACTCTATGAGGTCCTTGTTCCCTCTTCCTTCATTTGTACTTTGACCTTCAATTTTGTGAGTTCTTTCTATCTTTACAAAAATTTTCAAACATTGAATAAGATTAACCAGTCATTTCCACTTTCAGTCAAGATGGAGTCACAAGGATTGGATTTACTCTCACACCTGATAATTTATACACACACACACACACACACACACACACACATACACATAGGAATAATGTTCCTTAATATGTTGGATATCAATGAAGGACAACACTTACTTATAGAAGGAAAATAAATGAGGTAACCTTAGGATTTGTTCAGTTTAATGCCTGGAGAAAAGTTACTAGACCACAACAGAAGGAAAAATCCAGATAGAGCCAGTATGTCTCACTGAGATGAGGAGATGGAGCTGGAAGTGGATGGAGGTCTAAACAGCTAGAGATAATGAAACAGAACTCTAAGCAGAGAAAGCTGAACCAAGAGGGAATTCTGACGATTTTAAGTTTTCACCGGATATTAATCAAATTGTGGATGTAAGAGCACTGGGTGAAAATGAAAAAGAGCCACCCAAAACTAATAAAAACAATAATAATCTAAGCTCACACAGGACCAGGAATAATGCCTGTTTCCTACAATAAGAAATAATACACATATAAATAATGGACTTTCAGTAGAAAACCTAGAATAGTTTTACTCAGTGGTGGGGCAAAATTAACCCTAAAATAAAAACTACTCTCATTCCAGCTCCCAAAGCAAGATTCTAAAGGAGCTAAACATTTTCAAGTAACTTACTTTGTTTCCCCCAAATGCCAAAATATATTTATAGAAATACAAAAATATCAACCACAAGATAAATTCACAATGTCAGGGTCTGGAAAACTCAATATTTTAAGACACTTCTTGTTACCCAACCTTACAGATGTGATGCAATGCTAACCAAAATACAGGTTAGTTTATAGAAATTGACAATTTAACTCTAAATTTTATCTAGAAATCAAAAGTTACTAGGGTCACCAAAATGGTTCTGAAAAATAAGAGAAGCAGCTCGATATACAGCAGTTATTGTATGGCTACAGTGTTAAAGATAGTGTGTTACAGTCATCTATTTAGACACATCACATTATGGCTCAGAATACTGAGTCTAAAAATAGCAAATTTACATATGTTTACTTGATTTTCAACAAAGTTACAAAGATGATTCAGTAGAGAAATATATATTCTCAACAAATGGAACTGGAACAACTGTATATCCATATGCAAAAACAATGAATCTCAATCCATTCAATATACTATATGCCAAAAACATAACTCACAATGGATCATGACCCTAAATATAAAACTTAAAATTATGAAACTCATGAACAATAACATAGAAAAAAATCTGTGATCTTGAATCTGTGAATGATTACTTGAGTTCAATATTAAAAACACAATCCATTAAAGATAGCTGAATTTACACATTGGATTTTATTAAAATGGAGAATATCTGCTTTTTGAAAGATACTGTTAAGAAAGTGAAATAAGTTAAGACTGGGAAACATCCTTGTAGGTCATATGCCTGATAATGAAATTGCGTTCAGAATACATAAAGAGCTCTCAATTCTTAATAACAAGAAAATAGCCCAAATGAAACAAACAGGCAGAAGTTACAAGCACTTAGCATAGATATACAGATAACCTATTAGCATATGCAAAGATACTCAACTTTATCTATCATTAGAGACATAAAAATTAAAACCACAACATGATGCCATCACATATCTATGAAAATTGTGTAGTGCAATAGAGGCTCATGCAGTCCAGCTTCCACACAGCAAAGTGGCCTCAGGAAATCAGACCTCTTGCACAGTGGGTCTGCACTCTAAGCATGCCAGTTCCAACAAACAAGAGAAAAACCATCTTTTTTTTTTTTTTAATAGAGACAGAGTTTCTCCATGTTGATCAGGCTGGTCTCGAACTCCCAACCTTAGGTGATCTGCCTGCCTTGGCCTCCAAAGTGCTGGGATTACAGGCATGAGCCACCATGCCTGACTGAGAAAAAACATCTTAACCCATATTTGGGAGTGACACACTGTTACCACTACTGCAATCTATTAGTCAAAGCAGTCACAAACTCACACAGATTTATGGGGAAGCAAATTCGATTTTAGTTATTGTTAGGAGAGTAGGAAGGGCATATTATAAAGAAGCATTTGAAAACAGAGGTACTGTTCCACCAATCTTTGGAAAATAGTCTGTCTACAGCAATGAAAGCCACATGTTCAGAATCTGTAAGAATTTCCCCTACTAATTACTTATAATGTCAAAGGAACAAAATAGACCTTTATACTATCAAGATTACAGATATGTCCCCAATAAGGAGTAATTAAAATACTAGTCTCAGCCATGTTTCCAGATCAAAATTCAACTAGAGAGAAAAAAAAATCATCCCTTCTAATTATGCAAATGTGGGAATATTGATAGACATTATCCTTGGATTACGACATTACTAAGGGATGAAATCTATTCTCTAATATATATCTGGTATAAAAAAATTTGTCCTTGCAGAAGTCATTGGCCAATTTAAAGAGGCTTTCTTAAAATGTCTAAAACAGACTTCCTGCAGATTCCCATTCTCTCATTACCAAGTATCACACTATTTTCTTTTTATGGTGCATATATATAAGCCATATAACAATACATTACTGCTTCTTCCCTTGGACTTATAATGTCACCTCTTTATTTGAAGCAAGCATCTAGTCATTTTCTTTCATCTTTTCACAAGTGCATATTATACTTTAGTTCTCTAGATAATTACCTCTTTCACTTTTATCTCCCTGTTTCTGGCTGACTTCCATATCACAGCCACTATGAGGTAATATGAACCACTCCTAAGTAAATGATATTCTTGAAACTGCTGACCAGAACATTTTACAACCCTATAGAAGTTATAGATACAGCAATGCCTTAGGATCTCTTTTAAAAAGTGGCAAATATATCTGGTTGTTCTGCAAATTTAAAAATCCTGACTTACACTTGTTATCAGTGCAGGATTCGAAAAACTGTTCCTCCTCCATCTTCGTATGCCAGACATAAGACTAATTCCTCCTTAGGAGTACAGAATTTTAGGAGCTTGGATTTTAGTCAATCTGACATCACAATAAGGTAAAATTTTATCTTTGCAGATTTGTCTTTCCTCTGAGTAGGTTATTTCAACTATTTAAATCTAAAAATTTCATTTACAAATCCAGGTGAAAACAGAATATAATCACCATAGACAACATTTGAAATCTAAAGGTAGCATATTATGTAAAAACAAATTATATAAGGCTAGAATCCATGATTAGTTCTTTTACATTTTGATGGTATGGCAAAAAGAGGTAAAGAAATAAGAACAAGGTGTCTTTTCTTCATTAAAGCTAAAATTTTTTTTAAAATTATTAATACTGCATAGAATATTAGAAAGATTACCTCTTTGAATGTCACTGTTATAGAAACTTTGGGTGATTGATAAAACACACTAAAAATATATATAGTATAGCAACATTTAAATGTTTAATTGAAAAAATCATTATGAATCCATATCTTTTATAAAACATTTTCACCAACTCTGTCCATATTATATATGGTTGAAGAGCATCAGATGTACTTTTCTTTACTATTAACTCTCATGCTCATTCTTAGCATTTCCTTTTTTTAAGAACATAAAACTTCTTATTTTGAGATTTTCATTGATTAACATGCAGTTGAAAGAAATGAAACAAAAAGACCACATATATTTTCATCCAGTTTCTCAAAATGGTAATATCTTTTTTTAATTTTATTTATTTTATTTTTTATTTTATTTTATTTTATTTATTTATTTTTTTAAATGGTAATATCTTGTATATTTTGTACAATATCACTACTAAGAAATTGACATTGTTAGAATCCACTGATTTTATTCAGATTTCATCAGTTTTACATGCATGCGTTTGTATCTATGTGTGTATTTAGTTCTATGCAATTTTATTACATTTACGTTCCTGTGATCACCACCCCGGTATTTTCACTATGTCCCTTATCCTCTTGTTCCTTAAAGGGAGACTTTGAATGTCATTGACTCTTTTATGTCCCTGGAATGCAAAGGGAATGTAAGATTAAATCTGGTAACACTGTTAGAAAAACATGTGTTCTATAAATAATGATAGGTGTCATACAAAAGGGATAGCTTTACTGACTCGTTATCTAATATTTGAAAATGTCAGTAGTTGTAATAATAACATGTCATGATAATAATGATAATAATAAAATAACTGCATCTAATTAAGCCTATAAAAGACTGTAATTCCCTGGAGATATTTAAATCAGAAAATTCCATGTAAAATGTGTAAAAAGGTAAATATTACAGAGCAAATATAACTAGAATAAGATGTTTACAATTTTTTAATGTGTAATGTGGACAAAATATTTAAATATTTTTTCTTTGTAACAATATACTGGTTTAAAAATATGAAAAAAATATTTATACACATACATACATACACACACACACACACACACACACACACACACACACAAATCTCACATGTGTATCATGGCTTGCTCCATGGACCTGTGGCTTATGGAGTTAGACAGAGTTCAGCATTTGTAGAGACCCCATACTTGATTTCATGCCCTCAAGTCATATCTTGAAATTATTAATTTTCTCCTTAAAGTTTTGTTAAGCAAACTCTGGTTTGATCATAGAACAGGCATGCGAGCAGAGAGTCACAGAATATGCACGTTTCGGTACTTTGCTCCCCCATTCGCATGTACCATTTCTAATACTCCTTGAACTCAGAATTCTAGTGAACCCGCAATGCATGGCAGTTCATTGAGCCTCAAAGTGAACACAAGGTATACCTTTTCGGGCGGCTTACCTTGTGCACACTCTGAGTCTTCATGAAAAACCATGCATCAAGGCCATGAGAATTCTGGGCTCTTTTCATTATTAGGTATGACTGATTAGGCAAGAGCACTGACAACCCAAAGAAGCTGCATTTGCCATATGAACATTTCGGTATTGGCCAATCAGTTATGCTGAAAATCATGACATAGAAATAAAGAGGAAAAAAAGCAATTTATAGACTTTTCCCCACTGTTCATCCAAGTCATCAGTAAGCTATTGACAGGCTTAATAGGGTGCATATGATCAAGAGGCAAAATAAAAAGTTACATTAAAGTTTTTCAGTGTTTTCAGTTTTCTGTTAAGAATAAAATATGCGTGATCTACATAATACCATCTGTGTATATTTGGTGATACCATATTGGAGTTAAATGCTATTACATCTGTATTTATAACTGGCGTTGCACAATTTATGAATGAATGTTAAAGTCATGCTAAAATTATAAAATACTGCTTTTTCTTTGCAATGAACAATATTAAATGACAAACAGAAAACACCATTATTATACTTAGAAATAGCTAATCAGTACTAGGCTTAATACATGAGTGATGAAATAACCTGTACAACAAACCCCCATGATACAAGTTTACTTACGTGACAAATCTGTACTTGTATTTGTGAAATTAAAATTTAAAAAAAAATTTAAAAAAGAGGAAGAACTGGAAGAAAGGGAAACGCTGTCTAACTTAGTACTCTTAATGACACTCTTTACTTTCTTGGTGAACAATGGGCCTATATTTTCACTTTGAGCTGGACCCTGTGAATTGTGCACATGGCACTGAATGTGGTAAGTTACAAAGGATAATATTACTATGAATAAATATTGTTCATTCAAATAATACAATAGTTACTCAAAATTATCATGATAATTCACAATATAAAAAGACTTTAAATGAACAGAGTCATTTTAATACTTGCAGAAAAATCATGTGTAAAGTTAAACACTTAATTATTTGGTGTATTAGAAAGAGAAGGGAATTCCCTCAAGTTGATAAAGGGCATTTGTGCAAAAAAATAAATGAAAAGCTAAGATGTATTTAATACTAAAGACAGACTGATTTCCTATATGTTCAGGAACAGAGAAAAAAATATAAGCTGCCACTATTTTAATGTACAATGTAGGAGAGATACCAGCCAATGAAATAAGATGGCAAAAATGACTACATGACATAGAGATTGGAAAGAAGGAGGAAAATAAAAATTTCATTTTCACAAATAACAGGTCATCTATGCAGAAAAATATAAATACTTTACGAAATTCTTTTAGAATTAAGAACTGAGTTTAACTTCAGTGGAATGAAAGATTAATGTATTATTTATTAAAAACTTTACATACTTTCAACAAACAAGAGGAAATTCATATATAAGAATAGCAATATTTCTAAGACTATCAGAATTAGATATTGAGGGAAAACTTTGGGAAAACATGTGTAACATCTATACAATTAAAATACTGCTAAAATATATTCAGAAAACTTAAATGAATAGAGACATAGAATATGTTCAACTGTGTGGAGCCTCAATATTTTAAAATTTCAATTGTACCCCTAATGTCACCAGATTGAATGCACTCCCAACTGGAGTCCCAATATTTTGTTTGATAAAATGGAAACAGTAAATTTATAATTTATATGGAAATGCAAATAGCTTATAGTATGCTAAATAATTTTTATTTGTTTTAATTTTTAATTTTACTTTTTTTGTGACAAGTTCTTGTTCTGTTGCCCAGGTTGAAACGTAGTGGTGTAATCACAGCTTATTGCAGCCTCAATCTCCCTGACTCAAGTAATCCTCCCACCTCAGACTCCTGAGTTGCAGGAACTACAATTGAGTGCCACCACATCTGGCTATTAAAAAAATAATAATTTATAAAGAAAGGGTCTCATTATATTGCCCAGCTTGGTCTCAAACTTCTGGCCTCAAGTAATCCTCCCACTTTGGCCTCCCAAAAAACTGTGAATGTAGGCATTTTTAAAAGGAAGAATAATGTTGATGCACTTACATTATGCAATTTTAAAACTTACTGTAAGTATACAGCAATCAAAATAGTGTAGAATGGGGTTAGACATACAGACTTATGAAAAAAATAGAGTCCCATAATACCCATATTACCACATTTACATATGTGAATGTGACCAGCTGATTTCTGTTAGAGATATCAAGAGTTTTATTGTAAAAGTCAATGTTTTCAACATTTTTTTAAAGAATTGGATATTCATATTTTAAAATAATCTTTGCCTTGTCTTCACACCATGCAAAACATTAATTTGAAATGGATCACAGGATTACATTTAAGTGCTAAAATTATAAAGCCTTTTGGAGCAATCCTGGGGGGAAATCCAACTTGCATTTGGCAAAGATTTCTTACATAAGATAAACATAAAAGGATAAACAATAACATACAAAAATGTTAGGCTTCATTAAAATTAAAACTTTTCTTCATTGAAAGACACTTATAGTAAGTTAAAAAGGCAACCTAACAATCTGGGAGAAAATATTTTCAAATTAAATAGATAATTAAAAAGTATTACCACTCAAAAAGTTAAAGAACAAACCACTTGGTTAAATAGGCAAAGACAATTCACCAAAGAATATGCATGTGTATTAGTGTGCATGTATGTAGTAAATGCAAACATAAAAAATGTCAACATAATTTGTCATTAAAGAAATGAAAATTAACAACCTAATACTTCTACCTAATGACTGGAAAAGGTACACTTTAAATAACAATATCATGCATTGGCAAGGATGTTGAGTTGAGAAATGAGACCTCTCATATACTGCAGATAGGCACACAAAATATACTTGAATGTCCATAGTAATATTAACACAAAAATAAAAATGGATGTATGTCTATTGGTGACTGAAGAAACTATTTAGGTATGCCCCAGAATAAAATATTTGTATTCAGGCATATAAGTTAATCTTAAAAAATAGGCTCACTGAGAGAAGACTCACAAAAGACTATACTGTGTATGATTCCATTTATATGACACTGTAACAGAGGCAAAATTACAGTGAGAGAATCAAGATCGGTGATTTTCAGGATGCAGACGGTGAGGCAGGAAAACAAATGTAAGTGGAAGAGGAAACCTTGAGGGAAACGGAAATATACATCCACATTCCATGCGGCTTACATATTTTTAGAATCAATACAATTATACACTTAAAATTTGTAAAATTTGAATACTTGGAAATGATATCTCAATAATCATTTTTTAACTTAAAAAATATAATATATTATCTTCCGTCATCAGACACATAATCTGTTACAGAAGGAGTGTTTGAGGCCACCTTGTCATATGACTCATCTTCTTTTATATATAACTTACTGTTCTTTTTTGCACTTTTTAAAATAATAGTAAGTCCCAAAAGTAAACATACCAAGATGAATCTAGATTTAAGAAAAAATTGTATTTTAATTAAGACAAGCTCTTCCTAGCTGTATACATATGCTTGTTTTTAAGGTACATTTAAAATTTTTACATTTGTGGCTTTAAAAATTGTAATATACTACTCTCAATACATGAAAATACTTGGGTGATAGTGAAAATTACACTTCAATGTAGTTTTAATTTTTATTAACCATCTGATAAATCGATTTTTTCATCTCTTTAAGAAAAAGAATGTGTTGCCCTTTCTGTGAATGAATTCCTTATTGTATTTACACATTTTGCTGCTGTGTTTCTGATCCATTTGATACTAAATTTTAATCTATACATATTTGGGAATTTAACCCATATTGGCAAAAAATTAGCAAGTATTTTTCTAAGGCTAGTCATTTTTTTTTTTCCTAAGCCTTAGGTAGTCAAATTTATTTAATTTTCTTTTGTAAGTACCTGATTTAAGTCCATATTTAAAAAGGCCTTTCTCACATGATGATGATAAAGCAATTTTACCATGATTTATTCTAATAAACTCATTTTTTTTTTACATATACCATGAATCCTTTGAATTTATCCTGGTGAACACTGTAAGTATGGGATTATGTTTATATCACTAATAAAATGACAACTCAATTGTCTCAACAATTTTTTATTTAATATAGCATTAAGTCTCTAATTGGGTGACCTTTTCTCAGAGAAAAAGTTTTAAAATGTATTTGAGTCAGTTTTTAGACTTTCTAGTGTATATTATTGTTCATCACTTTAGTCATTTTACAGTGTTATAGTTCCTTTTCAATCCTTGAGGCTTTAAAAAATTTTTATAATTACATCAGGCTAGTCATCCCTCATTGTGCTTCCTTGACACAATTTGCTGTAATACATTTAATTTATTTTTGTAAGAAATTCATGTTCAAAATTCTCTCAAATTATTTATATAATTAATGTTCTCTTAGCAAAACCTATAACTAGTTTATTTATTTTTATGTAGACAAGCTGATTCATTAAATTTTTATGAGAATGTGGCTGCTTACTCCTAAATAACTAGAAAAAAAACTTAACCATTATACCAATTCTTGAGAGAATCTAATATGTGATGTTTAAAAATTAATATTAGATTTTCATTATTGTAAGTTGGATATACTTTATCCATGTTTCTCTTGTAACATAACAACACTAAAATAGTAGGATTTTGTGTTGTTTCTGAGTATATGTATGTACACACACACACACACACACACATATATATACACACACACACTCACATACACACACATACACAAACAAACATTCAGTATTTGGGAGAAAGGGAAGTTTTTTTCCTATAAATATAAATTATTCAGTAGCAAACAAAATCTCCCTTTGCTGTAATTGTGAGACCTTTACTTATTGTCATAAATTTTGAATAGAATTTCTAAACTAGGAATCTTAAGGACGAAAGAATAATTGTGAATAATGAGAAACAAACCTGCACACATGAATTATGGTTTAAACCTTGTCATTTTAATAAAATGAGACAAGAGCATATTATGCTGCAAGATGAAGCTTCAGCCTTTATTACATGATTTGATTTCATGGAGATCCATGGAGATAAACTGAAATATTTAGTGACAATCCATTTTTTAAACCATCTCTTCAGAAACAGATCAAAGAATGTAGACACATAGTTTATTATACTAGGCACCCTAATAACAATTCTGAATATTTGCACAATTGGATCAATTTCTCTGTTTCTGCAGGTCTTTATCTAACAAAATTAGCAAGACATATACCTAGATAAACAAAACCTGCAACAAATACATAAATCTCCTTTAAGTTATAAAGGATATGAGATGACATTGAAAAGTAAGTGGAACTAATATTTTAATATGTACTGCCTCTAGCACAAATGAAGTTAATAAATATTTCCATTTTATTGTACTCATAATTTAGCTGTGAAAGTTTACTCAAGGAGAAGCATGCCATTGTAGTCATATCATTTCACTCTTTTTACCCTGGCATTTGTTTAATGCTATTTCAGCTATTTGTCATTCAGTAGGCATTTAATGTACATTTACATTCATAGCTAGAAATAGCCCTTTATTGCCCCAAGAAAGAATGAGATTGTTGACAGTGTATATAACTCATCTGTTTTTGCAGAAATGTTTCATTTTTCAATAGTCAAAATTATTATTTAGGATTTCGTGTATCAGAGCAAACTATTTCCTTCCTCAAATTTATGTGCCATGTATAGCTGCACTTGGATAATGATTTACTGAATAATCTGTGCATTAGAAAAAGTTGTCTTCAAGACCAGGTGGTAAACGTTACTCCACTTCCATGCTCATTAAATTTGACACCTTCTTTTATTCCTTTTGATTCTAATATGCACGTATCAGAATCTCAACAGTGTGATTTTTTTTCCTTCAAATAATTCTTTTATACTTTTAAAATGTCTTCATGGTTTTACTGGTTTTCATGGAATAATATTCCATATTATCTCCCTAAGAAATTAAAGACAACATGATTCCCAAGATCCGCAGTCATGCTCTAATACTTGACGAGCAAACTACCACATAGAAGTGAGAATATCCTGTGAATGAGGAAGATGCATGGTAAATTATATTGATCAAAATGAGTTTTGCATTTGTAGGTTTCTGGTAAAACTAGGTAGAATAGCTAAAATGAAACAGACATATGCTTTCTCAATGGAATTGAGGAGCTAGCTGTTGATAAAAACTAAGAACAGAGTGACCCCCACATTCTTAGTGCTTCAAGTATAATGCATATGCTACCACCTAGACTCTGCCAAATCTCATTACCTACAAAAAAATCAAATACATTATTTTCAAAATTGTAGCATCATTTTCTTCCATGAGAATGTCCATTCTTCCTCTTTTCATGTTTTTATTGATTGGGTTATAATTGTAATTGTATTTTAAGCAAACAATTACAAGTATTATCAGTTCTGGTGTAATCTTATCAGCATGTCCACACTTTTAACTTCCAGAGGTTTTTAAATTAGATTTGAGCAGGAATTTAAATAATAGAGAACTAATAAATTTATGTTTTTAGTGTTTCTAAATACTTGGTGTTTGTTTCATAAATACTTGGCTATAATGAAAGTATGAATTTCAGGACACCTGAGCCTGGTAGGAAGGTGATGCAAAGGGACCTTGACCATTGATTCATCCGATCTCTCCTCAAGTACGCAGTGGTGCAATGAATCTGCTAGCACTTGCCCTTATCTAGAGGGCTGACCAGCCTCAAACTACTGTTTTGGAAACCATTGAGAAGGATGAGTAAGTTATAAAGTACTCATGATAAGAGAAAAGAGATTATCTTGCAGGGGTTCAATCAGGCATTACATTTGACATCAAGGATTCTTCATTAGGAAGTGAAGGCCACAGGAGCAATTATCAGGAAATGCTACCATGTCACTTCTTTGAATACCTAGCCGTCTGCTAATACTCTCATTAACAACAAAATAACTTACATACTTTCATTTCTCCTGTTGCTATTCAACAATTATTCTCACCTCTGTAACAATAATTCTGTAGGCATATGACGAAAATCAGCAAATTAAACTCTCTGAGCCGTTTTATTCACTTCGTTTTATTTTTTCAGTCATATTGCAAAGTAAATACTATAATTAAATAAAAGCAATTAACTTGACACGTAGAACACTTTCCGTTCACTTGCATGAGTTTCTTCCCATGTTTTTTCTAGAATTATTTTTACATATGATGCAATATAATACAAAGCATATTCAATGTCTCCTATATCAACAAGATTTGAAAGTAAGTGAAAGTGTGAATATTGTTTAAAATGATGTTTTACTTTCAGTATGGCAGATTACACAGATTATATCAGAATGGTTCACTTGATCCTTTTTGACATTTATGATGATGCAAAATTGATACACATTCAGTAGAAAGCATACTTTGGGTAACCAAATAACTAAGCTGGTTTTTACTTTCACCACAATATTCAGTAAGTTACAGGTAATATTTAACACTTTATCATAAAATAGGCTTTTTCTTAAATAATTTTGCCAACTTATAGGCTAATGTAAGTGTTATGAGCATGTTTAAGTTATGTTAGGCTAATTTATAATGTTCAGTAGCTTAGGCATATTACATATGTTTTCAACTTATAGTATTTTCCATTTACAATCAATTTACCAGGATGTAATCCCATCACGATCAAGAAGCATCTGTATTTCCCCTAAGTGGTTTAAAAAAATATATCTAGTTTCTTCCTGTGTTCTTTATAGAACTTTGCTACTCTACCATCAAATGGTAGAATATCTATCTGCACCTTTTTCTTGAACTGTGGCAGAAGTGCTAAAAGACAATTTCTGAAGCTAAAAAGCAATACAGCACTTCCTGACTCTCTATTAGGATGCTTGCTTTTGGAACTTAGACAACATTCTTTGAGGAAGCCATGTAGCCACATGGAAGTGTTCTTGCTGACAGCCCTTTTGTGAGTTCCCAGCTGAGGGACCCCAGCAAAACATTAGACATGTAAGTGAGCAAGTAACAAATCTTTCAGCTGTCCTTTGTAACATCCCAAGTGATGTCACGTAAAGCAGAAACAGGTCTTCCCCTCACAAACACTGCCAAAACTGCAGTGTTAAGATTTCATTAAAGATTAACATCACTTCAGACACTAAATTCTATAGTGATTAGTTATAGAGAAATGGGTAGAACATTTAGAGAGAGTAATTAATATTCTGTGCCTCCCACATCCTTCTAATGTTTCCATGGGGTTTAGGTAACTCATCCTTTATTGTACTTAATTGTATGATTATTGCAGTCTAGTTTGTTTTTTTTTTTTTTTTTTTTGCATTGTCATGTTTTATTTATTTTTACTTTTCGAATAATTCTCCAGTTCTTCCTCAAAGGGATAAATATACTTTTAACTTACTACCTACCCCAACTGTGAGCCAAAAGTGACCAGAATTAAAGTTTGTTTCTAATAAGCAGTACCATGGTTGTTATTCTTCCTGCTTATGTGTTGAGCCTAACTGCTGAAGAAATTCTTAAAACGAAGTTGAGAGTAATGTTCAACAGATCTCTACATTAGGCACACAATGCTTTTAAGCATTAGTGAACGTTGATAAAACCTTTGGAAAAAACATTATTGATGTGGAACTAGAGGGGCATTAAAGAATAGGTTGTGTTCCTTGACAAATAGCAAACCATGACACAAATGAATGACTATTTAACTTGATGGTTCTTTATGTGTTTGTCTGTTAAAATCCAACTTTAATACATTTGTTTGTCCCAACATAACATTGATATCCAATCTTTATCAAAATTATATTGCATACTTTATAACTCTGTTTTACTGTTTGACAAACTTGGTCTCTCATTTGTCAATATGGCTTGCAGTAACTGACTTCAGTGTTCCAGACATGTCAAGGTAGTCATAGAGTTTTTGTCTTTTCCATTTCATAGAACTAGACCCTTCTAATCTACTAGTGCAGAAGTTGGAAACTTTCTTTGTAAATATTACTCAGATGTGCAAGTCATATGTCTCTGTTGCAATGAGTCAACTTTACCATGTGATGCAAAAGAAACCATAGACAATATATAAAAAATGGGTCTGGCTATTTTCCAGTAAAACATTTTTAGCAAAAAACAAGTGACAGATTGGATTCAGTTTATGGGCGGTAGTTTGCCAAACCTTCTACCAGAATAAGAATGTTGCAGAAATTTTTCTATTAAATATTTGGCATGAGAGTTAAGTTTGTATTTATTTATTATCTAAGCATTCTTATTTCTAAAAAGTGGTTAAGAATTAAGATATTCATTAATATATTTAAAGACTTCACAAGATAGAATTTTGTGTTCAAATACTATGTTAAAGTTTAAAGACTAATATAAATATGCTTTATAATTTGTAACAAAAATTTTAAAATCCTTGGGATGTAAAAATGGGTGTGGAGGTGGCAATTTGAAGATTATCACGTGAGTGATCAACGAAAGTCACTTTAACTAAACACCTGGATTCATAAAAGAAAGTAATTGCTTCTTTTTACAAACTCAAACATGCATTTCTTTTCATTTTGTTGTAAAGAGAAAATAGCTTTGAAATTGAAGGTACAGAAATACACATTCTTACTTTCTAGTATTTAGATGAATAGAAAGATGAAGTTCAAAATATAATAAATTGCATTCAGAATTCATTTTGTTACTCCAAATAACAGTGTATTTCTTATTTTAAAATATAGTTCAGGTTAACAATAAACTAACAACCATGAATGAATTTTAATTTATTCATTTAAAGTGTTTCTGGTTCACTGTTTTAAGAGCCAAACATAAAATAAGGAATCTAGGAAACAAAAATTATTTTCTTTACAGAGTTGCATTCTACTGCAGGTTATAGATAATAACAAAGATAAAAATATATGCAATAGTAGATGATTATAAGATATGAAAGCATGTAAGGATTATAGAGAGGAAAGATACAATTTTGGGAATTCCAAGAATTACTAATGAGAATGTTTCATTTGACCAAACACAGGAGAAACCTTTTTCTGGTTGTTGTGTTATGAGAGAAGTTTTAACAACTGCAAACACACCAATAGAGAAGCTTTTGTGGTAAATTTAAGAAGAATCTTCGAGGGCTGTGAGACCAGAGAAAAGGCAGAGCAGAGGAAGTAGTGAATTGTAAACCAGAAGGATAAAGTGAGGTCGGGTCCTATGAGACTCTGAGGCCTTTTAGAGTACTTTGGTATTTGCTTTGAATTGGAAGGCTATTGTAGAGTTTTAACCACTCCCATGTTGATGAGATTTGGGTGGGGACATAAAACCTAACCATATCCGTACTCTTTCCATTCTCAATGAGTTTTTGTTTTGGCAAGTTGGTGGAGATTAACTTCTGTCAGCATAGATCTGAGGAATCCTTTAATTAATGCTATAATTCACCATTAGAAGTTAAATGTCATTTTCATAAAATAAAAAGTAAAATAGAAGTCTTTAAAAAGTTTGCAGCCATTAAGTTGGTCATTAACCCAACCAATGCCACCTATGTTGTAGTATCTAAAATCAACAATATACTAACTTGCTCATTTTTTCTAAGAATCTGTGACAAAAGTTATTCACCAAGTTCATTAACCATGGCTGCTAAGAAACATCAAGTGGTATAGTTTGGATATTTGTCCCTACCTAAATCTCATGTAACCCCCAATGTTGGATTGAGGTTTGGTGGGAGGTGTTGAGATCATGCAAGATTCATCATGGCTAAGTGCTATTCTCTTGATAGTGAATGACTTATCATGGTATCTGGTCCTTTAAAAGTGCATGGCCCCTCCCCCCAGTCCTTGCTCCTGTTCTGATCACGTGATGTGTTGGCTCTCCCTTTACATTTCACCATGATTGAAAACTTCCTCAGGTCTCACTCAGAAACTGAGTAAATGCTGGTACCATGCTTCCTGTACAGCCTGCAGAAACATGAGCCAATTAATCCTTTTTTTGAAAATAAATTATCCAGTGTCAAGTATTTATTTATAGCAACACAAGAACAGACTAACACACCAGGGAACAGTAATAAAATAAAGAATGTTTTAAATACCTTGTTGAAACTTCTAGGCAATTACAATATTTTAAGCTATGGATTTAAGTTTCATATTTATTTTTAAACTGAGAACACATTATTGTCTTTTTCATTCAGTCCTTATTAACTTACATTGATATATATATTTACTTTTCCTTTTGTTCATAATTTTGCACTGCATTTCTTTTATTGCTCTCTACTTTAGAAATGGTTTTGTGATTATTTTAATATTCTATGTCAATACTTTTTGTTAACATTTTTATTTCAGAAAATTACTTTTAAAAATAATGGAATAGTATTTTTCAATGACATTAAAATTAGAAGTCAGCAAATATGTTTTTCAGCATTTTAAATATGTGGTATTAGTCTAAGAAGCCTAAAGCATGTGGCCACTCATGCCTTCCAAAAAAATAAAGATGGAAATCAATTGAATTAAACAGCAACATTCTTGCCATCTTAAAATCGGGCCTGCTATTTGTCCTATATAATTCTCCAAACTTTTTGTTTTTTAAAGCCCTAAGGGGTGCAGACTCTTGGACGTGGAGCACTCCCTCAAGAAAAGAGTTGTTCAGAAAAATTCTCTCACTAAGGGAGCTAGTTCAGGTGGGCACCCAGAAATGCCTGGGTGCAGATTGTTGAGCCAAAGAGAACATGGACATCTTATATTCCTGGCTCAACAGTGGGACTGGCCACATACAGGATTCAGGTACCTGGGATAAAAGGCCAATTTCTCTCTCTCTCTCTCTCTTTCAGATCATGTCAATGACAAATATAAATTATATGCAAGATGCCTAACACCAGAACTTTTAGACTAGAGGGTACTCTGTTGAAGTCCCTCCTTTGCAAACTCAAGTAGAGATATGACTCCTGGGCCTCCTAACAGACCAGGATGACTGGGAATCCAGATTTCCATAACCCAGGATTTCTACCCTTCAGAGAAATCCTCAAAAATTTGGGAAAACTTAAACCTCAAACACTAAAAGTGAAAAAAAAAAAAAATCTAATTTTTCTTTCCAGAGCCAGAGGAAATCTGGCCAAAGAACTGAGGAACAAAATTTAACTCTATCCTCCAGCTGGACCTTTCCTGCTGTCATCACAGCAAACAATCAGTGTTCTCCTATTTAACTTTCATGGCATCAAGGAAAGACCTTGATCTTTGTAAAGCTTGCAAAGCAGACCCCACCATCCTGGCTATGCTCAGCTGCCTATTCCAGGGCTTCCCAACAGGAGGCCTTGGAGACTCCCCTGCTTACTCCCCCTAGCCTCCTCCTCAGAGGGCCACAGGAGAAGAGAGGGAAACAGCCACTGCTGACTCCTGCTTCTATTTATCTCACTCCCAGACCTTTGGAATAAGCACCTTCTTACATAGAGCTCCTTAATGCTCCTTCCAGACTCTGCCCATTCCAGGAAGTAAGTGAGCCACCTGGATCTACCCGAGTTTAGGGCTTATCTTCCATATCAAACCTTTGCCAAGTTCAACAAAAATATCTAAGAAAGTTATTGGATGACCCTAAGAGGCTCATCAAGAACTTCCAAAGATTGACTCTTATATTTAAGTTAACTTGGAAGCATGTAAGTGTCCTCATGGGACAAGCCCTCTCAGGAGAAAAGACAAACCATCTATGAGGCAGTACTTTGCTGTGCAGATGACCTGCACCTGGTAGACCTCAACTACCACAAAGGAGCTACAGTTATTCCACAAGGACCCTAATTGGAGCTACAATCCCCAGGCTAGAAATCATATACTCCTGTGTCTAATAGAGAAAATGAAAAGGAATGAAGTCAAGACTGTAAATGGTAATGTTAGCCACCATAGACCAAGAACAAAATGAAAACCTCATAGCCTTTCTCAAAAGGTTCCAGGAGGCTTTTATCAAGCATACCAACCTAGATCTGGGATCCCCAGAAGGACAATTGTTTCTAGGATCACTTCCTTACCCAAGCTGCTCCAGACATTAGGAGAAAATTGCAAAAACTAGTACCTTCTTGTAAGAAATGCTCAAATTGGCCTTCTTAGTCTATTATATTAGAGATCAAGATGAGCAGTACAGGGATAAAGAAAGGGAGAAATACAAGAACAAATGTCATGCTCAACTATGGGCTGCTCTACAAGTCTACCAGCTACCTCCAGGTTGCCTTAGGAATTGCTTCTTAGAAAACGGCTATCTGTGTAACGAAAGCCAGGCCACTGGAAAGTAAACTGCCCTTATAGGTTAAATGGAAAAAAAGCCACACAAGGCCTACCTACTCTGCCACAAGCTGGGCCACTGGAAAAGGGATTGTTGCAAAAGCCAAAAGGCCTCCATGTGAGATCCCAATTCAGTAATTGGTTTGAGGTGAAGGGGCCCTCCAATGCATACAGCTCCCAGATTTGATATTGTCATCCAAAGGACAATACCACAGGCAACTCTGGAAGTGGCAGGTAAGACTATAAATTTCCCTTTAGGATTCAAGAGCCACCCACTGTGTACTAACCTTCTTTTCTGAACAACTTTCCTCCAAAATCCCATCAAGGACTGGGGAAAAATGGTATCCCCTCCTCCAAAAGAAAAGATTCATACCTGCTTTATGTTACTTACCAGACCAATTACTATTTTCCCCATCATTCCCTGGTAATTTACAAATGCCCCACACCCCTTTTGGCAGGGAAATACTTTCCAAGATGAGTACCTGCTTAATGTTTACCCAACATCCAAAAGATTTATCTTTAAGAAGGCTTTGCAAAAAATCTAACTGACCAATCTATTTAGGAGAATAACTTCTACAGTATGTAAATTACCATCTTATTTGCACCCTCTTTGCAGAACTTGTACAGCAACATGTAGAATAAACCTTAACTTGCTAACAAAGGGATAGGTCACTGTTCTAGTGGTAAGTGATATTTAGAATTCAACATCTTGGCAGTAAGTGGCTGTCTGCTTTGCCATAAGAATTTTTGTTCATTCAATACTGCTAATTTTCTTATTGTTATCATACAATTTTATCTTCATTTTGATATTTGAATACTTTCTTTTGCATTAACCTTTGTGGTAAATATTAATATAATGAATTTTTAAAGTTCTTTGTTTACTGTGCTTACTTTTGAGGGATTTCCTAGCAACTATGTTTCATACTCTACATAAAATCTTGTTGTTCTAAGAGCTGCTTTTACTTTCTTCTGTCATAGGTAACAGTCCTGGAACAGTGCTTAAAAATACTTCGGTCAAAAGCAGTTTTTCACAGTAGTAATCCTCAGGTTTCCCCAGCTAGACTCCATTGTATAGTTGACTCCATTATATAGTTGAAAGCTTTTGTGTATCCCCAAAAAAGTTAGTTCAGATATGGTTTTCTGTGAGAATCAAATCTTTCTAATGTAAAGTACAAATTATTTTTCTATATAAGTATGTACATGTGTGTAAGTCTAGCAATGTATTTAAAAATTTAGTAATATATAACAACTTAGTCATGATAAGTTAAACAAATGCATTCATATACTGGGAATAAGGTTGTGTCATTGTTTACATTTCATAATTTTTATATAGTTTCTGACTCTAAGGAAAGGAATATAAAAATACTAACTTCTAATAAAAAGTATGCTTGAAAGAAATGCAGTAAAATGAGAGTGGAGATACTTTCTTGATAGTACTTCCCAAATTCATTTTGTATCTGAAATAAATTTATAATATAATTATAATACTAATTAAGTCATTGATATTTTGGTTTTATTTATATCAAATCCTATATGTATTTACTATATTTTTGACCTGACATGATTTATGAATTTACTTATTTCTACAGAATGTTCCCTTTTATTTTATAAAGGCCTGTTTATTATTTTTTTATTTTTGCTCTTTTACTATTGAACAGTGTTATATATATTATTATTTTATTTTCAAAATCAAAGTTATCAATATTCACAGTATTTGTCTTTACATAATTTATTATAATATCTATGAATAACAAGTGGTAAGACAATGATTATTTCATATCACTCATTTTAATACATCTAGAGAGCTTAAAGTTACATAAAGACATGCACACGTAAAGAAGTAGGTATCTCTTTCAGCACCTGCCTTATTTCACTTAACAAAATGTCCTCCATGTCCATTAATGTTGCTGCAAACTTCAGAATTTCGTTCTTTGTGCACCTTAGTGATATTCCTTTGTGTTTATATACCATATTTTCTTTATCCATTTGTTCAATGATGGACACTTAGGTTGATTCTATTTTTTGGCTATTGTTTCTCTTTCTTATACTGTCTGTTTGTTATACTGATTCCTTTCTTTTAGATATATACTCAGCAGTATGACTGATAGATCACATGGTAGTTCTGTTTTTAGTTTTTTGAGAAATCTTCATATGGTTTTTCATGGTGTGGCTACACTCATTTACATTGCTACAAATAATGTGCCAGTGTTCCCATTTATCTACATCCTTACCAACATCTGCTATTTTATGTCCTTTTGATAACAGCCATTTTGACTGTGGTGAGATGATGTGTCATGTGATTTAGATTTCCATTTCCCTGGATTGGTGAAAGAAGTAGACACAGAAAGACAAATATTGCTTGATCTCCCTCATGTGTAGAGCTAAAAAGTAGTCTCATGTAGTTAGTGACTAGAATGGTGGTCACCAAACACTGGGAATAGTAGGAGGTGAGGAGATGAAAAATGTATGTTGATGGGTTCAAAAATACAGTTAGAAGGAGAAATCATTTCTAGTGTTTGATAGCACTCTGGGGCTATTATAATTAATAATAGTTTATTGTATATGTCTAAATAGCTAGAAGAGATGATTTGGAATAACACAAATAAATGATAAATATTTAAAGTAATGAATCTCTCATTTATCTTGATTTGATCATTACATTGTTTGCATGTATGAAAATATCACTGTAACCCATCAATATATATAACTATTTTGTATTACTAAAAATGAACAAGATAAAAATAAAAGCTAAAAAGGTATGCAATTTAAAAGTAGATTTACTTAAGTAATATGTTTTTAATAAAATTTATTAAATTGCATTGTGAAAAAAGGTAATGAGTAGAAAAAATAAAGAATTCATTTTTTTTTTAGCTAGAAAACTTAGAATTCTAGGGAACAAGGAAAAAACTTTTACCTATTGATGTTTTAATGCCTACATTACAAAATTTTCCAATTCTGTGAAGAAAGTCATTGGTAACTTGATAGGATAGCATTGCATCTATAAATTTCTTTGGGCAGTATGGCCATTTTCATGATATTAATTCTTCCTAACCATGAGTATGGGATATTTTTCCATCTGTTTGTGTTCCTTGAGCAGTGGTTTGTAGTTCTCCTTGAAGAGGTCCTGCACATCCCTTGTTAGTTGTATTCCTAGGTATTTTATTCTCTTTGTAGCAATTGTGAATGGGGAGTTCACTCATGATTTGGCTCTCTGTCTATTGTTGGTGTATAGGGATGCTTGTGATTTTTGCACATTGATTTTGTATACCGATAATTTGCTGAAGTTGCTTATCAACTTAAGGAGATTTTGGGCTCAGACAATGGGGTTTTCTAAATATACAATCATGTCATCTGCAAACAGGGACAATTTGACATCTTCTTTTCCCATACGAGCACCTTTATTTCTTTCTCTGCCATGATGGTCATTGGCAGACCTTCTAATACTATGTTGAATAGGAGTGATGAGAGAGGGCATCCTTGTCTTGTGCCAGTTTTCAAAGGGAATGCTTCCAGTTTTTACACATTCAGTATGATATTGGCTGTGGGTTTGTCATAAACAGATTTTATTATTTTGAGATGTGATTCATTAACACCTAGTTGATTGAGAGTTTTTAGCATAAAGGGCTGTTGAATTTTGTGGAAGGCCTTCTCTGCATATATTGAGATAATCATGCAGTTTTTGTCTTTGGTTCTGTTTATGTGTTGGATCACATTTATAGATTTGCAGATGTTGAACCAGACTTGCATCCTTGGGATTATGCTGGCATGATCGTGATGGAAAAGCTTTTTGATGGGTCATTGGATTTGGTTTGCCAGTATTTTATTGAAGATCTTTTGTGTCAGTATTAATCATGGATATTGGCCTGAAATTTTATTTTTTAGTTGTATCTCTGACAGGTTTTGGTATCAACATGATGTTGGTCCCATAAAATGAGTTAAGGAGGATTCCCTCTTTGTGTATTGTTTAGAATAGTTTCAGAAGAAATATTACTAGCTCCTTTTTTTATTGCATTTTAGGTTTTGGGGTACATGTGAAGAACATGCAAGATTGTTGCATAGGTACACACATGGCAGTGTGATTTGCTGCCTTCCTCCCTTTCACCTATATCTGGCACTACTCACCACGCTCTCTCTCCTCACCTCCCCACCCCCCCATCCCTTCCCCATTTCCCCCCAACAGACCCCAGTGTGTAGTGCTCCCCTCCCTGTGTCCATGTGTTCTCATTGTTCAACACCCGCCTATGAGTGAGAACATGTGGTGTTTGATTTTCTGCTCTTGTGTCAGTTTGCTGACAATGATGGTTTTCAGGTTCATCCATGTCCCTACAAAGGACACGAACTCATTGTTTTTGATGGCTGCATAATATTCATGGTGTATATGTATCACATTTTCCCTATCCAGTCTATGATCAATGGGCATTTGGGTTGGTTCCAGGTCTTTGTTATTGTAAACAGTGCTGCAATGAACATTCGTGTGCATGTGTCCTTATAGTAGAACGATTTATAATGATTTCGATATATACCCAGTAATGGGATTGCTGAGTCAAATGGAATTTCTATTTCCAGATCCTTAAGGAATTGCCACACTGTCTTCCACAATGGTTGAACTAGGTGGGAGTGTAAATTAGTTCAACCAGCTCCTTTTTATACCTCTGGTAGAATTCAGCTGTGAACCCATCTGTTCCTGTTCTTTTTTTGATTGGTAGACTATCAATTTCTGCCTCAACTTCAGATCTTGTTATTGGTACATTCAGGAATTCTATTTCTTCCTGGTTTAGTCTTGGGAGGATGTAAGTGTCCAGAAATGCATCCATTTCTTCTAGATTTGCTGGTTTATCTGCATAGAGGTGTTTGTAGTAATCTGTGATGGTAGTTTCTGTGGGATCAGTGGGTGATACCCCTTTGTCATTTTTTATTGCATCTATTTGAGTCTTCTCTCTTTACTTTTTTATTAGTTTGGCAAGCAGTCTATCTATTTTGTTGAAATTTTCAAAAAACCAGCTCCTGGATTTACTGATTTTTTTTGAAAGAATTTTTTTTGTCTCCATCTCCTTCAGTTCTTCTCTGATCTTAGTTATTTCTTGTCTTCTGCTAGCTTTTGAATTTACTTGATCTTGCTCCTCTAGTTCTTTTAATTGTGACATCAGGGTATTCATTTTACATCTTTCCTCAGTTCTGATGTGAGCATTTAGTGCTATATATTTTCCTCTAGACATAGCTTTAAATGTGTCCCAAAGATTCTGGTATGGTGTATCTTCATTCTCACTGGTTTCGAAGAACATCTTTATTTCTGCCTTCATTAGAATAGTTTCAGAAGGAATATTACCAGCAGATTGTTCAGTCTCCATGTAGTTGTGCAGTTTTTTTGTGAGTTTCTTAATCCTGAGTCCTAATTTTATTGCACGGTGGTCTTAGAGACTGGTTGTGATGATTTCTGTTATGACGGGATTTTCTAAATATACACTCATACATCTTCAAACTGCATCTCTTGAACCTCTGCTTCCGTGGTCACATTGTCACTCTGACTCTTATCTTCCCCCTTCTTTTTATAGACATTCTTTCGATAACATTGGGCCTAGTCTGATAATCTAGGATAATTTTCCCTTCTGAAGATCCTTGATTTAGTACATTTGCAAAGTCCATTTTGTCTTTTAAAGTAACATATTCATAGGTTTGATGGATTTGGACATGGATATCTTGGGTGGTCATTTTTTCTGTTTAATATCAATCAAAAATTATTTTATGTATTGTTATATTTTCAAGTTTTATCACCAAACACCTATTATGGGTCACATAACCAATTATGATCAATGATTTTCACTGATGTTTTAACACGTAACTGTATCTGAATAAAGTATGCAGTTTACTTAATATATTGTACTGATGTAAATTTTTGAATTTTGACAAAAGTTCCATGTTTGTGTAAGATGTTAACACTGGAGAAGTGGGTTATAGTTAGCATAAGAATTATCTAAAGCGTCTTTGCAAATTCTCTCTAATTGTATTATTATTCTAAAATAAGTTTCATATAAATAAATAATCATAGTTTGATTGAATATACAATGATGACTCCCCCCCCATACCTTATGTATGTAATGAAGCATCTCAAATATATTTACTTTATATTAGTCAGGTATATCAATTAATTGCATTACATTTTACATTGTATTTGATGCATGATTAGCTGAAAATGTGCATTTTCAATTTTATTTGCAGCTTAGTATTGGTAACAATTATATTTTTCTATCATATTATTAATATTCTGAAAGATATATTCTTAAAAATGTGCTATTTTTTAGTTTTTAAAATTACTTTATTGTGTTAGGTGACATCATAAATAATATGACTTTTATATAATCTTTATCTCAGGAAAATGAAATCAGAACTGAGATCACAGTGAGTACCCAATTCAGATTTTCCAAAATTATTCTACTGACATATAAATGTGTCTTACCAGTGATTGAAACATTTTATTGTGTTAGTATTTCTGTCATACTTGTGAATCAGTTTGAAATATTAGTAGTCAGTGAGTTTTTGGTACTGAACTGACTATAATAAAATTCATCTTTCTTGTTTTTGTTTTTTGACCACTCAGTGGGCAAATAAAAATAAAAATAGAGTATTATTATATTCTATCATGAATATGTAAAATGAGTAAGCTCAAAGTGTTAGTAAGAAGATAATAAAGCCATATAACAGTTTATGTGAGCAAATCGTATTTCATCCCAGTAATTTTTAAGGCCCTATTTTCTGAGTTTGTAAAATATGTTTTCATAATTTAAAATTTGATATATGCTTTTATTTATTTTTATAATATTATTGTTCATCTTAAACCAAATTTTTAGGTGTTGATTTTAAACAAAAATCTATTCAAGATACATAGAGAAAAGTAAACACTTACACACTATTGGTAGGAATTTAAATTAGTTTAGTCACAGTTGAAAGCAATTAGGTGATTTCTCAGGGAACCTAGAACTATTGTTTGACCACTCTTTCCCATTACTGGCTATATAGCCACAATAAAACAAATCACTCTACTGAAAAGACACACATACTCATATGTTCAATGCAGTACTATTAAAAATAGCAAAGATATGGAATCAATCCATGTGTTCATCAGTAGTGAATTGTAATAAAATGTAGTACATATATACTACAGAATACTACACAGACATAAAAAATAACAAAATCATGTCCTCTGCAGCAACATGGATGTAGCTGGACGCCATTATCTAAAGTGAATTCCTACAGGAACAAAAAACCAAATGCCACAGGTTCTTGTTTACAAGTGGGAACTAAACATTAGGTACACATGGACATAACCATGACAACAATAGACTCTGGGGACTATTAGAGAATCAAGGGAGGAAGGGGATCAGGTTTGAAAAATTACTGGGTATTATTCTCACTACCTTTTTGATGGGATCAATCACACTCGCACTAAATCTCAGTATCACGCTATATATACTCATGTATAAACCTGCACATATACCATCTAAATCTAAAATAAAAGTTGAAATTAGTAAAATAGAAATTAATTTAAAAAATAAGTTTTAAAATTAATTTCAAAAAGAATAGAAGTTTTAATTAATAAATTCCAGAAAATAAGTGAGGTTTTCAAAGATAAATATGGGTTGGTAGTTAAGAATATTTAAATGACATGATTATCAACTATATAATGTTAAATGTTAAATATAATGCATGATAAATTGAAATGGTACAGTTTGCTCAATATTTTAAAATTAAACAGCATTATTTCCAACATAAAATCCATTTTATAAATATGTTTTCTGAACCTGTATTATACTAAGGTTTTTGGAGTTCATAAATACGTATGTTTAAAAGTGGCCTAAGCTAAATTTTTAAAATTTAGAAAAAAACTTGAATCAAGAGAAAGTTAAGAAAAACATATGAACAAAATATTTTAGTTGAAAAATAAATATATCCAAAGCAAAACAAAAAACAAAACTAAACAAATCAATGTAATAATAAACAAAAGCCTTGGTGACATCTTTAATCCCCACCCTAATTAGACATGGTTCTTTAATCAATGAAGGTAAGTATTTTCTTAACCCAAAAAAGTTCATTATTCATAAGTAGCAGGCAGGATGGTGAAATGACAAAATGATAATTGAGAAGGCAGGTAAAGGTTTATGTTACCATTTGTTAATTAGTTAATTAATTACTTCAACAGCTTTTCATTAATTCCCAATGACAGGGAGGTATTTGAAAAGTGCTGGGCAACGTTAGTTTTTAGGTGCATGCAGCTAATAAATTAGGAAACATTAAGTAAACAAGAACCAAAATAGTTACTTTGTAATCAATTATAATTGTAAACAAGTGCTCTGGAGGGAAAATATTCAAGTTATTAACATTGCTATGCAGATATGTTATATGCATAGGTAACATGTGAAGACATTTACATCTCATGTACTGAGTTTGTTCAATAAGGTCTGGCAGACTGTATCAATTCAGAGAACTTAGGAACTTGTATGCTTAGTCCATGTCTCCTACAATGTGGCCTTATACTTTAATGAATCATTTAATTTCTGTTTGTTTCACTTCTCTTATCTATAAAATAAAGTTCTTGGTGACCCTATTTTTAGTTATTTAAACAAATGTCTTTTTTGTTCTCAAAGTTAAACTTTGTTCCTCTTTCAATAATCTAACAAGCTAAATTAGATCAGTGCTACGTGATGGTTTATTTAATATATTTCATTACTGATTAAATATGTCTGAATACAAGTATGTAACAGTCAAGCTAATGTTACTATGAGATGCACCTTAGTAAATATAAAAATAAGTGCATTACAAATACATCATTATCCTTCCAACAAAGGTAATCACCAGAAATATTGTACTCTAAAGATGAAGATAAATTCAGCAATGATTAATGACATGAAACTATATTATAAAATATAAAAATTAGTAATCATTTTACTATTATTTTCATTTATTATGCAATATGCAAACATATTGCCCTTTTTCTTTCTTAAATGTTATTCAACTTTTTTGAATTTAATGTTTTTCAAATAATATTAAAATTAACTATAATGTGTTCATGTTGCTTTAATTTTATGAAAATAAAATACATAAGTGTTCAAAAAATGTTTTGCTGTTTCATTAGCACTAACTGATCTTATTTTTAAGTCTAGAAGGTCTGATATTCAATACTTTAATAAATTATGCTTTGAAACTCTTCGTTGAACTAAACTGATTCAAAATATTATTTTATGCTTTCCTCATATGAGTTTAGAATCACAGAGTGAAAATTGATTCTCTAATGGAGAAAGACATTGAAAGTAAAGGCTTGCTGTGTTTTTTATTTTAGTCAAGGTGAGTGCTCACTTCTAGGTATTGAAATTTACTTTTTCTAACTTTAGAAAAGTGTTTCATGTCAAGTTAAGTCTCTGAGGTACTAATGCCAGACTTCTAATAAAATAAGAATAAGATTAGGCTCACATACCTTCTCAAATAAACTGTAATATATGCAATGACTATGAAAGTGCCTGGCATATTTAAAAGATATATTTAATATACATAATCAGCCATTCGATGAAAGCACTTGTCCTTTTTATACATTTACTTTGAGAAGCAACAAAATAAAGGTGACCTAAGAATTCTATTCTAGTTTGCTTTAAAAGGTTTGACTGATTGATAGTAACTGACAGCAGAAACCAAAAGGAAGTTCAAAAAGATTTCTCTATAAAAGTAAGTATGCACCATGATTGATGTCTGTTATGAATGAAGCGTTGACAGCTACATCAAGAAGATTAGTATCTTCCATATTCCTTTTCTAACTTCTTGAGGAACCGAAAGTGCCTTTAAATATCAGGATCACAGGGATGAATGGCTAAGAGATTAACATTAACACAGAAACAAACAAAGATTTCCGTAGGATCTTTATTTTCCTGTCTCCTCTCTCTTTTCTTTCTCTCCTTCACCACCCACCATATTTTATATTAAAACATAGAGAATGCCGTGCCATTTCTCTAATACCTTACATGGTTACACAATTTACTTCTTCTAATTAAGTTTACTACCCTGGCTTGGATATACTCTTAGTAACAATTTCCTTAACTTTGTAAATTCCCTATTCTTTAACATTGCTTTCACAGAATTCCTTAATATTGTTTTCATAACACACACACACACACACACACACACACACACACACACACACACCATCTTCCAAGTTATTTCAAACAAATTCTAACTCTATGGTAATATTTTTATCCTGAGTAATTGAAGCTCAGAGCTATTTGATTCATGCTACACATGGACATTTTCGGCTACTTACTTTTTCATATAAATATAGTATTTCACAGATTTGTATATATACTGTCAACTCTAAACCTAAGCACCGCCATCTTATAGAGATGACACCTGGGCCCTGGGCGGAGGTGTAGTTCTCAGAACTGTTATTGTACTGCAATTCTCAGAAGTGTTATTTTCTAATGGTAAAAAATTTCCACTGCTACCCTCCTCCCCTTGCAACAAACCGCTAACTTTAGCTTCTGTACAGACAGCTTGCCTTGCACACCCCTGTGTCCCTCTGAACAAGGAAAGGATGTAGTTTTGTAGCTTAAATGCCTTGCTCCCCCTGAGCTCAGGGCCATGGGTTGGAGAGATGAGTCCTCTGTGGCCGCTGGCAATAAAGACCCTGCAATTTGGCGTACTTTTGTCTTGGTGTTGATTTTCTCTGCTTACTCCAGTGCAACACTATACAAGCCTTTACTTACTTAAAGAATGCAGACACATTTTTACCTATCAATTAATGTTATATATTGGAGAATGTAACTTTTCTACAAAGTTGATTATAGTAAAAATTCAAAACACCACTGTTCATGCAGATGGTTTGTACCACGATGTGCTTTCCTTACCTGCTGGCTAATATAATTCTCCATTATAACACATGTTAGAGTAAAAGTATTTCACGTAAGAAGAATATTTTAGGCAATAGAATATATTATTTATTTTTAATGATTTTTCTAATATAAAACCATGTTTTTGAGCTGGGACAGTGTCTCATGCCTGCAATCCCAGAAATGTAGGAAACCGAGGTACATGGATTGCTTGAGCCCAGGAGTTTGAGACCAGCCTGGAAAATATGGTGAGATCCTGTTGCTACAAAACAAAACAACAACAACAACAAATATATTGCCAGGTATGGTGTCATGTGCTTACAGTCTCAGTTACTAGGGAGGATTGCTTGAGCCCAAAAGGTGGAGGCAGCAGTGAACAATGATAGTGCCACTGCACTCCAGTCTGGGTGATAGAATGAGACACTGCCTCAAAATGAAAATAAAAATAAGCCGTTATTTGTAATGAATCTTACTGTTGTTATGAGAGACTCTTCTTGCATTTCCAGTACACTAATGCATATTTCTTAGCTCACATGTCTTTTAGGTCAGGCAATTACCATCTCTGCTAGTTTGTAGCCATCTCTGTTTGGTGGATTGTTTCTCATACTGTAGATAAACTCTACACATTAGCTTTTCCAAAGTTCATTTTGTTTTTCTATGGGGATAGAACTTTTTTTTTTTTTTTTTTTTTTTTGGTAAATCTGATATTATCACCCCTTTTGCCTTTGTTGTTGTAAATAGCAAAGGTATTCTGTATTTCAAAAATACCTTGTGTACTGCATTAAATACAAGACACTGAAGAGCTGGCCCTTGGCAAAGAAACTTGGGGAAGAGCAAATAGAAATAACTTTTCTAAGTGCAAATATTATTGACATTATTAAGATTTGGAAAATGTTTCACTCCCGCATGAATTCTGTCATGTAAAAGTGTTGCATTAACCAGGCGATATAAGATATATGGTCTTGGAATGTTGATATCTTAAACACAAATTTTCTTATTCTTTAGATAAGTAGATAAGTAAACACTGTTATGACCTACATCACTGATATTTTGAGAATAAAATAGCCATTGTTTTATTTTGAAACGAAATGAACACAAGGTGTAGCAAACTGGTTCGAAAACTAACTCCTGGCAAGGAGAGTTAAATCAACTAGAGAGAGCAAGTTGCAAAACCATGTTAGGTTTCAGGGAGTGACAGGTAATATTCTCTATGTTTAATATAACATAGGATGAGTAGGGGAAGAGAGAAGAAAGAGGAAGGAGGGGATATGAAAATAAAGGTGACTGGAGAGAGAAATCCTTGCTGTGTTTCTGTGCTGTTAACTTCTGAACCATTCATCCATTCTATCCTGATATTCAAAGGCAGTATTGGTTCCTCAAGAAGTTAAAAAGGAACATGGAAGATACTAACGTTTTTGATGTAGTTGTCAAGAAAACAACCCCCAAATCTCCATCACAGCTAGATCCACTTCTGGTAGAGTTATATGTTGTTGTATACAAATTGCATTGAACAATTTTTCAGTTTTCTTTTATGTTCACTTTGGCAACACTTTTCTGGAAGTAAACGTACACTGAAATAAAAATTTTCTAAATTGATCACTCTTTAGTGTGGCATCAGAATAAAAGTAGGTGCCAAATAAATGTATCAAGATGGTTGCAAAACATCAAGTAGCATTTCTGAAACAAGTTTGTGGTGATGCTCAATGTTAATGGAAAAAGAAAAAAGACAATTAAATTTCTCTCAGAAAGTTGCAATACATTTTAGAATATCAAAGCCTACAAAGTCAGCAAAGTTAGCAGTTAAAAAGGATCTACACATTTACAATTTGCACAAATTTTCCAATTTATGCTATACTTTAGTTATATAGTCACATATATCTTCAAAAGCTCAGAAATCAAACATAAAGGAGAATAATTCTTGTTTTTTTTTTTTTTTTTTTTTTTTTTTGAGACGGACTCTCACTCTGTCGCCAGGCGTGCCAGGTTGGAGTGCAGTGGCACAATCTCGGCTTCCCGCGCCTGGCCGAGAAGAATCTATTTTGGCTTATTAACTTTCCTGGTAACTCTACCGTTTTTCATCAACACATTATGTGGACAAACTACTGTATAAATCAAGCCATTGAAGACACATAAATTATTTTTGACTAATTGTTAGGATTCAGAAACCTATGCATAGGAAAGATGACTTTGGTAAACCTCAGTTTGAAGGTGTAAATAGTTAATTATATTTACTGAGCCATAATTGTCACAACACATTTTAAAAATTATTTAAAAGTATGGACTCAATAAGATTATCAAATTAGGTCACCTATAGAAATATGCCTGAGTCTCTTTTAAGTGAGCAGATTCTTGTGTACAAGGTTGAAGAAACACATTTTTTGTGTTACATTAAATTAATTATAAATGTTAAGGATAATGCTGAATTCATAACATCTTGCCTTTCCATTTGTAGAAAAAAGAGTTACTACTTAATACTGTCTTCCAGCAGTTACTAAAATATAAGATATCTTTCCTTGGTATTAAATATTATTAATGTTATGTGAAAAGATGCTTCTGTCACTGAAAACACCATTGATATCCCACTGTTAATATTAATACATATCACAGATGAAATAAATAAGCTTTAAAACTACCACAGACTCAAAATAAGAATTCTCAAGTGCTCGCATTCCAAATCATAGTTCTTCTGTTAATACTTGATATTAGATATGTATGGACATCTATAAAATATGTGAAATTTAAAAGTCAAGTGAGAATACAAAATCATATCCTTAAATGGAAGGCAATATGTTTTTGGAATTAGGAAACTCTTTGTTACAAAAGTAAAGTATTTGATTTTTGCATGCTAATTAAAGTAATATATCATGATAAAGTGAATGCCATTAAAAATTATATTCTGACTTATAAGAAGAACTTTATTTTTTAACAAAGTGGAAAATAAATACTTCTTTGAATATTCATATATGCAATGCATCTTTACTACATTTTAAGAAAATCAATTAATTTAAATTTTGTGATAACTCTGTCAACAAAGTAGCTCCACTTTGAAGATAAGGAAACTAAAGCTCAGGAAAGTTAATTTGTTATGAAGTTATGTAATCTCTCAATAGCAAATTCAGGATTCAAATCAGAAAGTCTAATTCCACGAGCCTAATTTCTGCCCACCATGTATATTAATTCTCATTTTTATATTGAACTATTGAAAATCAATGAATATGATTTAAATACCCTAAAAGAAGTAACCACATCTCTTTTAAGCTTCAGAAATAGGTAAGTAACATGATGGAAATATAGAAAAACAAGGAAGTTCATAGAAGACTAAGTTTAAATCAATTGGCCAACAAATTAAGCAACACACCTAAAAAAAAAAAACTCAAGAAAAATTTAAATTAAATATTTAATTTTCAACAAACATATAGAATGTAGTTCACTACATCTATTACTTCTTACATTTTTCTAGGTGTTATGAAATAGTGTCATGTATTTCAGGCAGTATTGCATTCATTAGAATAAAAAGTAGTAATCTTGCTAGTCTAAGCATGACCATGATGGTGTTTAAGGCTCTTCTCTGAAAGGCAATGTATTCTAGCTGAAAAGTTGGGTAAAGAGTTGCTCGGTCATGTTCAGATCTGCATTTGTGCTTCAGTAATTAAAAAAAAAATGTCAAATAGTTTGAAATTTGAAAGTTGTTTTAAATGAGGAAGCTGAGGGAAGTTTTACAGTTTTTACTTATGTTTTATTTTTCATAACATGGACATAATTACACAATCCTTTCTTCATTGTTTTCACTGCTTTATGATCCAGGTGTCTGAACTGATAGCTACAATTTGGACATGTACATGAATTAAAGAACTGCTTTTATAAAATTAGAATCAATACGCTGTATGAGGCACTGAACAATTTTAAAGACATACAGATAACCTGTGGCTCCTATTTCAAAAGCATCTTGGCATAAGGAGAAGGGGACATTTTGGTTGAATCTGGAAAAGTGAGAAAATAAAGAACTGTACATGAAATATCAATTTTTCCAAGAAATTAAGAGCTGGGTGCAGATTAAAAGTATGTTAGGTGGCCAAAACAGAAGATATGTAGAGGAATATAGATGATAGACAACACAGAATAAGACTAAGAAAGATTTACCTCAGTTTTTGTGCCATTCTAAGTGGTGAGACTACCCAAAAATCTAGACTTTCCTTGACTTAATTTATTTCTAAAAAAAAAAAAAAAAGTATGATTAAATAAATTAGGGCATCTCAATAGTGAGCCTAAGAAAAAAACAAGGTAGAAGCACAAATCATAATTACAACTAATTGCCTATTCCTAGTTGACAACCAGCAATTTATCTTTAACAATCAACATTGAATATAAATATGATTCTTAAATATCTGTCCGTAACTTGTGATCCCTGGATTTTTCCTGGATCACTGTTTCTGTTTTAACTTTTGCTTCTGTTGTCAGTTTCAGAACGCTACAATTTTCAGATATTTCTATTAATAATCTAATTTTTAAATATGTTTTAACTTTTAAAATGAGAATTCAAATAAAATTCAAATAATGTGAAAACTGTATTACAAAAAACTTGAGCATACTACAAAAAGTCTTAGAATTACTGATCAAATCTATGCATGTCAATAGCTATTATTATCAGATAGAAAATTGGAAAAATATGGTGTGTACCTTATATGCTTATATGTCATGTTCACCTCCCTACTCCTGTAAAACAATCATGACTGAAGTTATTATGTTTTCTAGACTCTTCTAGAAATTTCAATTGTTTGTTTCATTAAAAAAATCTTCTGAGATATTTTCCTTTGATCATTAATTGTATCAACACAGAAACGTCTTTGATATTTTCCTAGCATAGTCTTAACACTTTTAGGAAAAAAAATATGTTAATTTAGCTCCTAACCCCCAAGTGATATTTGCATCAGATTAAAGATACTTTAAAATACTGACACTTGACAAAAAGTGCATGTGATCACTTTGAACTAAATCCAAATATACAGTGGCCTGCCAAACTTGTCTTCAAATGTCATTAATCTTGAAAATAATCAGGCACCAAAAGCCACAGGCACCTATATTTCTGATATTACAGTCTTATAGCCATGAAATAAATCAAAGTGACAATTTGGAATATGCATTATTGATATAGGTTGGCCTTCCTTCTGTAAGATAGAAATTGCTGGCCTCTCCAGGAATAGAAGCCAGAAAACTAAAACAAAATTTTAACTGTCATAAGCTTGCCCAAATGCTCAATTGTCATTCATTAACTTATTGTCCCCCACTATGTGTGGCAAGAAGCCGCTGAAATCTAGTGTTCATTCTATTAGCCACATAAGACTACACCTGTTAGGATGGCCATTATCTAAAATTTGAAAGATAATAAGTATTAGCAAGGACATGCAGAAAAGGAAACTTGTGCACTGTTGGTGGGACTGTAAATTAGCACAGCCACTATGGAAAAGAGTATAGAGCTTCATCAAAAAATTAAAAGTAGAAATCCATCATTGCTATTTTGGGATGTGAATGTGTGTGTGTGTATATATATACATATATGAGAGAGAGAGAGAGAGAAAGAAAGATACATAAGTTATATATAGATAGATAGATATAGATATATAGATATAGATATATAGATATATACACATATATACATATGGAATGAAATTGATATCTCATAGATATCTACACTCCCACATTCATTGCAGCATTATTCACAAAAGCCATCATGTGAATAACTCAAGTGTCTGCCCATGGCTAAATGAATAAAGAATATATAATACATAAATGTGATGTATCAATATCACATATATTTCATATATGTGAATGTGATATATATACAACATTTCAAATATATGACTTTCATGTATGTATGTATAATGAAATATTGTTCAGCCATAAAAATGTAAAAAATTGGGGGGAGGGAGTAGGGTCAAGATGGCTGATTAGAAGCAGCTGCCTTCCGGGGCTCCCTTTGAAAAAACACATAATAAGCATGTGAATCCTTCATCAGTAACCAAGGTATCCAGGTTTCCTCATCAAAATTCATAGATGTCTGGCATGACCCACAGAGAGAAGGAAGACCAGTGTGGTGCAGGGCCCACCTGAGAGCCACACAGGGAAGGGGAACCCCCTCCCACTAGCCAAGGGAAACAATGAGTGTGCACTCCACTCAGTCCTGGAAACTGCTTTTTCCATGGAACTTTGCAGCCCACAGATGGGTAGATAACACTCATGAACCCAGGCTACCGGGGCCTACCTTCCCAACCCTGGAACATGCAGGTTCTTAAAGCCTCTCAGCTGGAATCTGCTTAAGCCTGCTCAACTCCCTGTGTTGGGGCATGGAGTGGGGACCAGCATTGATTGTGGCTGGCTGCTATCTAAGCCATTTAAGCTCCTTGGGGGAGGGGCAGCACCCATCACTGGGACTTGCAACTGCCTAACAGGCTGAGCTCCCTGGGGAGGGGAAGCACCCATTTTTATAGCTCCAGGCCATGCTTTTCCCCTGCTGGAGCTAAGGAGTCCGGACAGCATGGTCTCAAGTCTTGTACCCACAGCCCAACATGCCAGCTGTGGCAGTCAGCTGCCAGAGTGCCCCTTCAGGTCTAACCCTGACCCATCCTTCCTTACTGGGTTGGTGGGGGCATTCCCGTAGGATCTCCAGTAACTCCAGACAGGGGCTCAGGGATAGAATTTGAATCTCCCTGGGCCTGAGCCCCAGGGGCAGAGGTGCCCAAGTCTCTGTGGACTTAGCCTCTCCTCCTGGTAGTTCTGAGGAATCCAGGTAGCCCAGATAAGTGGGTTTCCCCCTAGCAACGCACTCCTTCTCCACCAAGGGACAAAGTGCTTCATTAAACGGGTCCCGCTCCCTGTGCCACCCAACTGGGTGAGACCCTCAAACAGGGGTTGCCAGACACTCCATACAAGAGTGATCCTACTGACATCAGGTTGGTGCCCCTCAAGGTCAGAGGACCCAGAAGAAGGAACAGGCACCCACATTTTCTGCTCTCTGGCTTTCTTGAGTGACATGTCCAGTCACAGGAATGAGTCAGATGAATAAGGCCTTGAGGCAAACCACCAACAAACTGCAGCAGCCCGACAGAAGAGGGATCCAACTACTAAAAGAAAAACAAAAATGCAAACTACTACTAGAGAATACTATAAACACCTCTAGGCAAATAAAGCAGAAAATCTAAGAAATGGAAAAATTTCTGGAAGCATACACCCTATCAACACTAAACGAGGAAGTTGAATCCTTGAATAGACCAATAACAAGCTTCGAAGTTGAGGCAGTAAATAGACTACCAACAAAGAAAAGCCCAGGACCAGATGAAGTCACAGCCAAATTCTACCAGAAATACAAAGAGGAGCTGGTAAACATTTCTTCTGAAATTATTCCAAACAATTGAAAAGGAGGGACTCCTTCCTAACTCATTTTACGAAGTCAACACTATTGCAGCACTATTTACAATAGCAAAGACATGGAGCCAACCCAAACACCCATCAATGATAGACTGGATAAAGAAAATGTCTTACATATATACCATGGAATACTATGCAGCCATAAAAAGAATGAGATCATGTCCTTTGCAGGGACATGGATGAAGCTGGAAGCCATAATCCTCAGCAAACTAACACAGAAACAGAAAAACCAAACACCACATGTTCTCACTCGTAAATGGTAGTTGAAATTGAGAACACATCGACACAGAGGGAAATAACAAACACCAAGGCCTGATGGAGAATGGGGAATGAGGGGAGAGAATTAACAGGATGGCTCAATAGGGGCATCAAGCCACCATGGCACTCATATACCTATTCAAAACACCTCCATGTTCTGCACATGAATCCTGATTTTTTTTTTTTAGAAGAAATAAAGGAAAAAAATGAAAAAAATTCTGCCATGTGGAACAACATTGATGAAACTGGAAGGCATTTTGCTAAGTCAAGTAAGCCAGACATAGAAAGACTAATACTGCATAATTTCAGTCATGTGGAATGTTAAAAGCCTGAAATTACAGAAACAGAATAGAAGGATGATTACAAGGGGTTGGAGGTGTGATAAAATGGGGAGATATTAGCCAGAGTAGAAACTTTCACTTATAAGATGAACAAGTTTTGGAGGCCTAGTGCATAGCATGATGACTACAGTTAATAAAATGTACAATGCTTGGCATTTGCTAGGGAAGTGGATCTTAGATATTCTCACCACATACCCACAAAAAAGGTAATCATACGATGTGCAGTCATAGTAATTAGTTTACTTATAGTAATTTTTTCACTATGTATATGTATCAAAAAATCACATAGTACACCTTAAATCTGTACAATTATTTGGTGAATTCCATTCAAGAAGCTGGAAACAGTATAATCTAAAAGATATTACTTTTCTCATTCTCACAAAATACATACCCCCATTATTTCAAAAATTATGTGTAAATGTTAAGCCTATCAAAAATAGTTTTAATATAGCATTCTTTCCTTTTAAAATTGAATTTATTATTCATAAATAAGTGTATTAAATGTGAATTGTTGGACTTTGGGTAGGTATGCTTAATTGAATGTCGTTATTTTTAAAGTAACAAATATATCTCACATGACAGTTGTCTTTTAAATGTATATATTTGTATCTTAGTGTGTTATAGTGTGCTTATTTGTATATATGCACACATATGTTTTAATATACATATATAAAGACATATGTGTACATACATATGCATTAGCATGAGTATATATACATTCAAATCTATTTTATATTCAGACTTTGAGCCTGTCATTGTGCTTGAACTTACATTATTGCTGAATTCATTCTAAAGCAGTGAACCTCTTGATGCGTTAAAAATTAATTAATCTAAGTAAGTTCATTATCATTTAAGATCTATTTTAGCTACACATTTTAATATTCTGTTTTCGTTGCAGAGCTATTTAGTCACAGCTATTCATGGATAATAAGTCATTTATTACTCATTAACTGTTAGGACGGATGTGGATATTCATTATAGCCAGACAACAGACTCATTTAACTGCGTACAGTACATGATTATATACCACTCCAACGACTAGAATGCAAATTCCATCTCACATTAGTTTTCTTTTATTTATTTGCCATTCACTCATATATATTTCCTTTACTACTTTACTGCCAGAAGATCACTGAGTTTTGATTTTAAAAAGAAATAAAAAGAAGAAAAAACACAAATGTTGAGAGTGAAAAGTACATAATTTAGAAGGATGGTTCTATCTGCTGTGACTCATGTGGACTCTTAAACTTGTGTATGATACCATGCTTCCCTTGTTGCAAATTTATGCCCTAGTCAGCTTAACCTTAAACCAGATGAGTTTCAGCTTTTCCATGCAGAAGGCCTTAACAAATCATCATTGAGTGGTCACAGTAAGAAACCTTAGTGAGGCTTCAATAAAATGCAAGAATTTGCTGCCTCTCTTTCCTGAAGGATAGAATATCAGTTTAAATTGCATGAAGGAATATTAAAAAGTGCATTTTATAATTTATTTTATAAAATTAACATTTATAAATTAGTGAGTATACGTGCAGAAATCAAACATTTCTCATGTTACTTTGCTTTACTATGTAGCTAGCAGTTTTCATCCTCAAATTCATAAATGGCAAATTATTTTGTTAATGTAATATGCTGAAAATATGGGTGAATTAGTAATGCCATTTGATGAAGACCCATTCTTAATTTTAATCCAGTGCAATCTATCATATGCACTTACTGTTTTTACAAACAGGATTAAGTGTTTTTTAGGTCTTATCATTTTGCTATTGCTCAATCCAGTTTCACATTATATCAGTGTCCGCATGAGTATGTTTCATTGTTGTTTTCTGTACATCTACTAATTACTATTCCACATCCAACTGGCTCTTAACATTCTAAGATTCTTATAATTGTCTTTCTATCACTACAGACAATCTTGCAATGGGCACCTTTGTATGTATCTACTTACAGATGTACATAAGAAATTTGTTTCACTTTTCGGGGGGAAGATATACCCATGAGAAGTAGAAACGCCATCTTGTTGATGTGTATACTTAATTTAACTAAATACTGCCAGGTAACATTCTTGAATGACCACACTCTGTGCACTTTCATCAATGGGATGATTCCTACTTCCCAAGAGGACCTCAGCGCTTCCTGTCATCCATTTATTCTTGCCAATCTAAATGTCTAAAATGACAATTTATTGGCTGGACACATTGGCTCATGCCTGTAATCCCAGCACTTTGGGAGGCCAAGATGGGTGGGTCACCTGAGGTCAGGAGTTCGAGACCAGCCTGAACAACATGGAGAAATCCCATCTCTACTAAAAATACAAAAGAAAATCAGCTGGGCCTGGTGGTGCATGCCTGTAAACCCACTACTCGGGAGGCTGAGGCTGCTTGAACCTGGGAGGTGAAGGTTGTGGTGAGCCGAGATCACACCATTGCAATCCAGCCTGGGCAACATGAGCAAAACTCTGTTTCAAGAAAAAAAAAAAAAAAAAAAAAAAAAAAAAAAAAAAAAAACAACAACAACAACAAAAAAACAACTTACCATAATTTCCTTTTTTCAGTTCTACAATTGGCAAAAAAAAAAATACACACATCTACTCACAACCCAATTAGCATTTTGGGTTTTGTTTCCTGTAATTTTCCTGTTTATATTGGATATCTATTTTTCAATTTAGTGTTCTGTCTTCTTCTTCTTTTTTTTTTTTTTTTTTTTAAGTAAGCATTGTATTTAGGATAGATTTACATTTACAGAAAATGTGTGAAGGTAGAACAGAGTCTCCATATACCTCCACACTTTGTTTCTCCTACTGTTAATATATTATATTTATATAGTGCATTTTGTATGGTGCATTTAATGAACAGATGTTAATACTTTATTAATAATTGAAGTACATCTTTATCTATTTAAGGACCTCATGCAAGATTGTTTATTACATTATTAGCCATGGTTTGCTGGACTTCTTTTGACTGTAACACTGCCTTAGATTTTTCTTCAATTTATATTCTGAACAGTTTTCAGCCCTGGTCAGGAATTTTATAGCATTACCCTTGACATAATGTGACAATAGAGCTTTATCTGTTGTTATTGGTGATAAGCCATCAATATGACTTATGACTGTTTCTGTTGAGCTTCACTACTTAGCTGAAGTAGTGTTTGGCCGTTTTTCCACTGTGAAGTTCCTTTGTTTTGCCCCTCTCCCTGTTGTACCCTGTGGAAACATGTCATTATGTGCAGCCTACACTTACGGAATGGGAGGTTATGTTCCACTTGGTTGAGTCCAGATCATCTATATAAATGTTTGTAATTCTGCAAAACTACACACACTGATTTCCACATTGTTTGATTTCTACAACCATTTACTTATATAAGTATGAACTTAAGAATATTCATTTTTTTTTACTTTGTAAATGATATGGACCTATACATGACGCTACTACATTTTTGTTAAAATTGTTCCACCTGGAGCCATTGGAAGCTCTTTCAGCTGGCTCCTCTATCTTTTTAACATGGCTTATCATTTTGTTTACATATTTTCCTGGATTTCTGGGTCCACAAAATATTTGTTTCATATTTTATTTTTTCCTACACCAGTCCTTGAGTCAGCCATTTCATGCAAAAGACCTGGTTTCTTTTATTGAAGAAAAGTATTAGAAACAAGATCTAGGTGTTATTTTATGTTCACATTAATATTTCTTGTCATTGTTTCTAGGCACTTTCAGCTAACAGAGCTAGGAAATATATTTGTGTATCCCAATGGATGTATATGCACATATATAAATATTACTATATGTTAATGTCATAATCTACATTCCTTAAACATGAATTTATTCTGATATCTCTAACGCTAATCCATCACCACATGGATCATTCTAGTTTCCTTGTTTATCTGTAAATTGTCATTCCAGTAGTGAGAAACCCATCTCCCACCATCAACCACCCATTTACTTGTCCATTCAATGCCAGTATAGATATTTCAAAATTGATAAACCTTCCTCCTATGGAAACAATATAAACTAGATTATGGTCCATAATATAGCTTCCTTTGCCTTTAGTCTTGGAGAGTCCACAGTCCACTCACTTTCAAAATACCATAGACCTGAGTTTTCCTTGCATCCTTAATCTTTAAATAAGATGTTGTACTTTTGTAATAAGTTACATTTTTCATTTTTTACACTTACTCCTGGATCTCCTGATTTTCTAAATAAATTTTATTTTAATTTATTGTGGTTGATTCTTTATGCTGTAAAATTCTATGAGTTTTCACACATTCATAATTTCATTTACAAAAATGAAAAAAAAAACAATATCATAATAAATTCACCACCATCAAAAATCTCTTTGCTTTACCTACTCAATCTCCCCTCTGCCTTGTTACCCAGGCTGGGGTGCAGTGGCATGATCTCGGCTCACTGCAACCTCCACCTCCCTGGTTCAAGCGATTCTCGTGCCTCAGCCTCCCAACTACCTAGGATTACAGGCGTGTGCCATCATGCCTGGATAATTTTGTATTTTTCGTAGAAACAGGGTTTTTAAGATTTATTCATGTTGCTTCAAAAATTAAAGCTCATTTTTTTTTCAGTGAATCATATTCCATTGGATGACTAGAACAGTTCATTCTTTGACTTATTGAAGGGCATTCTGGTTGCTTCCAATTTGCAGGGAGTGGGTGAGGAAGGGACTGGATAAAGTTGCTCTAATCATTTACAGGCAGGTTTTTGTGTGAACATAAATTTTTAAATTGTTTATGTGACTCCCTAGGAGTGTAATTATATATGATTGTATTATAAGACTGTGTTTACCTTTGTAAGAAATTGCCAAACTGTTTCCCAAAGTTGCTGTACTACTTTGCTTTCTCACTAGAAGAATGAGAGGTTTGGTTGCTCTGTATCCTCACCATCAATATGTATTGTCAGGTTTGGGATTTTAAAGCTTTTCTCATAGGAGGGTAATGGCATATCATTATGGTTTTAACTTGTAATTCCCTAATTACAAATGCTGATGAACATCTTTTCATATGTATATTTGCCATCTCTGTATCTTCTTTGGCAACTTATATGTTCAAATCATAAATAGGTGTATATTTAACTCACATATTAATTGTACTATATGTCTCATTATTTAATTTTAAGACTTTGTTTTATATTTCTTATACAAGTTCTTCATCAGATATATATTTTCAATACTTTCTGAGTCTTTAGTTTGTCTTTTCATTCTCTTAATAGTATCTTTAGCTCAACAAAACTTCTTCAATTTTCATAAAGTCTGACGTTTCCATTTTTGTCCTTAATAAATTGTGCTTTTGGTTTTCCATCTAAAAACTCATCAACAAACTTGAGGTAACAAATCACATCTCATATTTTCTTCTGGATGTTTCATAGTTTTGCATTTCACATTTAGTTCTCTAATCTTTTTGAGTTAACATCTTAGAAAAGTATAACATTTTCCACCTAAATTCATCTTTACATATGGATGTTCAATTATTCCAGCACCAGTTTTTGAAAAGACTGTATTTCCTCTATTGAATTGTCTTTGCTCCTATGTCAACCACTATACTTTTGGTGACAATTTTGTTGTGAACCCGTTTTTTTGGTTCTGTCTTCTGTTGCGTTCATTTCTGTATCTGTTTCTTAGCTAATACTATACTGTTTCTATTACCATAGCTTTGTAATAAGTCATGAAACCTGATAGTGTGAACTCTTGAACTTTGTTTTCTTCAATATTTTGTTGGTTCTTCTAGGTCTTATGTCTGTCCATATAGATTTAGAATTTGTTTGTTGCAAATATCTACAAAATAATTACCTGGGATAGGGATTATATTGAATTCATAGAGAAAATTTATTAGGGTTTGTATTGAATCCATAGACGAAATTTGAAAGAATTGACATTTTGAATAATAGTAGTTCTTCTAATCCATGTCCATGGATTATGCCTTTTTTTTTTTTTTTTTTTAAGATTTTCTTTTATTTCCCTCACCAGAGTTTTGTAGTTTTCCACATTTTGGTATATTTATGTCTATGCATTTACTAATTATTTTATTGTATGTTTAAAATTCCAGTCTTAGTAACATTGAAAAGCAATGTTAGGCTAAGTGCAGTGGCTCACGACTGTAATCCCAGCACTTTGTGAGGCCGAGGCAAGTGGATCACCTGAGCTCAGAAGTTCAAGAGCACCCTGGGCATCATGGTGAAACTCCTTCTATGCTAAAATACAAAACATTAGCTGGGCGTAGTGATGCAGGTCTGCAGTCCCAGCTACTTGGAAGGCTGAAGCCTGAGAATTCCTTGATCCCTGAATGTAGAGATTGCAGTGAGCCAAGATAGAGCCATTGCACTCTTGCTTGGGGTACAGAGTGAGACTCTGTCTCAAAAAAGGAAAAGAGAAAGAAAAGAAAAGAAGGAAAGAGTGAGAGAGAGAGAAAGAAAGAAAGAAAAGCAACAGTATTGTATATAAAGCTTGTATTATTTGACATTGCTATATTTGCTTAATATTCTAATAGTTTTTTGTTAGTTATTTGGTATTTTACTACATAGATTAATATGTTAACTTCAAATAGAAACAATTTTATTTTCTTGTCTTATGGCACTATCTCAGATATCCCATATAATACTAAATAAGGATAATAAGAGAAGATATCCTTGTTTTTTTCCTGATCTTAGGGGAAAGAGTCCAGTTTCATCATAAAGTATAATATTATCTATAGGGTTTTGTATATGAATTTTATCAAGTTGAAGAAGTTCTCTTCTATTCTACACCATTAGGAGTCATCTGTGTTTGTGTGCTTTACAAATTATAAATAGGTACTAAATTTTACCTAATGTTTCTTTTTACCCTTTATTGGCCTAATTATATGATTTTTCTTCTTTAGATTGTTAATGCAGTAAATGATATATATTGATTTTCAAATGTAGAAGCTGCCTTCAAACATGAAATAAATTATGCCTGGACTTGGTGAATAATTCTTTTTATACATTTTTAGATCAAGTTGATAATATTTTTAAAAAATTTGCAAGTTTGTTCATGAAAATATTAATGTGTAGAAAGTGTAGACTTTTATTTTTGTAATATATTTATCTGGTTGCTATTAAGGGAATATTGTTCTAAAAATGAGTTAAGAAGTGTTACCTCTGCTTCTATTTTCTTTGGGGATTGCAAAATATTGTTATTGTTTATTCATTAATTGTTTGGTAGAATTCATCAGTGAAATCATCTATGCCTAGTACTTTTTTTTGGAAGGTTATATATATGTGTGTGTTTATATGTATATATGTATATATATATATATATATAATATGTGTGTGTGTGTGTGTATGTGTGTGTGTATACAAGTGTATTTGTATTTGTGATATATGTTTATTTTTGTGTGTGGTTTGGCAGTTCATTTCTTCATGGAATTCATACATGTCATCTAATTTATCAAATTCATGAAATTAAAGTTGTTTGTCATCCTCTTAATGCCAGTAAGATCATTAATCATTACTTCCCTTTCCTTTCTGATAATAATGTTTGTATTCCTTCCTATTCTTTGTTATCTTGGCTAGATGTTTATTCATTTTTTTGATATTTTAAAAGAACCATCTATTAGTTTAATTATTGTTTTTTACTGTTTCTCTGCTTTTATTTCACTTTAATTGAATCATTTATTTTCTTTCACTTGTTTTAGAGTTAGTTTTTCTTAGCCTAAGGTAAATCTTAAGGTTATTTATTTTAGATCTTTCTTCATATATAATGTAAGTACTTAAGTGCTTTAAGTTTTTCTTTAATGATAAAATATATCATTTCACAACATTTTGATACATTATAATTTTATATACTTAGTTCAAAATACTTGTTAATTTTGAAACTTCTTAAACTCTTGCTATTTAGAAATGTTATTTACTTTACCATTATTTGAAGAATTTTCCAGCTATTTTTCTGTAATTGATTTTTAGTTTAATTCTATGTGTCCTGATACATACTTTATATGCTTTTTATTGTTTAAAAATTTGTTAATATGTGTTTATGGACTCTTTATTAGTGAATATTTAGAGTGAACTTGAGAATAATGTGTATTTTGCTGTTTTTTAATGTTATATACTATAAATATCAGTTACATTAAGTAGATTGACATTGTTATTCAGGATATCTTAACCAATTTGCTGCCTGCCTGCTTGTCCTACAAATTACTGATAAAATGATGTTCAAGTCTTTAGCTATAATAGTGTGTCTGTCTATTTCTCCTGTCAGTTTTGCCTCTGAACTGTAATTTGAATCTCTGTTGTTAGGTGCATACTTACTTAGGATTAATATATCCTAAGTAAGTATACACCTAACAACAGAACTTTTTGGAGACTTGATCTATTTATAATTACATAATGCCCCCTTTTAAACTGATATGGTTTCAGTATATGAGGTTTGATTTTTATAAAATTAATATAACTACAGGTTTATTTTGATTAACATTAGCGGTGTATATCTTTCTCTGTCATACCAGTTTTAACCCATGTCACTGTGTATTTATTAATTGGGTTCTTATAGACAACATATAGTTGGGGCTTTTCTTTTTTAGAGTAACCTGATTTCTATGGCATTTGATTGATGTGCTCACCATTGACATTTGAAGTGATTATTAATATCAGTGAATTAATATTTACCATATTTGAAGCAGTTTTCTATTTCTGGCATTTATTTTTCTTTCTCCTTTCCCCTGATCTATTTTAGCCTTTGCTGGTATGAATTTAGTATTTTATATGATTATATTACTTCTTCTCTATTATGATACATATTTTCTCTTCATTTAAAAAATTTGTTTAGTAGCTTCTTAGGGAGTTCCCATACAAATTTAAATGAACAAAAGTCCATTTATATTACTGTTATAAACATATAGTTTAGGAGAGCTATAGCAGTTTATTCCCAGTGTCTTTCCTGAGGTACTTATGATGCTGCTGTCATTCCTGTTGGTTATTCATGTTTTATCATCCATTGCATTGGTATTATTATGACTTTAATAAACAATTATCATTTTGATCAATTAAGAATTTAAAAAAATGATAGACCAGGTGCAGTGTCTTATGCCTGTAATCCCAGGACTTTGGAAGGTCAAGGTAGGTGGATCACCTGAGGTCAAGAGTTTGAGACCAACCTGGCCAATACTGTGAAACCCCATCTTTACAAAAATACAAAAATTAGCCAGGCATGATGGCAGGTGCCGGTAATCTCAGCTACTTCTGGGGCTGAGGTGGGAAAATCCCTTGAACCTGGTAGGTGGAGGTTACAGTGAGCTGAGATTGTGCCACTGCAACCACCCTGGGCAACAGAGCAAGACTTCATCTCAAAAAAAAAAAGATAAAAAAGATATATATGATTTTACTTTCATTTCTTACTTCAGTGACACTCTTAGTAGTTTCGGAATTATATTATTCTTTTTTTCTCCTTAAAAACTTATTTTAACATTTCTTATAAAGCGGATCTGTTGGCAATTACTTCTTTCAGCTTTTGTTTAAGAAACTATTTCTTCTTCAAATTTGAATGGTAATTTCATTGGATAGCAAATTTTATATTGGTATTGTTTTTTTCAACACTTCAAATATTTCACTTCCTCCCTTACTTGCATGATTACTGATGAGCAGCCCACTGAAATTCCTATTCTTGTACCTTTCTAGGTGAAGTGTTTATTTTCTCTGGCTTTGTTGAAGATTTTTGTATTTGTTTCCACAAACAGCTTTCTGCAGTTTGAATATAACATGCCTAGGTGTATATATACATATATATATATATATATATATATATATATATATATATATATGTGTGTGTGTGTGTGTGTATATATATATATATATATATATATATTATATCTACTTGATATTCTCTGAGCATCCTAGATCAGATATTGCTGTCAGTGTTAATTTTGATAAGTACTAAGTTACTATTTCTTTTTTTATTCTTATCATTTCAATATTTCATATTTATGTTACCTCTTTCGAGATTTTTCCCATAATTCTTGAATGTTTTGTTCTACTTATTTTATTTTATTTTATTTTATTTTATTTTATTTTATTGCATTGCATTTTAGGTTTCGGGGTACATGTGATGAACATGCAAGATTGTTGCATAGGTACACACATGGCAGTGTGGTTTGCTGCCTGTTCTACTTATTTTTTAACCATTCCGGTGTGTGTGTGTGTGTGTGCACGTGCGTGTGTCTGTGTGTGTGTCTTTCATTTCGGAAATTTCCATTGAAGTATCTTCAAATTCCCTGATTCCTTGATCATCAAAGATATCCATCATTTCTATTAAATACTGTTTTAATTGAATGTCTAGCATTTTCTTTTTATTATAGATTTTTCTATATCTCTACCTATATTACATATCTGTTCTTGCCTGTCATTTACTATTAGAGTCTTTATCATATTAATCATAGCTACTATAAATGATCTTACTAATAATTTCCATGTCATATCTGAGTCTGGTTTCATGCTTGCTTTGTCTTCTAAGACTGTTTTTTTTTTTTGTTTGTTTTGTATTGTTTTTGTTTTTCTTGTCTGTTGGCATACCACACCATTTTTTTGTTGTATCTCTTCCTGACGTTGGATGTCTCTACAAATTCCGTTTCAGAAAGAGTTTATATTTCTCAGCACTTTTCACATTGCAACCCACTGAAAACATATCTGACCCTTGTTGATATGGTAGTAATTTAGGCATGGAAGGAAGTATTCCGTAATCCTATGATCAATTTCCAATCTGCGTTGTGAAATTTTGACATTAACAAAGGTTTCACAGTTCTTCCTCCCCCAATTAATATGAGAGAAGAGTAGAGATGTCTGGTATTAGATAAATACCCTTTCCCTAACTGGGCTAGGGCTTTAATAAAGTCTTTTTCAATTTAAGTTAGAACTCTGGAATATTTATTTATTTATTTATTTATTCATATTCTAATCAATGTTTTATTAGAATTTTAAACTTATTTGTATAAACATCTGCTAAATTCTTAAGTTAATTATTATACACTTAGTTTTTATTGATATTAGGAGAGGTATATTTTTACAATTTACATGTTCTAGTTGGTTAGAGATATGTTACCAGTATTTGTAAGCCCCCATGCTTCATATAGAAAATTTGCCAAACACTTTTACTTGTTTTATTAGTTTGTTTCTTAACTCTGTTGATTTCTCTAATTGGGATATTGGTAACTAATAAAGAGTGTGCAGTCTTCCTCTTCCAATTCTCACAAAAGTTTGCTTTTCTTTGCTAGTACTGACAGTACAAATAATTCAATGATAGTAGACATTGTTTTCTTGCTCTCAAAGAATGAATCTAAAACTCATAAAATATCTCCAATAAGTATAATGTTTGCTATATTTTGTTTTTTGACATTTAATTACTACCAACTTAAACAATTCTCTCCATGTCTTTATTTGCTAACTACTTTATGTCATAAAAGTTAAAATTCATAATTTGTTTACATTATTTGAAATTATTATATGGCTATGTGTTGTCCATTAATTTTCTAATTTATATTATTAGGTTTTCTGATATGATAGGAGCCAGTATTTCTGGAATAAATGCTGCCTAATTATGACATTTTATTATTTAACACACTGTTAAACTCACTGTTTCACTACATACTTTTTAACATGCAAGGACTCAGTTGAATCCATAATCCTTCACTGATATTCATAAGTTAAATGGGCTTCTGATTTTCTTTATTGTAATGTACATAAAATAATACAACTCCTTAATTATACTTTGCTAATTCTCTAACATACACTGCATTCATGCTAGGTTTTTCATATAGCTCTGAACTTAGGACTTCATTTTCTCTGCATTCTGGATATATATGTTCATTTTACATCTTATTTTTCTTAATTATCTTGGATAGTAGATATATCACTACTCAGTTCATATTAAAACATTCAATGAATTAAGTAATAAAAATGTTGAGTAAACATAATGTGGTCTGCCTATTAAAAGGCATTTTCTGTTAGCAGTGCATTTTTCTTCTAAAATAAATAGATAAGAAAAGGTTAGCTATCCAGTGTAATTGTAAAAAAAAGGCATGGCATTTTAGCAATTCACAGCCTTCACAAGAATTTAAAACAACTAACAAAATAACAAATTCCTCAGGATTGGTCAGTAATTGTGAATTTTAAGTAGAAAGTTTAATCAACATAAATTTCCCCTCAGGAGGGGCCACTGATATAATATATAGGCATAGTGATTGTCAAATGTCACCCCAAAAACTATTCTTGAGGATTTGTATATATATATATATATATATATATATATATATATATATATATATGTATATTTAAACTATGCCTTGCCTTTTGGCCTACTTCATCCATAGGGGAAGGTGACAGAATGATGTGATCCAAGTATTTTGTGAATGCAGTCCTAGGATTTTGTCCATAATGTTATATAAACGTAGTCCGGAGAACAGAATGGGACAACTCTAAAGTCATGGCCATTGCAGGACACTTAAAATATTATCACTAAGAGTCTGCCAGAGACACCATTTATTTCTATCTGAGAGCGGCACTTCAGATAAAATAGCAGTTTTCTTTATAATGATTATACTTGTTCTTTAACCTCAGGTGAAGAAGTAAAAAAGGATAAAAATCACCAATTGTACACTCTTACAAACATAATCTTAGCAGTAAATAAGAGGGTTAAAGGCAAAAGGAGTAAGAACCCATTGAATACAAGTCTTTAGGTACTTGAAACTGTATTGAACTACACAACTAACTCTTGTCTGGTAAATTCAGGTTTTCAGAATGTTTAGTATGAAAGAGTTCATCTGTTTATGTGGAAAAATATGTACCTATCATGATTATCAAAAGAGATGTGTTCATAACAAAAATTAACTGTAGTGGAGCCAACACATTAAAAAGAGAAATACACAAGAAACAGTTAAAGTAACTTTTAACCCATTAGGTGTTTTAATAAACTCATCTGTTTTTCTGACTAATATTTTGCCCATAATTTTAAGTTTACTCAATTTTCTTTTCCAAATTGGACTTAACATTCTGAAAATATTTAAAGATGTTTTATTATTTTTTCTGAATTTGCAGACTGAATTAAAATGCACAGATAATTTATTTGTGTATATTCACACACAGTAGAAATTTTTTAGAAAATTTATTAGATATAAAAGTATAATTTTTACTGACCTTATATGCTTCATCTAGTTCTTTTACATCTCACCAACACATGGAAAAACATTATTTTTTGCTTTTGTTCTGAGATATACTTTTTTTAAAAAAAAGTGTAGATGTCAATTGTAATTTTGTGATGAACTTCAAAATTGACATAGGGAGAAAATATATGCAATAAAAATATGGATTGTCCTGATACATAGTAACTTAGGCACAATGAAAATGAAAAGAAAAATAATCTTTGTTTAGTTTTACGTAAGATATGCAATCTTTCATTTTTTATTGTTCTTGTTTAACTGCAGATATAAACAGTGATTATAATAAATTTAGTTCTCAAATTAACAATAGGATTAAGAAACAGAAAAAAAAAATTGTGGTATTATTTTACAATGATGCATCTCTTTCTCTTCCAGATTTCAAACTCAAACCTAATGACCTCTTTACATAATTCAATGCTTATATTAGATATAACATATGCAAAATATTTGGAGAATGCAAATCTAATAAGAAGTCATCCACAAATTCTAATGTTATTGTTTAACATCCTCATTATATAGTAGTAGCAGTAGTGGTAGAATAGTCTTACTTAAAGTATTTAATATAGTAACAGTACTACGAAAAGAAATTAACTTACGAGATTTTTTATAACAATTTATTTTAGACATAAGTATGCATATATGTTGTTGGAAAATAAATGAAAATTTTTTATCATGTTAAAACCTAGATAATTTTAAAATATGGTATTCTAACAGCATATACATTTTTAGTGTTATTGTAGAAATGAATTCTTGACTCAGATTTGAATGAACTTTTTTATGCAAAGTAAATTATATACAAGAGTAGAGGTCATTCTTCCCTACTGATATTATTGTTCCTGTAAAAGAGAAACTTAAATGCAGTCATTTTCCTGACACCTAATAAATCAATATAATTTCATTCTTAAAAACTGGGATATTATGAAAGCTGAAGGTAGCCTTTAATTGCTACCTTTAATAATTTAATATTAATTATAAAAATACTATAAATAGAATGATCTTATACTCTTAACATTTTCCAAATTTTTCCTATAAAAATATTTATTTCTTTTCAAAAGTTATTGATATTTCCATTATAAATAATATACTTATCTATAACTACATGTATTTAGCCTTATTGTTGTTTTTCAATATCTCTTTCCTGTTTTTCAATCTGTAATATTCTGCTCATATTAATATTTTAATATATTTTATATAATATAAATAACTACAGCTGCAAATAAGTATGTATATGCGTGTGTATTTGTGCATGCAAGTATGTATATGTACATTTATTTGTATATATATATATATGTTTGTCCATGAATATGTGTTTGTTTATAAGTATTTTCTTTCTTCCAACTCATTTGAGCTGGATAATTGACAAAACTCCCTATTGGGTTGATTTAATCTGGATCCCATCCCAACTGCCCCCAGATTTAAAGCAAATCAAGAGTATGAGCCTAAGAACTTTGACTTCCAAGGACACAAACATCAAGACAAGGATGAAAATAAGCTTGACTTATCTGTCGTATTTCATATTTTATCAATGATGATTTTTTTTTTTTTTTTACCTTCTGCTGACAAGGAAAAAAAATGTGCTTGGTTCCAACATTAAAGAACATATTTCATTTACAGCCAGGAAGGCTTGAAATTCTTCATTTTAAATTTCTACTGAACTTTAGAGAAACCTTTAAAAACTCAATTACATTTCTACTAGGTTTTTACCCCAGCCCTCAGAGTCCAGAATTCTAATGCTCAGAAAAAGCAACCAGTCTTAAAAACATACAAGACCATATGAAAGTCTTAAATGAGAGCTATTTCCACAATTTTGATGGCCAAAAATATGAACAGGATTCATGTCCTTGCTAGAAAATGTTGAGTGAAATTCAGATGAAAATGGTTACTGATTGCCCTGCATGGACTAATCCTCATTCTGATAACATGTTGGATTTTCTTTTTTAAGAATGTGCACTATTAAGATGGAAACTTACCAGATTAGTATTTTAAGGATCAATTCTCAAAAGCACTAATCAGTGTAACATCAGGGTAGACAAACTTCTGAGCCATTGCTGTTTTTAGAAAGCATTTTCTAAAAGACAACTTAGAGCCATAATTCCACATGGATATTGTACTTTTATTTTATTATTAGCTGAATTTAGAATATGGAAAAAATATGTTCCTTTTTAATGAAAACAAGTAATTTTTGTGAAATAACTAATTATAGAAATCTTCCAATAAGTGTAACTAATCACACAAGAGGGCATATTTTGTCCATAATTTATGCACTATTTCTTTAAAACATTAATTAAGAAGTAGTTACATTTATTTCATCTCTAAAGTAAATAAGGCTTAGAATTTTGGAAGTAAATTAAAAAGTATTAACAAATATGTAGTAAATAATCTCTTTGAAGATAATATATTTCTCAGTAAAAAACTTAATTCAATTTACGTAAAATATAATTCCAACATTTAGAAAAATTCAAAATGTGAAATGAGGTCAAGAATTTGTCCTGAAAATTTCTAATCATTTCACTAATTATTCAGATTATTTAGCATTGTCTATCTCTACAGACATAGAAAGAGTACATTATAAAAAATATATTAAAATATGATCACTTTCTTAAGGTAATTTTAATGTTTCATAGGATGAGAATATATGAACAATTTAAATAAACTTTAGCTTCATGCTCATAACAACAAAAATATCAGTAAGTCTTGTATATTAGTCAGGATTCTCCAAAGAAACAGAATCAATAAAGAAGACATAGAAGATAAATATATAAATAAAAAGATATTTATTAGGAGGGAATTTGTTTGTGTGATTACAAAGGCAGAGAGTCCCATAATAGGACATTGGCAAGCTGGAGACCCAGGAAAGCCGGTGGTGTGGCTGCAGTCCAAACCCAAAGACCCGAGAACAAGAGAAAGTCTTTGTTTAACTCTCAGACAAACTCTAAAGGTCTGACAGAGTCTCTGATGTTATCTTCATCTGGGTTCAAAGTCCCAAGAACCAGAAGCTCCAAAGTCTGAGAACAAGAGAAGATGGATGTCCTAGTTCCATAAGAGAGAGACAGAGTGACTTTGCCCTTCCTCTGCTTTTCTGTTCTATTCATGGATTGGACGATGTCTACCCAAATCGGCCAATCCCTTTCAGATACACCTTCACAGACATACCTAGAAATAATATTTTACCTCCTCTCTTGTCATTTTTTATCCTAGTCAGGTTGACACATAAAATTAACCATCACATTTTCTTCTTATTTTCACCTGTACAAGTGATTTTTTACCTGTGTAAAAAGCACGGGCATTAGTAAACAAGTTTATTCCAGGTAATATTCACATAAAAAAAATCAAACAACATTCAGATAAAAGCTTTTCCCATAAGTCAATATTAATATCCAAAGAGAATCTTTATCATCTGATTTTCTTTTTCTCTCATAAACATGGATGGACAATTTAGAAGGATTAGCCACTGAGAAATGGGCCGGCAATATACATGTGAATATTAATGTTATCCTTAAGTGACTCAGAATCTCATAGAAAAGACAAATTTTTTAGACAGAAATTAAAATGTGTCAGGTACAGTGACAGATATTTTCAAACAGTATTGGGAGCTGTTCTTAAGGAGAAGAGAAAGAAAGATAAGTGAAAGAGCTTCATATTAGGGAAGGCAGCTCATAGACTGTGATGGCAGAGCTGTATCTGAAAAGGTGAATAAAATTTAGCTTGGAAATTATATGAGACAAAGTACTCCAAAAGCCAATGTATGGATTTGGGAAACAAAGAAGTGTGTATAGAACTATAAGATGTCTAGTGTTAGAACATAAAATGTTCGGCAGCGTTTTTAGGAATAAAACAAGGGATGCTGGAAGAAGAGAGTTTGGCAGAACCTCATATCCCAAGTTGGGAACTCAATGTTGATCCTATACTTGACAAAGAGCTGCAAAAAAATTTAAAAAGAGTAAAATCACTTTTTAAATGGTTACTTCCCCTCTTTCTAATGACTCTGGGAAGGGTGCTATGAATGAAACAAGGTTAGAGGGAAATAATCAGAAGAATGATCTGGTGGTCCAAGCATGGCTTTTTAAAGGGAGAATGAATTACCTTGGGCAGCCTTGATGATAGAGAAAGCAGATTGTTTTCTAGTTGATTCTTTAAACAATCATGATTTCAAAGAATTATAAGTGCTTTCATCTTTTACCAATGTAATGTAGTGATTAAATAATGTAATTTACTGAAATATAATTTTATTTTTATATAGTCGTAGCATATATGGTCATACAAACTTCTCAGCAGTTTTCTCTTACACCATTCAGTATAGAGGAGGTTTAAAAGTTGCAAATTATATTCTTAACCTTTTCTACAGATAGACTTTGTGTTGTGATTTGGATTCTATCTTATCTGGTTCATACGAGACATGAATTTGAGACCATTTCAAGTGAGATATTCAGAAAAGACAGGAGCGTCATGCATTAGGCCTGGAGCAGTGGGGTTTTGGATTTGATAATTATAGCAGTGACTTCTCTATTCCAAGATTATGACCAGTGGAGTATGACTCAGGGGCCAACACTTAATTCAACTCAGGGGCCAACACTTAATTCAACAACGTTCTGACTGAAGTAGAAGTCACACATCTTTTGAGAAACTGGTACTACAGATAGGAACATTGTTTCAAAAGTCATTCCTAAAAATAAAAGTTACACCTATTCCTCAAGCCTTTAGTACTTTTTATAAGTACACAATTCTCTTTATGAAATAAATACATTTTGGTAAAATAGCTAAGAGAGTTTATATTATCTGAATGTGGATGCATGGAACCCGAATAACAGTCAAGCTAGTTCCTTCTTTAAAAGCCGATCCTCAATTTAATTTGGAGTAGCAATGCACCCAGCTTTAAAATTACAGTCACCAGGCTCTACTGCATTTATGATGGTCCTGTGACACAATGAGAGCCAACCATGCACAAGTGTGAGTCTGCTGGGAATTTGGCAAAACTTTTGTGTTTCTAATACACCTGTCTCCTATTGCTCTTTGTGTTATCTATTTTAACCTCTTTTCCTGCAGGAAATTCTGTCTTAATGGCTGAATCTGTAACAATTGTCATATGGCCCCGCAGGAAAAGGCTAAGCGAAGTGCAGAAATCTTGGGCCTGTCAGCTTTGGGCCACTGAATCAATGCAACGATCTTTTCCCTCTGCACTTCTGAGGGCATCAGGGGAAAAAAAGAACCTTTGTAAAGCTAATGTCAGATTTTCTGTCACGTATAGCTCATAGCAAAGACAATTATTTAGTGGACATCAGAATTTTCTGTTTAACACATGGGTCTTAGTTGCAAATAACAGATGCTGACTCTGGATGAATAAGCAAAAATTGATTCAGTAAAAGAATATTAGGCAGTTCAGAAAATTATGAAGAGAGACAGAAAACACATTTCAGGAACTGTGCCTAAGGACGTATATTAAAAATGATGCAAAGAAAACACAACTACTGTTTTTGTTGCCCAAGCAAAGAAACTTCTTTGTCAAGCACTCAATCTTGAAATCAACAGAATTCCCTGACTATTTATGCCTGTTGCCACAAGATCTGAAAATGTGACCATTACCTATGATGGATGTCATGAAGCCTTCATCAAGTTGCTCATTTTCTAACTTAAATTTGGAGTGTTTCTGATGTGAAGGTCTTCTGTTACAAGCCTTTTTACTGGTTGACAGTAACGTAAAAAAATTCTATTTCTGAATTTTACTTTGGTGTGCAGGGTAAAGCTGTAAATTTGCCAGTTATAGCCAAGGATGTACAACCTGCTGGTAGCCAGAAACATGACAGGTTCTCACTACACTGATTATGATTCTTTTGCCTTTAGAGTGACAATAAGTATATGAGCCAATTTGTGGTTAGGTTAAGAATAATGTAAGTATTGGTATTCATGATCTTAATAATACTGATATATTTTAAATATATATGAATATATAAATTATTAAATATTGAAAAGCACAATAATATGCATGAAAATATATGCATACATACATGACCACAAAAATCTAAGCCCCTCAATTATGCACAAGTTATTTAATGAAAGATAGTGACTTTAGCCCAGGTAGACATAATCAAATTACAATAGGTGATATGAACTCATTCTTTCTCATCTTTACCAGTTCTCACAAATTAGCACTCATGAGTGGATGAGTGGAAAAACACAGGAGCGAAGACACTTTAATTTTTCTTAGATACAATATAATCTAATAATAAATAATCACATTTCATGACAGTTATCAGAATTGCAAAGGTCTTACTTAAGTGACATGGTTAGTGCTTATAAGGCCATGAGTTAGTATGTTCATATATTTAGATAAAATATTTTCTAAAATACCTATCTAAAAATTAAGAATAAAGACCTTGGTATAGTCTGGCTGTGGCCCCACCCAAATCTTATCTTGAATTGTAGTGCCCATAACTCCAAGATGTTGTGGGAGAAACCCAATCGGAGATCACTGAATCCTAAGGGTGATTCAGTGATCATACTGTTTCCCCAAACTGTTCTCATAGTAGGAATTAAGCCTCATGATGTTTAATAGTGTTATACATGGTTTCCCTGTTTACTTCACTCTCATTATGTCTTGCCTGCCACCATGTAAGATGTGCCTTTCACCCTGCCATGATTGTGCCCATGACTGTGAGGCCTTCCCAGCCATGTGGACCTGCAAGTCTATTAAACTGTTTTTCTTTATAAATGATCCAGTCCTGGGTATGTCTTTATTAGCGGCATGAAAAGACACTAATACAGTAAACTGGTACCAGGAGTGGAGTCCTGTTGTAAAGATACCCAAAAAGGCGGAAAAGATTTTGGAACTGGGTAACTGGCAGAGGTTGGAGCAGTTTGGAAGTCTCAGAAGAAGACAGAAAAAATGGGAAAGTTTGGAACTTCCTAGAGAGTTGTTGAATCACTTTAATAAAATCTTGATAATGATATGGACAATAAAATCCATGCTGAGGTGTTTTCAGATGTAAATTAGAAAAATTTGTTGGGAACTGCAGTGAAGGTGACTCTTGCTATGTTTAACAAAGAGATTGGCAGCATTTTGCCCCTACCCTAGAGATTTGTGGAACTTTGAACTTGAGAGAGATGATTTAGAGTATCTGTCAGTTAAAGTTTCTAAGTGGCAAAGTATTCAAGAGGTGACTTGGGTGCTCGTAGAAGAATTCAGTTTTAAAAGGAAAACAGAGCATAAAAGTTCAGAAAATTTACAGCCTGACAATGTGGTAGAAAAGAAAATTCTGTATTCTGAGAAAAAATTCAAACTGATTGCAGTAATTTGCATAAGTAATGAGGATCTAAGTAATGCTAATCACCAAGACAATGGAGAAAGTGTCTCCAGGGAATATCAGAGATGTTGGAGGCAAGCCCTCCCATCACAGGCCTGGAGGCCTAGAAGGAAAAAAGAGTTTCATGGGCCAGACCCATTGCCCCACTTCTGTGTGTAACCTAAGGACTTGGTACCCTGTGTCCCAGCCACTCTAGCCGTGGCTAAAAGAAGCCAAGGTACAACTTGGGCTGTGGATTCAGAGGGTGCAAACCCCAACCAAGCCTTGGCAGCTTCCATGTGATGTTGAGCCCAGAGGTGCACATAGGTCAAGGTTTGAGGTTTGGGAACCTCCACCTAGATTTTGGAGGATATATGGAAATGCTTGGATGTCCAGACAAAGGTGTGCTGCAGGGGCAGAACCTTCATAGAGAACTTCTGCTAGGGCCATGCAGAAGGGAAGTGGAGGTTTTAAGCCCCCACATAAGTTGACGCTGGGGCACTGCCTAGTGGAGCTATGTGAAGAGGGCCATTGTCCTCCAGATTTCAAAATGATACATAAAGTTTGTACCATTTGCCTAGAAATGCTGCAGACAATGCCAGGCAGTCAAAGGAGTTGGGAACGGGGCTGTGCCTCACAAAGTCATAGGGTTGGAGCTGCCCAAGACCATTGGGATATACCTTTTGCATCAGCATGACCTGGGTATGAGACAAGGAGTCAAAGGAGATCATTTGGGGGCTTTAAGATTTGATTGCTAGGTTGGGTATGGTGGCTCATGCCTGTAATCCAGCACTGTGGGAGGCTGAAGTGGGCAGATCACAAGGTCAAGGGATCGAGACCATCCTGGCCAACATGGTGAAACCCTGTCTCTACTAAAAATACAAAAATTAGCTGGGTGTGGTGGCACACACCTGTAGTCCCAGCTACTTGGGAGGCTAAGGCAGGAGAATTGCTTGAACCCAGAAGTTGGAGGTTGCAGTTGCAGTGAGCCAAGATTGTGCCACTGCCTGGTGACAGAGTGAGACTCTGTCTCAAAAAAAAAAAAAAAAAAAAAAAAAAAGACTTGATTGCCCCACTAAATTTCAGACTTGTTTGGGGTCTTTAGCCCCCGTGTTTTGCCCATTATTTTTTCCATTTGGATTCCATGCATTTATCCAATGCCTGTACCGTCACTGTATCTAGGAAGTAACTAACTTGCTTTTAATTTTACTAGCCTATGCATGTAAGGGTCTTGCCTTGTCTCAGATGAGACTTTGGACTGGGGACTTTTGACCTAATGCTGAAATTTGTTAAAACTCTGGGGAATGGTTGGGAAGACATAATTGGTTTTGAAATGTGAAGATGTGAGATTTGGGAAGGGTCAGGGGTGAAATGATACAGTTTGGCTGTGTCTTAACTCAGGTGTCATCTTGAATTATAGCTCCCATAATCACTGTGTGTTGTGGGAGGAAACCAGTGAGTGATAATCACAGGGCTGGTTTCCCCCTACTGTTCTCATGGTATTGAATAAGTCTCACACAATTTGGTGGTTTTATTATGGGTTCCTCCTTTTGTTTGGCTCTCATGCTCTCTTGCCTGCCACCATGTAACACATGGCAATAGAACTATAATTGACATAGTTTCTTCAGTCTTAGGTTAAATCCTAGAGTTCTAGTGTCTGAAAATAAATTTTGTAGATTCATAGAAAATATGACAAATGAAAATAACTCAGAATTACATTATGATGCTATTTTAGTAGTTTCTGACTTAAAAAAAAAAATCTTACATTCACAGAATATCCTCTTTACCTAAGGAATAAGCCCCACATTTCTCTGATGGAAAGTCTTTACATTTGATTTTATATGCAAAAATCATTAAAGAAGCACTAACATTCTACTGCATTATAATATTTTAAAAGAAATTATGAAATTATTGGCTAAAATTATTGGCTAAAATCAAAATTCACTCAAGTATAAAATTCACTGAAAAGTAACATAGAAATGGGTCTATATTCCTGAAAATATGAAGCCTTTATATTTATATCTGGTTGACAAACAGGTTTGTTGCTAGCTGTAATTGTGTTAAATTGCTTTTAATGTTTTTTCTTTTTATAATTTTCTATTGTTTAATTGTTAATATATAAAGTTTTAAAAAGATTTCTACTCAGAAGTCAGGATTAATTTGGCTTAATAGACTTACAGATACATATTGCTGTCAGAGATAATTAGCATATGAAATGTATGTTTTAAATACAGTTTTGTAAAAAAGGGTTTTGTACCTAAGCACCGTGTCATGTGCCTTTAAGCCCAGCTACTCAAGGTGCTAAGGTGGGCAGATCCCTTGAACCTAGATGTTTGATTCCAACCTGGTCACCACACATAGAAAGACTGCTGTTTCAAACAAATAAAATACAATTAAAAAAAAATTTCCCAAACATTTTGATGCTGAAATTTGAAACTCATATGTCCCTTATAAGTATGCAGGAGTGGGTCTTTAACTTATTCATGAGGAAAATTTCTAGTTTGATTGAAGGTAATATTTTACTCTTAACAGGAGTGTGTTTTCATTCATGCATGTGCCAGACTCCTCAAGTTTTTAATAAGGAGGGGACATCAATTTGACAATTTATGTATAAATATGTGAATAAAATTTCAACAGCAATCAACAATATTAACTCTGTACTATCTCTAGAGAATCACACATCATGCCTATGTATTTCAGATTCTATTAAGTGGTGCTTAAAACGACCACATCATATATATAGTAAAAGTGTACTTTAAAAATAACCTTAAAATCGTTTTGCCCTTCAATCTCAACTATTCTAATTGGAGGAAATATGCTTACAGTTTTCATCTTAAAATATTTTACAAACATGTACATATTTATGAATTAAATATATGAGATTAAACCATATTAATTTAGAAATATTTAGTTATTATGACATGGAATTAGCAAATATATATTAAGAAATGTACTTTCTTAATAAAATAAATGTTATTTATTTTTGGTGCTTCTTGAAGCTGGGGTTTTCTCTCTTCAATAGTGTGTATTGATTAAGTAATATTATGCCTCTATTATTTAGAATTTGTTTAATCAGCTATATGAAAGATTTTCATAGAATACACAATATATTATTTACTCAGTTCTTAATTTATGTACATCTAGGCTATTTTAATAATTTTTTAATATTGCAAACAGATCTACAGTTATCTTTATAGATGCTAATATGTAGACATGTAGAAATAATTCTAGGATATAGTCAAATAGATAAAAGTGTTATATGTATTTATTCTTACTCTACCTTATGTCTATGAATTAAGTTTCATCACCTGAAGGCTACACATCTGGCCCACATAATCCCAGCACCTTGCTGAGTTGCTTCACTAAGCTATGCTTCATGTTATGTGCCCATTTTAGGTGTAGACTCATGAAAAATAGCATCATGGAATATGGTAATGTAGCCAGTGTATCAAATGCTGTCACTGCATAATCCTCTGATAATTTGCAGTATTTCTTATGTAACTTATTTTCTTTTTTACTTGTCTCTAATGGTAATGTATAAAATTCTCTAAGAGATTAATTATGAATTACATATTTGAAAAGTTTTAATTCCATGGTTTTCTATTTTACTTTGGAAATCGAAATAACAGCTGAAGTTCAGTTAAAATAATTATGTTACTCCCTGTGATGTGTAAGGTTTTTTTTTTGTTTTTGTTTTTTTTTTTTTTTTTTGCTTTACTAATTGGGTCAATACCTTTTTAAATACTTAAATTATTATTCACGTAATATGCTTCTTTATTTCTAGAGTATTTTAGAAAACCACATAGTGATTTATAATCTAAGGTGGTGAACAAAATTGAAATCTTAATTTTATAATACCTACATCTCCTCTTAGTGTGTTAAATAGTACATTTTATACCTAGGAGCCTACTTACAATTTAAGATAAAATAACAAAGTGTCATTTCTCCTAAAAAGTGACACAAAGCACAACACGGATGAGAAGAGCTCTCTGTGTTTTATTCCAAATGGTGTGTAGTACATTTGTTACTCATAAGGATAGTTTGCTCCTCAATCTTCTCAAAGTCCTGTAAATCTAAATGTAAATTAATGTAAAATGAGAAGGATCTTAGAAACCATTTCTGCTTAATAATAACTATATGTAATATGTTGTTCATTCAGGCTAATTACGAAAGAACTCAAGAGAACATTTGGATAATAATTCCTCTAGCATTATTTAAAGGAAAGAGTAAGAATCTCTGGAAGGCATGAGAATTCTGGAAATTATAAATGGGTTTTCTAAGTACTCTATATTTTCCTTAGAAAAACGTATAACCCTTGGCTCTTCAAACTTCAATTACATATTCTAGTTACATGAAAAAATGCATGCTAGTATTCTAAATCCTATAATTAGCATTAGTGATAGTAGTTTTTTAAAAGTACAATCCAGTTTACCATATGTATAAGGAAATAGTAATCTTAATAAAGTTTAAAAACAAGATAGATGTAAAGAAAAATTAGACATTAATGAATATGAATGAGATTTACTTGATGTATCCAAAATTCATTAATGTGTTTGAGTGTTGATTTTGTGCCAGGCATTGTTTAGAAACTGGCATACAGAACTGAACAGAACTGATGAAAATATCTTCTTTGATATATCTTAAGTCCCAGTGGGAATAAAAACAAACAGTAAATTTCCTTAAAAAATAATATACATTGGGAGGCCGAGGTGGGGGGATCACAAGATCAAGAGATCGAGACCATCCTGGTCAACATGGTGAAACCCCGTCTCTACTAAAAATACCAAAAATTAGCTGGGCATGGTGGCACGTGCCTGTGATCCCAGCTACTCAGGAGGCTGAGGCAGGAGAATTGCCTGAACCCAGGAGGCGGAGGTTGTGGTGAGCTGAGATCGCGCCATTGAGCTCCAGCCTGGGTAACGAGAGCGAAACTCTGTCTCAAAAACAAAACAAAACAAAACAAAACAAAACAAAACAAAAAACAAAACAAAACAAAACGAAAAAAAAAAAAAAAACAACAACAAAAGTAATATACAGAAAAGCTGCTGAGAAAGTATTTTTTTAATGAAAATAAAGAAGAATAGTAGGATAGGATGCAGCAGGCTATTGGCCTGGAAAATAGGAAAGGTGAAGTAGTTATTCACCAAGAGAAGGCATTGAGAGCTGTAGGTCTATGTTGGGTATGGAGTGTGGGAGACTGAAAATTACGTATATGGAGTGTGATATTTTTACTCTGAAATGCTTATGATCCCAGCTAAAAGAAAAAAAAACTGTAAAGTAGACAACGTTTGAGTTTTAATTTAATTTTCAAAAAAAAATTTACATAGCTTCTACAGTATCTTATTTTACATATATATACTTAAAGTTTTGGAGTACATGTGCAAAACGTGCAGGTTTGTTACTTAAGAATTCACGTGTCATGGTGGTTTGCCGCGTCCATTCCCCCGTCCTCTACATTAGGTATTTCTCCTAATGTTAGCCCTCCCCAGTCCCCTCACCCCCTGCTATCCCTCCCCTAACCCCGCTACCCTCCGGGAAGCCATACCCATTGCGGGATGTTTCCCTGCCTGTGTCCATGTGTTCTCACTGTTCAACACCCACTTGAGTGAGAACATGCAGTGATTAGTTTTCTGTTCTTGAGTCACTTTGTTAAGAGTGATGGTTTCCAGATTCACTTTTAATCTCTGATATCTACAAAACAATTTCACTGATCAAACAGTGTAGGTGCTATCCACCTACTGCTTTAAAATGAACCATTTCATATCTTGTTTCTTCTTTACATGACATTTTTTGAACACATACACCTTTTAGCCCAGTTAATCTCCAAATTTCAAGGCACATTTTATTCTATTATTTCTGTTTCATAAAAGTAATCTCCTCATTCAAATTATCTTCACTTCTTAAAAAGCTGTATCATTTTAAGTTCTCAAGACAATTAGAGTTGTATTTAATAAAAGGTATTTAATCAAATGCTTTTCTTGGATTTTTTTGTGTATTGGGTTTGGGGATGATATATGTAATGATTATATGCAAAGAACTTGATATTTTTATAATGAATAATAAAAGGTAAGTAAACTTTGTGTAATTTTAAAATGTGCTTTAATTGCTTAATCTATTCTAAAGCTCTCTTAAAGTTTTAAATTCTTAAGGTAACTCATAACAAAAAGGTTATCTTTAAGTGTAAGAAGTTTTATTTTCTACTAATTATATTTCTGTTTTCTTTTTCTTATATTATTAATAATAGGTTAAGTTGCCACTGTTTTGAAATATGTATTTTTTATTAAAAAATAAAGAGGAAATCACTTACACAGTGAAGAAACAAAGAGTATTACTGATAAACATTTAATAAGACATACTTACATTAAAATTTTTGTCATTATCTAAAATTCAAATGTAACTCATTTTTTTAAAATTCTGAAAAACCTAGAAAATGTCATATCAATCTACACAAAATTAAGTGAAGCTTTAACATATGACCATTTATAATTTGGCAGAAAGTGCAATGTATGCAAATATGAAGTCTAATTTATATATTTTCTGAAAAATAAAATCCTGAATTAATAGTGCATATTGTTCAACCTGTTTGAAAATCTATCAAAGGCCTAATAAAATTAGTATTTTGAATTTGAACTTGTTAAAATACACAATTGTTGTAGCTTTTAAAAAATATGCGTACCACTTTATGATTTGCTCCATTGCTTTTAAAATTTCATGATTCTATTTTATAACAACATATAACTGATTCATTCATTCATCAAGAAATACTCATTGAGCATCTACCATATCTCATCGCACCAAGTCCAGTGCTCCACTCATGGCCTCCTGCTTCAAATGTAAGTGTATAAGTGAGCAGATCTTCTTGTTTGGGATAGAGCTAGGGAATAAAATCGCCCTCCCTTTATATGCTTTGAAATCAGTCATGATCTGAATTCTGCACTCCCACAAAAAAGATACATTGAAGTCCTAACCTCTGACACAAATAGACATGAATAGAAGGATGACAATGTGAGAAGACACAGGACGAACTCCATATGAAGGTAGAGGCAAATATATATATTATGCTTCCTGGCACAAGCCAAGGAAATGTCTAATGCAAGTGGAAACTGGAAGAAGCAAAGAGGGATACCTTCTTCTCCAGGTTTTAGAGACAGCATGGCACTGCTGACACCTTGATTTGGGGCTTTTCATCTCCAGAACTACAAGGTATTACATTTTTGTTTTTTAAGCTACCCAGGAATTTTGGCACTGTGTTATGGCAGCCATAGGAATGTAATAGGAAACAAAAGCATTCTCACTTGCTCTCCTAAACCTGGTCCAACCTGATGCATTCTTAATTCTTTATAGCCACTGGTATTATAAATTATTAATCACAAGATTCATAATTTATATGTTCCAGTATAATTTGAACATAAGAATATTTGCATGTAGGAAGCTAACCTATAGTTTTTTTTTTTTTTTTTTTTCATTTGTTTATTCAATAAAATGTTATTGAACCCCTATAATATGCCAGGAACTTCTCTTCTAGGACTCTAGGAGAAATCAGTGAAAATAATAATATTCATCATAATAACAAAGAGCTAAAGACTTTTGGAATCATGGAGTTTCCACCAAAGTTGACCCATCAAAAAGTAGTCCAAAAGGAGGTTTACTATAAACAAGATGGTAAGTAAAATAATGATGTTATCTGTTTTTTTTTTTTTTTGTATGGCATATGCATATGTTCCTATATGTATCCCTGTCTCTGCATGCATCCCTGTCTAAATTTTTATCTTTATTTTAAGTAGCTAAATTAGGTATAATGTAACGAGTGCTTCATTTTCAATATAAAAAATATTTTTAATTTCAGGGATTTAAAAATCTATTGTACTCAAATACAGAGCCACAAATTATATTGCTTTAACAATAATATTAAAATTTCATTTTTACAGTATCCAGTGTAAATATAACCACTATTGATTAGGCAATTATTGGGGAAAAATCATAAAGTTTGTAATTTTATTCAGAAATCTTAATTAAAATGCCAATAGCAACTTAGCCTTTAATTTTAAAATAGTCATCAAAGTAAAATGATCCTCTTATAGTCAAAGTTGTAATATAACAATATGAAAATAATTTTAACAGCAAGATAATGGGACAATGAAGCATCGTACAGTTATATCATTATAAACTCACTTTATATTAACTTTGCGGCTTTAAAAGCATATGCTATCACCTATTTCTAAACAAAAACTGTTTTATTATAAACATGCTTTTCAATTACATTCATATGCCTATATATAATTTCTCTTTCAATTGAATTATATCTTCCTTAGCCATAAAATAATAGAAGTTTAATTTTAATCTTCAACAATATATTACTTTTGACATTCCCTGAGAGATAATAATTTCGTTGATAGAAGTATTGATTATAACATATTATATAGTACTTACTATATGCCACATACTATTTAAAACAAGATGTGTGTTTGTTTGTGTGTGTGTGTGTGTGTGTGTGTGTGTGTGTATGTGTGTATGTGCTTACCTTCTCATTACCTTTATGTCTAGGTGGAAATGCACTGTTTTTAGGATCACTAAAACAACTGGAAAATAGCAAGTGTTGCAACTCAGATTTCACCTTGGAGATCTGGTTCCAGAATTCATTCCTTTTAAAAATCATAAAAGAATAACATTGACTTTAAGGTATAAGCTATTCATATAACATTGTTAAAGGTTATACATGGTATTTTTAAGAGGTACAAATGCATGAAGGATGACTACTTTGTAAATATTGATAGATATTTACCTGTGATATCAGAGATTCGGGCCTTTTCAAAGCACAAAAGGACAAAGATCAACATGAGTTATATTATCTTTAAGTGTTTGTATTTTGTTTAGTTTGGATTTACTTGCTTTTATTTTACTGAATAAAATACTTTGATTTTCTTATTGTCTCTTGCTTCCTTCTCCACTAAGTGTCCGATGAATAGGATAATTCCTGCCTTTCCACTGTAAAAATTCCTTTGAAATAATTCCTTCTGAAAAGTGAGAAATAAGAAACCCCTGTATTGCCCTTTCACTATAAGAAAGAAGCAATATTTACATTGGATAGAATTTATATATATATATATATATATATATATATATATATATATATTTTTTTTTTTTTTTTTTTTTTTTTTTTTTTTTTGAGACGGAGTTTCGCTCTGGTTACCCAGGCTGGAGTGCAATGGCGCGATCTCGGCTCACCGCAACCTCCGCCTCCTGGGCTCAGGCAATTCTCCTGCCTCAGCCTCCTGAGTAGCTGGGATTACAGGCACGCGCCACCACGCCCAGCTAGTTTTTTGTATTTTTAGTAGAGACGGGGTTTCACTATGTTGACCAGGATGGTCTCGATCTCTCGACCTCATGATCCACCCGCCTCGGCCTCCCAAAGTGCTGGGATTACAGGCTGAGCCACCGCGCCCGGCCTAGAATTTATATTTTTATCATCAATTACAAATATATTTGTTATATATACAAAAATAACTTCAAATAAGTATTGTAAATAGGATTTTAAATGTTCTTGTTAACAACTACACTTAGCATCTGCTAAAAAATTTAATGAATTGTGTCTTGCCGTAAATAAAGAAATAATTGTAATTTATTTTACAAGATCTACCTTATTTTGTAAACCTTTTTTGAAATGCTTGGCAAGCAACAGGAGCTTAGAAATGATACCTTGAAACAAATATATTATTTCTTATTCGTTTATTTTATTTTACTTTAAGTTCTGGAATATATGTGCAGAGTTTGCAGATTTGTTACATAGGTATACATGTGCCATCGTGGTTTGCTGTACCAATCAACCCGTCTAGGGTTAAAGTCACACGTGCATTAGATACTTGTCTTAATGCTCTCCCTCCTCTTGCCCCCTCCACCCACGGACAGGCCCGAGTGTGTGATGTTCTTCTCCCTGTGTCCATGTGTTCTCATTGTTGAACTCTCACTTACAAGTGAGAATATGCAGTGTTTGGTTTTTTGTTTCAAAACAAAGATTTTCTTAGGAATATGGTTGACCACGGAATCAGTCATTTAAAAGATAGCAGAGATCTTTAAGGAATTCTTTTTTTCCAATCTTTAAATGTTCACACAATAATGGTTTTGTTATCTGTATACTGTAAATGAGTCAACAGGAGTCAAATCAATTATCTGATATCTGTCAGGTGACTCAATAGATTCTGGAGGATAATAGCATGGGAGACTGAGGGGGAAGCACAATAGTTCTTATGTCTGAACTTCACCTCTGATATCAACTAGTCACTCAATTTTATTTTGAATCAGTGTTATTTCAAATTAAATTTAAAATTCTTCCAAAAGACTATCTTCAAAATAGTAATGCCCTTTGTTAGCAGAATAAGGATACCTTCCTGATAGGTTTGAATTCATATCTCCAGTAATAAAGTAGAAAATGTGTTTTGTTTTTAAATTGCATATGTTTAACTGTTAATGGCATGGACTATATTTCAAAACTTACTGTGGCAGCTTCAGTTTTGTGTTTTATTAAATTCATTTACATTTGATCATAGACTATTTCTTTTACATTCAAGGCACAGAAAATCATTTTTATAGCATGTCTATTTTAGAAGAACGTAATACTTGACATTTTTTACTTCTTAGGTCAATATAAATAAACATCAAAATAGATTTGTGCAGTTTTTTCCTTACAGAAATATAATTCTTTCCAGTAAAACGCAGGTCACATGCACAGGTTAAATGAAACACTTCTAACTTGAGGAAATTTATCTGAAAACAAACATTTTGATTTACCACAGTCTTTCCTCCTCCTTCAAACTTACCCACAAAGTGAGCTTTATTTTCATTGTAAGATCAAAAATTTATAGCAAATGTGTAACTAATAGAGGTAGTTCCCAAGGCTGCCTACTTTATGTTTAGCCCTTTTACTAAATCTTGAGTGGTTAGAAAAATTAGTAAACAGTGCATTTATGACATAAATCAGTGTCTGAGTTTAGCTTTTTAAAAAAGTTATACTTTAAGTATATTATCAATGGCCATTTCGGTTGGTTCCAGGTCTTTGCTGTTGTAAACAGTGCTGAAATGAACGTGCATGTGTATGTGTCTTTATAATAGAGCAATTTATAATCCTTTGAGTGTATACCCAGTAATGGGATTATTGGGTCAAATGGAATTTCTATTTCTAGGTCCTCGAGGAATTGCCACACTGTCTTCCACAATGGCTGAACTAATGTACACTCCCACCAGCAGTGTAAAAGTGTTCCTATTTCTCCACATCCTCTCCAGCATCTGTTGTCTCCAGATTTTTTAATGATCGACATTCTAACTGGTGTGAGATAGTATCTAAATCTGGTTTTGATTTGCATGTCTCTAATGACCAGTGATGATGAGCTTGTTTTCATATGTTTGTTGGCCTCATATACCTCTTCTTTTGAAAAGTATCTGTTCATGTCCTTTGCTTACTTTTGAATGTTTTTTTTATGTAAATCTGTTTTAGATCTTTGTAGATTCTAGATATTAGCCCTTTGTGAGATGTGTAGACTGCAAAAAGTTTTGCCCATTCTGTTGATTGCTGGTTCTCTAATGATTGTTTCTTTTCCTGCACAGAAGCTCTGGAGTTTAATTAGAGACTTATTTGTCTATTTTGGCCTTGTTGCCAATGCAGTTGGTGTTTTAGTCATGAAGTCCTTGCCTATGCCTATGTCTTAAATGGTTTTGCCTAGGTTTTCTTCTAGAGTTTTTATTGCATTAGGTCTTATGTTTAAGTCTTCAATCCATCTGGAGTTAATATTAGTGTAAGGTGTGAGGAAGGGGTCCAGTTTCTGTTTTCTTTGCATGGCTAGCCAGTTTTCCCAACACCGTTTATTAAACAGGGACTCCTTACCCCATTGCTTGATTTTGTCAAGTTTGTCAAAGATCAGATGGTTGGAGATGTGTGGCATTACCTCTAAGGTCTTTGTTCTGTTCCATTGGTCTCTATCTTTGTTTTGGTACCAGTACCGTGCTGTTTTGATTACTGTAGGCTTGTAGTATAGTTTGATATCAGGTAGCATGATGTCTCCAGCTTTGTTCTTTTTGCTTAGGACTGTCATGGCTATATGAGCTCTCTTTTGGTTCCATATGGAGTTTAAGGTGTTTTTTTTTTTTTTCTAGTTCTGTGAAGAAGGTCATAGGTAGCTTGATGGGGATAGCATTGAATCTATAAATTACTTTTTGCAGTATGGCCATTTTTACAATACTGATTCTTTCTATCAATGAGCATGGAATGTTTTTCCGTTTGTTTGTGTCCTCTCTTATTTCCTTGAGCAGTGGTTTGTAGTTCTCCTTGAATAGGTTCTTTACATCCTTTGTTAGTTGCATTCCATTTTGATGATAGCTGGTTATTTTGCCCATTAATTGACACGGTTTCTTCACTGTGTCATCAGTCTATACCATTTGGTATGTTTTTGGAGTGGCTGGTACTGGCTGTTCCTTTCTAGGTATTTTATTCTGTTTGTAGCAATTGTGAATGGGAGTTCACTCTTCATTTGGCTCTCCTTTAATTTGTTATTGGTGTATAGAAATGCTTGTGATTTCTGCACATTGATTTTGTATCCTGAAACTTTGCTGAAGTTGTTTATCAGTCTGAAGAGATTTTGGGCGAGTCAATGGGGTCTTCTAAATATACAATCATGTCCTCTGCAAATAGAGACAATTTGACCTCCTCCTTTCATAACTGAATACCATTTATTTCTTTTTCTTGCCTAATTGCTCTGGCTTGAACTTCCAATACTATATTGAATAGGAGTGGTGAGAGAGGGTATCCTTGTTTAGTGCCAGATTTCAAAGGGAATGCTTCCAGTTTTTGTCCATTCAGTATGATATTTGCTGTGGGTTTGTTGTAAATAGCTTTTATCGTTTTGAGATATGTTCCTTTGACACCTACTTTATTGAGAGTTTTTAGCATAAAGGGCTGATGAATTTTGTTGAAGGCCTTCTCTGCATCTACTGAGATAATCATGTGGTTTTTGTCTTTGGTTCTGTTTATGTGGTGGATTACATTTATAGACTTGCTTATGTTGAACCAGGCTTGCATCCCTGGAATGATGCCTACTTGATTGTGATGGATAAGCTTTTTGATGTGCTGTTGCAATTGGTTTGCCAGTATTTTATTGAAGATTTTTGCATCTATGTACATCACGGATATTGGCCTGAGAGTTTTCTTTTTTTTTTTTTTATTGAGTCTCTGCTGGGTTTTGGTATCAGGATGATGTTGGTTTTATAAAATGATTTGGGAAGGATTCCCTCTTTTTGTAATGTTTTGTATAGTTTTCAGAAGGAGTGGTACCAACTTCTGTTTTTACATCTGATACAATTCTATTGTGAACTCAACTGGATCTGGGATTTTTTTGGTTGGTAGTCTATTAATTGTGGCCTCAACTTCAGCCCTTGTTATTGATCTATTCAGGGTTTCAACTGCTTCCTGGTTTAGGCTTGGGAAGGTGCAAGTGTCCAGGAATTTATCCATTTCTTCCAGGCTTACTGGTTTATGTGCATAGAGTTGCTTGTAGCAATCTCTGATGGTAGTTTGCATTTCTGTGGAATCGTTGGTGATATCCCCTTTACCATTTTTTATTGCATCTATTTGTTTCTTCTCTTTTTTCTTTTTTATTAATCTGGCTAGTGGTCTATTTTGTTATCTTTTCAAAAAAACATCTCCTGGATTTACTAATTTTTTGAAGGCTTTTTTGGTGTCTCTATTTCAGTTCTGCTCTGATCTTAATTATTTCTTGTCTTCTGCTAGATTTTAAGATTTTTTATCTTGCTCCTCTAGCTCTTTCAATTTCGATGATAGGGTGTTGATTTTAGATCTTTCCTTGCTTCTCATGTGGGCATTTAGTGCTATAAATTTCCCTCTACACACTGCTTTAAATGTGTCCTAGAGATTCTGGTACATTGTGGTTGGTTTCAAAGAACATCATTATTTCTGCCTTCATTTCATTGTTTATCCAGTCAACATTCAAGAGCCAGTTGTTCAGTTTCCATGACGTTGTGCAGTTCTGAGTTATTTTCTTAATCCTGAGTTCTAATATGATTGTCCTGTGGTCTGAGAGGCTGTTTGTTATGATTTCAGTTTTTTTGCATATGCTTAGCAGTGATTTATTTCCAATTATGTGGTCAATTTTAGAGGTAGGTACAATGTGGTGCTGAGAAGAATGTATATTGCATGGATTTGGGGTGGAGAGTTCTGTAAATGTCTATTAGGTTTGCTTGGTCCAGATCTGAGTACAAGTCCTGGATATGCTTGTTAATTTTCTATCTCTTTCATCTTTCTAATATTGACAGTGGAGTGTTGAAGTCTCCTACTACTATCGTGAGGGAGTCTAAGTCTCTTTGTAGGTCATTAAGAATTTTCCTTTATGTATCTGGTTGCTGCTATATTGGGTGCTATATATTTAGGATCATTAGCTCTTCTTGTTGCATTGATCCTTTTACCATTATGTAATGCCCTTCTTTGTCTCTTTTGATCTTTGTTGTTTTAAAGTCCATTTTATCAGAGACTAGGATTGCAACTCCTGCTTTTTTTTCTCTCTCTCTCTCTATTTGCTTGGTAAATCCTCTTCCATCCCTTTATTTTGAGCCTATGTGTGTCCTTTCACATGAGATGGGTTTCCTAAATACAGCACAACTATGGGTTTTGACTTTTTATACAATTTGCCTGTTTCTTTTGTTTGGGGCATTTATCCCATTTATATTTAAGATAATATTATTACATGTGAATTTGATCCTGCCATTTTGATGCTAGCTGGTTGTTCGCCCATTGGTTGACACAGTTTCTTCATTGTATCGATGACCTTTACCATTTGGTATGTTTTAGAGTGGCTGGCACTGGTGGTTCCTTTCTATGTTTATTGCTTCCTTCAGGAGTTCTTGTAAGGCAGGCCTGGTTGTGAAGAAATCTCTCAGCAATTGCATGTTCATAAAGGATTTTAGTTCTCCTTTGCTTATGAATCTCAGTTTGCCTGGACATGAAATTCTAGGTTACAAGTTCTTTGCTTTAAGGATGTTGAATATTGGCCCCCACTCTCTTCTGGCTTGTAGGGTTTCTGCTGAGGTCTGCTGTGAGTCTGATGGGCTTCGCTTTGTGGATAACTCGACCTTTCTCTCTGGCTGCCCTTAGCATTTTCCCCTTCATTTCAACCCTGGCGAATCTGACAATTGTGTGTCTTGGCATTGCTTTTCTTGAGGAATATCTTTGTGGTGTTCTCTGTGTCTCCTGGAATTGAATGTTGGCCTGCCTTGCTAGGTTGGGGAAGTTTCCCTGGATAATATCCTGAAAAGTCTTTTCCAACTTGGATTCATTCTCCTTGTAACATTCATGTACACCTATCAAATGCAAATTAGGTCTTTTCACATAATCCCATATTTCTTGGAGGCTTTATTCATTTCTTTTCACTCTTTTCTCCAATCTTGCCTTCTCATTTTATTTCAATGAGTTGATCTTCAATCTATGATATCCTTTCTTCAGCTTGATTGATTTGGCTATTGAAACTTGTGTATGGTTTGTGAAGTTCTCATATTGTGTTTTCAGCTACATCAAGTCATTTATATTCTTCTCTAATCTGTTTGTTCTCATTAGCATTTCATCTAATCTTTTTTCAAGGTTTTTAGTTTCTTTGCATTGGGTTAGAACATGTTTGTTTAGCTCAGAGAATTTTGTTGTTTTCCACCTCCTGAAGTCTGTTTCTGTGAGTTCATCAGAATCATTCTCCAACCAGCTTTGTTCCCTTGCTGGTGTGGAGTTGTGATCCCTTACAGGAGAGGCGTTCTGGTTTTTGGGATTTTCATCCTTTTTGCTCTTGTTTCTTTCCATCTTTGTGGATTTATCTACTTGTGGTCTTCGTAGTTGGTGACTTTCAGATGGAGTCTCTGAGTGGACGTCCTTTCTGTTGATGTTGAAGTTATTTCTTTTGGTTTTTTACTTTTGCTTCCAACAGTCAGTCCCCTCTGCTGTAGGTCTACTCCAGACCCTGCTTGACTAGTGTTCACCTGCTGCAGCTGCAGAACTGTAAGTATTGCTGCTGGTTTCTTCTTCTGTTATCTTCATCCCAGAAGGGTACCCAACAGATGTCGGCTGGAGCTGTCCTTAATGAGGTGTCTCTTTGGATATATGGGGGTCAGGGAGCTGCTTGAAGAGACAATTTTTCCCTTATAGGAGCTCAAATGCTGAGCTGGGAGCTCCATTGTTCCATTCAGAGCTGCTGGGCAGGTACATTTAAGTTTGCTGCAATGGAACTCATAACCACATTTTTCCCAGGTGCTCTGTCCTGAGAAGGTGAGGCTTTATTTTTAACTTCCTGACCTGAAATGCTGCTGCCTTTTTTCAGAGATGCCCTGCCCAACAAGGATGTAGTATAGTCACAGTCTGCCTGCAGTGGCATTGTTGAGCTTCCGTGGGCTCTGGCCAGCTGCTGTGTGAACTTCCTTGCAGTTTTGTTTACAGAGGTGCAGTTAGAACTGCCTCAGTAATATCAGTCTGCTTCAGTAAGAGTGGACTGTCTAGGTAATGGTGAATTGCCTTAGTAAAGGCTGATTTCTTCAGTATTGGCTGAATGCCTTGGTTATGGCTGACTGCCTCAGTAGTAGTAGACTGCCTAGGTAGTGGTGGACTGCCTTGGTAATGGTGGACTGCCTGGGTAGTGGTGGAATACCTCTGTAATAGCTGACTGCCTCGGTAGTTGTGGACTGCCTTGGTAATGGCGGACTGCCTGGGTAGTGGCAGTATACCTCTGTAATAGCTGACTGCCTCGGTAGTGGTGGACTGCCTCAGTAGTGGTGGACTGCCTCGGTAATGGCTAATACCCTTCCTCCCACTGAGCTGGACCATCCTGGGTCCAGTTACACTTGCTGTGAAACTCTCAATCCAGAGAGTTTCAGATTTCTGATCTTTGTGGGGGTGGGACCCACTGAGCCAGGTCACCTGCTCCCTGTTTCAGCCCCCTTTTTTTCAGCTGAATGGGTGGCTTTGTATCCCAGGCATTCCAGGCACCAGTTGAAACAGCCTCCTAGAATTCTGTGTTTTTGTGTGGAGACCCATGGTGCTGGCTGAAACAGCTGTGCTGGAAATTTGTGGTGCTTTTCAGCCAGAGAATATTCTGGTCAGTGGGCAGTAAAATCTCGTTTGGAAATGTGGTTATCACTCACCTTCTGTGTTGTTCTTGCTGGGAACTGCACTCCAGAGCTGTTCCTATTTGGCTGTCTTGATACCTCTCCCCATTAAATATTTTAAAGATAATTATATTGTCTTTTATTTAAGACAATACCTTGATCTAAAAAGCCAGATCATAGTCCCTTTAAACTTTTGTTTTGGGATTAGTTACGTGAATTTTCATCCCCATGGTCATATAAATGTTTTCATGCCATTGTTCTAATTTTCTTATAATTTAGTGGAATATAATTATGTTGAATATTTCATATGCATTTTTTCTATTAAAATAATTCTCTTTTAAAAATATTTCAATCTGTTATCATTTAAACAACAAAACAAAAACATAGATATGCTTGTTGTTTTTTTGAGTGTACATTATCATGACAGAGTTCATATTAGACAAAGACAGCTTGCTTTTCCTGATAAAGATTATGATTTGTCACTTTTCATAAAAGATGTGTTTTATTTAATTTTTCCATAAACGTTACACACTGTTTATTTAAATCTATTTGTTTTAGTAGTTTTTAGTAATTCTTCTCACTGTTCCGATTGTCTAAGAAAAGTGGAAATTTAATCTTTGATACATAATGAATCAAGTTGTTTTATCTTTTAGTGCAGTGGCCTCAGCCTTTTTGGTACCAAGGACCAGTTTTATGAAAATCAATTTGTCTATGGATGGTGTTGGGAGATTGAGGGGTTAGGGAGAGGATTTTGAGATGAAACTGTTCCACTAATGCCAGATCATCAGGCATTAGATTGTCATAAGGAGCTGTGGCTGGGGTTGGGGAACCCATATTTTAGAGAGTATAGAATACATTAGGAGGGATGTTGAAATTTTTCTAAAGAATGTTATTCTGTTTGGCACAAATTAGGTCACATCTTGTAATTCATTTAAATTCAACATTATTTATGTCACAAAGACATCTCTGCTTCTAGCTAAAATTCTGTATTACATGATTTTATTTTGCTTAGTGCTATCATTGTTAAAGTTTTAATTAATGATTTCAATTACAGTCTGCTTTTTCAATCTTCACACAAGTCAAGGCTTATTTTTGTAAAGAAAAACCCAATGATACAGTTATGAGTTTAAACTTTGTTTTCTTTTGTAGTTTAAAATATGAAAAATAAATGTCAGTTATCTAGCATTACTTTATCCCTGTTACAAACGACTTGACCTGAATAATGTTTACTTTTAAAATTACATACACATCATAAAATTATCCATTTTATAGTGGGTAATAAAACAAGCTTTCTATTCTAAAGGATAATTCTTTATTTTACCATGTTTTTATCTATCTTACATGATTTGTCATTCAAAATCAGACTTTATAATAATTTCTACAAAAAAAAGAAAATTTCTATTATTTTCTGCAAGTAGCAAATGATCAGGGCCACGGAAATATGATTACAACTGGCTAAATTTTAGACACCCATTACATTTCTTTTTAAAGGCATGGCAATGGTCTTTACTAATAATAGTGTGTGGTATAACATACTTCACTCTTTCATATGTATATATAGTAATTTCTACATGGAGAACACTGCTCACTTTCATTGTTTTCAGTTCTTGAAAAATCAGTCCAAACCACTTTTCTAAATATTTTATCTTCTTTTTTTCTGCTTTTGAGTTTCCTGAGTTCTAACTTTGTAATTTCTAGATCTATTAAGATTTCATATTTCATTCATTCCCAATGAACTAAATGTTTTTTTAAAATACAACTGAACTGTACCTATATGTGAGAAAAGTAACATGCTTTCTTAAAAGTGAAAGACTGATTTACTACTCTATGGTTCAGAGATCCAGAATATTTCTATTTTGATGCTAAAACAAATATGCTCCATATGTTGTGATCCAAATGGAAACATCTACACTACATACAATAGAATGTATGAAAGAGAATTTTCAAACATGAATACAATGTAAAATCTCATGGTAAGTTCAAACCCTGTACTTCCACCTACATCCATAATTTTCTCATGTTTTTGGCCCTGTTTTTTGTAAGTTTTGTAAATGAAACTTCAGAAAACATGGTTTCTTTTGCATAGCTCTGTGTATGGGATGGAGAAAAAATTTTAGATTTTTTTAATAAAGGAAAATAGAGAAAGAGAAAGCAAAAACCCATAATAAATAATTAGTATTGTCTGACAGCTTGGGGTTCTAATTATTTAAAAATTTACTTTGAAGTTGTAACCATATAATAACCTTTAGTCCATGTTTTTTGATATACATTCAGATTCTTCTTTTTCCGTTTGAATCTATTGCTCCAACCTGCTATGTTTAAAATCATCTTTATGATAAATTCCTGGAATATAACCTCTGAATATGTTGTGGAATATCTTTTTAATTAATCATTACTTTTTTAAGATTTGTATTTAGAATTTTGTGTATGTAAATGTATGATGTATGTATCCATATATATATCCATATATATGTATTAATTTTTCAAGTTTAAAAGTTTTATAATAAAATTTAGGAATTATTATAAAATGACTATAAATATTTGGTATTTATGTGAAATATAATTCATATCTGTATGCATAGTTTATATAACACATATATAAAGAAAATTATAGCTAATTTGGAGTTTCTGCTGTCTTTTGTGCAATTAAATTCTTTTATTATAAAATCAGCTATATTTTTAGATTTATTAGCACTGATTATATCTTGTATTATTTAATGCTTTTTTAAATTGCATTTTAGGTTTTGGGGTACATGTGAAGAACATGCAAGATTGTTGCATAGGTACACACATGGCAGTGTGCTTTGCTGCCTTCCGTCCCCTCACCTGTATCTGTCATTTCTCCCCATGCTATCTCTTCCCACCTCCCCACCCCCCGCCCTCCCCCATTTCCCCCCAACAGACCCCAGTGTGTAGTGCTCCCCTCCCTGTGTCCATGTGTTCTCATTGTTCAACACCCGCCTATGAGCGAGAATATATGGTGTTTGATTTTCTGCTCTTGTGTCAGTTTGCTGAGAATGATGGTTTCCAGGTTCATCCATGTCCCTACAAAGGACGTGAACTCATCGTTTTTGATGGCTGCATAATATTCCATGGTGTATATGTACCACATTTTCCCTATCCAGTCTATCATCATTGGGCATTTGGGTTGGTTCCAGGTCTTTGCTATTGTAAACAGTGCTGCAATGAACATTCGTGTGCATGTGTCCTTATAGTAGAATGATTTATAATCCTTTGGATATATACCCAGTAATGGGATTGCTGGGTCAAATGGGATTTCTATTTTTAGGTCCTTGAGGAATTGCCACACTGTCTTCCACAATCGTTGAATTAATTTACATTCCCACCAGCAGTATAAAAGTGTTCCTATTTCTCCACATCCTCTCCAGAAACTGTTGTTTCCAGATTTTTTAATGATTGCCATTCTAACTGATGTGAGATGGTATCTCAATATGGTTTTGATTTGCATTTCTCTAACGACCAGTGATGATGAGCTTTTTTCATGTTTGTTGGCCTCCTGTATGTCTTCTTTTGTAAAGTATCTGTTCATATCCTTCACCCATTTTTGAATGGGCTTGTTTGTTTTTTTTTTCTTGTAGATCTGTTTTAGTTCTTTGTAAATTCTGGATATCAGCCCCTTGTCAGATGGGTAGACTGCAAAATTTTTTTCCCATTCTGTTGGTTGCCAATTCACTCTAATGACTGTTTCTTCTGCTGTGCAGAAGCTGTGGAGTTTGATTAGGCCACATTTGTCTATTTTGGCTTTTGTTGCCATTGCTTTTGGCGTTTTGGTCATGAAGTCCTTGCCTACGCCTATGTCCTGAATGGTTTTGCCTAGATTTTCTTCTAGGGTTTTTACGGTGTTAGGTCTGATGTTTAAGTCTTTAATCCATCTGGAGTTAATTTTGGTGTAAGGTGTCAGGACGGGGTCCTGTTTCTGCTTTCTGCACATGGCTAACCAGGTTTCCCAACACCATTTATTAAACAGGGAATCCTTTCCCCATTGCTTGTTTTTGTCAGGTTTGTCGAAGATCAGATGGTTGTGGGTATGTTGTATTTCCTCTGAGGCCTGTGTTCTGTTCCATTGGTCTATATCTCTGTTTTGGTACCAGTACCATGCTGTTTTGATTACTGTAGCCTTGTAGTATAATTTGAAGTCCAGTAGTTTGATGCCTCCTGCTTTGTTCTTTTTGCTTAGAACTGACTTGGCTATGTGGGCTCTCTTTTTGTTCTATATGAAGTTTAAGGCGTTTTTTTCCAGTTCTGTGAAGAAGGTCATTGGTAGCTTGATGGGAATAGCGTTGAATCTGTAAATTACTTTGGGCAGTATGGCCATTTTCACAATGTTGATTCTTCCTAGCCATGAACATGGAATGTTTCTCCATCTGTTTGTGTCCGCTCTTATTTCGTTGAGCAATGGCTTGTAGTTCTCCTTGAAGAGGTCCTTTACGTTCCTTGTTAGTTGTATTCCTAGGTATTTTATTCTCTTTGTAGGAATTGTGAATGGCAGTTCGTTCTTGTTTTGGCTCTCTTTAAGTCTGTTACTGGTGTATAGGAATGCTTGTGATTTTTGCATGTTGATTTTGTATCCTGAGACTTTGCTGAAGTTGTTTATCAGTTTCAGGAGATTTTGGGCTGAGATGATGGGGTCTTCTTGATATACGATCATGTCATCTGCAAATAGAGACAATTTGATTTCCTCCTTTCCAATTTGGATACCCTTTATTTCTTTTTCTTGCCTGATTGCTCTGGCTAGAACTTCCAGTACTATATTGAATAGGAGTGGTGAGAGAGGGCAACCTTGATTAGTGCCAGATTTCAAAGAGAATGCTTCCAGTTTTTGCCTATTTAGTATGATATTGGCTGTTGGTTTGTCATAAATAGCTTTTATTATTTTGAGATATGTTCTGTCAGTACCTAGTTTATTGAGGGTTTTTAGCATAAAGGGCTGTTGAATTTTGTCAAAAGCCTTCTCTGCATCAATCGAGATAATCAAGTGGTTTTTGCCTTTTGTTCTGTTTATGTGGTGAATTACGTTTATGGACTTGCCTATGTTGAACCAGCCTTGCATCCCCGAGATGAATCCTACTTAATCATGGTGGATGAGCTTTTTGATATGCTGCTGCAATTGGTTTGCCAGTATTTTATTGAAGATTTTTGCATCTATGTTCATCATGGATATTGGCCTGAAATTTTCTTTTCTTGTTGAGTCTCTGGCAGGTTTTGGTATCAGGATGATGTTTGTCTCATAAAATGATTTGGGAAGGATTCCCTCTTTTTGGATTGTCTGGAATAGTTTCAGAAGGAATGGTATCAGCTCCTCTTTGTATGTCTGGTAGAATTCGGCTGTGAACCTACCTGAACCTGGGCTTTTTTGGGGTGGTAGGCTCTTTATTGCTGCCTGGACTTCAGACCTTGTTATTGGTCTATTCAGGATTTCGACTTCTTCCGGGTTTAGGCTTGGGAGGATGCAGGTGTCCAGGAATTTATCCATTTCTTCCAGGTTTACTAGTTTATGTGCATAGAGTTGTTTGTAATAATCTCTGATGATGGTTTGGATTTCTGTGGAATCTGTGGTGATATCCCCTTTATCGTTTTTTATTGCATCAATTTGGTTATTCTCTCTTTTCTTTTTAATTAATCTGGCTAGTCGTCTGTCTATTTTGTTGATCTTTTCAAAAAACCACCTCCTGGATGTATTGATTTTTTGGAGTTTTTTGTGTCTCTATTTCCTTCAGTTCTGCTCTGATCTTAGTTATTTCCTGTCTTCTGTGACGTTTTGAGTTTTTTTGTTCTTGCTCCCCTAGCTCTTTCAATTTTGATGATAGGGTGTCAATTTTAGATCTCTCCTTTCTTCTCATGTGGGCACTCATTGCTATATATTTTCCTCTAGAGACTGCTTTAAATGTGCCCCAGAGATTCTGGTATGTTGTGTCTTCATTCTCATTGGTTTCGAAGAACGTCTTTATTTCTGCCTTCATTTCATTGTTTACCCAGTCAACATTCAAGAGCAAGTTGTTCAGTTTCCATGAAGTTGTGCAGTTCTGAGTTAATTTCTGCATTCTGAGTTCTATCTCGATTGCACTGTGGTCTGAGAGACTGTTTGTTATGATTTCCGTTCTTTTGCATTTGCTGAGGAGTGATTTATTGCCAATTATGTGGTCAATTTTAGGGTAGGTGTGATGTGGTGCTGAGAAGAATGTATGTTCTGTGGATTTGGGGTGGAGAGTTCTGTAAATGTCTATTAGGTTTGCTTGTTCCAGGTCTGAGTTCAGGTCCTGGATATCCTTGTTGATTTTCTGTATGGTTGATCTGTCTAATATTGACAATGGGGTGTTAAAGTCTCCCACTATTATTGTGTGGGAGTCTAAGTCTCTTTGGAAGTCATTAAGAACTTGCCTTATTTATCTGGGTGCTCCTGTATTGGGTGCATATATATTTAGGATCGTTAGCTCTTCTTGTTGCAGTGATCCTTTTACCATTATGTAATGTCCTTCTTTGTCTCTTTTGACCTTTGTTGCTTTAACGTCTATTTTATAAGAGATGAGAATTGCAACTCCTGCTTTTTTTACTCTCCATTTGCTTGGTAGATCTTCCTCCATCCCTTTATTTGGAGCCTTTGTGTATCCTTGCATGTAAGATGGGTTTCCTGGATACAGCACACTGATGGGTTTTGGCTTTTTATCCAATTTGCCAGTCTGTGTCTTTTGATTGGGGCATTTAATCCATTGACATTTAGGGATAGTATTGTTATGTGTGAATTTGATACTGTCATTTTGACGCTACCTTGCTATTTTGTTGGTTAGTTGATGCAGATTCTTGATTGTGTTGATGTTCTTTTACCATTTGGTGTGTTTTTGGAGTGGCTGGTACTGGTTGTTCCTTTATGTGTAGAGCCTCTTTCAGGAGTTCTTGTAGAGCAGGTTTGGTGGTGATGAAATCTCTGAGTGCTTGCTTGTTCACAAAGGATTTTATTTTTCCTTCACTTATGAAGCTTAGTTTGGCTGGATAGGCGATTCTGGTTTGAAAGTTCTTTTCTTTAAGGATGTTGAATATTGGCCCCCACTCTCTTCTGGCTTGTAGGGTTTCTGCTGAGAGATCTGCTGTGAGTCTAATGGGCTTTGCTTTGTGGGTAACCCGACCTTTCTCTCTGGCTGCCCTTAACATTTTCTCTTTCATTTCAACCCTGGTGAATCTGACGATTATGTGCCTTGGGGTTGCTCTTCTTGAGGAATATCTTTGTGGTGTTCTCTGTATTTCCTGTATTTGAATATTGGTCTGCCTTGCTAGGTTGGGGAATTTTTCCTGGATAATATCCTGAAGAGTATTTTCCAGCTTGGATTCATTCTCTTCATCACATTCAGGTACACCTATCAGACTTAGATTAGGTCTTTTCACATAGTCCCACATTTCTTGAAGATTTTGTTCATTCCTTTTTGCGCTTTTTTCTCTGTTCTTGCCTTCTCGTTTTATTTCACTGAGTTGATCTTCGACCTCTGATATCCTTTCTTCTGCTTGGTCAATTCGGCTGTTGAAGCTTGTGCATGCTTCACGAAGTTCTTGTGTTGTGTTTTTCAGCTCCATCAATTCACTTATATTCCTCTCTATGCTGTCCATTCTCATTAGTATTTCGTCCAATCTTTTTTCAAGGTTTCTAGTTTCTTTTCATCGGGTTAGAACATGTTCTTTTAGCTCACTGTAGTTTCTTACTACCCACTATCTGAAGTCTGATTCTGTCATTTCATCACCCTCCTTCTCTATCCGGTCTGGTTCCCTTGCTGGTGAGGAGTTGTGATACCTTTTAGGAGGAGAGGTGTTCCTGTTTCGGGAGTTTTCATCCTTTTTGCACTGGTTTCTTCCCATTTTTGTGGGTTTATCCACCTGTTGTCTTTGTAGTTAATGTCTTTCAGGTTGGGTCTCTGAGTGAGCTTCTAGTTCATGGATGCTGAAGTTACTTCTTCTTCTTCTTCTTCTTCTTCTTCTTCTTCTTCTTCTTCTTCTTCTTTTTTTTTTTTTTAAGCTGTCCTTCTAACAGTCTGGCCCTCTGCTGTAGGACTGCTGAGGTCCTCTCCAGGCCCTGCTTTCCTGGGGATCACCTGCAGCAGCTGCAGAATAGTAAGGGTTGCTACCAGTTTCCTCTTCCGCTATCTTTGTCCCAGAAGGATGCTCACCTACTGACAGTCCGTTCTTTCCTTTATGAGGTGAGTCTTTGGATCTATGGGGGTCAGGGAGCTAGTTGAGGAGACAGTCTATCTTTTATTGGGGCTTAAGTCCTGAGTTGTGAGCTTCGTTGTTCATTCAGAGCTGCTGGACAGGTATGTTTAGGTCTGCTGCAGCTGAACTCATAAAGCACTTTTTGTTCCCAGGTGCTCTGTCCCAGGGAGTTGGAGCTTTATGAGTTTCTGTTGCACTACTGCCTTTTTTGATTTTTCTTTCAGGTCTAACCTGCCCAGCTAGCAGCATGCCTAGCCACTGCCTGTCCGCAGAGGCTTTGCTGAGCTGCTGTGGGCTCCACCCAGCTGCCCTGTGCTCTTCCCTGCCATCCTGTTTATACGAGGGTAGTTAGAACTGTCTCGGCAACGGTGGCCCCGCCTCTGTTATGGCGGACTCTCTCTCTTGTGGCAGGTTGCCTCGGCAATGGCGGGTTGCCTTGGCGACGGCGGCCTGCCTCGGTAGCGGTGGAGAGTCTCAGTAATGGCAGAAGCCCCTCCCCCACCAAGCCGACTGTCCCAGGTTCAGCTGTGCCTGGTTTGAAGGGCTCAACCCAGAGGGTTTCCAATTACTGTTTTTGTTTTCATTGTTGTTGGGGGTGAAGGGGTGGGACCAACTGAGCCTGATCACCTGGCTCCCTGACTCAGAGTCTTTTCTTTTAAGTTGAAGGACCCCACGTTCCAGTCGCTTGTTGAATAGGCACCGGGATCTCCCATGCTGTGACTCACTGAGTCAGCTCAAACAGCGGCACCGGCTCCTGGTGGATTTTTTGCCTAGGAATCTCCTGGCCTGACTCGCTATTTCAGATGAATGGGCAACTCTGCCATCTCAGGGCTCCAATTGCCAGCTAAGAGGGCTCCCAGACCAGTGGCTTTTGTACGGAAAACCGCTGCAACAGGGCATGGTCACAGCAGCTGCACAGGCCAAATCAGCCCCATGGGGGCCAAAACAGCCGCACCGGCCGGGACTGCGGTGCTTGCGACCCCTCTGCCTGGGTATCTCCTGGTCTGTGGGCAATAAGAGTTCGTCTGGAAATGCGGCGTCCACTCACCCTCTGCACTTTCACTGGGAGCTGAAGTCCTGAGCTGTTCTTAGGCGGCCATCTTCCCAGCATTCCCTCTTAATGCATTTTTAAATCTTCCACATATCACTTGCTATGCTGCACTTCTCATTTCTAATTATGTTTTTATTTGTATTTTTGCATTTGTATTAATTAGATTGTCAACTGTTTATTTTATTTTCAAAAACAAGCACACTGCTGCATTTACTTATCAAGTCAATTTTGTTGAGACTTATATTTAACCCTGCTGTCTTGTCAAGAAAATAAATACGAATCACAAACACTGAACTTTGGGTTGTTAAGTTTGTAAGGTTAGTTGATGCTGGGATATAAGTCCATGAATTTAAGGTTAAGGTTAAATACATAAATGTAGTGTAGTGTCTTATTAAATAGAAATGTGCCTAGTTTTAGTGCTTAAAGAAAGAAATAGTAGATGTGTTATATATAATGTAGATCTCTTTTCAGGAAACTACATGGAAGTATAGAGGGTAATCCTCTGAGAATACAAATGTTCTTTAGTTGTTTTCAGTTATTTGAAGAAATTTGCATATGACTCTTTATTTCTGAAGGTTGATGAGGAATAAGTGGACTGGATTGTGTTAGACACAACAGTTTATCTCAGTAGTGACTTTCTTTTTTTTTTTTTTTTTTTTTTTTTTTGAGATGGAATCTCACCTTGTTGCCCAGACTGGAGTGCAATGGCATGGCCTCGGTTCACTACAAACTCCACTTCCCGGGTTCAAACAATTCTCCTGCCTCAGCCTCCTGAATATCTGGAATTCTAGGTGCCTGCCACAAGCTCAGCTATTCTTTGTATTTTTTGTAGAGACAGGGTTTCACCATGTTGGCCAGGCTGGTCATAAACTCCTGACGTCATGATCTACCTGCCTCAGCCTCCCAAAGTGCTGGCATTACAGGAGTAAGCCACTGTGTCCAGACCCAATGGTGACATTTTTGGATATTCATTGGGCAAAGCATGTATAGAAAAAAAAACACAGAAGATTTTATAAAGCACTCTAAGGTCTGGTTGAGGAAGGGCTGGAGTATAAAAATGAAACTAAGATGACCTACATAGGCTATTCAGGGGATATAACACAGACCAGGGCATAGAATAGGAGATAAGTGTGCTACTATTACATATGGAAAACAGCATAATTCTGATAACTTAAAGAATTGCAGAATTATTGGTGCAGAGTCTATTAAAGAATGCCATCAACAGAGAAGAAAAAGAATCCTTGAATTGAGGTAAGAGCAGAGAGCTGCCAGAAGTAACACCTACATGCACCAGAGAAAAAAACTGATGGTGAACACATAGTGTCACTCTATGTGAGTGTTATATTAACAAGGAGTCAGTGGAAGCAAAAACAAACAAAAAATATTTCAACTTGTTACTCTTCTCATCTAAAGTTGAGGGTTTTTTTTTTGTCAATTCCTCTTGAATCTAATCAGACTTGGATTAATCTAGTGACTGCTTTGCTTAATACAGTGTGGCAGAAGCAATGCTAAGTAACATCCAAGGAAAGATCATAAAAGGCCTCAGGGTTTCTGTTTTGTCTCTTGGCAAACTTGTGCTATTGTCATGATCTCTCTGATGGCTCTTCCTGCTGCTCCTTTTCTGGAAACCCGCAGTAGGTTGTGAGAAGTCCAAACCACATGAAAAGCTAAATAGAAGTAGTCTGATCGACTGCCCCAGATGAGTCCAGACTTGGAATAATTCCAGCCCAGGCATCAAGCATGTTAAAGAAAAAGTCTTAGGTTAATTACAGGAGTAATTAACGCAGTTCATGGCACTCCCAGGCATTTGAGTCATCTTAGATGAGAACTCAGATACAGTGGAGCAGGAACAAGCTAGACCCACACTATCCTATTTAAATTCCTGACACAGGGAAACCATGACTGTAATGAAGGATTGTGTTATACCTATAGATTGAGGTAATTTGTTATACCTAAAAAGGTAATCAGAACAAAACACATACACATGTATGTATACTACTAGAGAGATGAAAATATTTAATATAGGCTAAAGATAAAATAATGTATTGAGCAAGAACAGAAAGTTTGCATTATCAATATAATTAGCCTTTTTAAATCCAGTTTTGAAATGTTGTGATATGGAAAAATATATACATGCATACATACATGCATGCATACATACATACATAATATATAGAAGCATAAATATGTAAAGAACACTACCTCCATGTATAAATAGATTTTTAAAAAGTTATTTATGATCTACTAATATAGGTCAAACACTGCTGTAGGCTCAATACATATTCTGACTTTCTGTGACAAAATTGATAACTAACCGAAGATTTTTGTTTAGAGAAGTATTAGCTCTTTTTTATTTTATTTTATTTTATTTTATTTTATTTTATTTTATTGCATTTTAGGTTTCGGTGTACATGTGATGAACATGCAAGATTGTTGCATAGGTACACACATGGCAGTGTGGTTTGCTGCCTTCCGTCCCCTCACCTGTATCTGTCATTTCTCCCCATGCTATCTCTTCCCACTTCCCCACCCCCCGCCCCTCCCCCATTTCCCCCCAACGGACCCCAGTGTGTAGTGCTCCCCTCCCTGTGTCCTTGTGTTCTCATTGTTCAGCACCCGCCTATGAGTGAGAATATACGGTGTTTGATTTTCTGCTCTTGTGTCAGTTTGCTGAGAATGATGGTTTCCAGGTTCATCCATGTCCCTACAAAGGACGTGAACTCATCCTTTTTGATGGCTGTGTAATATTCCATGGTGTATATGTACCACATTTTCCCTATCCAGTCTATCATCGTTGGGCATTTGGGTTGGTTCCAGGTCTTTGCTATTGTAAACAGTGCTGCAATGAACATTCGTGTGCACGTGTCCTTGTAGTAGAATGATTTATAATCCTTTGGATATATACCCAGTAATGGGATTGCTGGGTCAAATGGGATTTCTATTTTTAGGTCCTTGAGGAATCGCCACACTGTCTTCCACAATGGTTGAACTAATTTACATTCCCACCAACAGTGTAGAAGTGTTCCTATTTCTCCACATCCTCTCCAGCATCTGTTGTTTCCCGATTTTTTAATGATCGCCATTCTTACTGGTGTGAGATGGTATCTCAATGTGGTTTTGATTTGCATTTCTCTGATGACCAGTGATGATGAGCATTTTTTCATATGTTTGTTGGCCTCCTGTATGTCTTCTTTTGTAAAGTACCTGTTCATGTCCTTTGCCCATTTTTGAATGGGCTTGTTTGTTTTTTTCTTGTAGATCTGCTTTAGTTCTTTGTAAATTCTGGATATCAGCCCCTTGTCAGATGGGTAGGCTGCAAAAATTTTTTCCCATTCTGTTGGTTGCCGATTCACTCTACTGACTGTTTCTTTTGCCGTGCAGAAGCTGTGGAGTTTGATTAGGTCCCATTTGTCTATTTTGGCTTTTGTTGCCATTGCTTTTGGCGTTTTGGTCATGAAGTCCTTGCCTACACCTATGTCCTGAATGGTTTTGCCTAGATTTTCCTCTAAGGTTTTTATGGTATTAGGTCTGATGTTTAAGTCTTTAATCCATCTGGAGTTAATTTTGGTGTAAGGTGTCAGGAAGGGGTTCTGTTTCTGCTTTCTGCACATGGCTAGCCAGTTTTCCCAACACCATTTATTAAACAGGGAGTCCTTTCCCCATTGCTTGTTTTTGTCAGGTTTGTCGAAGATCAGATGGTTGTGGGTATGTTGTTTTTCCTGCGAGGCCTCTGTTCTGTTCCATTGGTCTATATCTCTGTTTCGGTACCAGTACCATGCTGTTTTGATTACTGTAGCCTTGTAGTATAGTTTGAAGTCCGGTAGTGTGATGCCTCCTGCTTTGTTCTTTTTGCTTAGAGTTGACTTGGCTATGCGGGCTCTCTTTTGGTTCCATATGAAGTTTAAGGTGTTTTTTTCCAGTTCTGTGAAGAAGGTCATTGGTAGCTTGATGGGAATAGCGTTGAATCTGTAAATTACTTTGGGCAGTATGGCCATTTTCACACTGTTGATTCTTCCTAACCATGAACATGGAATGTTTCTCCATCTGTTTGTATCCTCTCTTATTTCATTGAGCAATGGCTTGTAGTTCTCCTTGAAGAGGTCCTTTACGTTCTTTGTTAGTTGTATTCCTAGGTACTTTATTCTCTTTGTAGCAATTGTGAATGGCAGTTCGTTCTTGATTTGGCTCTCTTGAAGTCTATTACTGGTGTACAGGAATGCTTGTGATTTTTGCACATTGATTTTGTATCCTGAGACTTTGCTGAAGTTGTTTATCAGTTTCAGGAGATTTTGGGCTGAGATGATGGGGTCTTCCAGATATACAATCATGTCATCTGCAAATAGAGACAATTTGATTTCCTCCTTTCCAATTTGAATACCCTTTATTTCTTTTTCTTGCCTGATTGCTCTGGCTAGAACTTCCAGTACTATATTGAATAGGAGTGGTGAGAGAGGGCATCCTTGTCTAGTGCCAGAACCTATTGAGAAGCCTGTGGGCCAGCAGCAGGCCAGTACAATAAGCTGCAGCATAATTTGTCAGGCCAACCTTCACACCATATTTTGGCAGTTCGTGTGCATATGCTGCGCAGACTATCATATTCCCCTCTATACGGGCATAAGCAATCTGACAAATGATATCTCTGTTTGTTACACGAACTATCATCCTGTATTTGGGTGTGTTGTATTTATTTTTATCCTGTATCACCAAGCGTTTCCGAGCATAGTAATCAGTTTTACCCTCTCGTCGTCTTCTAAATTTCACTTGGTATCTCTTAAAGTATGCCTTATTCTTAACAACTTTAACAAACCCCATCCTGCGGAACAGAGACCTGCGTCCGCGGCTCGACACAGACCTCGAGAAGTATTAGCTCTTTTAAGAAAAGCTGATAGTTCTGAAGCCAAGATGACCTTATAAAATTAAAGTCAGTAGACAGTGTGTTCATACTTAATATATTATTTCCAAATATTGGAAATAGCTACTGTGTAAGAAAATGCATGTTGTGGTTATAAGCATTTTCAGCAACAAATTGCTAGGTATTTTTACAGAAAATTAAATGTGATATATTGACATTTTGATACTCTTTAGCTAATTTGAAAAGATTCATTCATTCTACAATATTCAAATACTTATTTAATTTCATAGTTTTTGTGCTTATAATTTTATTGTGGTATCAATTACGCATATATTTTAGTTTAATGAATGTAGTTTGCTTTCAAAATGGAGACTAAGCTTATTATTACTAACATTATCTAAAATAACATATAAATCATTATTGCAATTTGTTTTCAAAATTGAAACTACCCCTAATATTACCCCATTCTCTGAAATAAGATATAAATCATTTCTATCTTCCAACAGAATGCCTTAATTCCTCTTTCTAGTTAAACTTTTCCACCATTACATATTACCACTTACTGATTTTAGTCAGCATAATTTAGTGGCTGGTTCTTGTGTGTTGTATGAATAGAATCATTAATGTGAAAAACAGCTTCTGACATGGCCGCTAATAATTTTCAAGTCCTTGTATTCATGCCCTGACTTAATTCCGTCCCTTTGGTGTGTGTTGGGTCTGATAACTTGCTTCCAATGGCGAGAATGAGAGAAAAAAAAAAAAAAAAAAAAAAAAAAAAAAAAAGTCACTTCTCAGGATTAGGTTATAAAGACTATGGCTTCCACATTGGGAGCACTCTTTCTCTAACTTTGAAAAGACAGTTCTGAGATTTTAAAAGCTCTTTCTGGTGTAAAACCAAGGCAAGTTTATGGTCAATATTCATTTGGAAGTGAGACTCAGTGTCCAAAAATCCAGGAGAAAATGACTGTTCTCAATATTCACATGTGATTCTAGGAGTAAGTCTTCCCCATATTGAGCCTTTGGATGATAACGCAGCCCAAGTTAACACCCTGACTGCACACTCAGGAGCTTATAAGTCAGAGGTGTCCAGTTAAGCTGTAGATTTTTAACTTACAGAAACCATGAGATAAATGTTTAATGTTCTAAGTTACAGTAATTTGGTGTGATTTGATAAACAACAATAGATAACCTAAAATAGATAATATATGTAGTATAATACATAAACAAGGTGTGTTTCTGTATCTGCTTCTTTTGCACATTATGTTTTTAAGGTAAATGTTTTAGTATTTATACATGCCATAGCATTTCTCAGTAGTTAATTTATTGTTATCCCAAGTAGAATTCTCTATAAAAATATCATAATTTTAAGATTATTGGCAGTTAATGAAATACTTTATGTTTCCCTTTTTCAGTCTGCCATGAATAAAGGTGACGCAACTTTCTCCTGGACACACATTTTCATTTTTTCAGAAAAATGGTCTCTTGGTCATGACATAGAAATACTTTTTATTTTTAAGATATTGCCAAAAGCTTCTCAAAAGCTTTAACACTTTACACTCTCATTAATAAAATATGTGAGTTCTACTTGTTCTACATATTCACCAACATTTTCCATTATTAGCATTTTTAATCATAGCCATTCTAATGTTAGAAAATTGTACTGGTTATGGTTTAATTTTCATGTCTCTGATAACTAATGATGCTCTGTAACTTTTAACAGGCTTATTTAACATTTATATATCTTATTTAGTAAATTACAATCAATTTTTATCTGCTTATTTATCTATTAAATTCACTTGTTCTTTCCAGGGGTTCTTTTACATTTTGTAAATGAAATTTTTTTCATATATATCTACAATAACTATTTTATTTCAGGGTGTTTTACCAATTCACTTTTTCTTTTGATGAACAAAAAGTTGATAGTTCTGAAGCCAGGATGACCTTATAAAATAAAAGTCAGTAGACAACATGTTCATACTTAATATATTATGTCTAAATATTGGAAATACCTACTATTCTTATTCATATGTTTACCACTCTTGGTATTTCTCTCTATACATTTGGACTTCTTATATGACTTCAGAATAAAAAACCATTTTATCAATCATTGTCATACAAATTGGCTGGAAGAAAATTAAATTACAGCTTTAAAATTATTTTTAAATAGGTATTTATTTCACCTTCTTTTTGAAATATGCTTTTTCTAGATATAACATTTTAGGTTTCTAGTTTATTTTGTCCCAGCACTTTAAACATGTTATTTCATTATTTTCTTTGACTTCTTTCTCTATTTTATTCTGATAAGATTTTAGTGTCATTTTGCTTACATGATTCTTTAAAATGTGCCATTTTCCAGGAGCCCAGAAGTTTTTATGATTTCCTCCTTTCATTTAGTGTAGTCCTTTGACTATGAAATGCCTAGTACAGTTTTTTCTGTATGTATTCTGATTTGGAGAGACTGAGCATGTTAGATCTCAGAAACCTGAGAAGCCCACTGCACATTTTGGAGAACTATTTTGTCCCAACTGGTTCTCAGCTATTGGCATACTGTCCATATTTACTTGATGGAGATTATCAGAGTTTTTGTTTGTAATTAGAAGGAGATTCACTTGTTTACTAGAAATCCTCAAAAATCTAATTCATCACTTAGCCTATGCATGACCATTACCTGTTGAATAAAACTTCACCTGGTTTATTTTTCCCCTGTGCATTCAGGACTCTTTCTATTATGTTCTCAGACTGAAAATAGCAAAGGGACTCTTATCTCCTATAAAGGGGAATTATTTTTCTAGAATTTAATTTATATAAATTTGTAAATGTTTAGTTCTGTGATAGAAAGGAGACAGCTCTGATTTGGTAACCTCTGTGGCTTGATCTCATTTAACTCATATGAGTTACTAAATACCAATTAAAACCAAAATATTTTTAATGAACCATTAATTTTACTTTCTTTGCAAAGAAAAGTATCCAGTATAATACATTTTTAAAAATTCTGTTTGTCCATTGTAATGCTTTTCATTATATGTAAAATGTTTGTGCTTAGACGTCAGAATCACTTCTTTAAACATGCATTAATACCTTCAAATCTATACTTACATGTAAGTTCTTACCACATATAATCAGTTCAACCTTGAGAAATGTTTCTTTCTATATTGTTTTTCTAAATCATTGTGGACTTTTGATAAATCTGGAAGTAAGATATTAATTTACTCTCAGTAGAATTATCGAAATGCTAAATCAATTTACTCATATATTTATATCAAACTTTCTCTAAAGAAAAAATTTACCATCCATACAAAGTTAGAGAAGAATGAAGTCAGTAAAGAAGACAAATATTAAACTTGGTAGCATACATAGGCCCTTTTTCACTACAAGCATTTGTATTTTTATCAACTGTTTAAAATTAATAAAATAACCAGAAGTTTTCTATTTTATATCTAGTTTTAATTTATATATTTGTTTGTCTTTTATGAAGAAATTTTGAGTTGATATGTATCTGTAAAGTATATGTATCTTTTTAGAGTGACATAAAATATTAAATCATTGAGAAAGTTGTGAAGGCAAAATATTGTATCATAAGGTAACCTTTGATAGTGATAATTTTTATTGATACAAATGAAATTTTACAATTCTCATAGAGAAAAAATGTCTTAAAATTTGAGTGTTTGTATTTTTATTATACTTTAAATTCTGAGGTACATGTGCAGATCATGCAGGATTGTTACGTAGGTATACAAGTGCCATGGTGGTTGCTGCATCCATCCCTCGTCATCTACGTTAGGTATTTAGCCTAATGTTGTCCCTCCACAAACCCCCCACACCCTGCTATCCTTCCCCTCACTCCAACACCACCCAACAAGCCTGGGTGTGTGATGTTCCCCTCCCTGTGTCCCTATGTTCTCATTGTTCAACACCCACTTTGGAGTGAGAACACGCAGTGTTTGGTTTTCTTTCCTTGCTTCAGTTTGCTGAGTGATGGTTTTCACCTTCATCCAAATCCCTGCAAAGTGTCTGTTCATATTCTTCACCCACTTTTTGATGGGGTGGTTTGTGTTTTTCTTGTAAATTTGTTTTACTTCTTTGTAGATTCTGGATATTGCCCTTTGTCAGATGAGTAGACTCCAAAATTTTTTTTTTTTTTTTTCCCATTCTATTGGTTGCCAGTCCACTCTAATGACTGTTTCTTTTGCTGTGCAGAAGCTCTTATGTTTAATTAGATCCCATTTTTCTATTTTGGCTTTTATTACCATTGCTTTTGGTGTTTTAATCATGAAGTTCTTTCTTGTGCCTATGTCTGAATGGTATTGATTGGTTTTCTTCTAGGATTTTTATGGTGTTGGGTTTTATGTTTAAATCTTTAATTCATCTGGAGTTAATGTTTCTATAAGATGTAAGGAATGGGTCTAGTTTCAGCTTTCTGCACATGACTAGCCAGTTTTCCCAACTCCATTTATTAAGCAGGGAATCCTTTCACCATTGCTTGTTTATGTCAGGTTTGTCAAAGATCAGATGGTTGTAGATGTGTGGTGTTACTTCTGAGGCCTCTGTTCTGTTCCATTGGTCTTTATCTCTGTTTTGGTACCAGTATCATGCTGTTTTGATTATTGTAGCCTTGTAGTATAGTTTGAAGTCAGGTAGCATGATGCCTCCTGCTTTGATCTTTTTGCTTAGAATTGACTTGGCTATGTGGGCTTTCTTTTGGCTCCATATGACGTTTAAGGTGTTTTTTTTTTTTTTTTTTTTTTTTTTTTTCCACTTCTGTGAAGAAGGTCAATGATGGTAGGGTCGTGCTGAGAAGACTGTATATTCTATGGTTTTGGTGTGGAGAGTTCTGTAGATGTCTATTAGTTCCACTTGGTCCAGATTTCAGTACAAGTCCTGGATATCCTTGTTAATTTTCTATTTCATTCATCTGTCTATTATTTGACAGTGAGTGTCAATGTCTTTGTCATTTGGTATATTTTTGCAGTGGTTGGTACTGGTTGTTTCTTTCCATGTTTAGTGCTTCCTTCAGGTGCTCTTGTAAGGCAGGCCTCATGGTGAGAAAATCTCTCAGTAATTGCTTGTCTGTAAAGGGTGCTATTTCTCCTTCACTTATGAAGCTTAGTTTGGCTGGATATGAAATTTTAGGTTGCAACTTCTTTGCTTTAAGGATGTTGAATATTGACCCCTCACTTTCTTCTGGTGTGTAGGGTTTCTACTGGGAGATCTGCTGTGAGTCTGATGGGTTCCCTATGTGGGTAACCTGACCTTTCTCTCTGGCTGGCCTTACCATTTTTTACTTCATTTCAACCATGGTGAATCTGATGATTACGTGCCTTGGGGTTGCTTTTCTTGAGGAATATCTTTGTGGTGTTCTCTGCATCACCTGGACTTTAATGTTGGCCTGCTTTACTAGGCCGAGGAAGTTTTTCTGGATAATATTCTGAAGTGTGTTTTCCAGCTTGGATTCATCCTCTCTGTCACATTCAGGTACACCAATCAAACGTAGATTAGGTCTTTTCCCATAATCCCATATTTCTTGGAGGCTTTGTTCATTTCTTTTCACTCTTTTTTCTATAATCTCACCTTCTCATTTTGTTTCATTGAGTTGATCTTCAATCTCTTATATCCTTTCTTCTACATGATCAATTTGGCTATTGAAACTTGTGTATGATTCACAAAGTTCTCATGCTGTGTTTCTCAGCTCTATCAAGTTGTTTATGTTCTCTAAGCGTGTTATTCTAGTTAGCATTTCAAATCTTTTTTCAAGGTTCTTTGTTTATTTGCATTGGGTTAGAACATGCTGCTTTAGCTCAGAGAAGTTTATTGTTACCCACCTTTTGAAGCCTGTTTCTGTCAGTTCATCAAACTCATTCTCCCTTCAGTTTTGTTCCCTTGCTTGTGTGCAGTTCTGATCTCTTGGAGGAGGAGAGGCATTCTGATTTTTGGTGATTTCAGCCTCTTTGTGCCGGTTTCTTTGTACTTCATGAATTTATCTACCTGTGATCTTTGAAGTTGGTGAGTTTAGCATGGGATCTCTTGGTTGATGTCCTTTCTGTTGATGTTGAATATATTTCTTTCTGTTTTTTAGATTTCCTTCTAACAAACAATCAGGCTCCTCTGCTGCAAGACTGCTGGAGCTCCACTCCAGACCCCACTTGCCTTGCAATCACCACAGGGGTTGCAGAACAGCAAGGATTGCTACCTGTTCCTTCCTCTGGTAGCTTCATCCCAGAAGGGTACTTACCATCTGTCAGCCAGAGCTCTCATTTATGAGGTGTCTCTTTGGATATGTGGGGGTCAGGCAGAAACTTGAGGTGGCAGTCTGTCCCTTATCAGAGCTCAAGTGCTGTGCTTGGAGCTCTGTTATGTTGCTTTTGATCAAAGAAGATGACAGCTTGTAATTCATTAGACTCTTTTATAACTAATTTGATATTCAGGAGTGAAGGAGAACCTTACGTATTGCCCTTTCAAGAATTCAACAATAGTTTTGACCAAATATCAATCAGTTATAATATATATTCCACTGAGTCCAAGAATATTGGCCCAATCATATTCAACATACAGTATTCTACTAGTCTCTAACACATTTATTGGCTCAGGTACAGTTTTTATAAATATATTGGAAATATTAGGGAAAGTTATAGATTATAGTTTCAAAACTTTTGGAATGCCAAAAGATTTTAATGGTACAAGCTGAAGGCAGCCAATTCATTATGTTTGCATAGGGAAAAAGATAAGGACAATAAAGGCTTACCCAGTTAAATCTGTTTATCCCACATCCTTTTGTCTCTACGCTAATTAGTTTTCTCATGTAAACTTTGTGCTGGATGGTCCTCTCAGGGGGAGGTCAAAGGGGAATTCCCATTAATGATGTTTACTCTGGGCCCTGGAACCAAAAGCTCATTTGTACAACCACTGTTTTAGCCATGTTAATTATCCACAAGCTTGTTGATTTAGAACCTCTGTTATTAAATTCATCCTGAATAAATATGAGGAGTTGCAGGAAGTTATGGTTGGTTAGCTGCAATTGCCCTCTGTAAGCAGCCAATGACCATCCCTAGCCCACTCTGGCATAGTGCATGTGAGTGTATTTTTTTCATCTGTAATTGAGTCATGGTCTGCAGGACATACCTCCACAGGTGACGATCATTGTCTCACTGCTGGAGGGGGAGGTTTCCTGATTTTTAAGTTTTCTGGGGTGAACTGAAGAAGTTCACCCTATTTCACAGTCCTGATAATCATTCTTTACACAATAGACAAGTGAAGTAATCATTTGAATCTCTAAGACTTTTGCTTCAGAATTAGTTATTCATAATGCCACTACATAACTATAGTTGCAGTTGTCTCATTTCTTACTGGTGGTAACTAACATGCAGTCTAAAGATACATGCAAATAACTTCCTAAGAATCATCTTTAAGAATCTATTTCTGGGGCTGTTTCTGGACCATATGCTGAGCCCCAGCCAGGTCCTGTACAAAAGTAGAAAATAAGTAAGATATGTCAAATCAAAGAGGTTAAAGTGAGGATTTAATATACACTAACAGAAAAATGAAATGTGGATAATAGACACAAGGAAATTGAAGATACCATTTCTATGTGCATCAGAGATAAGTTGGAGGTGGTAATTAAAAGCTTCTACTTTGATGAAGAGCAATTTCTGTGGCAAACGTTTGAGGAAAGCAAGCAAATAGGATGGGACAAGTCTTCTCTTCTCCCCAATTCCTTCCAGTGACTCCCTTCTCAATTATAAAACTTACAAGAAAGTCAGCTGATACAAAGAAAAAGATGATTTTCAGATATCCAATCACAGTGTCAAGGAGTAGTTTAATAATTGTGACTTCTAACATTGTGGATTAGATTGGCCAAACTTTGAACATATATATATATATATATATATATATATAACTATAGCCAGGAATGACATTTAATTTAATGTAGAATGCTCCTCTCTTATGTAAGATGTGTTAAATATGTTTTTTTTTCTTTATTGAGGAATAATTGCTGTACAAAAAAAGTTTACACATTTAATGTACAAATCTTGATTAGTTTGGACATATTCATGTTCATGCAATACTATAAATATAGACATATATATTAATAAAAGAGAAAAGATAACCCAGAAATAACTCCACGTACAGATGAGAAACTAATCTTTTACAAGGATGCCAAGAACACACAATGGGAAAGGGAGTCCGTTTCACAAACGGTTTGAGAAAACTCGATATCCATAAGCAGAAGAATAAATCAAATGTATATCTTATTCCATAAACAAAAATCAACTGAAAATGGAGTAAAGACTTGACTGCAAAACCTGAAACTGTAAAACTCCTTGAAAAAACATTGGGAAACATTCTTGACATTGATCTTGGCAATAGTTTCTTCAATTTGACACAAAAGCCCAGGCAACAAGCACAAATATGGCTATATTAAATCAGAAAATTTCTACACAGGAATGGAAACAGGAACAAAGTTAAAAGCTTTCTGTGGAATGCTAGACAATTTTTGGAAACCATATATTTGATGAGGGATTAATATTTAAAATATGTAAGAGTTAGGCCAAAGGGTATATGAAAAGCTGTTCAACATCAATAGTCTGGGAAATTTAAGTAAAAACTCAAGTTTGCTAGGATATCTATAGTGAAAACAAAAATACAAGTAGTACACTTTGGGAGGCCAAAGCAGGCAGATCACCTGGGGTCAGGAGTTGGAGACTACCCTGGCCGACATAGTAAAACCCCATCTCTACTAAAAATACAAACATTAGCCAGACGTGGTGGTACTTGTAATCCCAGCTACTTATGAAGCTGAGGCAGGAGAATCACTTGAACCCAGGAGACAGAGGATGCAGTGAGCCAAGACTACACCACTACACTCCAGCCTGGGCAAAAAGAGGAAGAATTTGTCAAAAAAAAAAAAAAAAAAAAAAAAAAAAGAAAGAAAGAAAGAAAGAAAAAGAAAAGGAAAAAAGACAAGAGGTGCAAGCATTTGGAGAAATTGGATCACTTACATACAGTGTTGGTGGGAATGTAGGATGGTGCAGTCCCTATAATAAACATAATAAAGGTTCCTCAAAATGTTAAAATAGAACTACCATTCTATCCAGCCATCTCATTTCTGAGTATACATCCAAAAATTGCAATAAGGATCTGGAAGACACATACATCAATGTTCATTGCCACATTATTTTTGTTGCAGGACTATCTTTAATACCCAAGATACAGAAACAAACTAAATGTCCATCAATACATAAATGGATAAAGAAAATATGCCACCTACAACATGAAATTACTCAGCCTGCCATTATGCCATATCTTACCATTTGTCTCAGCATGTATGAAACTGGAAAGATATTGTGATAAATAAAATAAGCCAAGCGAAGAAGGACAAATACTGCATGACTCCACTTACATAAAATATCTAAAATAGTTAAACTCATAGAAGGAGAGAATAGAATGGTGGTTGTCAGGGGCTGGGGGAGGAGGAAGTGGGCAATTATTCTTCAGTGACTTTAAAATGTCTGTTATACAAGATGCCATGGCATGAATAATGTCCTCCCGAAATTTATGTGTTGAAACATAATCCCCAAAGTGAGAGTATAAATAGGTGAGTTCTTTAGAGGGGCTCATCTGTCTCCATAGAGGGATTAATGATCTTATAAAGGATATATAATGGAGCTGTTCCTTTACTTTGCCATTCCACCTTCTGTCATGTGAAGATACAACAAGACACCATCTTGGAAGCAGAGAGAGTCTCTCACCAGACACTATATCTGCCAATACTTTGATCTAGGATTTCCCAGTCTCTCTAGAGCAAGGCGAAACAACCAGCTGGGCAATAGTGATTTCACAACTCAGCATTTTGCCAGCTGAATGTTGGCAAACTAGTATTTGTTATAAAGCAACCTATATGGTATGTGAACCATAGTATTCCTGAGCAAAACATGGTTTTCACTGTAAAACTTTGCACCTGTTTAGAAACTAGCCTATAAAATATTACCATTGGATGTAGCTGTAGAGAGAAAAGAAATATATTGGATTTATTGCCTCATGAAATATTATTTTTTTATTTCAATAAAATGATCTTCATTGTCTTTTATGGTATGTGTCAATAATTTAAAATTTGTATTATAATTTCAGTATTAACACTGACTTTTTAAAAAGATATGTTTGCAATAAATTAAAAAACTGTTATAACCTTTTGTGGAAAGCTTTAGAAATAATATAATTATTAAATATATTAAACAGAAAAAAGAAATATCTGAAATGAATTTCTATTATTTATAAATTCCCAGTTGGTATGTTTCTATGATAGCATGAATGGACTAAGAGTCAAGATGAATATATTCTAGAGATCTTCTGTATGATACAGTGCCAACGGTAAACAATAGAGTATTGAATATTTTAAGATATGTTGAGGTCGGGCGCAGTGGCTCATGACTGTAATCCTAGTACTTTGGAAGGCCAAGGGGGGTGGATCATCAGAGGTCAGGAGTTCAAGACCAGCCTGGCAAAAATGGTGAAACCCCATCTCTATTAAAAATACAAAAACTTAGTTTGGCATGGTAATGCATGCCTGCAATCCTAGCTCCTCGGGAGTTGAGACAGGAGAATTGCTTGAACTTGGGAGGCAGAGGTTGCAGTGAGTTGAGATTGTGCCACTGCACTCCAGTCTGGGTGACACAGTGAGACTTCATCTCAAAAAATAATAATAATAAAGTAAAATAAAATAAAATATGTTGAGAGAATAAATCTTATGTTGAGTGTTCTCACCAAAAACATGCTAGTCAAAAGGTTACTTTCTTTTTACTTAACCACTGGTAATTTCTTTTCTTTTTTTTTTTTTTTTTTTTTTTGGAGACTGAGTTTCGCTCTTGTTACCCAGGCTGGAGTGCAATGGCACGATCTCGGCTCACCGCAACCTCCGCCTCCTAGGTTCAGGCAATTCTCCTGCCTCAGCCTCCTGAGTAGCTGGGATTATAGGCACATGCCACCATGCCCAGCTAATTTTTTTTATTTTTGGTAGAGACGGGGTTTCACCATGTTGACCAGGATGGTCTCGATCTCTTGACCTCGTGATCAACCTGCCTCGGCCTCCCAAAGTGCTGGGATTACAGGCTTGAGCCACCGCGCCTGGCTTCCCACTGGTAATTTCTTATGCTCACGTTATTCAGCTTCAAAAGTGATATAGTTTGGCTGTGTCCCTATGCAAATTTCATGTTGAGTTGTAATCCCCATGTGCTGGGGGAGCAGACTGGTGGGAAGTGATTGAGTGATGGGGGCAAACATCCCTCTTGCATGAATTTGAGACATTTACTTTGGACTCAGAATTTCTCAACTGAGTAAAAATCTGTCTTGAACGAAAAGGCATGGCTCAAGCTCAAGCTTGACAAGTGCAGACGGAATTTACAAATCTAGACTGTCTCTTTTCTATCTATTTTTTCTGTATTTGTGGGTGTTATTTGCTAGTATTCTTTTTCTGGATTCCCAACTATAGCTATATTCCAACACAAATGAATTTTTGTATTTCACCAGGCATATGTATTCATTAATCAACTATAGTATGGGACACCTGAAGGCAGACTACTATGGCTAACAGAAGGAGACTAAACTCTGTAGAAGAGAAGAAAGTTCAAAGAGAAGCATACTCTGCTTTTGGTTAGCAGAGAAAGTAGAAGATTGAATTCTCAAACATTTGTCATGAATTTAGAAAGAGTTTCATTTCTAATTTGAGAGGTCGTGGTAAATTATTTCCATTAAGAGCTTTCAAGTTTGCAAAGGTCAAAGCTACAGAAATTTAATCAGGTGAGACCTAGAAGCCTTGGAATTATTCAAGCTTATCCCCATTTCATCTTGTCTGCAATTTGCATATGGAAAACAATTTGGGATGTTGGGCCTGCTTTTCTCTTTCTAGATGAATCTCATGACTTTCCTTCTGTAATTTTGTCCATTGCTTGAGAAAGTGTTCTCTATTTTGGAAATCTGCAGACATTTCTTTCCAATTTCCTCCATCCTATCGAGGCAGGAATCTATTTTCTATCTGGCAACATGCTTCTCCTGTCCAGTGTTTGAACGATATGTTTTCTCTCTGTGAATTCTCTCCTCTTGCCATGTGGAAGTAATGCTGTATTTGGCATCCAAATTGTACTTGCCTTCTGCCCATTCTGCTTTCTGAACTGTGCACAGAGGAATCTAAATATTTCTGTAGAAGAAAGAGAAGAGGGAGTCAAATGAAAGATATTAGAATCAGAACCTATTATACCAGACACAGCCCCTCGTATAGTAAATAGTTTTCTTTTCATCATGTCTTCCTCCCACAGAGAATCTTGCGTTCTTTCAGACAGTAATGCTTACCTGCAAAGCAGCATCATACTAAGAAAATGACATTTTCCTCAGTGTCTCTAAGTGCTTAAGGAATGGGTTTAGATATTGGCTGTATATCCGCCTCTTTCTATTATAACCCATATTTTATTTCTTACTGGGCTTACCCCTAGATCAGGTGGAATGATTCCCAAAACAAGATGAGCTCCACAACAGGTGGCCAGATGGTGAGACGCAGGAAAGTGCCTGAACAGTTGACTTGTTGAGTTTTCAGTTTTCGCATAAAACCATCTGGTTTTTCAAGTCATAGCTCCACCTGAAAACAATTTCTCTTTTGAAACATTATTATTGCTCCATTATCTGGACCTAACAAATGAGAAGAGGTTTTCTTTTAACAGTTTTCCACAATAGAGACTAGATTGGGAAGAAAGCTGCTAGGTTAGCAGTACCTACTAAATGCAATTATGAAAGAGAATTATTTTGTTTCATTCTCCTCATTCTGAACTGAATTTGCCTGGAGGAAAAATGAATATGAGAGCTGACTGATCGTACATACTTGCCTGGCTGGAGTGACACCAATGTTACTTGAAAAATTCCAGGCTCCTAGGTCTCGCCCTGATTAAATTTCCTTAGGTTTGATCTTTGCAGACCTGAAAGCTCTTAATGGAAACAATTTACCATGACCTCTCGAAAAAGAAATGGAAGCTTTTTTGAAATTCACAACAAATAATCCAATCTTCTACTCTCTCTGCTAACCAAAGGCGGACTATGCATCTCTTTGAACTTTCTACTCTTCTACAGAGTTTAGCCTACTTTTGTAAGCAATAGTCTGCTTTCAGGTTTCCCATGCTATAGTAGATTAATGAATTATATACATATCTGGTGAAACACAAAAATTCAATTGTGTTAGAATACAGCTCTAGTTGGGAATCTGGAGAAAGGATACTAGCAAATAACACCCTCAAATACAGAAAAAAGGATAAAAAAGAGGCAGTCCAGATTTGTAAATTTCATCTGTACTTGTCAAGCTTTAGTTTGAGCCATGCCTTATCATTCGAGCCAGATTTTTACCTAATTGAGAAATTGTTCGTTCAAAGTAGGAGTATCAACTTTATGCCCTCTCTTTTAATTTGTCAGAATTATTTGAGCCAAAATATCAAACTAAACATTTAACTATCTAAAAAAATTACTATGAAAACATCTGATATTCGAAATAACTAGGTTTAAAGCTTGAGCCTCCTATGAACACCTAATGATGAATATATTAATATACTTAAAGTGTAAACAAATTATTACATTAAGAACTTTTAGTTGTTCGGGTCTAAATGAGTTATACTATTTGACTGTAGTGTGTTGATATATTTTGGGTAAAATTAGAAAGATTGTATGTGAAAATGTAAATATACACATGAAAGTATAGTTATATTTATTTGGAGCTAATTAAATGGCTTAAGACATTTAATTGAAGAAGAATTTGGTTCACCTGGAAAATTTCCTAACTTTGATTTGTAGAGAAATGTAAACAATAGAAATCATATGATACTCCATTAATTATTCAAAACCAAAAATATGTATCTTAGAGTGTAGTAAGCAAAATAGGCAGGGCACAGTGGTTCATGCCTGTAATCTCAGCGCTTTGGGAGGCTGAGGTGGGTGAGTCATGAGGTCAGGAGATCAAGACAAGCCTGGCTAATATGGTGAAACCCCATCTCTACTAAAAATACAAAAATTACCCGGGCATGTTGGCAGGTGTCTGTAATCTTGGCCACTCGGCAGGCTGCAGCAGGAGAATCATTTGTCCCCGGGAGGCAGAGGTTGTAGTGAGCCAAGACTGTGCCACTACACTACAACCTACATACAGAGAGAGACTCCACCTCAAAAAAAAAAAAAAAAAAAAAAAAACAGAAAGAGGGGGAGTATTAAGAAAAACAATGTAGAAGTAATATTTATGTATATGTGTGTGTGTGTGTGTATGTGTATTTTTGTATGTTTTCTTGATTAACAGAAAATGTAATGCAGAGAAGACATAATATTATCTTTAAAGTAAATTAGGCTACTATCTCACAAAATGTACAAAAGATAGTCAGAGACTATTATGAAAACTTCTATGCAGCAAACTAGAAAATGTAGAGAAATTGAATAAATTTCTAGAAATACACAACACCCTAAGATTGAATCAAGAAGAAATTGAAACACCAAGCTGACCAATACTGAGTTTCAAAACTGGCTCAGCAATAAAAACCTACCAATTAAAAAAAAGCCCCAGATCAAATAGATTCGCAGCAGAATTCTCCTAGACATACAAAGAGCTGATACTAATTCTATTGAATTTATTCCAAAAAATTAAGTAGGATGAAATCCTCCCTAACTCATTCAATGATGCCAACATCACTCTGATACCAAAACCTGGCAAAGATAAAACAGAAGAAGAAACCTACAGGCCAATATGGCTGATGAACATAGACACAGAAATCCTCAAGAAAAAGCAAAATAAAACAAAACAAAACAAAAATCAAAACTGGCAAACCGAATTTAGCAGCACATCAAAAAGTAAATACACTGTGACCAAGTAGGCTTCATTCCTAAGAAGCAAGATTGGTTCAAAATATGCAAATCAATAAATGTGATTCACCATAGAAACAGAATCAAAAACCATATAGTCAACTCAGTAGATACAGGAAAAGCTTTCAGTAGAATTCAACATCTCTTCATGATAAAAACTTTCAACAAACTAAGCTTTGAAAGAACATACCTTCAACATAATAAGAGCCATCTATGACAAATCCACGGCAAACATCATACTGAAGGGAGAAAAGCTGGAAGCATTTTCCTTCAAAATCAGAACAAGCTTAAGCTATCATCTGTCACCTCTGCTATTCAACATAGTACCGAAAGTTCTAGCTACAGCAAACAGGCAAGTGAAAGAAGCAAAAGATCTCCAAATCAGAAAATAAGAAGTCAAACTATTTCTCTTTGCTAATGATACAATTCTATACCTAAAGATCCCACCTGATTTTCAACAAAGTTGACAGAATAAGCATTGGGGAAAGGATTCCTTTTCAATAAATGGTGCTGGGCTACCTGAACTGGACCCCAAACTTTCATTATACATGAAAATGTGCTCAAGACGGATTAAAGATTTAAATGTAAGACTGCACACTGTAAGAATCCTAGAAAACACAAAAAACACCATTCTGGATATAAACCTTGGAAAAGAATTCATGACTAAGGCCTCAAAAACAATTGCAACAAAAACAAAAATTGACAATTGGGACCTAATTAACCTCAGGAGTGTCTACACAGCAAAAGAGATGATAAAAGAGTGAACAGACAACCTACAGAATGGTAGACAACCTACAGAAACCTACAGGATAGGAGAAAATATTCACAAACTATGCATCTAACAAAGATCTAATATCTAGAATCTATAAGGAGCTTAAACAACTCAACAAGCAATAAAACTAACTCCATTAAGTAGAGGGTGAAAGACAAACAGACATTTCTCAAAAGAGGACATATAATAATCTAGCAAACATAAAAAAGTACTCCACATTACTAATATGAGACCTGAACATCGGAAATACAATGAGATAAAATTTCACACAAGTAAGAATGGCTACTGCTTAAAAAATAAAAATAAAAAGAACATATTTTGATGAGATTATGGCAAAAAGATAATACTTGTAGCATGTTGACAGAAATATAAATTAGTTCAGCTACTGTGGAAAGCAGTTTGGAGATTTCTCAAAGAACTTAGAACAGAATTACTGTTAGACCCAGCAATCCGATTACTGGGTATGTATCCAACAGACAACAAATTGTTCTACCATAAAAATGTGCACTCTCATGTTCACTGCATCACTATTCACAGAAGCAAAGATATGAAATCAACTTAACTGCCTGTCAATGGTGGATTGCATTAAGAAAATGTGGTGTATATATATATATACTCTGGAATACTACACAGCCATAAAAAGAATGGAATCATGCTCTTTGCAACAGCAGGGGTGCAGCTGGGGTCCATTATCCTAAACAAATTAGCACAAAAACAGAAAACCAAACACCACGTGTTCTCTCTTAAAATGGGAGCTAAGCAATGGGTATTCAGGAACATAAAGATGCAACAATAGACACCAAGGACTAATAAAGTACGGGAGAGACACAAAGTCTGAAAAACTGACTTTTCGGTGCCATGCTCACTATCTGAGTGATGGGATCATTTGTATTTACATCATACAATATACCCATGAAACAAACTACACATGTATCTAAAACAAAAGTTGAAATTACAAATAAATAAATAAATGAGATGTATTAGGTTTAATAATGTATTATCCCACTTCTTGAAATATACATTAAATGTGATGATGAAATTTCTTTAACATTAATTATTAGTAAAAGAGATATGATTATTTCTAACAGTGATAAACATGAGAAAAATTGATGAACATGAAACTATTCCTACTATAAATGCAAATTTTTTATAAAATGTGAAATATATAATCGAAGATGAAAAGTGACTTCTTTTCTCATGTGTTTGATGATCATCAGAATATATAAGTTGATGTCCTACACTGTGTTTCCCGGGCATAATGCATATAAGTGTGTGAATTTGTGTTTGTGCATGCAAAAATTTAATATTCAGGTGGAAAATAAACAAAAAATACTTAAAGAAAACAAAGACAATAGTAATTGGTCTAGTTTTATCAAACACAATTATTTTGCATTGCATAAAACTCTCAAATAAATGTAATCAATTAATATAGTTTGTCTATTGCTCCTTGGCCTTTTGGCTAAGATCAAGTGTAATATATTTTATCTAAACATTCCTGAAAAAATAAATTGTAGAGAATTAATTATATTTTAAACCTTATTTTTATATGTTTTAGATATCCAAATGTGTGTGTATGTGAATCTACAGAATAAGTAAACACTGACTTTGCTTTTTTGAAGATACAATAAAATAAAGAGATTTGGGTTACTGAAGCATAGACAAATGTGCCCTGAAATACTTCATATTTGGAACTAAAGTCAATTGGCATGTATAAAAAAATACAAGACAGGCTGGGCACGGTGGCTCACACCTGTAATCCCAGCACTTGGGAAGGCTGAGGCGAGAGGGTCACCTGAGGTTAGTTAGAGACCATCCTGGCCAACATGGTGAAACCTCATCTCTACCCAAAATACAAAAATTAGTTGGACATGGTGGTGTATGTCTGTAGTCCCAGCTACCAGGGAGGCTGAGACAGAAGAATCGCTGGAAGCCAGGAGGTTCCAGTGAGCTGATATTGTGCCACTGCACTCCAGTCTGAGTGACAGAGTGAAACTTTGTCTCAAAAAGAAAAAAAATAATATTTAGGAAAAGCATTAATGTGTTATATTTATGTATTTTTTATGGTCTTTAATACTAGTCTTTTAAACAATTTTACATCAAGATGACTTTATTAATATTGGTTCCTAACAGAAATAAAATAGTAAGACAAAATGTGCTAGAAAAGTTATAGCTTCACTTGGTTATTTTAACACACGACAATTCATATTCAAATTAACAAATAGGTATTATTCCAAATTAAATGAAAATCATTCTAGTTCATGTCTCAAAATTCCATCCTTTTGAAGTGTATGACCTACTCTTTAAATGCCACATAAATATTTCCCTAATCAATGACATCATAACAGCTATATTTTGTAATAGAGCTGAAAACATTTTTTCATTGCTCAATTAGTGATAAAGATAAGACCAGTCACTTCCTTGACTTAAGCTGAAAATGTGTCAAGGCTATCACACTCTATTCATCATTTACATGTAGCCTATCAACAATTCACGGCTAAAGAATTATGCACAAAGATAGTAACCCATCATGATTCAGTGCTAATTAACTGTTTTTGCTGGAAGTTTTCCCTGTTAATACTCTCATATCATGCTGAAATATTTATATTCTGTAGGGTATGCTTTATGTCATTTCAATTAATCCATCAGTTTTTTTTTGCTTATTACTGCTGCTAGGTAAACAAAGATAAGCCTCTAGCGTCTTACAATTTAAAAATATCCTTAAGTAGAGCATAAAATTAATATAAAGCTAAACATATATGCCATTAGAAATTAATCATTATTAATCATAATTTATAATTGCGTAGAGGGTAAAATATCTAAATTGGAATGAACTCTGTATTGGGAACATCATTTATTAAAACAGTAATGCTTGGTGTGTGTACCCAGATGTGGCACCAGGAGAGTAAACACAGTGTTTTTTCTCACCTGACTTACCATAATATTTGATATATATTTTTTTTTTACTGTTAAGGCATTTAACTTTTTTGAGTTGAAACTTCACCAACTTAATCTCTAAAAAATTATTTAGAATTCCAAACAACTGATACAAGTAAGTTTGTTTACCTGTGTATGTGAGGTGTGTGTGTGTGTGTGTGTGTGTGTGTGTGTGTGTGTGTGTGCATGTGTGGTAGTATGACTATTCTGCTATTAACCATTTATTTTGCCACTCATACTTCAATAACAACTCATCACAGTGAGGAATAAAAGTGTCTCTCATATATTCTTAGCTTATCTCCCATTTCACTTCAGTAATGTGTTGATCAGCTTTAGTTTCCCATTAGTGACCTCCTGGTTTCAAAGCTGAAGCACTGATAATGAATGTTAAACTTCTCAATGTCAAATCTGAGTCAAAGTGCAGTCTGTAAAGCAGAAAACTTTTTCAATTACCCTAAATGTTTAATATCTGCTGCACATAAACCATTAAAATTTGGTAAAAATGAATTTATTTCCCCAAATTTCATATTGTAAATATTTCAGCAGCCTGAGAAAGCCTATGAATGTCCTTGTACTGACAAGAGAAATTGGAGCAAAATGTTTCATTCTCTGTTACAAGAAAGACAACATTTTTTTCCCAACAGCCAGCCTCACCTCAGAGCCAGTTACTCTGTTATTACACAGCCACAATACGTAAAGTGGTTAAAATAAGTCCAGAATTAAAGACAGCATTTAAGCAGCAACTATAATAACACTCTGGTCATCCATAAACTTCAAAATCAGGAAAATGCATAAAACTAGATATACACACACGTAACAAATGACCCAACAATTTCATTTATAGATGTTTATCCTGGGGAAAAGAAAACATACATATACACAAAGACTCATAGGAAAGTTTATAACAGCTCTGTTCACAGTATCCAAAACCTGGAAATAACCCAAATGTCAATTAATGTGTGAATGAATACTCACATTGCAGAAAATTTCATTACAAGAGAATATTATTCAGCAATGGAAAGTAGGGAACTATTGATAACATTTAACGGCATTCATGAACACATTATGCTGATTAAAAGAAGCCAGTCATCAAATAGGATAGATATACTGTTGATTCAAACTGTGTGAGACTTAGAAGAGGAAAATTAATATGTAGTCTCAAAAAGCATATTGGTCATTACTTGGGACTAGAGAAAAGAATATAAGGAAATATTTGGGGTTTTTAAAAATGCTTTCTTATCTCCATTGGGGTGGTGAATAATAGAGTTTGACATTGTCAAACACATTTTAAAAGGTACACTCAAAATGGATGTGATTATTAAAATGCAAATTACATCTCAATAAAGTTGATTAAAAATTTCTAAAAGTGCTAATATTTATTTATTGCTTACAATGTATGCTTCGCCATCTCATGAGTTTGCATATATTCTTACACTTTAATTTGGTGATTCTTACTGATGTAAAAGTTACTTTCATGTTGCAATGTTTTTAAAGGTTTACTTCCAATAGGAGCTTTGATAGTCATAGAAATGGGTAAAATAAATCAGACAAATAAAAATAAATATGTCCATGTTACCCTCATATTCCCATTTACATAGTAATAATATCTTAATTTAAAAACAAGCAGTTTCTGAATAATACAATTATTATAGCAAGACCAACTCTATTCCTCTGCCACCATGTCAAACAGTATTTTTGATATGTTTTATAGGTTACTTCGTTTAGTTGCTATAAATTTTTGATGAAGGTTCCTACTTGTAAAGTGGAATTTTCCCAAAACTGAAAGCATTTTCAGAATTATTTCAATTAGAATGTCTTCAATACCTCTTTAGCAATTGCAGCCTCATGAGAAAGAGTATATATTATTTTAGTCAGCCAGTCAACAAGTATTTATAGAGCTCTCACAGGATGTCTTACATTGTACTAAGCAAATTTATTACTTCTTTTCAAGTACCTGTGAGGCATGAGGATATTTTCCCAGAGTTGCTGTAAAATGTATTGCACGATTTTGATTAAATTGGGGAAAAAAGGGAAGAAATTGGCATTTTAATGTAACATTTTTCCTTTTTTTATGTTATAGTGTATGCTTTCAGGTGATTCTCTGTCATTTGGGTATGTAAGGCATACAGGATGGCAAATATGATACACAGGTCAGAAGTGACACCAATTTTAAATATAAAATTCCTCAATATGTCTTCTTATAGCTCCATGAACAAATAAAAGGGGTGGAAAAATGAGATGCTGAAGCAAATGCCAATTATCTTGGGCCTATTTATTTTATATAAACTGCCTAAATGCAAGATTTCTTCCAATAACATAATATACATTACCATTTCCAATCATTAACTCACACTTGATCCCCAAACTAGAAACTATTGAGCCCCTCTGGACCCTGATCCATTGATTCTTCTCCATAAGGATAATCAATTCCTTATTCCTCCATCAGTCAACACCTACATGTCCACAGTATACATTAATTACAGAGTATGTCAGGGCATACGTTCAATGGTAGCTACTTTAAAAATTAATGTAGCAAGCCATGCCTGTAACAATGTTCTTGGAATATCACATGACAATATTAAATATCAGGTAGTTTGGGATGCAAGGTGCACTCAGGTACATGTACCCACATGCATACACACGACTCAGTGACACATCAGAAACATTTATTTTCCTTAAATCAGAAATCACTTGTTATTTTTTTAATGTTCTAAGTGTGGTTTTCTCCAAATTATAGCTCCCTGGTTTCTTCCAAAGTATTCAGCCAGAAAGAGATATAAATGTACATTTGAAATTGCCCAAAATTATGACTGATGTAGAATACTGTCCTTCTCTAAAATATCCAGTCATTAAACTTTGAAAAGTCATGCTAGTGAGAACATGCAATCACTAGCCAGAGAGTATTAATTTGAAAACAGACAACAATGATTTTATATTTCTATTTTGAATGTTTTCTATAAAAAAACATTACAAATATCTGTTTTACTGATCTGTATCATAGTTAGCCTACACTTAGTACAAGTACAAAATAACAATGATTAAAATGAAAGCATTATATTTACCACTATTTTTTACTTTATACTCTTTTAAATGAAATAATACGGCAAAAGAATAATGAAAACAACAGACATACTATTTATATGCAAAGTTCAGCCCCCTTAGTTCAAAGAAGATAGAAAAGAATGTTTATTATTCTTGTGAGAAGGAGGAGCTCAGTCGTTTCTATGAGTGTTTGACTTCAGGGTAAGTTACAATTTAAAATTTCCTACTGGGTTAATAGCAGGTACCAAAAGTTCAGAAGAGCGGCAGTAATTACTTCTTCCAAATGCAGAAATGTGTCAGGAATATCATGCAGTTTAGCATTACGTATATCCTGTTCTTTTCATTATGGCTTAAAATACATGCAATTTAATGTTACTTCTCCTAAAATATCCAAAGATTATGTCATAATCAGATTAGTATATTTGGCTATTTCAAGTTATACATTTTTTCTCAGAATTCATTTTTTTTTTTTTTTTTTTATGAAAGCGCCTACAAATAGTCTGTGTGTAAGAGAGGATAACTGAGTCTGAACATCTCTGCCCTGTGATAAACAGGGCATATGCGTAACAGATTTCTCTGTATTGAAGTAGTCTGGGTGTTGTAAATGTCATAGTTTGGTAATTCGGGCACTATCTGAGGAATTGTGTAAATCTCAGATCGGCTGTTTTTCCTTCTAAATGGTCTGAAGGCCACAGTCAAATACTTCATGTATATATCAAACTCTCTATGGCTTCAACTCATTGATGTCCCAGCAAATTCTGTTTGCTTTATTTTGTCTTCTCTACTCCCTTAATAATCAGCCTTGCTTGTTGGGGAGACCTCCGTTATGTGCATGTGGCTTCCTGTCTCCTGTGGTTCTGGATTCTCGCTCCAGGCCTCTGCGTCCCTCACTCAGCTGCATCTTACTCTGTGTTCCCATAATAGCTTCATTAAACTTGAACAAACACTTCTCTTGCTAGGCTTGATTTCATTGTCTTAAGCGCTCATTAACTCACAGTTATTTTAATGATCTACTTATTTATTTCTTGGTAGTGACTTCTCTGAGGTCACAGGACTCTGAGGATGAGAAGTGAAACTTCAGCCTGGACAGAGGATAGCTAAAACACACAAACGATGGTATACTAAAAAAAGTAATAAAAAATTAAACAATAAACAGTCTTGTTTTTCCGTGAAGCTCAGTGCCCATGTTTGTTCTCCCTAATAAGTCAATTCCTCACTTGAGGGTCCTAGGTTTCCCAAGCAAACAGAAGTGAAGTGCCTTGCTAGCTTTTCACGTACACAGAGTCAGATAACCTTAATGTTCCCCTCAGCTTGACCAAACTTGCGACAGTTTTCTTCCTCATCTTAGGATCCTGCCCTTCCTCTCCTATAGAACATTTACCTTAGGAAACTCTCCGGTGTGAATTCTTTCTTTGCCCCTTTGAGTTGGAACTCTTCTCCAAGCCTCTAGCTAGGTTTACAATTGAGGACTTCCTCAAGGAGCCATCTCTTTGGAATGTAATCATCAGGAAAGATAAAGCCCTTGTCCCTTAGCCTCCATGGAAGGGCAGGAGCCTAACTTCCATAAACACCAATTAGTAAACACAAAGAAATCATATAATTCAGTTATCCACATAATTTATTTTAGTGAGGGCACTGTATTATTAGTCTGTTTTCACGCTGCTGATAAAAATACAGCTGAGACTGAACAATTTAACAAAAGAAGAATTAATGGACTTACAGTTTCACATGGCTGGGGAGGCCTCACAATCATGGTGGAAGGCAAGGAGGAGCAAGTCACATTTTACATGAATGGCAGCAGGTAAAGAGAGAGAGCTTGTGCAGGGAAATGCTCCCTTATAATACCATCAGATCTCATGAAACTGATTTATTATCATGAGAAAAGCACTGGAAAGACCTGTACCCATGATTCAATTACCTACCACTGGGTCCTTCCCATATGTGGGAATTACAGGAGTTGCAAGATGAGATTTGGGTGGGATACAGCCAACCCATATCAGGCACTTATTTTGTTTTAAAATAAAATAAAGTTATATAACTTAAAATAAAATTATACCATTTATTTTATTTTAAAGTAAAATAAAATTATGTAACTTAGAGTTATATGTCATAACTATATATCCCTATAGCATATATCTTAATATGCTTAATACATATACACACACAATATCTCTATTCTAAAAATTGAGTATGCTATTCTTGTTTTTTTAGACGAAGTCTAGCTCTGTCTACAGGCTGGAGTGTATTGGCATGATCTCGGCTCACAGCAACCACCCTCCCATCAAGCTATTCTCATGCGTCTGCCTCCCGAATAGCTGGGATTACAGGTGAATGCCACCATACCTGGCTAATTTTTGTATTTTTAGTAGATATGGGGTTTCACCATATTGGCCAGGATGGTCTCGGTCTCTTGACCTCGTGATCTGCCTGCCTCAACCTCCCAAAGTGTTGGAATTAAAGGCATGAGCCCCTATCCAGCTGCTATTCTTTTAATACAGCAAACTGAGCTAGTGAGCCAGTGGGAAACCAACCTCCGCTACTGAAAAAATAAGTTTAAAAGAAGGACCGGAAAGAGAATTTCCTAATCTGGAGAGTGTAGATTTTGTGTAAGAATGTTAAGTCCTCTGGGTAGACCATTAAAAATTGGTAGCACAGAGCAGAATCATCAGGCTAAGCATCCTAAAATTACCACATACAGAAGTCACCTCCTAAAGTCCTGAAATTATTCTTAAATATGATGAAAAGTATATCAATTGGTAAAGAATATGTTTTATTTCTCTTGTTGGAAAACAGAAGAAAGGCCGCTGAGGAACAACTAATAAAACACGGGAACAAAGTGGGTAACACTGGTTTGTATTATTAGAAGAGTCCTGCAGAGTTGCATGTGCAGGGCAGATACAGAGTGAACAGCAGAATGCCTTGGAGATGGGCAGGATCTTAAATTAAGTAGGAATGCACATATTTGATAAAGAAAATCTCCAAAGCAAAAACAAGCACAACAAATTCAGAGTACCTGTCCTTTGACCTCAAGTGGGAACCATAAAGAAGAGAAAAAAATGGGGGTTTCTCCATATTGGTCAGGCTGGTCTCGAACTCCCGACCTCAGGTGATCTGCCAGCCTCAGCCTCCCAAAGTGCTGGAACTACAGACGTGAGTCACCTCACCTGGCAGCACATATACTAAAATTGGAACGATATAAAGAAGATTAGCATGGCCACTGTGCAAGGATGACACCCAAATTGGTGAAGCATTCCATATTTTAAAAATTAAAAATTAAAAAAAAATAAGAAGAGAAAAAGAATCAGTTTCAGATACAGGGGAAAGAGTGCCAGGAAGCCATCTACTCTTTAAGTTCGTTATGTCAGTCAAGGTTGTTGATTACTAAATAATCGAAAGTACTCTATCTACTTTAAGTGAAAAGGGGATTCATTATTGGACTAGTCATTCATTAAATCATAAGTAATGATTGAAAGAACAGAGTAGCTGTGTATGGGCTTCTGTCACCAGGTGCCTCCTCAAAACCACACGGCCAAGGTCTTACTTGGGGAGAAAGCTCCGCCTCTGCAGCTTCTGCACTGTGGACACAACACAAACACGTTGGCTAGAGGACAATGGCTACCACCACTAGACAGGTGTCATTCTATGACCTGGCAACCATTAGAAACCTGTGCCGCTGCTAATTATGAAAGATAACACCATTTCGCTGCTCACATCTGCAAACAGTGGAATTATATACTGAGTTTTTTCCTTTCAGTATTCCATTCTGGAGAGACGTCCCAAATGGGCCTATTTGAGCTGTAAATGGGGCTAGAAATATAAATATGTCTTGATTCCTTTGCCAGAATAATATTTTTTTTTTTTTTTTTTTTTTTTTTTTTTTTTTTTTTTTTTTTTTTTTTTTTTTTTTTGAGACCGAGTCTTGCTCTGTCACACAGGCTGGAGTTCAGTGGCACAATTTCAGCTCACTGCAACCTCCGCCCTGAGGGTTCAAGCAATTCTTTGCCTCACCCTCCTGAGTAGCTGGGATTATATACGTGCCTGCCACCATGCCCGGCTAATTTTTGTATTTTATAGAGATGGGGGTTCCACGGCTTGGCCGGGCTGGTCTTGAACTCCTGACCTCGTGATCCACCACCTTCACTTCCAAAGTGCTGAGATTATAGGTGTGAGCTACCACGCCCAGCCATGATAGAACTTTTAAGGTAAGTATTTTCCCATACATAGACCGGGTATTCTAAATGGATTCTTTGATAACATTTATTTTATATTAAACTTTCAATAAGTAGCAGAAATCTATAATCAAATGTTTAACAAAATTTCATCTCATACAAGCAAAGTCACATTTTTTATATAAGGTGACATTGCTAGTTGAGTGTTCTTCAACACATTATTTTCAAATTCAATTCATTTTTCAATCTTTCAATTATATGATCACTACTGATAAGGATCTATCTATCAGAGGAGTTTTGAAAATTAAGAATGATACTATTGGTGAAAATACTTCTGGGGATCAGTTGATAAGCACTTTGTCTTCTTAAGTTTTTACTGTATTAGGCTAAAAAAAAGAAAACCTGGTAATCTTCAGTTGATCTACTTTGTTCAATATTTAAAAATTTTAAAACTATAATGTGATTAATTTATTAATTATGCATATATTCACTGTCAATTTCTTCTGGTAAAATTCAAGACCTTGAGGACAAAAATCTTTTTCCATTTTGTTCAATTATGTTTGCCAGGAAAGCAGCTTTCCATCATTCTCTCTTCAAATGAGAAGCTGACCTTACCAGAATTAAACTGAAATTTGTGTTCTAATTTCTTAATTTATTGACTCTCAAGCACATACACACCTAAAAAGTCAGTGGCTGGTGCTCTTTGTTTTTTGTTTTTGTTTTTTTTTTGAGATGGAATCTGGTTCTGTCTCTCAGGCTGGCGTGAAGTGGCGTGATCTCAGCTCACTGCAATCTCCGCCCCTGGGTTCGAGCAGTTCTGCTGCCATCATCTTCCCTAGTATCTGGGATTTTAGACACATGCCACACTCATGGATAATTTTGTTGTTGTTGTTGTATTTTTAGTAGAGACAGATTTTCACCATTTTAATCAGCCTGGTCTCAAACTCTTGACCTCAGCTGAGCCACCACCTTGGCCTCCCAAAGTGCTGAGATTACAGGAATGAGCACTGAGGCTTATTTTTCTTAACTTACTTTACTTTTTTTTTTTTTTTTTTTTTTTTTTGAGTCAGGTGTTTGCTTTGTCACCAGGTTAGAGTGTGGTGGCTAGATCTCTGCTTACTGCAAACTTCGACTCCCTGGTTCAAACGATTCTCCTGCCTCGGCCTCCCTACTAGCTGGGATTAAAGGCATGCACCACAACACCCAGTTAATTTTTGTATTTTTAGTGCAGATGGATTTTCACCATGTTTGCCAGGATGGTCTTGATCTCCTGACCTTGTGGTCCTCCCATATCAGCCTCCCAAAGTGCAGGGATTACAGGTGTGAGCCACCATTCCCAGCCAAATATCATTTTAATGTGTCTACTCTGTTTACTGCAAGACATGTTAGACATACAGAAGCAAAGGCACTTAATATTTTGGGGCATGTGTTGTATGCCAGAATATTTGTCTTATTTTATATTATTATTTTCACAATTAAGTTTGAAATTGATAGTACCATTATTATTTTACAGTTAGAAAAAAAAAAACACACAGAAACTTATTAACTCATTCAAGGTCAAATATTTCTACTGATTTGCCGTTCTAGAAAGACCAGATAGCAATTGTTGACTGAGAATCTTTCTAGCATACTATTTTTTAAAAACACCCTGGCATTCATCCCTCCCTTTTTGTTTTCTTTAAAAAGAGTTAATAAATGCCAGTTAAGAATGTCACTATTATTCTCCCTCCAACTGTCATTAGACAGTTAATTTGCCAGCTTCTTTCCACAGCCCCAGATCTTAGAGGACAACACGATTCTCTCTCTAAAATCTTCACTTCACATGAGTTGATGCTTGATTAAAAAAAGAAGAAATGCAATTATGTTGCAAATTTCTTGTGGCTTCCTTGTATTTTTGCTTCTAAATGTACTTGGACTTCCATTTACATGTACACAACACACAGTCAACTATATACAATCATTTTTGTTGTTGCACTAACACATTATCAAACATAGCGGTTTAAAATAATAAAAATTTATTTTTTTAGCAGCTCTAGAAATTAGCTTTCCAAAATGGGTTTTACTGGAAGAAAATCAAGATTTCTGCATGGTCATGCTCTCTCTAGAGGCTCCCGGCCAGATTGTTTACTTGGAGTTTTAGCTTCCCGAGGCTGTCAAGCTTCCCTGGCTACGGCTTTCTTTTACTTTTAAAGCCAGCAAAGGGCCGTTGTCTTTCTTACTTCTCATCACTCTGACATTGATACTTGTTTGACCTTCTCTTTTCACTTTCAAGATCTCTCATGACTACATTGAGGTCAGGAGATCGAGACCATCCTGGCCAACATGGGAAACCCTGTCTCTACTAAAATACAAAAGATTAGCCGGGTGTGGTTGTGTGCACCTGTAGTCCCAGCTACTTGAGAGGCTGAGGCATGGGAATTGCTTCAACCCGGGTGGTGGACGTTGCAGTGAGCCGAGACTGTGCCACTGCACTCCAGCCTGGCAACAGAGCAATATTCCATCTAAATAAATAAATAAATAAATAAATAAAAATAAAAAATTCTCGTGATTACATTGAGTCAACCTTGATCATCCAAAATATTCTCCCCATACCCAAATCCTTATTGTAATCACATTCATAAGATTTCAGGAATTAGGAAGGATACATTTTATGCAAGCATTTATTCTGTGTGTGTGTATATAGATAATGTATTTTAAAAATATAAATCTTCAAACTGGAGGCATTTAATGAGCTACGCTCTTGGCATGGGGTATCTAATTCTTGCCTGAAAGTGAAACATTTGAAAAAGCGTATTTGATTTTTATGTCCACAGGGTGATATTTAATGAATGACTACTCCAGTGAACTGAAAGGTCCACCCTTAAATAAGCATTAATTTATTTATTTCATATCATTACAATGATAGAAGATAAATTATAAGAAAAATGTCCTTCAGGCTTAAATATTATAGTTAAATAAATGCAAGATATAATGGCAGTATAAACTTGGGCTCAAAAGAAAATGTTATACATAAACAAATGTTTCATTTGCTAAATATATTTTACTATAATTTTTAAAGGTGATATAGATAACCGAGACATTCTTTAAATTGGTAAGTAAACAAAGACCTCACATCTATGTAGTTTCTCTTCTTGAAAAGTTTCAAATAACAGATGCACAAAATCCACTTTTATAAAAAATTTACTTCTGTCTACATATTAGAAAAAATACATTAAAATTTCCCAATATCTTTAAAAATTTATAATTTCTGTGATAAAATACATAAAAACACATAATCAAGTCTATTTTTATTTCATGAACTTATTTTTTTCATGAACTTATTAATACTGTCATGGCTATATGAGATCCACCTGGGACAGATATATATATATATATATATATATATAATTAAAAATCGGTTTTAAATCTCCAAGGGAAATGCAGGTGATACTTTAGAACGTCTCAAATGGAGAAAAATATAGCAACCTCAAAGTCTACAGGCAAAGGAAGTAATTAGCTAAACTTCAGATGAAACAAAAGCAAATTACAGATCACATGTAAAATTACCCATTTTGCATATGTAATTAGGTTTTTATGCATCATTACATATAACTTTTAAAATTTAACCTCAGAACTTGCCTTTCTACTTTGACCAAAATTATATAAATCTATCAAAGGATTGTATTAACACTATCGACGTTCCTTTGCAAAACACGGCTTCTTCATTATTATTTTCTTTTCAATTAAGAGCAATGTCGCCGGGCGCGGTGGCTCAAGCCTGTAATCCTAGCACTTTGGGAGGCCGAGGCAGATGGATCATGAGGTCAAGAGATCGAGACCATCCTGGTCAACATGGTGAAACCCCGTCTCTACTAAAAGCGCAAAAAATTAGCTGGGCATGGTGGCACGTGCCTGTAATCCCAGCTACTCAGGAGGCTGAGGCAGGAGAATTGTCATTGCACTCCAGCCTGGGTAACAAGAGCAAAACTCCGTCTCAAAAAAAAAAAAAAAAAAAAAAAAAAAAAAAAAAAAAGAAAAGAAAAGAAAAAAAAAGAGCAATGTCATTATTTTATTTTCTCTCATTTCCTATTTTTTTTTCCTGCTATTGTCTCAAGGATTCTTTGACTTCTCTTTTTCCATTTGTTGTTGATCCAAAGTTGCTTAATATTGAATTTGTTAATAGCTTATGACCACACGATTTTGAAGACTATTACCAATATCCATTTGCCTTATTTAAATCAGCAATTCGCAAATCTGGCTGCAACTTGTAATGACTAGAGTTTTAAACGAATATCTATTTCCAGGTCCCTCCTATGGAGATTCTAATTTAATTAGTGTGTGAACTAACATAACCATTGGAACATCTTAAAGATTCTCCAGGTGGTGCCTAATGATTGCCAGGTGTAAAAGCATTATAGGAAGCGCTGCATACATAGCTCAAGGTCTAGGAAATTTTCTTATATCTCTCCGTGACAAGTATGTTGTCAGTTGTAGAAATAAGCCATCTCCAATTCTTAAAATAGCTCAGTAAGGTAGATATGATTATGTCCACTTTACGGATGAAACATAGGTAACAAGTATCCTGTTCAAACTCACACATAGAATAATTTCACAATCCAGGATTAAAAGCAAAGTCTGTCAGATTGCAAAATGCATTCTCTTCAGTTTTCCATTTTCTAGAGACTAGCACAGTCTTCAAGATTTAGGAGTTATTCAAATACATGTTAAATTATTTTCTTTTGTCCTCAAAAATTTTTGTGTTAATATTTGTAATTTTGGGCAACACATTTTTTCCACCAAATTCTACTGAAAATGCAGAATTTTAAATATAAAATGGCACTAAAATTTAGACTACATTTTAGGGAATGTTAGCTAGTTTGCAAATATGTAAAGCAAAAATAAAGTGAGATAAAAAATTAAACACTATTGCAAGACGTTACAGATATTCGTTTCTCCTATTCAGTTATGCATTTCTTTTTTTTTTTAATTGCATTTAGGTTTTGGGGTACATGTGAAGAACATGCAAGATTGTTGCATAGGTACACACATGGCAGTGTGGTTTGCTGCTTTCCGTCCCCTCACCTGTATCTGTCATTTCTCCCCATGCTATCTCTTCCCACCTCCCCACCCCCGTCCCTCCCCCATCAGTTATGCATTTCTAACTGATTCATGTTGTATTCTAATGGAATCTATATTACATCAATATCTTTTAAAGAGCTTTACAATCCTCATTTTTTGCTTTATTTAATATTTTTAATGCTTAACAGAAAACTCCAAAGTATCTTCAATTTATATTTAAATAAAGTTAAAATTTAAAAAGTAAATTTCTTTACTTTTAAAAGAATAATTGAAATAATCTTGAAAACAAGTATTTTCTGAATAATTATTAATGTATTCTTCTTTAATTTCTTATAAATTGTAATAAAGTCATGGAGTGTGAAACTATTTGCTGAGTTAATTCATCATGTTGTATTTATTTAATGAAAACTTGAGGAGTACTTTCCTAAAATCTTTGCAATGATGTATTTCAAAATAAGCCACAAATCATGATGGCGGCCTAAGTAAGAATTAAGATCAATGGCCTGCAATGAGTAGCAAGATTTTCAACCTTGCACTGCCAATGCATTTATGACTTCCATGATTCTTTTCACCTTATAAAATCTACCTTTTTTCCTCCCAGTGTGTATAATCCTTTCATATTCCTATATAGAGGGATTTATTTTGTTTTATTTTTCTTTTCTAAATAAAATCTTTGGAATACTTAAAGAGAAATTAATTTAGACATAACTAGAGTAATCTTTATTTCAGTGGTGAGTAAATGTCACATGTCAGCCTTATCTTAAATTTGCTAAACTACTGCACATTCTATTTTTCCTGTGTTCAGGCTTCATACAATAAGTTTGTTCTATATTTTCAAAGGTGTAATTTTATACTATTTAAAAACTAACAATAAGTATTGATTTAAAACAATGACAATAAATTGCTAAAATTTAAGTAATTATAAAAATCATGGTGAAAAAATAATAAAATGAAAAACTTTTCTGACTGTAGAAATACATTAAGGTTAGTAGGCATCCAGCATTTGCTAAGATCTAATTTAAAAAGAAGGCTAAATAGGCATTTTTACTACATGTGGTTTTAATCAGTGTGATATAATTTTCAGTTCCTTTGATTAATGAGTACATTCTCAGCTATTAGGTGTTACCTATTTGTTCAGAAGCCATAGAAACACTCCAACTTAACTGGCTTAAACATACTTTTTGAGTTACTTAATTAGCTTCTCTAGAGTTGCTAATAATCACACAGCCTTGACTGTGAACCATGTAATTATTTTGACATTAATTCTCTCCCTGGGATATCTTATTCTTGATGTCATCATTTCTGCACTTCAATTTCTGGCTAGTAATTTTATAACTGTATAAAATTTTATAACTACTACTGGAAGATATGCATTAATATCATACTTTAAAATTTTGTGGGATAAATAGGTGTCAATTTTCATTCTCACTCTAAGAGTAACTATATGCTATGTACAATCTGATTGCTTACAAAAAAGAAGTGAGGTAAGAAAACTGTTTATATCTCTTTAAGAAAGATGAATCAATGTCATTCCTATTAAAATGTATAGGTACAAACCATGTTTTCATTAGCCTGTTTAATGCGTTACAATAGAATACCCAAGACTGAGTAATTAATAAAGAACAGAAATTCATTTCTCACAATTCTGGAGGCTGGGAAGTCCAAGATGAAGGCACCCACATTTGGTCTACCGAGTGTCTTCTCGATGTATTCTCATATGGCAAAAGGCAGAGAGTAAGCTAACTGAACACTGTATGAAACCCCCTTTTAAAAAAATCCTGAACCTATTAACCAGAGAGAAGCCCTCATGGCTTAATCAGCTATTAAAGGGTTCACCTCTTAATACTATACATTAGGAACACCTGAATTTTGAAAGACATATTTAAAGCCTAAAATTCCACCACTGGACCACCAATATTCAGGTCTTTCTCACATACAAAATATATCTATTTCATATAAATAACCTCAAAAGTCTTAATTTATTCCAATGCCAACTTTAACATCTAAAATTCATAGTCTCATTTAGGTATCATCTAAAGTAGATATGAATGAGCCTCATAACATGATTCATCCTGAGGCAAATTTTTCTCCATCGGTAAACTGCATAGATACCCGATAGTGGAATTGCTGGATTGAAAGGTAGTTGTATTCTTGGTTCTTGAGAAATAGCCATACTGTTTTTCATAAAGGTTGTATCAATTTACATTCTATTCACTTTTCTCCACATCCTCACCAGCATCTTTAAAAATTTTATTAATAACAGTCATTATGACTGATGTAAAATGATATCACATTGTTGTTTTCATTTTCATTTCTCTGATGATTAGTGATGTTGAGCATTTTTTCATGTGCTGGTTGGCCATTTATATGTCTTCTTTTGAAAAATGTCTGTTCATGCCCTTTGCCCACTTTTTAATGGTTTGTTATGGTGTTGGTGGTGGTGGCAATGATTGAGTTGTTTGAGTTTTTTGTAGATTTGAATATCAGTTCTTTGTTGGATGCATAGTTTGAAAATATTTACTCCTATTTGCCAGGTTTTCTGTTCACTTGATTTATTATTTTGCTATGCAGATTCTTTTTAGTTTAATAAAGTCCCATTTGTCTATTTTTTGTTTTTATGGCATTTGCTTTTGAGGTCTTAGTCATGAATTCTCTGAATATGGCAATGTTCAGAAAAGTTTTTCCTAGTTTTTCTTCTACCATTTTTACAGTTTAAAGTCTTACATTTAAATATTGCATTGTGTTTATATATAGTGAATGATAGAAATTAGATTTTATTCTTCTGTAGATGGGTATCCAATTTTCTCAGCACCACTTATTGAAAAGGGTGTCTTTTCCCCAGTGAATGTTTTTGTCAGCTTTGTCAAATATCACTTGACTGTAGGTATATGGATTTATAAGTAGATTCTGTATTCTGTTCCATTGGTTTAGGTGTCTATTTTAACACTATTTTAACAGCTATATGTATAGAATTACAACTTAAATACAAAAAAAAGCTATTTATTAGTTTTTAATACATGTGATATATTTATTTCTAATTATTCCACAGATATATAAGAATAATATAGGTGACACTTTGTAGACAATATAGCTTAATTATGCTAGGTTTTCTTTTACGATAGTTATAAAGCAAATGGTTGCTAAACTGAGAGGAAGATATAAACATTGCTATGTTAATTTGTAGATTTTAATGGCAAAAAAGTCCTGATTATAATGTTTAAACTAGCATATAATGTTTACATATGCATGCAGCCCTGTGCTTACACAATTATTTGAGTTTATGTAAATGATTATTTAAATTTATTTATTTAATTACATTTTAAACCTTTTCTGAGAAGTCAAAAAATAGGCTAATAACCCATATTTATATTCTGTTAAAATAATAATAAATTATGTACTGGAATATAATTGGTATTACTCATTTTAAAGTTTATATTTGTGTAGTTTTTGTAGATATTTATTCTGATAATTATTTGAAATATATAATAATTAAAGCTAGAAAGAATAAAAATTATGAAACAATTTTCCTTAATTATGAAAACATTTTTTGAGAAGATGAATATTAATAAGAATAATAAAGTGCATTCATAGTTTATGTCTAGCCTAGTACATAATTTTATATTGATTTTTAGAATAATTTTTTTACAGTTCAGAAAAAAATAGAGATCTGTAAGATTAATTGTACTGCTTTTAATGATTTATGTGTATTTTAAATCTGGAGCCAAACCCCACTAATTTTGATATCTTGATAGCAATCTCAAAGCATAAAAGAGAGAATGATATTTGGAACAAAATAAACCTGGGAACATACAGGCATTGTTTTTCATCTAATTGTAGATTCAGCTAAATATATTATTCTAATGCCTGTTCAACAAGAATATCTGTTCAGACAGATATTAACACCACCTTTAATACTGTCCCACATTTCACATAATGTTTTAGACAATGTTTTTTGGTATAATAGATTTGTATATTGTTGGGCAAGTACATTCTAGGAATAATCCCCAATGATCTCCCATTACAGAATCTTCTGCCCTTTAGATGTCAGTAGAATTTATCAATATGAGTCCTTGTCACTCCATGATTGTTACATTACATGGCAAAAGTGATTTTGTGGATGTAATAAACATTATTAGATGGTTAACATTAAAATAGGGTGATATTTTTGGGTGGACCTAATTTAAATAAATGAACCCTTTAAATGAGAGAGTTTTCTCGTTGATGGCAGAAAGTCAAAGGTTATAGGTTCAAGGACTCAGTGCCTCCTTACTGACTTCGAAGATGAAGACAACCAGGAGATGAGAAATAATACAGGCAACCACTAGGAGCAGAAAGTGGCCTTCAACTGGTATTTGGAAGAAATAAAGGGAGAAGAAGGAAAGAAAGAAAAAAGGAAATAAATAGGTACCTCAACCTATAGCCACAAAGAACTGGTTCTGCTAATAACCCAAATGGGCTTGGAGGCAGATTCTTCTTCAGAGCCTGCAGGCAAATGCCTGCCCTGCTAACACTTTGGTTTCAGCCTTTGAGACTTTAAAAGAACTCAAGCTAGTGAAGCCGATCATGACCTTATTATGATACTAAATCATATCACCCTAATCCTTTTTAAACAATTTTCTTTTTAATATTTAAGATTGACAAATTAAACAATGTATATACATACATATATATGTATGTTAGTATATACCATGATGTTTTAATAGAGTATATCTATGCATAGTGAAATAGCTAAGTAAACTAATTAATATATGTATTGCCTCACATATGTGACTTCTTGTATGTGTGTGTTGAAAACACTTAAAATCTACTCTCAGGAATTTTCAAGGATACAATGTATCACTTTTAACTAAAGTCAGCATAATGTACATAGATTTCTTGAATTTATTTCTCCAGTTCAACAGAAAGCTTTGACCAACATCTAGTCATGCAGCAAAAAAATACTATCACAGATGTGAATCTAGTTTCTGGTACTTTCTTAGATGTGCAAAAGGGAAATTTATTAATAATTAATAATTTCTAACATATATTTTTGTGGATGTGGAAGAGGGCGGTCATACAATTAAAGTGCATAGTCTGATACCTGTGACATATTAGCTATTTAGTAAAAAAAATGAGCTAAAAAGACACTGATCTTTTTTCCTTACTTCGGTTGAATCCTTTAATATCTCTGGGTCTTACTTTCTTACACATAAGAAAAAAAATTCAATGAACCTTTAAATTTGTTTTAGAACTAAATATTTTCTATCCATTCCATAAACTAAGATAACATGTATTTAACTACCTTTTAAAAATCAATATCTATATGTAAGTCAGAAACTGCATTTAAGTATCAGAAGACCCCCTTATTATATGGATAGGTTACACAATAATAATTCAAACAACTTTTAGCAACATAAAAGGGCATCAAAAGTAGCACACATCAGTGCATGTGCTAGCATTATTGAGAGCTTCGTGTATATTAATTCCTTCAATTATTATAATCCATTTGCTTTGTGTGTATTAGGCCTTAACACAGTTAAAAGGACAAAATAGTAACTGATATACATACTGTAAAATGAAAATATGGAGGGGCAGAATGACTTAATACCTTGCACAGGACTGCATGGGGGTGGGTTTTGAGCTCATGTCTTTCAGGTTCAGAGACAATGTTGATGAGGAGTGTGCTACACTATCATCTGTGTTGTTTAAACCTTCCTAATCTTCATCATTTTATCTTAAATTGGAGACACTAACTAGTTACAGATGTTTTTTAAAGATTAGCAATATATGTTTATGATTACCATAGTGCCTAGCAAAATATTGGTACTCTATAAGTTTCTATAAATCATGAAAGAAAAACTTTTGTGCTATGATGATGATATAGTTATTACAGAACCAGTGCAAACACACTGATGGGCACTTTAAAGAAACATACTTTAAGTAATGTAACCCATATAAACATAATTGCTTCATCTGTGATATAGACTATTTATTGAAATGTATATTTCTATACAGGAACACAGAAAGCACAAAGATATTAAGATGGTTACATATCTACCTTAGAGACTTAGGTTGCTTCTGTTTGAACAACTGATCTAAAAAAATCTTGTATGAACCATTTATGAAAGATTAACTTCAAAACATAATGCAGGGTGAAATGCTAATAAGAAAAATATTTTGAAAGGGAAAAGATAATTTTAGTCAACATAGACGTTGACAGTTTGTAACTGCAGTGCTCATTTCAGGGGGTTGATAGAGAACCCCCTCAAGTATTTTGGATAACTGTATCCTGTGAATTATCAAACATAGTAGAAAGTTCAGCTAGCTAAATTCCTGATCCTACTTTAAATATCAAGTTGTATTGCAGCACATGATAATAATAAATTCTGTGATTAAGTTACTCTTACTTAATATTCTATCTGAAGAAAAAAATTAGTGATTTTACTTTTTATATTTTGTCAATAAATTATGTTATTAATGCAGTACTATTATTTCATGAATAAAAACATCTAATAAACCACGTATTTGATATTTTTCCATATAAAGCATTATGCCTTCCATATTTTTGATTATGCACTCAGCAGGTTTCATAAATAAATCTTGGTGTCCATTTATGCCAAGTCCTGAAGTTCTTCCAAGAACTTTTTTTCCCTAAATACAGTTTGGAAATCTTTTCATTAATATTTCCAGTTGCTAGGCAACACCTCCTCTTTCCTCGTTGCTATGGTGACCCTTGAATCAGGGAGGACAGGAAGCCATCTGTTTAAACCAACACCCTTCCTTTCTTAAAAGTATGGCTTGCTCTACTGCCAGACACAAGGAGGAGTAAGTTAAATATGACTTAAAGTGTATGTAGATACAAGGGTAAAACTCCAAAATCATAATAGATTTTCTTTGTTTGAAAAATAATTGCTTCTTAATAGAACATAAAATCACTGTGATTCAAAATGCTCTATTCACAACAGATTGAAAGTATACTCTGAAATGATAAAGATGAAATATACAGTGAATAAAACCAACCAAAATAACCTCAGGTGTTTTAAATATTTATTTTATTTTATTTATTTTGGTCTTTACTGTCTGTACATGTACATCCTAAGATAACATTTTAAAAGGATTTTTGAATACGTAACCAAAACACTCAACTGTTTTAATACCATGGCATTTTTGGAAGAGAAATGCAAAAGTTGGCACTCAGACTATTCTGAGTAAAAGTTGGAATTCGTCTTTTTGTTTTCCCAAGGTGAAACTAATGTCATTTCTTGGACTCCTAAGTGGTTTCAGAATGTGCCTGGGGATTTGGCTTTATTGAGGTTAAAATTTTACCAAGTATCCTTTGTACACAGGTAAATATTCATAAAAGACAGTTATTCCCAGTAATTTGTTTAAAGTTTGGTAAGCTAAATAAAGAAAGCAAGCTTTCACTTATTTGAGGTGCAAATAGGTTTGGTGTTTCCCACAGTATTTTTGACACCGTAAATGTGAATAATACGCTTCCTTTATAATATTAACTCCTTTACAATACTTCCATCATTATAATCCCATTGACTTTCAAGATTGTGCTCTTGCCCATTATTTCAAAATCTCATTATTATTTAACAGATTATTAAAAACAGTGAGGTCTGGTGATTTGCCTTTCAATATTCTTCTTTTGACCACCTGCCAAAATGTGTGACATTTCACTGGCTTGCTTTTTGGGCTGCCCCTGAAAATGTCTTTCTTTCCTTTAAAAATAATGCAATGTTGTTAAGAACCAAGAACTTCCTAATTATTCATACATAGCTAGAATACATATTTGTGTTTATGTGCATGCCAGAGTTATAATATCAACTTTATCTTGAGCACAAGTTGCATGCTACTTAGTATGATGGAGTTCACCTTTGTTACCCCCTATTACTCCCAACATAAGAAAATGCAATCAACATAATAATGTTTTGGTTTTATTATAGAAATATGTTTTGAATTCAGTATACATTTATCAAGGAAAAAGAAAGGCATCTATTTCAAGTAAAATTAGATGACTGTATCATCATTTTCTTTTTCTTATATTGTCACAATTTTTTTAATTTTTATTTTAGATTTAGGGAGTATATACACAGGTTTGTTTCCTGAGTATACTACATGATGCTGAGTTTTTGGATATAAATGTTCCCATCACTCAGGTACTGAGCATAGTTCCCAATAATATTTTAAACCTTGTCTCCCTCCCTCTCTCCACCACTTTCCCTCTAATAGTCCCCAGGGTCTGTTGTTGCCACGTTTACATCCATGAGTACTTGAAATGTAGCTCCCACTTATAAATCAGTACACGTGGCATTTGATTTCCTGTTATTGCCTTAATTTGCCTGGGATAGTAGCCTCCCACCATGTTGTTGCATAGAACATGATTTAGTTCTGCTTAATGGCTGCATAGTATTCCATGGTGTATACATACCACATTTACTTTATACAGTTCACCATTGATGGGCACCTAGGTTGATTTTGTGACTGTTATTGTGAGTATTGCAAGTAGCACTGTGATGAACATGCAATACATGTGTCTTCTTTATCTAATTGTTTTATTTTGCTATACACCCGATACTTTGCTGGATCAAATGGTAATTCTGTCTTAAGTTCTTTGAGAAATCTCCAAATTGCTTTCCACAGTGGTTGAACTAATTTACATTCCCACCAACGGTGTATAAGTGTTCCTATGCTCTACAACTTCACTAGCACCCATTATTTTTGACTTTTGAATAACAGACATTCTGACTGGTGTGAGATGGTATCTTACAGGGGCTTTGATTTGCATTTCTCTATTGATGAGTGATGTTGAGCATATTTTAATATGTATGTTGACAATGTGTGTGGCTACTTTTAAAGTCTCTGTTCCAGTCCTTTGCTCACCTTTTAATATGGTTGTTTTACGATTATAAATTTGCTTAAGTTCCTTACAGATTCTGGATATTAAATCATCAGATGCATAGTTTGTGAATACTTTCTCCCATTCTGTAAGGTGTTTACTTCGTGTGTAACTTATTTTACTTTGAAGACACTTTTTGATTTCATTAGATCTCTTAGAAATTTTTGTTTCTGTTGCAATTGCTTTTGAGGACTTAGTCATAAATTCTTTTCCAAGACCAGTGTCCAGATATTCCCTATGTTTTCTTCCATAACTGTTAAAGTTTGAGATCGTATATTTAAGATTTTAACCCATCTTGAGTTAATTTTTGTATATGGTGAAAGGTAGGGGTCCAGTTTCATTCTTATGCATAAGGCTTGCCAGCTATCCCAGCGTCATTTATTGAATAGGGAGACCCTTCACCTTTACTCATTTTTGTCAATCTTGTCTAAGATTAGATGGCCCTAAGTGTGCAACTTTATTTCTGGGTTCTCTATTCTGTTGCTTTGATCCATATGTCTGTGTTTGTATCACTACCATGTTATTTTGGTTACTGTAGCCTCATAGCATATTCTGAAGTCAGGTAATTTGATACCTTCAACATGTGCTTTTTACTTAGGATTATTTTTCCTAGCTAGGCTCTTTTGTGTTCTATATGTATTTTACAATAGTTTTCTTGTTCCATTTCTGTGCAAAATGAAATTGGTCATTTGATAGGAATGGTGCTGAATTTGTCATTTGCTTTAGGGAGTATGGCCATTTTAATGATACTGATTCTTTCAAGTCATGAGCACAGTATGTGTCATCTATGATTTTTCGTAGTGTTTTCTAGTTCTCCTTGCAGAGATATTTTACTTTGTTATTAGATGTATTCCTTGATATTTTATTTTTGTGTATGGCCATTGTAATTGGGTCACATTCTTGAGTTGGCTCTCAGTTGACTGTCAGTTTATAGAAATGCTACTGATTTTTGTACATTGATTTCTTTATCATTTCTAATGTCATTTTGGTGAATAGTTTTAATTATTTTCCTATTTTATTTTCTACTTAGATGCCTTTTTTCCCCTAATATTGCCTAATTGCTGTAGTTAGCACTTCCAGTACTATTTGGAATAGGAGCTGTGAGAGTGAGCATCCTTGTCTTGTTGCAGTTCTTAAGGGGAATACCTCCAGCTTTAATCCATTCAATGTGATGCTAAATATGGATTTTTCATAAGTGACTCTTACATTTTGAGATGTGCTGCTTCGATGCCTAGTTTTTTGAGGGTTTTTATCATGAAGTGATGGTAAATTGTATTGGAAGCTTGCCCTTCATCTCTTGAGAGGTTCATATGGTTTATTTTTTAAAATTTTGTTTATGATATGAATCACATTTATTGATTGGGTTTGTTGAATCAAACTTGAATCCCAGTAATGAAGCCCAGTAATGAACTTGATCATGGTGAGTTAACTTTTTGATATACTGCTGGATTTGGTTTGCTGGTATATTCTTTTGTGCCTATGTTCATCAAGGATATTGGCCTGTAGTTTCATTTTTATTGTGTCTTCAACGTTTTTGGTTTCAGGGTGATACTGGCTTCATCAAATGAGTTAGAGAAAATTTCATCCTCCATTTTTTTGGAATAGGTCCAGTAGAATTGGTACAAACTCTTTTTGTGTGTCGGATAGAATTTGAATCCATCTGGTCTGGGATCTCTTTGGTTGACAATTTTATTACTGATTCAATTTTGGAATTCAATATTGGTCTGTCCAATATTTCAATTTCTTCCTGATTCTATCCTTGGAAGTTGTGTGTTTCTAGGAATGTATCCATTTCCTCCTGATTTTCTAGTTTGTGTGCACAGAGTTACCTATTCATATTAGTCTGAGGTTCTTTTGTATTCCTGAGAAACTCATTGTAATATTACCTTTATAGATCCTGATTTTGCTATTTTGAATCTTTTTTTCCCTTTTTGATTTGGTAATCTAGCTACTAGATTATCTAGTATATGAATCTTCTCTTATCCTTTCAAATAACTTAAGTTTTGCTTTTGATGATTCTTCATATGGATTCTTGGGTATTAATTTCATTTAGTTCTGCTCTGATTTTAGCTATGCCTTTTCTGGTAGCTTTGGGGTTAGTTTATTATTGTTTTTCTAGTTACTGTATGTATGCTCTTAGATTGTTTATTTGAGACCTTTCCTTCTGAGGTAGGCATTTAGTGCTATAAACTTTCATCTTAACACTGCTGTGGATGCATCCCAAAGATGTTGGTACATTGTGTCTTAGTTTTTATTTATTTGAAACAAAACTTAAATTTATGTCTTGATTTTATCATCTACCCAAAAGTCATTCAGAAGCAAATTTTTAAATTTTCATGTAATCATATGTTTTGAGATATGTTCTTTGAATTGATTTATATTTTTATTGCACAGTAGTCTAATAGTATAATTTGTATATTTAATTTTTTTAAAAATTTATTAAGATTTTCTTTATGGTCAATTATGTGGTTAGTCTTGGACTTGGTTCCATGTAAAGATGAAAGAAATGTATATTTGGTGGTTGATGAGTGGAGTATCCTACAGGTTTTTATTAGGTTCAATTGGTCAAGTATCATGTCTGAATCCAAAATATCTTTGTTAGTTTTCTATTTCAATGATCTGTCTACTGCTGTCGGAGTGGTATTGCTGTCCTCACTATTATTATGTGGCTATGTACATCTTTTCATAGGTCTAGAAGCATTTGTTTATGAATCTTGGTGCTCCATTATTGGGTGCTTATATATTTAGGACAATTAACTCTTTTTGTTGAATCGCATACTTTATCATTATATAATGCTTTTCTTTGTCCTTTTATACTGCTGCTGGTTGAAAGACTGTTTTATCTGATATGGGAATAGTGACTTCTGCTCTTATTTGCTTTATAGTTGTGCTTTAGCTCTTACTCCAACCCTGTTCTCCTTTGTTTGAACCTGCAAGTGTCATCATGTGTGTAATGGGTCACTTAAAGACAGCAGATATATGAGTCTTTTTTTTTTTTTTGGTCCAACTTGCCACTCTGTGCTTTTCAATTGGGAAGTCTACAACATTTACTTTCAATATTAATTATAATAAATGAGGTTTTGAGACAGCTGTGAAGTTGTGGGCTGGTTGACTTCTAGTTTCTATTGTGTGGTTGCTTTATAGAATCTGCAGTCTATGTACTTAAGTGCACAGACCTTTTTTTTTTTTTTGTCGTAGCAAGTATTATTCTTTTGTTTCAACATTAAGAACTTCCATAGGGATCTCTTGTAAGGAACTCTTGTATTGGTAATGAATTCCCTTAGTGCTTGCTTCTCTGGAAAAGATTTTATTTCTCTTTCACTTACGAAGCTTAGTTTGAGGGATTTAAAATTCTTAGTTGGAATTAATTTTATTCAGAATAATGAAAAAGACTGCCAATCTCTCCTGGCTTGGATGGTTTCTGCTAAGAAGTCCACTAAGTGCACTCTTAGCCTTATGAGGTTCCTTCCTCTTTCTTTCTTTCTTTTTTTTTTTTTTTTTTTTTTAAACATAATCTCACTCTGTCACCCAGGCTGGAATGCAGTGGCATAATCTCAGCTCAGTTCAACCTCCATCTCCTGGGTTCAAGTGATTCTCATGCCTCGGTTTCCCAAGTAGCTGGTATTAAAGTCATTTGCCACCATGCTTAACTAATTTTTTTGTATTTTCAGTAGGGACTGTTTTTCACCATGTTGGCCAGGCTGGTCTCAAACTCCTGACCTCAGGTGATCTGCCCACATTGGCCTTCCAAAGTGCTGAGATTACAGATGTGACCCACGGCACCCGGCCCTATGAGGTCTTCTTTGTATGTGATCAGCCCTGTATCACTGGCTGCCTTTAAGAGTTTTTCTTTAGCATTAACCTTGGACTGTCTGGAGACTATATGCCTTGGTGTTGTTCGTTTTGCATAATATCTCACAGATAGTCTCTGAATTTCTTATATCTGGATGTCTACCTATCTAGCAAAATTAGAGAATTTTTCTTGAGTTGTTTCTTCAAATATATTTTCCAGTTGACTACATTTTCTCTCTAAAATATAAATACTTCACAGGTTTGATCACTTTACATAATCCTATATTTTTTGATAAGTTTATTCAACTTAAAGAATTATTTTTTGTCTGTCTAGCTTGGTTCAAAAGTTAGGTCTTTAAGATCTGAAATTTCTTCTACTGCTCGGTGCCATCTATTGATAAAGCTATCAATTATATCTTGAAATTTCTTAAGTTAATTTTTCAATTCCAGAAGCTCTAATTGATTTCATTTTAACTTGTGTATTTCTTCCTCCATTTTCTGGATAGCTTTAGAAGTTTCTTTGTGTTGATTATCAACCTTGTCTTGGATCTCACTGAGCTTCCTTGCGATTCATGCTGTTAATCATTTGTCTTTCCCTTTTGAGTTTCCATTTGTGTTAGGGACCATTGCTGGAGGTAGTACAATCCTTGATGGTGTTGCTACATTCTAGTTTTTCATGGTGGCAGAATTCTTGTACTCGTTCCTTCTCATTTGGAGACACTAGCACATCTAATCTTAAAATTTTCATGTGGGTAGGCGATATGGTTTGGCTATGACCATGCACAAATCTTATCTTGAATTGTAACTCTCACAATTTCCACATGATGGGGGAGGAACCCAGTGATTAAATTATGGTGGTGGGTCTCTTCTGGCTGTTCTCATTATAGCGAATGAGTCTCATGATAGCTGATGGTTTCACAAAGGGGAGTTTCCCTGTGTAAGCTCTCTTCTCATGTCTGCCAACATGTGAGATGTGCCTGCCACCATGATTGTGAGGCATTCTCAGCCATATGGAACTGTTAAGTCCAATAAATCTCTTTCTTTTGTTAATTGTGCAGTCTTGGGTATGTCTTTATCAGCAGTGTGAAAACAGACTAGTACAGTAAATTTGTTTCCCCTTCTTTCCTGGTAAAATTATGTCCCCCTCCCCCTCCCCCCTTCCCCACTCATCAATATTATGTTTATTCATTCCCCTTCCACTTTCCCTACAGAGTGTGAATGTAGAGATGCTGGGTAGGGTTTTTGGCTTTGCTTCTATAGCCCTATGCACTTTTTCAGAAAGTTCTACATTGGGCTGTGCAGTTTTACCTGCTTGCCCATAGACGGTGTTTATAAGTAAGAGCTGGCCAATGTGTTTACAAGTAAGAGCTGGCCAAGAATATATACATAATCCTTGTTTACTGGCAGGAGCTCTCTGTTGCCTCAGGTAACGGATTGGTTCATGGAATATACAGTGCTCCAAGATTCCTCCTCAGCCCAGAGGGGTCGGAATCACAAGGGTCAAAGCCAGAAGGTGCCTGTCAATCCCTAAGGCCCCCAGTGGCATGCAACAGCACCAACCAGTGCTGAGGAAGAATCCATTTGGGGGCAACAAGCAGCAGAGGTATGCTAGGTATAGAGCTGGGAAACCTGGTCCATTCCAAATTCTCGGGATGGGGATGGCGGCAGCCTCAACGCCTGACCCAGGAGAGTGGATGCTCCAGATCCCTGGATATCTGTTTGGTCCTGGAGTAGAGAGAGCTCACCATCCACCACGTTTCCTGCACAGGATGGGAAGGGTGACCCAAGCTGCAGATCTGCATCAGCTAACGGTCCAAATGCCTGGAGATCTGTCAGGGCATGAACATAGAGAGCACCTTTGCACCGTAATCTATGTCCAGAAATGGTGAGGCAGTAGTGGCTGCTGTCTAGGCAAGTAGATTTTCTAAACGCCTGTATTTCTGCCAGAGTTTGGAGCAGAGAGGGCCCTGCTACACCGCAATCTCAGGAGAGCAGGGTGGGGAACCAAACAATAGCATCCACAGACCAGTTTTATGTCACCAAGCTGTCCCTGGCTGCAAGTCTTGCCATATGGGAGAAAATGCAGGTGGAGCTGCTCTCCTCCTGCCCCAGGCTTACCATGAGGGACAGCACAATTCCAGCCCCCCTGCTGAGGCACTGTCCACAGTTCTGGCTGCAGAGGTCCCTATCCTGCTCCAGAGCAAGTGTTCCAGTCCCTGTATAGAGACTAAAATGCCTGTTCAGCCACACTGTCAGGCCACCAAGGAATGGCTGACTTTATATGTACCCAGATTTAAAATGGTGTCACACTTTCAGTCCTGGGTGTGGGAAAATGTCTGCAGTTTTTCCTGGTCACTTTCTCTCATGGCATCTGCCTAGGTCTGTGCTGCATGGATCCCCAGTGGAAAGGTAAGTCACAGAGGAAGGATCTCTCTCTTTCATGTACTAGGGTCTTCATTCCCTTTTGTCAACCAGATACAATCATGGGGGCTGTTTGCTGTCATTTTCCTCTCTGATTTCTGGGATGTCCTTTATGAGTCTGGTGGATTTCCATTTTTCTTTTTTAATTAAAGCTCAGAGTTGATCTTGACGTACTATCTTGCTGTTTCCAAGTGGCTGAGGCATGCTGAACATCTCTAATCCTGTATCATCGCTTTCTTAACAGAGGAAGACTTTTCTCAGATTTTAGTAATGCTTCATGTACCAAAGCCCATAATTAAATTTTCTTAAGCATTAGTGTGTAATACTAAATAAAATGCCACTTACAGTACTTTCATTGTTAATTACACATAATGCTTTGTTATTTTGATCCATTTTCTTTCTCCCTCCTTTTCTTCCTTCCCTCCTTCCTTCCTTCTTTCTTTCCTTCCTTCTCTCCCTCCCTCTTCTTTCTTTCCTCCCTCCCTCCCTCCTTCCTTCCTTTCTCTCTCTCTCTTTCTTTCTTTCTTTCTTTCTTTTTCCTTCTTTTCATTTTTCTTTCTTTTCTTTCTTTTCTTTCTTTCTTTCGATGGAGTCTCGCTCTTGCTGTCCAGACTGGAGTGCAATGGCATGATCTCAGCTCACTGTAACCTCTGCCTCCTGAGTTCAAGCAATTCTCTTGCCTCAACCTCCCAAGTAGCTGATATTACAGACATGCACCACCATGCCTGCCTAATTTTTGTATTTTTAGTAGAGACAGAGTTTCACCATGTTGGTCAGTCTGGTCTTGAACTCCTAATCTCAGGTAATTGGCCCACCTTGGCCTCCCAAAGTGCTTAGATTACAGGCATGAGCCACTGCACCCAGCCTTGATCTATTTTCAGTGTTTTAGAGGATATTTCAGATTAAAATGCTGTTCTACTTAATTAAATATTGTTTATATCATTCTTCATGAAACAAAAACTTCAGTATCTTAAAAAAATAATATGTGTCTGAACTTCAAACATACTTCATTCAACATAGGCTTTTCTGTTTATAGAGGGCAATGCACAAATAAAACTTTTCAGATTCAGTGTCCTGAAACTGTTTTGTGATGAATTTATTGTGTGGTTTGTTGACTTTTTATGTGTATTTTAATACCTATTTAAGCCTTTGTGTCTTCAATATACAGTTTTTTGAGAACTCAACATAAGTAAAATATTGATTTATTAGCAACTTGATGTTTTATATTCAAAATAATTTGTAACTAAAATGTAATTATTTTCATTTCTCATACATAAAACATATCTTAATGAAAAATATAACATGCTATTTCTCTTTGCAGTGTGAGATGAAAAGTTATGACATACATATATACTTATGAAACCTTCACTAAAATAAAAATAATAACATCTCAACTCCAAAGATTTCCTCCTGCTCTTCTCTGCCAAAGTTGTCCCTCTCTCCAGGTAACCACCGATCTGCTTTATGTCATTATACATTAGCATGTATTTCCTCTAATTTTACATAGGAATCATACAGAATACTTATTGCTAAATAGTATTGCATCATATCTCATAGTTTGATTATTTCTTTATTTGTTGATGGACATTTGAGTTTTTCTCAGTTGAGTGCTGTGACAGTCAGCGTTGCTATGAATATTTGTGTAACTCTCTGCAAGCTGTACTTTAATTTTCCTTGGGTGAGTACCTATGAGTGGAATAACTGTGATATATGGTATGTGCATATTTAACTTAAGAACACATCAAAGCGTTTTCTAAAGTGGTTGTACCATTTTATTTTCAATTTTCACTAAAACTTTTTGAGAGTTTGAATTCCTACACAAATGTATCAATATTGGTATGTTCAGTTTTTTTAAATTTTAATCATTCCAACACGTATGATGTTGTATTTCATTAGTTTTCATGTTGACACGTGTTTTTATGTGCTTTCTTTGCTAATTATCTCTTCAAATATTTTTCTCATCTATGTTTAGTTACTCATTTTTCTATTGTAGAGGTTTGAGAGTTCTTTATACATTTGCAAATATTTTCCTCAGGTCTGTGCTTTTTTTTTTCATTAACATCAGCTGGTTTAAATTTTGATGATTTAAATTCTGATGCTGTATCTTCTTGAATCATGATTTTGGTGTCATGTCTAAGAAATCATGGCCTAACCAAAAGTGCAAACATTTTTTCCAGAGTTGCCTCAAGGAAGTTTTGCAATTTTGGTTTCACATTGAAGTCTATTAGATTTGAGCTAAATTTTGTATATGGTGTTAGGCTAAGGAGAGATCATAGTCAATTTTATTGCATATGGATATTTGAAAGTTCTAATTCTGTTTGATAAAAATATTATCAGTTTTCCACTGACTTACGTATTTGTCAAAAATGAGTTCTTCATATATGTATTGTCTGTTTTTGAAATGAATGCTCTATTTCATTATCTATTTCTATATGTTTACTCTAGCAACACACTGTCTTAAATACTTCAACTTTATGATGTTTTAAATGAGGTAATATTAGTTCCTCTTATTCAAAGCTGTTCAAAGTTTTATTTCCTTTGTATTTACATATGAATTTTAAAAGCAGCTTGTTCATTTCTATAAAGAAACACATTGGGATTTAGAATAGAATTGTGTTGAATCTCTGGATCAGTAAGGGATAGCAACCATGCCAATACTCTTGAACGTTTTTACCTATTAATGTGATACACATCATTATTTATTTAGGTTCTCTCAGCAATATTTGGTAGTTGTCAGCAAAAAAAGAAAGTCTTTCACATTTCTGTCAGCTGTTTCCCTAAAAATTATGTTCATACCTTTCGATACTATTATAAATGGTATTACTTTTAAGCTTCAGTTTTCACTTTTTTCTAATATATAGAAATAAAATTATTCTGTGTATATTAATCTTTTCTTTGCAATACTGCAAAGTTCATGCATTAGTTCTAGTAATTTGTGGTCAATTCCATTTGATTTTCTGCATAGTTAGATGATCATGACCTCTGTAAACTGAAACAGTTTTTCTTTTCTAGTTGGCTCATCATTTCTTCCATTTTTTTAACCTAGTTGCACCAACACAAAGTCCAGAACATTGTTAATATGGGTACTAGAAAGAGACGTTCTTGTCTTGTTTCTGATCTTAGGGAGAGATAATTACATCTTTCATTGCTAAATATGAGGCAAGCTGTAGTATTTTGTAGATAGTATTTACTGCATTACAAAGAAATATAATAAATTTTTATTCCTCTTTTGCTTAGAGTATATTCATTCCTTCCATCACTCCTTTGCCTGGACAATATTCATCAGAAATGAATGTTGAATTTTTGTCAAATATTTCCCTGTATCCATTAAAATAATCACTTTTTTCTTTTAAAAATGTTTTAATATGGTGAAATAGATAGATTTTTAATGTTAAGCAAACATTGTATTTGTTAGATAAACTCAACTTGGTCATTATGCATTTATTATGATTTTCATATGTTGTTAGGTGGGGTTCACTGGCTAAATTTTTTTTTTAGATTTTTTTTTGTATATGTATTCCCGAGGAATATTAGTCCATGAGGAATATTTATTTTTTCCTAATGTCTTTGTCTAGTTTTGATATAAAGGCAAGGCTATGCTCGTAGAATGTGCTGGGAAGCCTAACTTCTTCAATTTTCTGAAAGATTTTTGTAGAAGGATTATTTCCTCCTTAAATATTTGATAAAATGCTCTGTAAAGACTTTGAGCAAGGAGTTTTCTTTGTGAGAGGATTTTTTGTTTGTTTTTGAGACAGAGTTTCCCTCTGTCGCCCCAAGCTGAAGTGCAGTGCTGCAATCTAGGTTTACTGTAACCACCGCCTCCCAGGTTCAAGGGATTCCAGTAGCTGAGACTTCAAGCATGCACCACGACATCCAGCTAATTTTTGCTATTGTTGTTAGAGACAGTTTTCACCGTGTTGGCCACGTGGGTCTCCAACTCCAGACCTCAAGTGATCTTCCTGCCTCTGCCTCCCAAAGTGCTGGAATTAGAAGTATGAACCACTGCACCTTGTCTGTGACAAGGTTTTTAAATACAAATTTTATTTTTGAGATAGATGTAGGACTATTCATTTTATCTATTGATCTTAAATGCAGTTTGTTTACATCCTTCAAAAAATTTGTCTCTTTATCTGTTTTTGCATTTGTTGGCAAAGTATTATTCACAATATTCTTTATCTATTTAATATTTACAGAATCTCTAGTGGTGTGACCTTTCTTATTCTTGAATAAGGCAATTTGTGTATTCTTTCCTTTTTAATTGATGAGTGTGTCTGGAGGCCAATCAATATTACTGATCTTCTAAAAGAGCTTGCATTTATTTCATTGATTTAAAAAATCATTTTCTGTTTTCTATTTCATGGATTTCTGCTCTCATCTTTATTGTTATATTGTTTTCTGCTTCCCTTGGACTCAATTTGTCTGCTTGTCTGCCTTTTTCCAGTTTCTTAAATTGGAAGCTGGCATTATTAATTTTAGATCTTTATTTCTTTGTGTGTATGTTTATGTGTATAATATGCTACCTTTGTTTTGATATCTTTATCTTATTTTTTAAATGTTTATTGATACATAATTGAACATATGTGTGAGTACATGTGATAACTTGATATATCCATACAGGTAATAATCAGATAAAAAATCATTAAATCTTTGTATTGAGAACATTCCAAATCTTCGAGTTACTGTAAAATATATAATAAATTATTGTTAACCATGTTCACACTATTGTGCTATTGAATACTAAAAATTATTCCTTTTATGTAATTGCATCTTGTACCCATTAGCCAACCTGTCTTCATTTCCCTTTCCCCATACTCCTCCCAACTTCTAGAGACCACCGTTCTACTCTTTACTTTCATGAGATGAACTTCTTTATAATTCTCACATGTAAGTGACAATGTGCACATTTATCTTTTTGTGCCCGGCTTATTTCACTTAATGTAATGAATGTAGGCACCAGAGCTTTTCATTTTCCCTAAATGCTGTTTTAACAAATTGTACGTTTTCATTTCCATTCAGTTTAAAGTACAGTTTTTTTTTTATTTAAATTCTTCTCTGGTTTATAATAAAAGTGTGCTATTTGTTTTCAAGTATTTAGAGGTTTTTCAGCTTTCTATTACTGATGTTTAACTTAATTATATTGTAATCAGGAAATATACTTTATCTGACTTGAATAGTTTTAAATTGACTTAAAACTACTTTATGGATCGCAGGATGGTCTATCTTGTTAACAGTTCTTGTGTACTTTAAAGAGTGTGTATTCTACACTTTCTGAATGGCATACTTATAAATATCCATTATGTCAATTTGGCTAATAGGGCTGTTTGTATCTTCTATATTTATTTTTACTGAATTCCTGAAACTGATTTGAGATCTTTCTCTTTTTTACAGGTGTTTCTTGTTTTAAGTCACTCTCAAGAACTGTTTAGTTGCTTCCCACAAATTTTGATATATTGTATTTCCATTTTCAATCAGGTTAAACACATTTTTTTTGACTTTTTCCTCCTGCTGGTTGTTTAAAGTGTGTGTTATTCACTATTCACCTGTAGAAATATTTTGAGATATGTTTTGATTATTGGTTTATAAATTAACTCTACTAGTCTTAGGAATCATATCTCATATTACATGAAACTTATTAAATTTATTGCAACATACTTTATGTTTCAGAACATGGACTATCTTGATAAATATTCAGTAAGCCCTTTGAAAAATATGTGTTCTGCTGTTATTATGTAGTGTTTTATTGACCTCAATTATTAGGTCACTATGGCTGATGTTGCCATTCAACTGTACTATAATCTTGCAGATTTTGGAGAATATTTATTATTATAGAAATAACTCAGACAGCGAGATGTGTTAAAATCCCTGAGTTTGTTGATTTGCTTATTTTTCTTTTCATTTTGATGACTTTTTGCTTCATATATTTTGAAACTCTATTATTAGGTATATAAAAATTTTAGATATGCTAGATGGAAATTAATATTTACCCTTTAGTCTGTGGCTAATTGCCTTTTACAACTGAAGCAAGATCATTCTGAATACTCAGTGCTCCATGATTTTGAAGTTTGCCAGTGAGGTTGGTGGGAATAGACTGTATTCCTAGCCCGGCTGGAGTCCTCTTGACCAGTTCCCTCTAATCATTTCAGATGGTTATTTACCCAGCCTTAGGTCATTTTGTCCTATGCTGATCAAACTCTGCTAAACATCCTCTGCAGATCTTGGGCTTCTCTTTGTGTACCCCCAACCTCAACCTTGCTGAAGCTGATGAATTCATATTCCTTGGCCTGTCAGTCCTTTAAAAATTTCTTCAAATGTTTATTTAATTTGATTTTTTGTTTATTATTTTACTTTTTGATAAATTCAGGGGTTGTATGGGCATGTTCGTTGAATGGACATACTGCATAATAGTGAGTTTTGGGCTTCTAGTTTGCCTATCACTCAAATAAGGAATGTTGTGCCCAAGAGAGAGAATTTTTTAATACTCACCTTCATCCTACATGGCCTCCACCCTTTTGGAGTGCTCAGATACTATGATCTGCCTCTGTACGTCCATGTGACCCATTGTTTACCTCCCATTGATATATACAGGAGACAACCAAATGCCTAGGCAAATAGGGAAAGGCCCCTGGAGAATCTCTGACCCTCCCCACAAGCATATATACCAGATATTTTCGTGCACATAAAGTAACCTGCACAGGGTTTTGCCTGGGCAGGCCTGCAATAGACTGGAGGACCACATGCACTGGGGGAATGGGGTGGAGCTACCAGGAATTTGGGTCTTATGAAAGGGGGGAGGCTAGCCTCTTCAGCTCATGTGTGGTGGCCTGATATTCAATTCATGAGGTGAAAACCTGCATGCAGGACCCCTTTCTGTGCTGAGTGCTTTTTTTTTTTTTTTTTTTTTTTTTTCACTTAATAAATTCCACCTTCTGCTCATGGTTAGGAAGAATCAATATCCTGAAAATGGTCATACTGCCCAAAGTAATTTATAGATTCAATGCTCTCCCCATCACGCTGTCATTGACCTTCTTCACAGAACTGGAAAAAAACACCACAAACTTCATTTGAAATCAAAAGAGAGCCCACATAGCCAAGACAATCCTAAGAGAGGAAAATTTAAAAAACTGGAGGTATCACCCTACCTGACTTCAAACTATTCTACAAGACTACAGTAATCAAACCAGAGACATAGACCAATGGAACAGAACAGAGGCCTTGGAAGTAGTGCCCCGTATCTACAACCATCTGATTGTTGACAAACCTGACAAAAACAAGAAATGGGGAAAGGATTCCCTGTTTAATAAATGGTGTTGGGAAAACTGGCTAGTCATGTGCAGAAAGCTGAAACCGGACCCCTTCCTTACACCTTATATAAAAATTAACTCCAGATGGATTAAAGATTTAAGCATAAGCCCTAACACCATAGAAACCCTAGAAGAAAACCTAAGCAAAACCATTCAGGACATAGGCATAGGCAAGGACTTCATGACTAAAACACCAAAAACAATGGCAAGAAAAGCCAAAATAGACAAATGGGATCTAACCAAACTTAAGAGATTCTCCACAGCAAAAGAATCTATAATTTGAATGAAATGGCAACCAACAGAATGGGAAAAAATTTTTGCAATCTACCCATCCGACAAAGGGCTAATAATATCTAGAGTCTACAAAGAACATAATTGTACAAGAAAAAGAAAAAAAGCCATCAAAAAGTGAGCAAAGGATATGAACAGACACTTTTCAAAAGAATTCCAGCCAACGAACATATGAAAAAATCCCATAATCACTGGTCAATAGAGAAATGCAAATCAAAACCACATTAAAGTACCATCTCATGCTAGTTAGAATGGTGATCATTAAAACATCTGGAGACCACAGATGCTGGAGAAGATGTGGAGAAATAGGAACAATTTTACACTGTTGGTGGGAATGTAAATCAGTTCAACCATTGTGGAAGATAGTGTGGTGATTCCTCCAGGATCTAGAAATAGAAATACCATTTGACTCAGCAATCCCATCACTGGGTGTATACCCAAAGGATTATAAATCTTTCCATTAAAAATACACAAGCATATGTCTGTTCACTGTGGCACTATTTACAATAGCAAAGACTTGGAACCAATCCAAGTGCCCATCAATGACAGACTGGATAAAGAAAATGTGGCACATATACGCCGTGGATTACTATGCAGGCATAAAAAAGGATGAGCTCATCTTCTTTGCAGGGACATGAATGAAGCTGGAAGCCATCACTCTCAAAAAACTAACACAAGAACACAAAACCAAACACCGCCTGTTCTCACTCATAATTGGGTGTTGAACAATGAGAACACATGGACACAGAGAGGGGAACCTCACACACCCAGGCCTGCTGGAGGGTGTGGGAGCTAGGGGAAGGATAGCAGGATGTGGGGGTCTGGGGAGGGATAACAGGAGAAATACCTAATGTAGATGACAGGGGGATGGATGCAGCAAACCACCATGTCATATTTATACCTATGTAACAATCCTGCACAATCTGCACATGTAACCCAGAACTTAAAGTATAATAAAATATAAAAGTAAAATAAATTCCACCCTCCTCAGCTTTCAATGTGTCTGCATGCCTAATTTTTTCTGGTCTTGAGACAAAAACCTGCATTTAGCTGAAAAAGGAGTGAAAAATACTGCATCCCCACTTGTAAGAGAGAACATGTAGTTTACGTTCTGTTTTATAGCTGCATCACTGATAATAATGGCCTCCAGCTCTAACCACGTTACTGCAATAGATGGAATTTCAGCCTTTTTTATTGATTTGTAGTATTCCATGTTATATATATATACCTATATACCACATACTCTTTATCAAGTCATATATTGACAGACACTAAGGTTGCTTCCATGACTTTGTTTTGTTTTGTGAATAAGTGTTGTGAGGAAACATACAAATGCAGATGTCTTTTTGGGCTAACAATTTATTTCCCTTTGGGTATATATCCAGTAGTGGGATTGCGAGGTCAAATGGTAGTTTTTTTTTTTTTTTTTTTTTTTAGTTCTGTAAGAAATCTACACAGTTTTTCATAGAGATTATACTGATTTACTTTCCCACAAATACTGTACAAGCATTCTATTTTCTCCCCACCTTTGCTAATGTCTGGGTTATTTGTTTGTTTATTTATTTTATTTTATTTATTTATTTATTTATTTAGAATTTTTAGTTATCTGACTGTTGTCAGGTACTATCTCACTGTGGTTTTAATTTTATTGCCAGATCCTTAATTCTGTCTCTCTGACTGTAGGAGTCAGCTGTTATCTGTCTGTGCTCCAGGCACTAGGCTGGAGCACCTGTGGGGCTTATCTCACTTATTTCTAATCTGTCTGGAATGTCCTTTGTCTGTTTCCCATTGCCTTGAAAAGCATTATTTCATTGTTTTGGTACGTTTATTTGTCTCAGGCAGGTGGTACCATCCAGCCAATGTTAGTCACTTGCTGAAAGACTCTGTATTTATTTTAAATTTTTTATTTTTCTGTTTTTTTTCTCTTTATTTAATCCTCTATTCTTATTTGCTTTTTTGTTATAACTTGCTAATCTTAATTGCCTAAAACGATTTGCTTTTATAACAAATTATTTTTGAGGTTCTGTTATCTCATTCGGAGTGTCTCTAATTCTGATTTATGTCATGCTTTTATGTCTTTGGTTATTTTCTTCTTTTACTTTAATGCATTTGAAGAAGTATGTTATGTTAAGTAATTTTTGTGTGCACATCTTTCTGGCATAATTTTATTTTTTACAGGACAGCAATTATCTTTCTTATCACCCTTCATTTTTTGGTTTCATATAGTATTTTTCTGTGGGATTTTATACACATATTTCTATACTTATTATTTCCATTAGAAATTTGTTTATTTTTTCTAACTCAGAATGAGGCAAGTTTTAGGAAATATTTCTAATGTCACAGGACTTCCACCTTATATCTATTTTGTGTCATATTTCAAAAATTCTCTTGGCTTGCCTTATTAGATTGTATAGCGCTGTTGCCTAACCGTGCTTTGGTAGGCACCTCTTCTTTCCTTCTGTATAGAACAGAGCTCTCAAATGCCAGTTTGGAGAATTCTGAGAGACTGTACTTTTTCCACTGGTCTGTCCTTTCTATTGTGAGCCCTTTGCTTTCACCTAGCATCAGGAAAAGCAACCCCCACTCCATTTTTACCTCATTTAAGTGAATGCCTGTTGGCCTGTTGGCTATTTTGGGGATTTTTGTTTTCTGAACTCCACCAGATACTTCTTTTTCATTCCTTTTACTACACAGATGTGGATATTATTCACATGTTGTGTGTGTTGACAGTCAGTCACAATGTGTTTGCATTTTGGGAGAGTGAAGATGATTTTTCACTTAAGTTTTTCCCCACGAGTTTTTGTTTTGTTGTGTTTTATGTGAGTACTCAAAATGTTTGGAAAAAAACATATTTCTGCCTGCTGTTGTTATCTTTCACGAAATCTCCTCCAATCACTTTTAATTTAGAGTCTTACCATTATCTTAGACTTTTTTACTCTAAAGATCAACCTAGAAAACAATTGGGAAAATGTATCCTGTTGACTCCCGTGTCATTTAGATAATTTCTGTTATAATCATGGACAATATCATTTGACTTAAAACACAAGATTAATTGCCTTTATTCCTTAGTTTGTAGTGACTACCTATTTTCAAAGTAGGTGCTGACTTATGACTGATGTTCTGAATTGGTGGAGTTAGAGTTCCTCAGAGTGTCATTAAAGAGGTTAATAAAAGTAGGATGCAGTGTTGAGAAACAGAAAATTAATCTATTATTAGATTCCATGTCATGTCACAGTATTAAAGCAATTTGTGTTTGCCTCAGCCTTTTCCTGGGCACCTGCCAAACTGCTTTCGGATTTATTGTTGTTGTTGTTTTCTTCCTATGCACATTGATCAAAGCCTCTAATCTAATGCTTTCTTAGAAGTCTGGAAAGTATCCTAACCCCTAACAATCTATCACTTTGTTGTCTACCTTATGCTATTTGTCTATAAAAATCTGACTTTAGTGATTATAACAATGAATCTGTCCAGTTTTAAGATAATGACATGGAAGTCATGTGTTTCTTTTCCTCGAGTAGATCTTAATCTGTGAGGGAAGGAATCAGAGTAAGAAATGATTAGAATAACGTGGATGATTTTAACAAGAAATGGAAAATGCTGTTATAAGAACAGAGAAGCATTACAAAAAACTAATTCCACATAATGGAAAGATTTGGGAGAATGCTTTTATCAAAAACATAATATGGAATTCAATTTATATATTTCATATATACTATGTGTTGATACACAGAGGAATTCTTGCCAAGTTGTGTCTGTGCATTTTTTTAGGGAATATATATAAACATCAATTAGTAATAAAATCTAACAACAAAGATTTCTTCAGGTCATTTCAGTAGTTTATCACAATAAAACATGCTATGTACATAACACATTTTAATTTTCTCTTGGTTAACCTTCTCTAGTCTCAAGTGGGGCTAATTAATTTACAGTCATTTTTTTCTATAAAATTCTTGGAAATTTGATGAACTTTAAAATATTATATTGAACTAAAATGTTTTTGTTCCCTGAAGATTTACTGACAATGTTAAACTAATGAATATTATTTTATAAACTGTGACTAATAATAATTATTGTATTTTCCCTAAGTATCCACAAAACTAGAATACTAAAATAAAATGTAAAAATATAGAATACACCAGTGCTCTTTTATTTTATGTTTTTAGTGAACAAACGGTGGTTAAAACAAGGGCTTTGGTGAGTCATTTCATTTAAAAGTAAGTGCTTGCTTTAATGCAGTAAAAATAAATGTTAAATAGAAAGCCAAACCTAACTGATATACTTTGGCTCTATGTCACCACTCAAATCTCAGGTCAAACTGTAATTCCCAATGTTCAGGGAGGGACCCTAGTAGGAAGTGATTGGAACATGGGGACAAATTTTCCCTTTGCTGTTCTCATGACAGTGAATTCTCACAAGATCTGATTGTTTAAAAATGTGCAGCATTTCCAAGCTTTGCTCTCTTCCTCCTGTTCCACCATGTGAAGAAATTGCTTGCTTCCCCTTCACTCTTCTACTATGATTGTCAGTTTCCTGAGGCCTCTGCAGCCATGCTTCCTATCTAACCTGGGGAACTGTGGGTGAATTAAACATTTGTCCTAATAAATTACCCAGTCTAGGGTAGTTCTCTATAGCAGTATGAGAAGAGAGAAATACAGAAAATTAGTACCAGAGAAGTGGAGCATTGTTCTAAAAATACCTCAAAATGTGGAGGCAACATTGGAACTAGGTAATAGGAAGAGGTTGGAACAGTTTGAAGGTCTCAGAAGACAGGAATATGAAGGAAGTTTGGAAATTCTTAGAGACTTGTTGAATGTTTGTGACTAAAATGTGGATAGTGATATGCACAGTGAAGTCCAGGCTGAGGTGGTCTCAGATGATGAGGAGGAACTTACTGGAAATTGGAGTAAAGGTCATTCTTACTGTGCTTTAGCAGATATGGTGGCATTGTGCCCCTGCTTTGGAGATCTGTTGAACTGCAAACTTGAGAGAGATGATTTAGGATATATGGCAGAAGAAATTTCTAAGCAGCAAAGCATTCAAGTTATTGCCTGGTTTCTTCTAAAAGCCTATGCTCACTTGCTCCGGGCAGATTAATATGGTTTGTCTCTGTGTCCCTACTCAAATCTTATGTTGAATTGTAATTTCCAATACTAGGGGAGGAACCTGGTGGCGGTGATTGGATCATGGAAATTGATTTCCCCCTTGCTGTTCTTGTGATAGTGCGTGAGTTCTCATGAGATATAGTTGTTTCAAAATGTGTAACACTTCCCCATTCACTCTTTCTCTTTGCTTTGTGAAGATTGTGCCAGCTTCCTCTTTACCCTTCTGCCATGATTGTAAGTTTTTTTTGAGCCCTCACAGCCATGCTTTCTGTACAGCTTGCAGAAACGTGAGTCACTTAAATTTCTATTCTTCATAAATTACCCAGTCTCAGACAGTTCTTTATAGCAGTGTGAAAACAGACTAATACACAAACCAAAGAAACAAACAAATGCACATATGAGGTAAAATAGTGTGGCTTCATTTAGGATTCATTTATTCATTCCACAAATATTTACTGAGCTTCTTCTGTTTGAGAACCACTTTATAAAAGAGATATGTTTCTTACTATGATTAAACACATACCTAAACCTGGAAATATAACAGATGGCTTAAGTACTAATAAATATATGAGGAAAAACTAAGAAGTGCTATGAGAAAATTTATGGCTTCATTGTAATCTTGATTGGGAGCACAGTATTGGCTCTTACGGGAAAAGCACATTTCAGTAGAGCAGGTAGATGAATAAGAAAAGAGAAGACATGCCTGTCACTTGAACTACACAACTGACGGCCCTAGACAGTGAGAAAAAAAAAGAGATAAAAGGAAGAGAGAAAATCAGCATGAAATGAATCATGTTAAGAATAGCAGAGACCTCTACTGTATTAGAGACATTAAGAAGAAGGCAAAAATAATACTTTGAGCTTTATCTTAAGAACAGTGTGAAGACTTCAGTGGCTTTTAAGAATGATCACATTTATATTTTAAGAATAGATCTGTGAAACTTCTGCCCCTTGTGAGGTTCTTAGTAAAGCCTTATCAGACAGACCTTCTTATAGATTACAACTATAAGTTGTGAACATAATATAAAGTGCAGCTCCCTGAAGGCACTGGATAGTAAATATATAGATCCTAATAGGAAGTAGATGCTCCAAGGAGATGAGCTGTATATGGTGATTTGCAATTTTTGTTGATTTTTCTCAAGAGCTATTCATAAGATGATTCTGATTATTGAATAAGATAACATAGGTAAAACCGTCTGGTGTAAGATACTTAATAACTATTACTTATTAAAGCTATTAGGATAAAGTTTCCTTATATAAACCAAATACTCTAGTTTTTATAAGGGTTAAGTTTTTAAGGTTTCTTTATATTTTCACCCTAGATTATTAATTTTATTAATTATAACATTACAAATTATGTTATGATAGATAGATATTATAATATCTATCCATATATATCATTGCTAGTTTTCCCAATACCTCTAAAACATTTTTTCCAATATTTTAGAAATGAAACATTGTCAGAAATGTAAGTTATTCAATGTGGCTTAGTGAGAGATATGCAGAAGAAATATGATTTAAACACACAATTTTATACTCCAATGTTTCAATATTAGACTGATGAAAAATATCAGGTTTCTAAATGCATTGCATTCTAACCGATCTGCTCATGTGATTAACTTGCGGTTCAGCAAACAATTTCATATCATTTTTCTCATGACTTGTGACACTGATAAAATGAGCAAACAAGCACAAAAACACAAAAATACCAAAATCCACCAAGGTGAGTTTTATGAACAAATCATTTTCTAACAATTTCAAATTATGGCATGGGAAAGATTCTTGGAGATTAAGTTGTAGCAAGAACTAAAGTGAGAATAAGGAACACTAAAGTTTCAGAAATTAACTTTAACTACACTTAGGAAAGAGATTACATTACTCAAAGGGTGATTTTTATTCTATGACTTTAACTAGTTTAGGACTGGTCTGATTTCCACCCTGTTGTTCCTTTCTAAAACATACCAGAATTAGTATTTCATAGAGCTTTGTATTTTAACAAGTGTTGAATTTGTGATGTACACTTATGTTTAGTGGTACCAGAGACTACTAACCCTTTGTTAAAACTATATCCAGAAAATACATAGATGTCTATGAACAGTGCCTTCTATCTTGGTTCTTGGATAGGCCTGGGTAATCTAATGAACACAATAAATATTCTTAATACAATGAAATAAAAACCAACATTGCAAACAAATTTAGATCTGTATGATATAATTCACTCAACGTGTTGATGTGCCTCACATAAGAATTCAAAATACAACTGTTTCATTTGTAAATGTATGCTTTTTTGAATAATGCTAGATGATTATTTACTGAATAATTACTCAGAGAACATTACTATTCAAAAATTAATTATGCCATAATTTCCTTGCAAAAATAGACACATACATGTTCAAAGCCCCAGGAGTTGAGAGCAAAAGATGAGCATTAGGCAGCAACATCAGCCCACATAAAGTATATTTCTCACATATACTGGCAAGTGAAGGATAAATGAGAGGAACCAGAGGAAATAGCTCAATATAACATCTGCCTGATCAACGTCTTCAAAGTAATGAATCATCTCTCATGGGAAATTTACAGAACCCATTTTTATGTGCATTTGGCATTACACTAACTCATCGGTTTTTAAACTCCAATTTGGATCTTGCTATATATTTTTTAGAGCACATATTTATACTAAAGGTAAAGAATTTTATTACCTTGTTATTTATAAGATTTTGTAATCATTGAGGAATTTGACATGATCTAGGGCTAAACCTTCAAATAATTAGCACTTTTTCTGACTATAAAACTAGATTTTTTTTAATCAAATTGTAGACTTAGGTAGTTTGGTTTCAGGATTAGCATAAGTTATTTTTTAATTAATTCCAAAATGATGTCTCTTAATTACTTGGATTGGAATTTAACCTAGTTAAACTTTCATATTTGCAAAGAGTGTGAACAATTGTTATTCAATTAAAGGAAACAGAGAAATATTTATTCAGACTATCTTTACATAAATATGTAGCTAAATAAATGATGTTAGATTCAAAGGAATTCATATGAATTAATATATTGGATAGATTTATACATATTAGAGAAGTGAAGCTTGAAAATAAGTATGTGTTCTGAAATACACAGCTTTAAATACATAAGGTTGTCTTTTTTTGTAGAATAAGGCTTTTATGTTTTTGGAAATTAAGCAAATTCATTATGACAAATAAGATAACAAACTGAGGTAAAGATAAATATTCACTGAAATATCTCCCTTACTGCCCAGCTACAATGTGTTAAGACAATGCATGTTGATGGGTTAACAGTAAGTCAAATCCAAGAGACTTAAGGAAGGTATATTTGTGCAACTTTGGAGAAAATTAAGAGGCAGATAGAGAGCTGGGGACACCTAAGAAAAGAGAGATTTAACATTTGAGAAAAGAGAAATCATTAACTCAATTATTTTTACTTTGCTAACTAAAATAAATAGGTAAAGTAGTCATTAAGTCAACATTTTTAGGCTAAAGAAATAAGTTGACCAGGCGAGGTGGCTCAAGCCTGTAGTCCCAGCACTTTGGGAGGTCCAAGCAGATGGATCATTTGAGGTCAGGAGTTTGAGACCAGCCTGGCCAACATGGTGAAACCCCATTTCTACAAAAAATACAAAAATTAGCCACGTGGCAGTGGTGCATGCCTGTAATACAAGCTACTCTGGAGGGTGAGACAGGAGAATAGCTTGAGCCTGGGAGATAGAGATTGCAGTGAGCTGAGATCATGCCACTGCACTTCAGTCTGGGTGACAGAGTGGGACCCTCTCTCAAATCAATAAATAAATAAGTCAATAAATAAATAAATAAATAATAAGCCATGGCCGGGCGAGGTGGCTCATGCCTGTAATCCCAGCATTTTGGGAGGCAGACACAGGTGAATCATTTGAGGTTAGGAGTTTAAGAACAGCCTGGTCAACATGGTGGAAACCCGTCTCTACTGAAAATACAAAAATCAGTCAGGCGTGGTGGTGTACATCTGTAATTCCAACAACTTGTGAGACTGAGACGTAAGAATGGCTTGAACCTGTGAGGCAGAAGTTACAGTGACCTGAGATCACATCACAGCACTCCTATCTGGACGAAACAATGAGACCTCATTATTTTTTTCTTAAAATGAAAAAAGAATAAAAGATAAGGAAAAAAAAGGCAGATTCTACTAAATATATAAAGATTTTATAAACTAGAGAGAGCAGTATGACATAATCATATGAAAATAATTTATAATGATAGATTATAAATAAAGATACAAGGTAAATCTAGGAGGCCTCATAAAAGTAGAAATTAATTGTATGGTTTGTTTGGAGGTAAAGAACTAGAAAGCAATATGGGCTCTGCATGGCAGTGTACAGGTTGAAATAATAGAATCGACCATACAGTTAACACTGACGGATTTGCAGGCAGTATCACCACTGCAGCCACCAAGGTCATTTAATTTATTTCCTGATTATTAATAAACCTGAACATTCTTTCATATGTTGAATTTTTATTTTAAAGTTATGCTAACTCTTAAACACCAAGTAAGATTATGTTATTGTAAACTATTGGTCTTTTTACTCTGAGAAATAAGAAAAATTTGATAACAGCTTTTATACACCCAAACTGCACAATATTATATTATTTTAAGATGTTAAACATTTTTTAAACTTTGCATTTTGAAAGAATTCTAATTCAAGAGGGGTTGATAAATTATACATCATTATTTATTTGATCAAATGCAGTGCTTAAGCTTTCAAATACACAGATGGAAAACAGACAATTCTTTGACTTAGGAGTTGCAGTATACAAATAGATGTTTTCACCATATTTTTTCCGTCTTTTATTAATACTCATGAAAAATCTCTTAAGCTAATTCTTAAGAACATGAGAAAGAGGAAGCAAATGAAAAAAAGAAAGCAAAAAAATTTAAGATAAATCTGCAGACATAAAAAAAAAAAAAGGAAGAATCTCCAGTTTATAAAAAGAAAGAACTTCTAGTTTATAACCAACCACACATAAAGAATTTTAGCAAAGTGAAAAATGCAAGAAGTAATAACAGGATTTTTTTTAAAAAGGCAGCAAGAAAGTGTGTATAAGACACAACGGGCTGGGCGTGGTGGTTCATCCCTGTAATCCCATCACTTTGGGGGCACAAGGCAGGAGGATCACCTGAGGTCAGGAGTTCCAGACCAACCGTGCCAACATGGCACCATCCCATCTCTATTAAAAATGCACAAATTATCCAGGTGTGGTGGTGTGAGTCTGTAATCTCAGTCACTTGGGAGGCTGAGGTAGGAGAATCTCTTGAACCCCGGAGGTGGCGGTTGCAGTGAGTTGAGATTTCACCACTGCACTCCAGCCTGGGTGGCAGAAAAAACTCTGTATCAAACGAAAAAAAAAAAAGAAGACAGAATGGGGGAAAAAAGTAAAGTTAACATTCTTCTGTTGTTTATATTCTTATGTTGTAAGGCAGCGAAACAGGGAGTATAAGACAGAAAGGGGAGAAAAAGTAAAGATAGCATTGTTCTGTTGTTTATTTTCTTATTTTGTTACATTTCATTCATCAGTCTCCTTTACTTCCCACATCATTATATATACAGACACATTATATATATATATATATATATATATATATATATATATATATATATACACACACACACACATATTTTACAAAAAAAAAATGCTTTCCACATAGCTTAGGGATTAGGGTTGTAACCACATTGCATTGCAGTTTTATACTATCTATTTTGTATTTATTGTCCTCTCTCTCCATTCATCCATCTATCTTTAATAACTTGATCACATTAAATGCAAAGGATCTAAACTTCCTACTTATTTTTATAGATTATAAAGCTAAGATTAATTACCGTAAATGGCTTACTCAAATCTCCACAGGCAGTTGTTATGCTGAAATTCAAATTGAGGGCAACCTTCATCCAAAGTTAGTGACACTGGACTTGGTATAAAAGGATGCAGTGATGTCACCTAGACCAAAAGAGTGCAGCAGGATGTTTACTTATTCAACAAGTAATTCACTAATGTCTAATATTGGCAAAATATATTTTATACCTGTAATGCAATCACTCATAGAATTCATTTCCCACACAATCACAGACATAGTTAGTGATGCAAACAGGCAAAAAAAAAAAATTAAGAAATCTAGAAAGCATTTTATTGATGCTATGTGCTGGATAAGGAGGGGGGTACTATAGGTGTACATTACGGGTAAAAGGAAGCAAAATTTATGAAAATGTGTTGGGGCAGAGTGTGTAGACAAAGAAGTCAAACTGTAGAATATGAGACTAGTATTGGAAATGAAGGACAAGTAGAAACTAGGTAACTAAGGAACTGGTAAAACAGATAAATCATGTGTTCTAGAGGAAACTGATAACCAGATAAATGAACAGATTTATATGTAGGTCAAATTTGTATTAGTGAAAAGGGGCAAATGTGAGTGAGCATCTCTGTTAGGACATAGTAATGAAGAAGTTAAGTAATATGGTGTCCTTATGTTATAAAGTACTTGTATAATTCTAATGGTAATTAGGTAACTTTAAAGAATATCATTTTAGTCATAAATATTTAGATACAAGTAAACAAATTTTAAAGAATGAAATTGAGACCTTATTTACATTATACAAAAAATTAACCCAAAATGAATTTTAAAACTTTAATGCATGACCTTAAACTATAAATCTCCTAGAAGAAATCATAAGATAAAGTTTTATATTGGTCTTTTCAATGATTTATTAGATGTGACACCAAAAGCAAAGGCAACAAAAAATAAAATAAACAAGTGGGACTATATCAAATTTAAAAGCTTCTGTTTGTAAAAAGAAACAATCAACCAAATGAAGAGACAGCCTACAGAATAGGAGAAAATATTTGAAACTCATACATTTGATAAAGGGTTAATATCCGAAATAAGTAAGGAACTCAAACAACTAGACAGGAAAACAAAACGAAACCAAAAACATTAAAAAAAAAAAAAAAAAAAAAAAAAAAAAACAAACAAAAAAAAAACTCACAACCCACAAATAACTCAATTAGAAATGGGCAAACGACTGGAGTAGGCATTTCTCTGAAGATACATACAAATGGCCAGTAGGTCTGATAACAGCATGGGCTGTGAGGGAGAAATTGGAATCCTTGTGCACTGTTGGTGGAAATGTAAGATGATGCAGCCATTATGGAAGACAGTGTCAATGGTCCTCAAACAGTTAAATAGAACTACTGCATGATCCAAATGTATCAAAATGGATCATACTGTAATTCAAACCACTTCTGAGGAGTTACACAAAATAATAGAAATCTGTATATTGAAGAGATATCTGCATTCTTATATTCATTGCAGCACTACTCACCATAGTGGAGATTTAGAAACATCCTAAATATACATTGACAGACAAATGATAAATTTGTGGTATGTATATACAATGGAATATTCAGCCTTAATAAAGAAGGAAATTTTGTCTTATGCTAAAACGTAGATGAAACTTCAGGGCATCATGCTGAGGAAAATAAGCCAGTCACAAAAGGGAAAATATTGAATGTTCTATTTATATGAGGTACCTATAAAATAGTAAAGCTCAGAGAAGCAGAGCATATAATGGTGGTTACCAGAGGCTGGGGGAGGGGAATGGGAAATTTGTCACTCAGTAGAATAGAGTTTTACCATGCAAGATGGAAAAGTTCTAAAGATTCATTGTTTTATTAGTCCGTTTTCACACTGCTGATAAAGACATACCCAAGACTAGGCAATTTACAAAAGGAAGAGAGGTTTACTGGCTAGGAGGTTTATTGGTTATGGTGGAAGGTGAAAGACACATCTTACATGGCAACAGACAAAAGACAAGAGAGCTTGTGCAGGGAAACTCCCATTTCTAAAACCATTGGATAATCTGAGACTTATTGACTATCAGAGAACAGCGTGGAAAAGACCCACCTCCATGATTCAGTTATCTCCCACCAGGTCTCTCCCACAAAAGTTGGAAATTACGGGAGTTACAAGATGAGATTTGAGTGGAGACACAGAGTGAAACCATACTGCTCCACTGCTGGACCCTCTCAAGTCTCATGTCTTCACATTTCAAAACACAATCATGCTTTCTCAACAGTCCCAAATACTCACCTCAGCATTGACTCAAAAGTCTACATTCTTAACTCAGTTCAGCATTAACTCAAAAGTTCACAGTCCCAAGTCTCATCTGAAACAAGGCAAATCCCTTCCACCTCTGTGCCTATAAAATAAAAAGTAAGTTAGTTACTTCCTAGACACTATGAGGGTACAGAAATTGGGTAAATACAGCCATTCTGAATGGGAGAATTTGGCCAAAACATAGGGGCTACTGGCCCCATGCAAGTCCAAAATCCCAGCAGGGCAGTCACTTCTTAAAGTTTCAAAATGATCTCCTTTGACTCCATGTCGCAAGTCCAGGTTATGCTGATGCAAGAGTTAGGTTTTCGTGTCTTGGGCAGCTCCGCCTCGGTGGCGTTGCAGGGAACAGCTTCCCTCCTGGCTGCTTTGAGCAGCTGGTGCTAAGATTCTGCAGCTTTTTGAGGCTCATGGTGCAAGCTGTCAGTGGATCTATCATTTTGGGGTCTGGAGAACGGTAGCCCTCTTCTCAAGGCTCCACTAGGTGGTGCCCTAGTAGGAACTCTGTGTGAGGGCTCCCACTGCATATTTCTCTTCTGCACTGACCTAAGAGAGGATTTTTATGAGGACACCACCCTCACTCCTATGGTAAACTTCTACCTTGTCATCCAGGAGTTTCCATACATCTTCAGAAATCTACATTCAGGTTACCAAAACTTATTTCCTGACTTCTGTACACTCACAGGCTCCCCACCACATGGAAGCTGACAAAGTTTGAGTCTTGCAGTCTCTGAAGCCGAGGCCTGAGTTCTACATTGGTCCCTTTCAGTCAGGGGTGGAGCAGTTGGGACACAAGGCATCAAGTCCTTAGGCTGCACACAGCACTGGGACCCTGGGACCGGCTCACAAAACCACTTTTTCCTCCTAGGACTCTGGCCTGTGGTGGAGGGGCTGCTGCAAGGTTCCCTTGAGTGCTCTAAAGACATTTCTCCCATTGTCTTGGTGATAAATATTTGGATCCTCATTACCTATGCAAATTTATTCAGCTGGTCTGAATTTCATCTCAGAAAATAGGATTTTCTTTTCTATCTCATTGTCAGGCTGCAAATTTTCCAAACTGAATACCTTTAACAGCACCTAAGTCACCTATTGAGTGCTTTACTGCTTAGAAGTTTCTTCTGCCAGGTACCCTAAATCATCTCTCTCGAGTTCAAAGTTCTACAAATATACAGGGTAGGGGAAAATGCCACCAGTGTCTTTGCTAAAACATAATGAGAGTCACCTTTGCTCCAGTTCCCAACAAGTTCTTCATCTCCATCTGAGACCACCTCAACTTGAGTTTCATTGTCCATATTGCTATCAGCATTTTGGTCAAAGCCATTCAACAATTCTCTAGAGAGTTCCAAACTTTCCCACATTTTTCTGTCTTCCTCTTTGCCCTTAAATCTGTTCCAACCCCTGCCTGCTACCCTGTTCCAAAGTCGCTTCCACAATTTCAGGTATCTTTTCAGCAGTACCCCACTCAACTACCAATTTACTGTATTAGTTCATTTTCATATTGCTGGTAAAGACATACCCATAGGAGGCAATTTACAAAATAAAGAGGTTTATTATACTTACAGTTCCACGTGTTTGGGAGGCCTCACAATCATGATGGAAGGTGAAAGACACATCTCATATGGTGGCAGACAAGAGAGGAGAGAGCTTGTACAGGGAAACTTATATTTTCAAAACCATCAGATCTTGTGAGACTTGTTCACTATCATGAGAACAACATGGGACAGACCTTCCCTATGATTCAATTATCTCTCACCAGGTCCCTCCCACATCAGATAGAAATTATAGGAGACATAAGATTAGATTTAGGTGGGGACACAGAACCAAACCATATCAACTGTACAACAATGTACATAAAATTAACAATATTGTACTCTATGCTTAAAAAGTTGTTGAGTGTATATTTCATGTTATATGTTATTTAGCACTATAAATACACTTTAAAAATTAAATGTAAGACTGTATAATTGGAGCGCTCTGATACCCATGATTCTTACTTTTCATGAAATTATAGTTAGCCACCTAAATTCCAATCTCCCTTGTGTTTTGCCCCCAGATTCAAAATGCCTTCTTTTTTATCACTGTAACTCTCTACTATACTCATCTGGCTAATTAGTTATGTAAGTGTTTTGCACCTGAAAAGAGGGGACACATTGTCAAAGAGCAGAATATTCTAAGAGGAGAATGTCACTCTTAAGCTTTTGGAGCATGTGACAAGAGCCTGGCTGATTACTGTGTATACTGTGGTACATTGTAAGTTGACTTTAATATAACATTCTAATAATGTGTACATCTAAATGCCTGAAAGTTAAAAAAGCTATTCAACTCTTACTCTATTACTGGCTGTAACAGTGCTGGTGTACATCAGCAGGGAATTAAAAATGTATAAGAAATTGGGAACATTTTGCATATCTTATATGGCTAAAGTAGACAATGAGCTCATCTGTGGAAAGAGATTTCAACTTTTCACAAAAAATGAAAAACAACAACAACAACAAGTTAAAGCCAGACTAACCAGTAGTTGAAACAGGAACTAAAGAACCAGCTACAATTTTCTGCTTGCTTAGCAACACTGTTAGTTTTCCTTGCCTCTCTGATTACTTCATTGTTCTTACTGCCTGAAGATTGGATGTCTGCATTAGATTAAAAAGGGAGAGACTATTTAGAAAGCAGCATTGTATTAAAATCATTTAAAATAGTGTATGGCACATGCTGATTGTTTAATAAATGTTTAATTATTCAATGTTTCTATGCACAAACAATGGAAAATGTCTCCTCTTGGTTTCTGTATGTCTTTTGAAGCTGATTATTCATGAAGCGGACTCAAATTACTGTCACCTAATTACAAATTACTGGTAGGGAAACACTACCCTCATAGGAATTCCTTTATTAAACATTCACTTAAAAACATGCGAGAAGCAGATTTTTGTCTGATGGAAGTATAGAGGCACAGAAAATAAAAAGGCCATATCTATTACATGAATATAAGTTTTGCTGTAAGAATGGTTAGCAGAGTTGAATTTTTAAGAGTATTAAAAGCCCACTAAATGTTTCTGAGAGGAGAAATAATGTAATAAGATATTTACATCCTTAGAAATGATGGAGGTATCAAGATTGGTTTGTGCTAGAAAAGGGGGATACTGAGAAGTCAGGCAGGCAGTGTTGACATAAAGTATGGCTTAACACTGATGGTACCACTGGGAATGGAAGAGAAAGGAGAGATCAGTGATGCAGTTTATAGGAATTAAGGTGAGAAATGTCATAATTTAAACACATGTCAATATATTAATAGATTTGAAATATACTGTCATACAAGTTTTGATTTAGATGCAGGAAAATAAAAACAATGCTTATACAGTTCAAATACATATATTCTTATGGGTCAGAGATGCCACTGTCACACGGGTTTTTACATGCCACCAGATAAATAAGAATGCGAATGAGGGCATGTAAATCCACATCTGAAAAATATTGCTTGTTTGATTAAGTGTGAACTCTTTAATTTCAGCAATGAATTTTATATTTAAGAAGGTCTTTGGAACACATATGGATATCAGAAACTTGACAGATTCTTGCTTTCAATGTAATGACCATGTGGCCTATTTTGATGGGAACAAGTTCTCACTAGATTGAACAACATTTTCTGATGATTTGAATTTTGTAGTCAAGTGATTTGACTTTTTTTTTTTTTTGACAATCTAAATGTCCAGTGTACTATATTATCAATACTACTTTACAGAACGCAGTTATTTTTCTTTGGTAAATTTGGGCAGAAATTACAAAATCTGTTCAATATTTAAATTTATTCCTAGACACCTTGTATATTCCTTTTAATTTTGCTTAAAAACATCATTGTACTGATGAATGGCTTTTCATTTCTAAAAGCCTACATATTGTTGGAAATATATATTTATATACTTTGAACGTTCCTGTGGTAATAAAAATGTAAGAATTTTTTTTTCTGTATGGAGGAGATGTTTTCATATGGAATAATACATACATTTAGAGTGTGTCCTTGACCTCTTTCTTTAAGTAGTTTGACAGATGCTGAAAGTAATAGTAAGTTACATTTGGATCAAAGTACTGGATATTTTAGAAATATAATGAAAATATATATCTGGTCAGCTGTGGTAGCTCATGCTTGTAATCTCAGCACTTTGGGAAGCTGAGGTGGGGGGATAACTTGAGGCCAGGAGTTCAAGAACTGCCTGGGCAACAGAATGAAACTCCATGTCTACAATAAAAAAAAAAAAATCAATGGTGCACAGAAGTGCATGCCTGAACCCTGCCAGCAGTACCCATGCCTGTAGACCCTACTCAAGAGGCAGAGGCAGGTGGATCACTTGCACCTAGGAGTTCAAGGTTTCAATGAGCTACAATCATGGCACTGAACTTCAGCCTGTGTAACTGTGTGAGACTCTGTCTCTAATTTAAAATGCACATATACACACTTTTGTGTGTGTGTGTGTGTGTGTGTGTGTGTGTGTGTGTATAGCTTTATAGTTATATAGCTATAGATATAGGTATAGATGTAAATAGATATAGATCAGTCATAAAAATCTATAGTGAGATTTAATGATATTCAAAGTATTTAATTAGAGTAATAGTGTCACAAATCAATATTAATCAAGCTACAGATAAGTTGTAATGGATATAAGCCCTGAACAATTTATACTGGTGAGAGTTTGCCTATCTCTATTAACGAGAATTTTAATTTCAAAATATATATGGATTAAAGAAGGTAGATATTATCATATTTTATTAAAGGGAATTTAAAGAATCAAAGAATAAACTATGAATTATTTCACAGTAAAAATAGTTCCTTTACAAATCATCATTTTTGCTTCTTCTGTTTTGATCCCCTGGGTCATTTGCAACCAACCCTCAAGAAGTCTCTTTTGCACCAATAATCTGTCAATTGGTCTTGTAGACACAAAAATGCTGACAAGTCCAACAACTTCCTTTGGCTAAAAGTACAAATAGCGATGCTTAGAATGCTAACCAAAACCTCTATGGTATGACTATAACATAAAGTGATCTGTCAATAAACAATTACAATATCAAGAGATGTTTACATACAATGTTTAAATATTATTAGAATGTCTTGTGTTAGAATTTCTTAATTACATAATGCTAATTATGTACTACTTTGACCTGGAAAATTACAATCAATCACTGCCTTCCTTACTACAGTATTGATTTGAGCTGGGCAATTTGTAAGGAAATGTAGAGAATACATGTCATTATACATACTTATTTGCTACTGTATCATTATCTAGAACAAAGTTTATGTAGTCTACTACAACAGAATTTCTAATTGCCTTAGTTTCTTTAAAACCCAGAGAAAACAAAAAGGAACGAAAGGGTGTTTATTTTCCTCTTAGTTCTAGGTTAATATCCATTTTACATTTATTTCAATGTTCATTAATTAATAGATGAATATACTGTGCACTTTCAAAATTTTTAGTCACATTTGACTCACCAGATTGAGCTCTCAACTCTATTTTGAGTGTCCCTTACTCATGGGGCAAAAATAATTTCCAAGCACAAATAATTTTATTACAAATTAAAATGAATCTGGTGAATTTAAACTTTTACAATAATTTGAATATAATTATATGATGTAAATTATTCTAATTATCTGGAACATATATTCCAAAGATGTTGAAAGACATCCATCATCTCTTCCAAGTTCTTCTAGAATCTTACCACTTTCCAATGAAGAGGATCCCTTTGGCCCTTCCATGACTTGGAGGGCTTTTCTGAGTGCTTTGCTCAGTATGATACGGCAAAAGTGATTCATTTGAATTCTGAGATCGTGTCATAAAAAAGTCATGGAGTTCCACTTCATTTTTTTCTTAGGATGATTTTTCTTTGAATCCAGCAACCATTCTGAAAGACAATTAACATAGTCCTTGCAGAAAGGACTCATGACATGGCTATGTGGGGTTGTTAGGGTTGACAGTTTAGCTGAGGTTCCAGTTGGCAGCACACATCAATTTTCAGATATGAGATTGAAGATGCTTCCAGACTATTTGAGTTCCATGTTATTGAGTCACATCACGGAGCAGAGAAAGATTACTCAATCTGAACAAATTCCTGATCAGAAAGCTCATGATAATAATAAAATGTTCATATATACTAGCAGATTTAGTGTGGTTTGTTACATATAATAGTAATTGAAAAGTCAAATAAAGTATGTTATATTTTAGATAGATCGCCGATAACAGTGATGTTACTGTGATACAAAAACTGGGTTATTGCAAAATGTCTCTATGCTCTCAGTCTGAGTTTTCTGGATAATGTTAATTGAGTAGAAAACGCCTTCCTATTCTTCCTATTTTCACATGCAAACATCTTCTGTTTCTCATTTGTCCTGTGGTTTCTGCAGCTTGCTAGGGGGCCTATAGTGTCCCACACTGACCAGGACTTCCAGATCTGGACAACATGTGATGCCAGATAACTCTTAGAAATTGCTGGAAGCCAAATTTAGAATGGCTGGTGACGGATCATCTGGTAGAATGTTTTTCAGATAAAGTAACTCTCACACTTGCACTGTTAGAATGTATGAAGACAACAACACGGAACATAGGGTCTATCTCTTAAACTATGAATGTACATTTATTATCTGACAAATGACGTGAAGTCTGATGCTTCTCTTTATGCAGGTAATGGAAAAATTCGGAATCTTTACATACTATGCTTGTGGTGTCTTTGTGGCTTTTTCCTTTGCTCATGCAAGCCTATTTCCTGACTCATGATATGTGACAGTGTGCAATTCCTCACAAGCTCTGCTTCATGTAAGTAGTGCTTGAGAATTGACTTATCTTGCATGCCAATTAAGAAGACGGTGTTTAATTATATGTCAAGATGCTTAAATTCAGTATCATATAAAAATATTATTTAAAGCATATGATTTCAAAGAAATAGAAACAATGAGTTTTAGAAAATTTAAATAGTTATTTCTTGATGCTGCAATAATGAATAATTAGGTATATGAAACACTTGTGTATCAAGGAAACCTTAATCTAGTCTCAGATCCCGATTTGCTTTTCTAGGAATTGCTCAATTTTCAGAATAATTTTTCTGTTATTTTTAATAAATGTAGTTTATACTTCCTATTTGGCGATCTCTACTCCAATATTTCTTATGTTTATCTGATTCTTTTCTACTGATAATTTTACTTTTTAAATGAAAAAATCTCATGGCTCAGCTGTGTTACTTTCACTGAATTATGCATGTTCTGTGTGTACAACACTGCCTAAATGTTTCAAATCTAGAAATGCTCCAAAACATGTTTTTAAAAAGACCGGTAATCTGCTTTTACATAAGAGCTTCCAATTCTCTGTTACATATTTATGATAGTTAACTCAAGAATATCTGAGCTTCCAGTTTTATGGAAGGAAGAAATTCCTAAAGGATATATCCATTCATGGAAAGCATGAAGGTCCAAAATATGAACCCACATATACTTTGGACAGATATATATGCAGTAATAAAATTGCAAGTGGTCAGCTATATTTTCAAACCTTGTAGTCCTTATTGGTGTATCTTAAGAGTTGAACCATTTCTACTGACAGTTTTTTATGATGCAGTCTCAAGTATCCAGTCAAACTGAGCTATGCACATATCAAGCAGTTAAAGGCAAGTTCTTGGCAAATACACAGAGCATGGTTTAATCTACATGTTTACCAAAAACAGGGCTATATTTCTTTCACTCCGCTCAACATATATGTCTATGGCATTGAGATAGTTCTCTTGCTCTCTACATACTGTATTAGGTTAGAGCTTGAGGTCTGTTACGAAGCCCAAAACTGTTAATTTAAGGCATGGCCTATGCAGGCTTACTCTGATTTAAAAAAGTCTGTATGCATTGCAAAAATCCTTTGCTGGGTCATAACTTGTCTTTTTTGCTAGTCAATGGGACAGGAAAATACTGGCATACATCCCCAAAAGTTAACAATCATTTTAAATTTAAAAATTTGAACTATCTGACCATTCATATTTATCTCAAGACAAAGTTAAACCAAAACTGTGTTAGGGATTGCTCAGATTAACAGGTTTTCTTTGGACTGAGCCTATTTTCAGAGACAGATATGTTGAAAAGAAGAAATATGTCCAACAAATAAGTCCACCAGGAATCAAGAGGAAAAAAGTATCTATATGGAGAATATGCTGCTTAATATTTGCTACACATACAATAGTTCTCATTGAATCTTTGACTTTTCTATCAATAATCCCATTTTTTATTAAGAAAATAGTCTTGGTGGTGGTTTGTTTTGCTTTTACCCATCAAAGTTGAAAGGATTCACCCACAGAACACCACAGTGAGTAAGTCTCCATGTGTCTGCCACTTAAACAGGCGTGATCATCACTGCTAAGATATGTGAATCAAAGGAAAAAGAAGTAATTAGTAGAAGTCTCAGGAAACGCTATCTTGAGTGAAATGAAAGGAAAATTTATTTTTAATACAAATTACGTCGGTTTCGTCTGCCTTATGTTCCGAATCTTTCAATCATTGCCATTAAAATGACTCATTCAATTTAGTGTCTGGCATGGAAAAGAATTCTCTCCTGCTTTTTGCCAAGAATTTCCATAAAACATCCTGGCATAGTCAGCATAAGATTGTGAGTAAATTCAGTATTCTGATAAATTATTAAGTAAAAATGTGAAGCTTATCCTTCTGTCAGAAGATGATAATTGCATTGAAATATGGTAGGTAAAATATTTGCCATTCTTCCCATTCCTGTTTTACCTTTTTATTCTTGCTGATGCAAATGGAATTTAAAAATATGCTGTACTTTGTGAGAGCACACTAGAATCTAAAAAGGAAAA